>NC_140579.1:955741582-956941582 GCF_964204655.1 Triturus cristatus
GCCACCTGCCAGGCGGCAGGCCCTCGAGTCGGACGGTCCATGCGGGGAGGAAGCTCCTTGCTTGAAACAACAGCCGAGGCTGGCCAAGCAGTCCATCCCTAAACGGACCGAGAGTGCCCAATCGATCAGAGTACGGCCAAGGCATCCCCTGGCATGCCGGCTTCAAATCCCTGCCTGCTCCCGGGGCGAGCAGGCTCAAAGGAAAGGCCCATCAGGAAGGGGCTGAGAGGCAGGTGCAGACCCGAGCCCCGGCGGGCAGGTCCGGGTGCTGTCTTCCCCCGTCTCAGAATCGCCGGACCTCACTGAGGTCTGACTGAGCAAACTCGGTGAAAAAGGACCATCGGGAAGGGGCTGAGAGGCAGGTGCGTACTCGGGACCTTGGAGGCCCCGGCGGGCGGGCCAGGGTGCTGCGTTCCCCTAGAATGACAGAACCTCTCCCAAGTAATCCGGAGGAAAATTACCCCCCCCCTTTCTTCTAATCCGTGCCCACATGGTGACAGAGGGGACCCAAGGAGCGAATATTCCCGACCTACTGGAGCCCTCGCTGGGATCAGGGAGGCAAATGAGCCCTCATCGGGACTTCCAGGGCCGCCCGGCCATCTGGTCACACCATTGGAAAGCATTGCGTGCGACCAGATGGCCGAGGGAAAAGGTGCGAATAGATGGCTGGGACCGAAAGGACTTCCATCTGCTCGCCCAGAGCCTTCGCGGTAGGGCTCCCGCCTTCCCACGCAGGGCTCGGGGGCTCTGCGTCCCAGAGGGCTCAGGGACTCCAGCTGGGCCTCAGGTAAGGGGAGGACCACCGGGGTAGGACTGCCCGGGACCCATGGAGCCCGTCCTGGGCACTTTGCCATGCTGTGGGCCGGAGGAGGGAGCCCTCCAGACGGAGGGGAGGTGTTGTCCAGGCATAGCCCATCTGGTCCCCGGCAAAGAACCGCCAGCCCGGAAGGGGTTTTCTGGCATACCCTGCCCCTACTGATCCGGAGGAAGGCTACCCATCTTTCTGGGAACCCGTGCCCACCGCGAGACACAGGGGACCCTGGGCGCGAACGTGCCCGACCTCCTGGAGCCCTGGCTGGGATCCAGGAGGCAAATGAGCCCTCATCGGGACTTCCAGGGCAGCCCGGCCATCTGGTCGCCCCATTGGAAAGCATGGAGTGCGACCAGATGGCAGAGGGGAAAGGTGCGACCAGATGGCCGGGACCGAAAGGACTCCCATCTGCCCGTCCCAAGCCTTCGCGAGATGGCTCCTGCCTGCCCACGCAGGGCTCGGGGGCTGCTGGGCTCGGGGGCTGCAGGGCTCGGTGACCCCACGCTGGGCCTCAGGCTTGGGGAGGCCCGCAGGTGCTCCTTCGGCCCAGACGCCTTGGGAGGACTGCCCGGGGACCCATGGAGCCGGTCCCGGGTACTTTGCCCCGCCTCGGGCCATAGGGAGCCCTGGAAGGAGGGGTAGTGTGGTCCGGGCCAGCCCATCTGGTCCCCGCCAGAGAACCGCCAACCCCAGGAGCGGTGTCCCAGCGTACCCTGGCCCTAGTAATCCGGAGGAAGGCTACCCCTCTTTCTGGGAGCCCATGCACACCGCCAGACTCAGTGGACCCTAGGCACAGAGGCGCCCGGCCTCCTGGAGCCCTGGCTGGGATCGGGGAGACGAATGAGCCATCATCTGGACTTCCAGGGCAGCCCGGCCATCTGGTCACCCCATTGGAAAGCATCGCATGCGACCAGATGGCCGGGACCTTAAAGATGCCCATCTGCCCGCCCAGAGCCGAGCCATAGCAGTGGGGCTCCCGCCTGCCCTTGCAGGTCTCCAGGGCTCTGCACCAGGGACACTTGTCCCTGGCAGATGGCCACTTGGCAGGCCGCAGGATGGGGGCTCCCAAACCCCAGGCCCTGACTGAAACCCAGGCCCCGGGGCCGGTCCCTGCTTCTCAACCCAGCCAGGCCTTGGAGATCAGGGAGCCTGCCCGAGCACGAGGGACCCCTGTCCCGGGCACAAGGACCCTCAAGACATGTGCTTGTTTTCCACACATGGTTTCTAAAATTCTGCATAGTGGCGCTACGCCAATTCCGCCCAGCACTAGTCTCTACTGGTCACCATGCTTAAGCTCAACTAGAAGTTTGGAATGACATAATTGAAGCTTATCTCTGGACCTCATGACCAACACCAAAATTCCTTCCACGTAGGCCAATGTAAAAACACATACAATACCAGCCCTGCACAACAAATAGAGCAGCTTCTTACACGAATACCCAAAGGTGCTTTGGGCCTCAAGGGTAGGCGGGCACCATACAAATGCTCACAAATAATACAACTATACAAATTATATTTCTGCGCTTACGGTCTCCTGCGGAATGTGTTTTTAGATTTGGCACCAGCCAAGACCCTAATATTATACTAAAAGTACATTTAGAATATTCTTCCTTATTTCTGGTTATGCCATTTACATGTGCTTTCCTCCCACTACCTCATATAGAAATGGGTCAGCACATCTTAGCCATCGGCTAAATTCGCTGGAGTGACAACAATCTTCCCTTTCACAGGGAGCACATCCACAAAGTAGTTCCCTTAATGCACTACTATGACAATGTACGCTCTTTGAGACCCCAAAAATAAATTTTTGCCTTTAGTCGTTTTTTTAATATTGGTGCAGCGCAGACCCAGCAGCTCCAACAATAATGTTTTATAGCAGCCATAACAAAACAAAGCAAAGCAGACATTGTTAAAAACCAATAGAACAGGAACTGGACCTATTGGCTTTGTTTCGGATTGAGATTTGCTTGCCATTCTCACAACCGACCCGTGCACTGGTTCAGTGCAGTTAACGTGAACCTTTTCAGATGCGAAGGCCATGCAGAGAAAGTTTGTTGGCGTGTAGCAGTGGACTGGTGAGAAGCAGATGCAGGCAACATATAATCGAACGGCAGAGCAAGGCCCATCTTGTATGCAGGAAGATGGCGCGGTCCAAAATACAGTAATTTACCTGGCAGATGCCACATGTTTACTAGCGAGAGCAGACAGACGGAAAGGTTCACTTGCATTGCTGCCAGTGTACTACAGGTGTGTGAAATGGTTTTGGTGGCACTGCACCTTTAAGGGCACCGCCGCCTGCCACAGACCGAAAGTATTTCAAGTAAGGTGAATGATGGCAGTGGTGACAGGGGGACAGCTTAGTCTGTCATGAGCAGTAATGTATGAGCATCTGAGGCGGGGCTGGAACAAACTGCTCTGGCTCAGCTCCAGCATGAGAACACATCTTTATTCTGTATTGATATCCGGAGCACAGATCCTGCTTCCTGGCAAAGAGAATGAGAACACGGATGTGTGTTCTGAGGGCACGCAGCTATCAAGAGTGCAACCGGTACAGTGGCACCAGTGCCCAGGGGTCCGATGGGCCCACTGCACTAGATAGATAAACGAAGGACATGTTCTTTGCTTGTATTAGGGCCTATTGCACACTTGCTATGCAATTGAGGTCACGGATACATCAAGGGTTAATTCAGCACTTCGATACCAGTGTCCATGTGATTCGTGTGAGCCGTCTTACTATGTCTGCGCAGCGGTCACCAGATCCAAGTCATGGGGTAACCTTCACCTAGTCCTTATTTTACAAACAACCGCACCAAGTATGGTGGGACAAGCAGGCTCATACATACAAACGGCAAAAGTGAAATTTCATATCCCAGCATATTCATGGCTGATGGTAACGAAATAAACAGGACTGGGTGAAGCTGAACATCATGAGATGGGTCACCAGAATTCCGAATATGATCGGTTCTTTTGAAGTGCTAACATGTTTTAACCATTTTGTTCACTTTTTCAGTCGGTTTGCTCCTTCCAACACCAAAAGAGTAAGGCAAGTATGGCATTTTTTGTTTTAATATCATGTATTTTCTACATTCATGGTTTGATTTACATTCCTAATGTACATCTTTGGTCTTAGCTCCGAGTATTTAAGTCTAACTCGCGGTGTGGTTTCTTTGTGAAGCTAACGGCGAGTCCAAATCGAGGCTGGCAGGAAGAGGCATCTCTCTTGGAGCAGCCATTACTGTGGAGGCTGCCGATAGGATAGTAACGATTGTTATCATGAACTAAAGAAGCAGGCAAGAAGAGCAAATTAATACAACATAGAAGATCCCCTCGTCCCCAGCCTCGGGGGAAGCCTAAGAAACGTCAATAGAAAAAAATACAAAGTGCGAAATCCGAATAAAAACATTTTATAAATGTCACTGCACCGGCTAAACGGGTCAGTTGAAGAGTGTTGCCAGAAAGGAAACACAAAAGACCGGTGACTTCTTAATATTTCAAATCAAACTTCTAAACACGAGGATGTAGAGGGCAGTCAGTAGCCCACCCGAGGGTTTCTCAAAATGTGTGCCGATAACACTGAAGGGTAATACCTGGACCTTCGCCTGCAGTGTCTGGTGTCGGGGATCTCTACAGTGCTGGTGCTATGAGGAGATGTATATACTTGCACAATTCATATCTTCTGTGCATTGCCTATGACTTGAGCCAGGGATCTCCACACTGTTGATACCAATTGGAAATGCGGATACTTCCATGATAAATCATACCCTGGGTCAGTGGCGTAGCAAGGTCAGGTGGTACCCGGTGCGGAAAGTTTGTCACCCCCGGCTTGACAAAAACACATTTTTGCCATTTTGTCACCCCCTCAGTGATGACACCCGGGGCGGCCGGCACCCACGCACCCTCCTTCCTACGCCACTGCCCTGGGTTCATTTTCTATTAAATAAAGGATTTCTACCTGCTGATAATACTATGTGAAAACGCTGATACTTCCATGATGTATCATATCCTGAGTTCATTTCCAACCACCAGAGTCCGGGATCTCTACTCTGCTGATGGTTCTTTATGGAGATGCTGATAATTACACATTGCATATCCCAGGTGCGTTGCCTCACCACGTGGGCAGGCATCTCTACCCTGAGATATTATGTAGCATTGCGGATACTTGCATGATGCAGATCCTGAGTATATTTCCTACCATTGGGGTCAGGGATCTCTACCCTACTGATGGTACTATGAGGAGACGTTGCAAAGAAATGCCTCTTTTTGTACGATCACCCCCAAAGTTTTGGACTGATGCTGCTGGTTTTTCGATTCTGAAGGTGCACCGAGTCCTGCCCAACAGGCCTCCGTTTTGGTTCTCTGACCCTTAAAAGCTATATGTCTAATTGGTGTACCCAGAATTGGCATAAGTTAACTTCCTTATAAGTCCCTACTATATGGTACAGGGCTACCTAGGGTTTGGCAGGTAAGTGTCTCTCACATACTGCAGCATGTATTGTGCTCATACCAGTGCGGCAAAGCAAAGTACGACTCCCAACCTGCTAATGCAGACTGGCAGAGCAGTTTTTAAGCTGATAACTCAACGTAATCATTTAAACCAATGGCAAAGGACAAAGCTTCCCTTTCAATATTTATACCTCACCCGTAAGACAGGTCTACTGGGCCCCAAAGGCAGGGTGCATTAGATCATATTTTTAAAAAAGGAGATATGTTTTATTAATTTTACATGTCCTGCATGGCACGGTCATTTTTACTCAGGAAAGGCTAGCAGAATCATTGGCGACTATGGAGTTACACACTAACAACTCAGCAATGCTAACTTCCGAATGGAAATACTACATATGGTAATTTAAGGCATCAAACTAATATCTGCATTAAACTGGACTCTTTGCTCAAGTAGTACCTTAAGTACGACCGGCAAATTTATAAAGTTGCCACTTTGTTCCCCAAAGTTACCAGAAGCCATTCACAGCTGTACACAAGTTACTGTTCTCAAGATGGCCTTTAGTCCTCCTGGGGAGAGGTGTGAATGACTCTTAGGAAGGGAAACAAAGACCCTGCTGAGGGAAGAGGTGCAACCTCCTAGCAGGATGGCAAGAGTGGGTATAAGCCCAAAAGGAGAGCTTCAAAGGGGAAGTCACCTATAGAGGGCAAATGGTAGTTACACATGCAATGGACTGCTCTTTTATTCTACCAGACAGGCTGGCATCTCGAGCAAAGAGAGAAGCCATTGTCAAACTTTTTTTCAAGACGCATGTAGCCCACAGGTAGCCTCACCTTTGGAATGGCTAAGGGTGCTCCACATGCCAAGGGAAGGTTCCCGTTCTGTTGGAAGTGGGCAGAATAGTGCATTCTGGGCTAGCTAAAATCTGCACTTAGCAAACAAGCATTGGCATAGCCAACAGGTCTCACCTTTGGGACCTAATAAGTGTTTAGCCATGCAGCAGACAAGCTGCGAGCTTACAAAGATTAGAAAATAGAGAGAGCAACCAGTCACATTTTGTGTAACAGCGGTAGTTGTGCTGGACACATTAAGTGTGTGCATTGTGCTTATAAATTGATTTAAAAATAATTGAGATATTTAGTCTGTTCTAAAGGCTAAGTTTATTTGTCACCACATGGGCATTGGTAGCTTCCAAAGGTGTCATTGGTAAAAGGCTGTGTTGCACTAGATTTCTGTTATTTATGCAGAAGTATAGTCTCTTGGAAGCAGGTCGCCCCCTTAATTATCCTGCAGACTTGTGAAATAGGACTGCAATGCATCTAAATAGTTAGTACTAGGCCTTCCAAGTCCATGCTTAGCCCACACATACCATGATTTGAAAGCACTGAGAGCTCCACTAGACCAAAGAGTTGACACACGACTAGTGGCTTGCAGCATAAATACAGGTGTCAATAGCAGGCATTATTTATGTTCATTGCTTCTCCTTATGTGGTTTTAAAATTAAATACATGAGCAAAATAGTGAAACATGTAACTTTTAGGCTGATAAGCATGCCGGGGCGTAACAAAGCCCCTGCAGCCTGTGCTGGGGGCCCCGAGCTCCAGGGGGCCCCTTCAGCCCAGTATCCTGTCAGCAGAGCTCCTGAGTGTGGTTGGAGGGGGCCCCCTTCATGCACTTTGCAGGTGGGCCTCCTCAAGTTTTGTTACGCCACTGTAAGCATGCCGACGCGGAGTTGTGTCCCTCCCACAGCTAGTGCACTTGTGCTGTACTAGGAGAGGAGCATGACTCCGTAACACTTATGCAGCACCAACATACCCTAGAAATTGAGCATACTTGCAGAGAAGACAATAGATTTGTAAGTTATCCCTCAAACGGCCAAACATTACCCAAATAGTGTTACATTAATCCAAAATGCGAGTCTGCATATGTAACCAATCACCATTTATTTTAAAATTAATTTCTGTATGCAAAAGAGTCCATGCATCGTAAATTGCAGATACGCTGAAGAATCTGAATGTAGACAAAAAAGAAACCCGAAACAGCTCTATTATGTAATTTTTACACACAACCTAACAGTAACAGAATAAACGAACAGACAAAACAAAATTACAAGCGTAAAAAAAACGTTGCTTTACAGCTAAATATAAGACCTGTTGCCATTTAATGTCAGTTTATGTAAGTGAAAGCACAAAAAAAGAGAAGCCAGCCAAATGGACAGAATGTCATGTGTCAAGTAATTATTTATCATATAGTTAGTAATCATGTATGGTTAAGAAAGTATACATGCGGCTTGTAAACTCAGCTTCTTGCTCGGATTTGCATGCTGCCACTGAAGAAGACTGCTTGCTGGCGGGGAGAAGCACCTGAACAGAGGCGGTGGCTGCGGCATCTCCCAGGGCCCATGGCTTGCCAGGGCTTGGATTCACATGCTTCTGCTGGAGGAGCCTGCTTGCGGGCATGAAAAGGCACCTGAGCAGCAGCGTACGAGGGGAAGTAAAAAAGTCCTCTGTTTGTAATGGTGCCATGACCAGAGGTGTGTCTGTGTTGAAGGGAGGCCATGGGTCACATAATGTTTTTGCCATGCGACAGCTGTTGATCCCCGTAGTGAGAGAGAGAGTGAGGTGTGGTGTGTATATATATATATATACACACACACAGAGTGGGAAGAGCGTTGTTCTCGTGGCACGCAAATGGGCTGCGTGAAGTTACCAAAAAAAAGATTGCTCTGAAAGTATTGTAAATAACAGAGTACGAGCAAATTTAACAGGGGCAGTCTGCATGGGAGGGTATAAAAGTCCAAAAGGAGGGACTAATAAGCTATTTCACCAAACAAAAGCCGGAATTTATGAAGGACAGTAAGAGGAACCAATTAAATAGATGGAAAGTGCTCGAAGGCCACATTGTAGATACAGCATGCCTCGAAGAGACAGCGCACATGCACTGCCTAGACGAGACCTAAAAAGTCATCACAAGGGGGTAGGGGTCCTCATAGTCCACTGGCTAGTTATTCGCCACATCCCCCCCAGGTGATATAAAAGGGTCACCCCTGGCACCCAGATCTCCAATCATGTCTGGACTGGAGAAAGAACTGAAGGACAACTGTGCTATAACCTGCAAAGAGAAAGGTGTCCCAACAGCCGGACTGCACCTTCTGTACCTTAGGTTAGCAAAGAAAAGACTGCACTCATACAAATGTAATCCCAGAGCTCCAGACAAATAAGGTTACTCCAAGAGTCCGTTAACTGACTCCCTGTCACAGCCAAAGGGCCCATAATAGCTGAGAAGTATGCCTTTAAAGAATTCAGTAGCCAGGAAAGCCTGCCTGCTGTCGGACACCGACGTGCAGCCTGGGAGACTAAGTCTTAACCTCAAAAGTTGCACCAGAGTCTACTGGACCCAGGTGAGGCATCGGAGTGCAGTCTGGTCACCCAGCATGGAAGTTACTGCAAGTTAAAGGGAGACACTGGTTTGACTATAACCGGAGACCGGTGGCAATTGGTAGTGAAATGGACTTCATCCAGAATTCATGGACAATGACCTCTGAGGCCAGAGTTGCTCATCTGCATTCGTGGACTAAGGGGTGGCCACAGGAAGATTCCCACCACCAGCTCATCATCCTTGAGCATCTTCAGCATCCTGCATCCCTTGCATTAGGGCCACTCCATTGGCTTCTATGGCAGTTCACCCAGGGGACCTGGAACATGACTGGAGAATGCTTAAACTATGAGGCAACTGTTCAACTGGACCAGACTAGTCCCCGTGACCCTACTGGGGTTGGACGCCGCAACAGTTTAAGTTACTTGTTGTGGCTAACCCTAAACAGAGTTACAGTAGATTACATAGATTTGTGGCATTTAGTGGAAAGCAGTGATTTATTGTGTTTTTTTAAATTTGTATCTCTGGAACCGTCTGGTGGACTTTTATCATTGAAGTGTCTATTTACAGATAACAATACAACTTATTATTAGTATTGAATTTATTGTGTTGCATTTTCATCTTATTTACCTGTTTTGGCACTGCTTAATGCTTTACACTTGTTCCTTTCAAAAAAGCCTGAATTATCTGTGCCACAGCTCCCAGGACTAGGTTAAGGCTATACAAATGAACTGACTGGACCGGATACAGAATTGTGATTTTATTACATGGTGAGGTAGCACAATCACACCATATAACAAGCATTTGCAGTGCAATAGGTCTCGCATTAGCAAAGGTTTAAGCTATTAGCACTGTAAGTGACAATGCCTTTTATTTATGTGTTTTGAAAACCTGCAAGCGGTGCATAAACACGCACTCTGTACTTACAGTTGTTGCTTACCAGAAGCAAGCTGGCAGTAACTGCATCTCTTTGACTGCCAGCCTTGCTTTCCGTAAGCAAGGACTATAAGCACACCATGCGTGTCAATGCACCACTTGCAGGTTTTCAAAACACATAAATAAAAGCCATTGTCATTTTTCAATGCCAACAGCTCAAGCTCTCACAAATGCGAGATGTATTGCATTGCAAATGCTTGTTTCCTTGGTTAACATGCGCACTCCTGCCAATAGGTCCCATGTCGTGTGTGGCCTCTTAATCCAGGCCCTGAGTTTTATCCAGCAGCACTATGTGTAGGTGGAGTTCGTCAGATAACAGTCCACTAATAAAAAGACTGTTGGCTATGATTGATGCTGTAATGTGTGACATGGTGCCAATTAAAAGATCCCCATATGCAAGGCTCAGTTGTCATGAGTGCAGTTTGGCCAGTGCCACTTCTGCCTCCCTGTATCTAATCTGTATTCCACTTCACGGCTCTCTGAAATTAAAGTGAGTCACAGCCAGAGGTCCTTGAGCAGCTGAGGTTTTAAAGTGGCTTTCCTTTAATCCATTGAGTGCTGCTCTGGCAGGATCAGCACAGGCCATTTAACAACTACAGAAACTGGGTGCACAGTTCACACAGTAAATTATAACAATGGCTTATATCCCAGAGCTGAAAGCCTAAAGCAACTCAATGCGTCGAAACATGCAACAAACTGATTTTCAAATTTTTAACAAACGTGACATTTTTATACATGCCATCATTTGACACCTGGAAAGCAGGATATTTTGGAAAAAGAAAATCTGGGGAGTTTATTATCCTGATTGGGTTATGTTGAAGCAGAGACAATGTCAGGAGGGGGATTGGCTTAAAAAAGGGAGTCTCCAGCCAGAATCTGGTCTGTTGGCATGTAGGCATTTTATTTTAAATGTAGCAGAACTATGCATTATGCAAAATGTTTGGAAGCAAGATTGCCTGTACAACATGCCAGTATGTTCACGTCCTTCAATTTATTCTGTTACGTTTGTGTGTAGTGTTGGTCATGCGCCAGCTCAATGATGACAGAGGCAGATTATGGGGGTTTACATAATCTGAGCCTGAATGCGGAGGCAATCTTCATTTATAACCTGACTTTGTCTATAGTGTGTCACATTGGTGGCACACTATAGGAAGTGTGGAGTAATCGTATATCTAAATTGAGTCGTTTTGAGTGAAGGATCGGCTATCGGCTTACCTTGTCTCTCTACTGTTCCAGGAGGAGGAAGGTTAAGGCGGTGCACTACAGGCAGATAGGCAACAGACCATGAGTGATCGCAGCTCAACACCGCCACTGCCCTACTTTGCACTGCCTTGCCCTTCCCGGTCCGCTAAAGAGAAACGCTGCTGACTTTGGCAATAAGACACTAAAAGAAATTCCCATTGGGCTGTTTGGCCAATGCTACTGAAAACTTAATTAGGCTGATGCCAATGCGGCCGTCTTTTAAAAAAATTAAATAAATAATGGCCGAAGGCTTTGAGCATTAACTACGCCAGTTAGTTATCTGCAATGCTCATAAGGAATGCCACAACATACTTCTAGAAAAATACCTAAATTCAATGCAATCTCAAGGTTGGCTGCAGCTGGTAATGAGGTCCAACCCCTCCCACCCCAATAAGAGCAGTGCAGAAGAATGCTGTGTTCAGGTTCTGCAGGTCATTAGTATACCTAGCTGGGCAGTACTGTGGAAGAATTAGAAAGAAAAAAAAAAAAAAAAAAAACTTGCCGCAATTGCTGCTAATTAGAAGTGACGTTCTGCGGTGCCTTACAAAAGCAGGCGCCTGCTGTGAGGAAAAAAAAAGCAGCGCCTGCAATTGTTTGTATTGCACCTGTGTTAGGAGTGGCCTGCCGCAGTGCTTTACAAAAGTAGGAGCCTGCTGTGAAAAAAAAGCTGTGGCAGCCGTTGTTAGTATTGCACCTGTGTTGTAGTTCATATGAAAGCGGGTGCCATGCTGAAACATTAAGCACAGCACCTGGGCCATGAGAAGCAGACAGCAGAGAGTTTAAAAGCTGTCGCCCAGGGCGATGAAGAGCAGAGAGCTGTAAAGCCGTCCCCTGCAGGAAAGCATGTACTGTGTGCAATAGGAGAAAGTCATTTAAGAAAAATAGTGCTTACAGATGTTAAATAAAACACACTGAGTAACACACGCAAAAGGGACAGTCCTTATGGGAGGTTACAAAAGGAGAAAAGGAGGCACTACTAAACCTATTCACAAATCAAAAGAAACCATTTAGAAAGGACAGTAAAAGGAGACAAATGAAAAGATGGACGGGACATGGGCGGAGCTTCAAGTTCGCACCTGAATACAGCAAGTCTCAAAAAGACAGCGCAGGCGCTGCCTAGGTGAGATCTAATAAACCACTTTCTTCACAGATGCAGATACTTTCATGATGCATATGCTGGGTGCATTGCCTACCTCTAATACGTTTTTGAGATACCACTATCCTTCAGATGCAATGGGGCTCACGACGCAATATCCCACAACTGGCAATGTGTGGATCTATGACCCTGTAGCTTTCTATGGACAATGTTTGGGTACAGGGTAGTGGAGCCTGCTCCTGTGCTGGCTGAGTGTGGTATCCCGCTTCTTACAACTAAAAGATTCAGAGCACAGTACTCCAGCAAGGACATTGTAATGGAACATGGCACCCCCAAATCTCTTCAGACGAGTTATGATTTAAGACCCCATTGAGCAACTAGCTTTGGAAAGAGTTCTGGATATTGCATTCAACTATAGGGACGCTGAAAATGATTTAGGGCACTGTGTCAAGCTACAAATAGCAGAAAGGATTCAGGGCACTGTACTCTAGACCCAACAGTGACAAGTATTCAGGGCAATGTGTCCTCTTAGAGGCACCAGGAACGAATCAGGGTACTTTATCATGAAAAGATACAGTGCCTTGAATCCTTTCGGCTGCCCCATGTCTGATAGAGTCCTGAACCTTTTTTCTGTTTTGTCACATAGCCCTGAATCCTTATTCAGCGAAGACAGGTGTCGCCTTGGTCCAGTTTAGGGACTGGGAACTTTGAGTTAAGGAAACTTTGGGAAAAAATTCACTCATCACCCACCAACATGGTACTTCTGTTTTCATTGAATGAAGGCTTCGTTCATGTTAAGAAGCACAACATGGATTGCAATCCAGAGGCTTGCTGGAGATGTACAGCACATGGGGGCATCTCAGCTCACCTGGAGAGAGAAGACAGAATAGTCCGGAAAGGCTTCTGGGATGGTGCATGTCTAGACTTCATTTTTTTTTTTTTAAATATCACTTTTGTAAATCTTTTCCAACTTTAATAGTGGAAAGTTAACACTTGGAGGCTTACGCTATTCTCCTTCTTTGCTGTTCTTTAAAATATTTAAAGTAAAAAATAATGATAAGAGTGATATTTTGTTACTTTATATGGTGAATTGAATGTGTCCGTCTGTAACGAAACAGGTGCTCATGTAAAGCGCTCTGATAGCAGATATCTTCGGGTCGAGTTCGCGCTACATAAAACTAAAAAAATGGTGCACTGAGTGCCTTACATAAGTTTAGATATGACAGAATTATCCAAATGTCCTTTCAGTTCTTCTACTGCCCACAAGCTAGTACGAGTGAAATCCAAACTCAGATTATTCTTGGAAAGAAACACGTAGTGCGTGGTGAGGACCGGTTTCTACCAACTAGTTGAGGTGAGAATGGCTGGCCAGCTTCTCTGGTATGAATGAAATGCTAAAAATTTGAGTCTACAACCTCTGCCCCACGCCTAGTGTAATGTAACAACCACTACACAGGCAAGGTGTCTTGTGATAGCTGATGCACGTCCTGTAGCATGCTTGCTCCTGCTGTGGCGGTGGCACGCTTTGCTTTTTGTCACCATCCTGAGTCAGCTGATGTGCATCCTTGCCTGCTCCTACGGTGTCAGACGCACAGTCCACTTTTTCCCGCATGGAATAGTAGCTATGGGCACCTTAGCTGACATGGGTGCAACAGCCACTACAGGTGTAGTGCTTCGTAAGTTAGCTGATGCACGTAATTGGTCCATCTTGCTCTCATGGTGAACGTCGCACACTTCGCTTTGGACTCTTTCCTCTCGAGTGCAGTGCAATCGCAGGTGCATGCAGGCAACAGTGCAGCAGGCAGTCATTTTCACTGTCTGTTCCAAACTGCCCTGAACATTTCACTGTGGCTTCGCACTGGGTGAGGTTAACACAATTAACATACCAGCGCCGACTAACCAAATACCAGTCATTGCCAGCATAGCACATTTATTCTATTTGATTGCCTTGGCACAGTGGAGCATGCTGGGAGCACCCACAGGGCAGGAGATCCACTCCTGCAATGCACTTGGGAGAGTGTAATTAGGGGGCATGACTCGCAAACTGGGCAACATGAATGAGCAGTCACCTGCGACACAAGGACGTGTCACCAGCAATGGGCAGCAGCAATGTGTCAGCAATAGTGTGAGTGGTAAAGGGCCCTACACACAGTGGATGCCAGTGGATGCATCCAAGCTGCTAAATGCTGTGCAGTGCGGAAGCCTCACTGTTACTTGAGGTTCACCTCTCGAAGGCCCTGCTTCCTTGCATGTTGAGGATTAATGAGGTACCCAAACATGTATTCGGTTGTCTGTACTAAACACCAGACAGAAAAAAGTTTGATGCTTGAATATTTCCATGGGGCAGTACCGTCTGAGCTACACTCCGCCTCTTTTTAGGTCTCAGGTTTCCAATCGCATCACGTGTGTTTTTTTACTACTTTTGTTATATGAAGGTCTTTGAACCTCATTGCTCCGCATGGTATTTTATTGACCTTTGTTTTAGTAAGAGGATGCCACAACGTGCAGCTTCCTAAAAGTATGAGCAGCAAGCATGATGCTAGTCCTCTTCGGCTACTGGGCAGCTCCACTGGGAGTGGCAGCATTCTGCTTTTTCACAAGGAGCACATCGACACACAAAGTGGTTTCCATCAGTGCCAAGGACCAACCATTACAACATGTGCTTTTTTGAGAGAAAAAAAATATTTTTATTTTTAGTCATTATTTTCTTTTATATTGGTGCTCCTCCATCAATCAAGTTTTACAATATCCGTGAAAAATAAAACAAGCACTGAGAAAGTCGAAAGCTTGGCAGAAAATGCCAGACCAACTCGTTTGGTCAATGCTTGTGTGCTCCACTGTGCTACATGGGGTCCATCTCACCCACTTCAAACTGCTAGGAGACCTCTTCTGTAGAAGGAAGGACAAGCCACGCTAGACAGGTTTCAGATTCTTCCTGCTTAGAGGAATGTAGGTGGATTTATGCTCCTCCACCTAGGCAGGAAACTCCTTGCCTTGTACAGTTACAAGTCAACAACAAAAAGTTGCAACTATCTGTGCAAAGTGCAATAAAGCTAATATTTGAAGCAGCGAATTGCTAGAATTTTGCAGTGTTTGTATTCAGAGTGTGGGTTGCAGGAGCGGATTATGGAGAGCATATTTTGCACTACTGGGGCGGTGCATTATGGGCACTGTATGCATTGCAGGAGCAGTCATTTGATGCAATTTGTCATCCCTATGATATTTGCATTCTGTTGCAGGAACCAAAGATGGCCCTTTCATGCTTGCCACCAGCACTGGCATTGCGAAGCGGCTTTGCATTAATTCTCAAGGCGTTACTTCTCTTACCAGTAAAATTCCCAATGATTGACCTAGACATTCGCCTCCCTGCACAATTATGGCTCAGCCATCCTTACTAGACTCCAGCAGCACAAACTTCTGGCAAATGCGTACAGCTAGAGCTACACTCATCATATTGCTCACCAGTATAATCCCCGTCACCCTGCACAGATTCTACTCTCCTCTGACCTCTTCAGCTCACAGTTACACTTACCACTCTCACATCCCTGGCCTCCCTGTTCAAACACTTCCTTTTAAGTGGCTCCTTTCCTCCCTGATTCCTGCTTCAAATGTGTTGTCCTACTCCTCAAAGCAACTAATGGTCTTACTTTCTCTCTCGTTACCATTCTATCTCTCCACTTCTATTTTTACCAAGACACTTGACCACCACGCTCAGCCATCTCGCATGTTCCCTGTAGGAGTTTTATCTACTCAACCCCAATCAATCTAGTTTTCAAATCTCCAATTTGAGAGCCTTCCTCATGTGTCCAACTTCAGCAGACCAGCTTGTATAGTTCCTTATCTTCTCCAGTCCCACCTTTCCAACTGTCTAAGAGCTACTCACAACTGAATGAATCTTCTTTCACTCATGCTCAACACACCCAAAACTAAATGTATTTACTTCCCGCCTCAAGCAATCACACCCTCAATCGGACACCAAACAATATTCACTCATCACCTGCATGTTCTGCCTTCTCCTGGGAACATCATCATATTGTTCAACCAGAGGTTGAGACTAGAAACATTTCTCTCCTCTACTGCCATGGTGAAATACCAGGCGCTGGCTACGTACAAAATACACCCACATCTTCACATTCAGAGTCAAGGATTTAACAAACGCACATATAAAGAGTAAAATCGAATGTTGGAACAGGCATTTAGTCAGCCTATCTTGCAAAAGACCTAGACAAGATTATTAACTGACACACAAGCGTGCTTTAACCTCGCTACACAAATATCTATTTCCAGCAGGATGGATGACAGCAATTTAAAGACCATGTAGGTTTCAGACAAAACTTGGGATATGCAGGAGAGAGCTTGAGCCTGGAGTATTTTAGTTACTAATAATTTGTACTCTATATTGAGGGAATAAAAGCCAGAAATCACATTAAGCCCACCAATCACTTACCAATTTATACAACCGATGGGCCACTATGCATATTTTGCTTAGGATTCAACATATTAGTATAAATTAGAATATTTGTCTTGGTTGGTACTAAACTGGTGCAGTTATGGTCAGAAAGCCCATGCTACTCCGTTGCCTCCATGTATTTCCATGGACCCTAGTGAGATGTCTTGGTCATGCTCAGGGTTCCTTAAATACTACTTTTAACAGAACGCCTGCTGTTAATGTCCTTCCTAAACGAAGGATTCCTTCATTGCCATTAGGTTTATAAAATGGAACGCAGTTATAGCCTTTCTATGGAAACAGCAACTATAGTTTAGAAGTTACATATTCTCAAAAGTGAGGCATCCACAGATGGACATGCAACTTGCATACACAGATCTTCATTCTGGTGAGGAAATTTGATTAAGACTCCATCTTGCGTATTGACACCATTGTGATGTTGCCCTCACTCAGGCGCCGACGACCTTCGTAGCGTTTCTTCGTACTCTGAACTGTAACATGTTAAATGACTTTTTTCCTGTCTCTCTGAGCAAAGTACATTCTGGGACCCGGCTTGAAGCAACTAATTTCCTTGATAACCATCTATTGACCCTTGGTGATCCTTCTCTGCCTTCCCTTTGTTTTACGAATCACCACCTGCATCATGCAAACACGTCCTGTTGTAAATTAATTAAACTTAAGAATGCTCATGCCACCTGGCCTATAGGGTCAGGCAGAGAACACGACCCTAGGGAAGGAATTTCTATTACCTGTTATCCTGTATCTTGTAAAAGGAATGTTTGCTAGTGGATGACATGTTTTTGCACATTGAGGACGTTGTTGCTTTAGGGGATTTAAGCGCTATAAAAGACTGAGCCACGGATTGAAGTGGCAGTCTCCTGAGAACCTACCACTGATGTACTTCTAGGACAACTGTACCTAGCTGCAACTAATAAATTGAAGTTCCTATGCAAACAGAGTATTCCGTGTCTCTGTACAATTAAGCAGGCGAACTCAGAAGATTTCAGGCGTACCCTGCGCCGCCAGGCCCAATTCAGCCTGGTTCTTCAAATGGTGCCCTCTGTGAGGCGGCTTCAGAGGTCGTGGGTCCAGCCCGAGGATCGTGAGGAGCCCCGCAAGGAAATTCCGGAGGACGCGCACCACGCGATCGACCCCTGCATGTCGTAAGTGGACCGAAGGTTTTTACAGTGTGGCTTCTCCTTTCCAACGGCTGCGAAGACCTGCTGCCCTGACTGCCGCCATGCTTTGGCTCCTTCGATGAGGATTGGTATCGCGAGACATTAGACGGACCTCTGTTGGCGTAAGAAAAAATCTGGTTAAGTTAAGTATAGCGGCCACTCCTTTGTCTTTGTTCGACTTTTGCAAAAGCCGAAACCGAGGGGTGAGTGCAGTTTTTATACTATAAAGTGACTAATTAACCCCTTGAAGTTTGTGAGGAAACTAGTGTAATAGCGAAGCCTCGTTTCAGTAAGTTTAGAAGATAGTGTTGTGGTTGTTGCGATAGGGACTCCCGACTGGAGGACTCTTGTCCAATTCCTCCGGCCGGGACTCCCACTTATGAAGTATATTCTAAACATGGTATTGGCCCCATAGCTTTTAATGAGGCGTGGGTTCGCTATACTAGGAAAGATGGTGTTTTACGGTGGCCGCAGAATGGCAGTTTTGAGCTCAATATCTTAGATAATTTGGAGGGAACTTTGTTTAAACGAAAAGCCCGGCCGGCTAGGTTTGACTCTTTCCGCTTATGGCGTATGGAGGCCTTACAGAAAGAAATAAAACAAGCTAAAAGAGATAGGAGGGATATGTCTGTTATACAAGCTGCCCAACAGTTTAAAAATAATGAGACCGATCATGCGATTGAGGTTTCAGATAGGCAACATCGTATGGCGTTAGATAAATGTTATCCAGTGTTGCCAATTTCCCCTACAGAGAAGAATGTGGACCCTGAGGAGGATCCCTTAATGTCCCATCTGTTGAGGTTACCCCCGCCCTATGCCCAGGGGGCTAATGTACCTTTTGCACTACAGCCTGTGCCAGGGGCAAATGCACCTTTGTTATTACCACCTGTCCCACCTGTTATTCCACCTGTCGCTCCTCAATAGATTCCTGCACCCCCCATCACAGCCTCTTCCGGTATTACCGGGCTCTCCCTTACCGTCGTCTCCCTTTGTACCCATTACTCCCTCTTCTGCCCGCTTAATATTCTGTCTCCTATCCTAATGACGAATTCTCCCTCCGTTCGGAGGCGAATGGTTGATACCGTTTCTGGCCTTTTGTCCCCTCTCTTTGGGACACTTAAAATGACCCCTGTTCCTCCTCGTAGTCAGCTCCCAGGTCCAGATGAACGGGAAGTGTTAGCTCTTCTTGCCTGAAGGTGGATCACGAATGGCTCCCAGTATAGTATGCGAGATATTATGGACACCTTTCAGCAGTGGGAGGCACCAACGCAGAGATACGTTTTTGATACTATGTGTAACATTTTAGGTCAAGAGTGGGAGGATATGGGCTTGGGACCAGCCCCTCAGGGCCTGCTAGATGTTCAGGCAGAGTTTGGTAAAGGGCTGATTGTGGGCGCAGAGGTTGAGGATGCGGTAAGAACGCTTGTCACCTTTAGAATGAAGTTTGTTTGTCGGTCTTTGCCAGAACGAGATTCCTCTGTTAGACGAAAAATTACAACACTATCCTATGAGAGAGGTTCCCCCAGTGTGGAGAGAGGAGGTTGCAGCTCAGGGTGGTAATCCTCTTCTACCTGCTCACTTTCAACGTGGGGGTGCACGTTCCTTGGAAACGATCTGAGGTATTGGCCCTTAAACAGTCCTTACCGGACCCCCGTAAAAATCCTGCTGGGTACTACAAAGAGTTGTCCCAAACTGTTGATGCATGTATTATGAATTTGGCCGATATAGACATGCTAATGGGTAATGTGGTCCCACAACCATTATGGGCTAGGATTCGGAAGGAGGACCATCCCGGGGAATTGGGGGGTGATTGGGCTGCCATACTTGCCGCGGACAGACTCCAAGTGGGTGGTGCCAAACCTGAGGCTTTAATTACAGAACTCCCAGCTAGGATCATTGCCTTACTGAAAACTATGATGCCCCCTCTGCGAGTTAATTGGGATAAGTGAACAGCTTGTAAGCAGAAAGCGGATGAAAGCGTCTCCGATTTCTTCACTCGTTTTGAGGAGACGTTTATTGATCATAGTGGTCAGGATATGAGTACGGAAGGTGGCCAACGACTAGACAAATTTGTGTCTAATTTGGTTCCGGAAATATCTAATAAATTGAAGAATTCCGAAAGTGCGTGGGCAGTATCATCTTCTGCCCAGATATTGGCTACTGCTCAGTATTACGAAAACAGGGATAAAGAGAAAAGAGAGAAACTTGATAAAAAGACTAAAGAGCTGAAAACAAAAGTTCTTTTGCAACAAGCTTATCCCCCTCACCCTGCCCAACGTGAATTTCAGCCACCTCAACAATTTCAGAGAGGGTTGCAGAGGTCTGGGCCTTTTGTTCCGACCCCCACTGGGCCAAAATCAATGCGCTTACTGTGAAGGCCATTTAAAGTATAATTGCCCGGTTTTGTTACAGCGTACGGGCGGCATTCCCGGGTCACGAGGCCGGGTGTTAGACATCAAGCCTCCTGTATACTACACTGTAGCGTGAGGGCAGTGTAGGTGTTTGCTCTTTAGAAATACAGCATACTTTGGAGACGGTCCCTGGTCTCTTCTCAGGAGGAGTTCGTTGACACTCCCCACCTTCAAAAACCACACCAGCAGGAGAAGCCGTTGCTTGGCTTTCGCTTCCAGTCGAGTTTCCTTGCCCTCTCCTGCCTCCCTGATTCCTTGTGCTCCCAGTCCTGTTTTCGTACGTCTCCCTTTCAAGGCTACCTGATTCCCAAATTCCTTTCGACTCTGGGCTTGCTCGCTCAGCTGCTTGTTACTTCAAGAACCCTGAGCCTTAGCTTTCCTGGTGTTTATACTTACTTCGGTTACGCCCTCATCTGCACAGCTCCCGGGCATTTCAGGCTTCCCGAGACCCGGGCATTCCAGTTTTCCCTTCGCTTTTGTAGTCAGAGGAACCCGGCCTGGGTCGCGTTGGAAAATAATCACGCAGCGTTCCCAGAGGTAGGAGTCTGAGCCTTGATGTCCTGACGGACGGCTTTTCGCTTCTATGACCGCTTTACTAGATGCGGTGCTTTTTACGAAAAGCCTTTTTTTGAACTAGAGTTCTTTCTTTAGTAATGAACCGCGCTCTGTCTATTTAAGACGCGGTATTTTTTTGGTTTGAGTCTCCATCCAGCAACTTTGGTGTGCGAGCCTCCCAATGGAAACTTTGTATCCTCCATTGATAAAAGCGTTAGGCGCACTTCATTGACTATTGTTTATTTTGAAACTGTAACGAGCTAGTGCGCTCGTAAAACTACTCTAACGTAGTCCAGTGCAGGGTGCACTTAGCATACCCCCAAAAGCAGCGTTAAGTGAACAAGGGTTGTTACGGCGTGATATTCCGGTCTTAAGTTGCCCTTCCCTTTGTTTATAATTTCACGCTTTCTGTTCCTGCTGCCATTCAAGACTACATTCATTGGGGATTCTCCCAACCTCGCTTGGATTCTTCATTTTTGGCCTAACGAGATGTCCAGCCGGTGAGCATGGTTTTGTTTCTACAGAGCAAACACGCTATACTGTTGTAACTATTGATATTGTTAGTCCACCCCTGAGATAAGAACGCCTTTTGCTAAATGATATGTTCTTCTCCCTATAGGTTGTCACTATTCCAGTTCCACGGGCCCTCCTCATAAACCGGCTGGGGGATTTAGAAGTGATACCGCCAGAGTTATAAATCCCCACATCTCTCGGAGTCAGGGTATGTGTGTGGATGCGGTTTTGTTGTCCACGTACATGCTTTGATTTGGGGAGAGTGGGGAATTTATAGTCGCTCCCGTGGATTGAGCCTCGCTGGACTTCAGGTTAGTGGCATCGGCAACAGAAAGCCAAGCCCCCGAATCAAGTCCACCCGGGCAACGATGAATACTGAAGGGGCTTGCGCCCCAATGGAGAACCCTACCCGTAGTCCCACTGTTGAGGAATTAGCCACTGCCTTACTAGAGTTACAGGGGGAAGTGGGGCGACTCAGAGTGGAAAATCAGCGGCTACATGCTGAACTTGTAAAAGTAAGACATCAACCGATCCCTAGCGTTAGCGGGAGTGATACAATGCCGAAGAGTAAAACGCACTTATATTCAACCTGCACACTTCACCGTGCCTTCGTCCACTCCCTCTTTAGTAAACACTACACCCCCCAACCCTGATAATCCGCAAGCTGTCCATGTATCAGTACACACATACTCCTGTTCCATTGGCGGTCCCTGATGAAGATGTTATACTTCGCACTATCCCCATGGAACCTTTCAATCAGTGTCATTTACATTTTTTATGTAAGGCTTCTTCTTTTCCTGATGACGCCGCCAAAGTGGCGTTTGTGATTTCCTATCTGGGAGGTAACGCGGCCAGGTGGGCCGTTCCTTTGGTAGAAAATAATGACCCCCTTCTGTATGATTTCCAGTCTTTCAAAGAAAAGTTAGAGCTTATTTGCCAGACACACGTATGTACAAGCCAGTGATAATGAGCTATTGAATTTAAGACAAGGCTCTAAGGATCTTCTCTTACCTCACTGAATTCAATAGATTAATTGTGGAAACCCAGTGGCCAGAAGACAAGAGAACTTCCTTGTTTTACAGAGGGTTAAATGATGACCTCAAAGATCTCCTTTCTCAAATAGTGGATCCTCCTGAGGACTGTCCAGCATTTATAGACCTGGTTGTAAAATTAAATCATAGATTGAGTGAGAGAAAGGGAGAGAAGTCTTGTGGTAACCTGGCACGTTTCCTTGTGGTTAGATGCGAAAAGAAAGAACCCAAAGAGCCTTGCGAACCTATGCAAATAGGAGGAATGAGATCACCATTATCGATGGATGAGAAAGAACGGAGGAGAAAGAACAATCTTTGTCTATATTGTGGGAAAGGAGGTCATTATGCTAGGTCGTGTCCTGTCAAGGCTACCCCCGTTCCTAAGACCGCTGCAGCCACTCAAGAATTCAATATCCTATCGGAAAACTAGAGAACTTGGAGACGGTAGAGACCTCTTCTTCAAGTTATATGACTCCCTTGGTCTCACATAAAGTGGCCAGTATTACAGCTCCTGTAGCTCGACATTTCACGTTAGCAGTTACCATAATAGTTTCTACTCAACGCAGAAAAGCACTGTCCATCCTTCTCGATTCTGGGGCTACAGGAAATTCTGGACATTCAGCTTGCTCACTCATTAGGCATTCTCTTCGTTCCCAAGACAAAACCAGAACCAATCAGGGCTGTAGACTGAACTGAATCATCATCAGGGTTGATAACCCATCATACTCCAGCGTTGACTATAGTGTGTAGCAATGGACATTCGGAGAAATTAGTCTTTGATTTGATTGACACGCCCAATTTCGGAGCCATATTGGGGATCCCCTGGTTGCAGGTACACAACCCTCATATAGATTGGAATACCCGTCAGGTCACTTTGAAATCCTCTTACTGCCTGTCGCACTGTTATGGGGAAGCAAGGGACTGGGGAACTTCTTTATGCTGTGCCTTGGAGCACAATCAAGAAAACCTTCCTCTCATGTATCAGGAGTATAAAGAAGTGTTTGACGAGGTGAAGGAAACCGTTTTACCACCACATAGGAGTTATGATTGCCGCATAGATCTAATCCCTGGGGCTGAATTGCCAGTGAGTCGCATCTATGCCTTAACTGAACCTGAAACAGACTACTTACAACAGTATATTACAGACATGTTACAAAAGGGATATTAGACATTCCACCTCTGTGTCTTCTCCCATTTTTTTTTATTCCTAAGCGTGAAGGAGGGTTAAGGGCGTGCCTTGACTACCGTGCATTGAATAAGGTCACCATTAAGAACAAATGCCCTCTTCCGCTTATATCAGTTCTTCTTGACCAAGTGCGAGGAGCGAAAATATTCACAAAATTGGATCTCCGCGGGGCCTATCATCTTATTAGAATCAAGGAGGGTGATGAATGGAAGACAGCTTTTCGGACCAAATTCGGATTATTTGAATATTGCGTCATGCCATTCGGGTTGTGCAATGCCCCTGCGGCTTTCCAATTCTTTATCAATGAGGTATTACGTGAATATCTTGATGTAGTCGTGATTGTTTACATTGATGATATTTTAATTTTCTCTCAAACAGAACAGGAACATGTCGAGCATGTTCGTAAGATTTTGCAAAAATTACAGGACAACCAACTATTTGCCAAACTGGATAAAAGTACTTTTCATACTACTAAAGTGGACTTTCTAGGGTTTGTCATTTCCCCTGAAGGGATCCACATGGACCCAAAAAAGATCGACGCCTTAGTAAAATGTCCCTGTCCTCGGGAATGTTAAAGAAGTCCAGTCATTTCTTGGATTCGCCAATTTTTATAGGCGTTTTATCGATCATTTTTCAGATCTTATCACACCCATCACCAGATTACTCCGAAAGGGTACTGTTTTTATATGGTCATCTGAAGTTGAGCAGGCCTTTCTACAACTAAAAATCAGATTTACATCTGCCCCCATTATTCGCCATCCTGATAACACACAACCTTATTTTGTGGAGGCAGATGCCTCTCAATACGCTGTAGGAGGAGTGTTATCGCAACGTAACCCTGCTAACGGTTGTCTGCATCCTGTTGCTTATTTTTCTAAGACGTTGCTGCCTGTGGAACAAAACTACACAATTGGGGAAAGATCTTTTGGCCATAAAACTGGCATTCCAGTAGTGGAGACACTATCTCCTTGGTTCCCCACACACTACTACCATTTACACGGATCATAGGAATTTACAATTCTTTAGATCCGCTAAAGCATTGACACCGACAGATGAGATGGGTTTTATTCTTCAGCGAATAGGACTTTGTTATTACCTACAGACCTGGAACCCAACAGGGTAAAGCAGATGCGTTATCCAGATTGGGATCAGAGAACAGAAATCCAGTAAACGAGAGCTCCCCACTCATTCCTGGTCAGAAAATTATCGGAGTCGGCGAAGTGGGGGAAGAATCCATCTTCCTTTTTAAACCAGTTAACCAATGCTTGTGTAAATATCCCTCCCAGTGAATGGTTGACAGAACCCCACCATACCATATGAGATGGGCTGTATTACCATCAAGAGACTATACGTACCTTTAGTGGATTTGCAGCAACAAGTCATTAGATGGTGCCACAACACCTCTTTAACTGCTCACCCAGGTGGGGAAAAGACTATACAGACTTGTAAACGATGATTTTGGTGGAAAGGCATCAATAAGGACATCATGACCTATGTCTCGGCCTGTCCAGTTTGTGCAAGACAGAAATCCTTACATGTGGCTCCAGCTGGGTTACTACAACCTACACCCATTCCTTCGGTTCCGTGGCATTAAGTCAGTATGGATTTTATCACGGACCTCCCTAGAACTCGGGGTTACTCAACAATTTTAGTAGTGGTAGATATGTTCACCAAAATGGCTCACTTTGTGCCAATGAAGAAATTGCCTTCCTCAAGAATTGGCACATGTATTCATCAAGAATATTGTCCGATTGCATGGCTTGCCCTCAGTAATAATTACAGACAGGGGAACCCAATTCATTTCCCGTTTTTGGCAAGGGCTATGTAACAGCCTAGGTATTGACCACCGATTGTCCACTGCGTACCATCCGCAAACAGATGGACCAACTGAAAGAACAAATCAAACATTGGAACAATACCTACGCTGTCTGTTATCAACGATCACTTCTGATTGGGTACAGGCTTTGCCTTTAGCGGAATTCGCTTACAACAACACCTCATATTCCGCCACGGGTATATCCCCCTTTTTTTTTGTCAATGCTCATCATCCCAGAATTCTGCCCTTTCCTTTACCTCTCTCATTAGTGAACATCCCTGCTGTCCACACCCATCATGCTACTCTTTTGAAAGTCTGGGAAAATGCTAAGATCGAATTACACAAAGCTAAAGAATCAATGAAGCAACAAGCTGACAAGCATCGTCTTCCGGCCCCTGAATATAAGATAGGGGATAAAGTATTGTTATCTACCAAGAATCTACGCTTAGAAGGACCCCGCAAGTTACAACCCCGTTATATAGGGCCCTACACCATCAGTAGAGTTATTACTCCTGTCACTATGAAATTGGACCTGCCCGCTGAAATGCAAATCCATCCCGTGTTTCATACCTCTTTACTTAAGATGTACGTCACCCCAACTGACCCCGAAAACCCTCCCCTACCTGTTCAAGTGAACGGAGAGTTGGAACATGAAGTCAGGAAGATCGTAGATTCTCGCAGATACAGAGGGAAGCTCCAATATTTAATTGACTGGGTGGGATACGGCCCTGAAGACAGGTCATGGGAACCTGCGGAAAACATTCATGCCCCAGTTTTGGTGCGTAGATTTCATGCCCTCTATCCCTCTAAGCCTCGTCCAGTGAAACGGCCTTTGGGTGGGAGAACTGTTAGACATCAAGCCTCCTGTATACTACACTGTAGCGTGAGGGCAGTGTAGGTGTTTGCTCTTTAGAAATACAGCATACTTTTGAGACAGTCCCTGGTCTCTTCTCAGGAGGAGGATGTTGACACTCCCCACCTTCAAAAACCACACCAGCTGGAGAAGCCGTTGCTTGGCTTTCGCTTCCAGTCGAGTTTCCTTGCTCTCTCCTGCCTCCCTGATTCCTCGTGCTCCCAGTCCTGTTTCCTTACGTCTCCCTTTCAAGGCTACCTGATTCCCAAATTCCTTTGGACTCGGTGCTTGCTCGCTCAGCTGCTAGTTGCTTCAATAACCCTGAGCCTTAGCTTTCCTGGTGTTTATATTTACTTCGGTTACACCCTCATCTGCACAGCTCCCGGGCATTTCAGGCTTCCCGAGACCCGGGCATTCCCGTTTTCCCTTCGCTTTTGTAGTCAGAAGAACCCGGCCTGGGTCGCGTTGGAAAATACTCACGCAGCGTTCCCACAGGTAAGGGTCTCTGAGCCTTGATGTCCTGACGGACGGCTTTTCGCTTCTATGACCGCTTTACTAGATGCGGTGCTTTTTACGAAAAGCCTTTTTTTGAACTCTAGTTCTTTCTTTAGTAATGAACCGCGCTCTGTCTATTTAAGACGCGGTATTTTTTTGGTTGGAGTCTACATCCAGCAACTTTGGTGTGCGAGCCTCCCATTGGAAACTTTGTATCCTCCATTGATAAAAGCGTTAGGCGCGCTTCATTGACTATTGTTTATTTTGAAACTGTAACGAGCTAGTGCGCTCGTAAAACTACTCCAACGTAGTCCAGTGCAGGGTGCACTTACCATACCCCCAAAAGCAGCGTTAAGTGAACAAGGGTTGTTACGGCGTGATATTCCTGTCTTAAGTTGCCCTTCCCTTTGTTTATAATCGAATAGTTTACCTGTCGGTGTAGTTTTGCAGCTTGAAGATCTTTCTGGATTCACTATGCTGTGCATTATTCCGCGATCTTGTGGTTGGGTCCGGATTCGTAGTCTTTTTTTTTTTTTTTTTTGTAGCCCAGGTGACGTCGTGCTTCCTGCGGAAGTCCCACCTTTGGGGCGCCATCTTCGGGTTCTTTTTTCCTCTCTTTTTTTTTTTTTTTTTCTAACCCTAGGCGATTGATTAATCCTTTATGTCCATTTTTCTGTACGTTTTCATTCCTTCTGATCTACTTTATTTTACCCCCTCTTCCTCCAGCCTCATCTTCCTGGCGGAGGTGGGTGGGTTCGCTAGTGAATTCAGAAAGATCTTCAAGCTGCAAAACTACACCGACAGGTAAGAAACTATTCGTTTTGCAGCGTGTAGCTTTCTGGATTCACTATGCTGTGCATAGACTTTGGAGCAGTTTTCCCAATTGTGGCGGCTGGGTGGTGGATGAGCGTTGGTCGTTGAAAATGTGTTGAAGCACCTTCTGTCCAACTTGTGCTTCCTTGTTCATCTGAACGTCCACGCAGTAGTGTTTCGTGAACGTGTGCACAGATGCCCAAGTTGCCGCTAGACATATGTCCTGAATGGGCGTGTTCGCCAGAAAGGCAACGGTTGCCCCCTTCTTCCTTGTGGAGAGAGCCTGAGGCCCCTCTGCTAGCTCCTGTCCAGCCTGTTTGTGGCAGAATTGAATAGTGAGGGCAATCCATCTAGCGATGGTGCCCTTAGTCACTGGTCTACCCATGAAGCTAGTAGAAAAGGACACAAACAACTGCTTTGATTTTCTGAGTTCCTTGGTCCTCTCAATGTAGTGCATCACCGCTCTTCTAGCGTCAAGAGTGTGTAGAGCCTTTTCTGCGTTTGAATTTAGGTTTTGGAAGAAACTCGGTATCTGAATACTCTGGTTCATGTGGAACGCCGACACCACCTTGGGCATGAAGTGTGGGTCTGTTCTCAGGACAACCCTGTCCTTGTGAATCTGAATGTAGGGTTCCTGTAGCGTTAGCGCTTGAAGCTCGTTCACCCTGCGTAGCGAGGTTATGGCTACCAGAAAGGCCGTTTTCATAGTCAACATTTGCAGTGAGGCCTTGTGAATGGGTTCAAACGGTGCCTTCATGAGCTCCGTCAGTACCACGTTGAGATTCCATGCTGGCGGCGGCAACCTTTTAGGAGGAGCAATTCTTTTGGCTCCTTCCATGAATCTCTTCACAACCTGCGATGTGAAGAAACTTCCACCCTTCTCTCCTCTGGTGTAGGCTACGATCGCCGCTAGGTGTACCCTTAGGGCGCTCGAGCAGAGGTTACTCTTTAGAAGGTCTGTGAGGTACCTCAGTACTGTTGAGTCTCTTGTCATTGTATTTTGCAGCCCCTTCTTCCTGCACCACATAGTAAATCTCTGCCATTTCGCGCTGTAGCATTTGCGTGTAGTTGATTTTCTTGCCTCCCGCAGCACCCGCATAGTGCTTGGAGGCAATCTAAGGTGAGCGAACTCTAGGTCTTCAGGAGCCATGCCGCCAGGTTGAGGCTCTCTGGCTCTGAATGCAGGACCTCTCCGTTTTGCATGGAGAGCAGGTCCCTTCTGCTCGTGAACCTGTGGGGATTGCCTTGCGCCATTTCTTGAATTTGTGAGAACCATGTCTGCCTTGCCCACTGCGGAGCCACTAGGATCAGTGTCATGTTGCTGGTTCTGCACTTGTCGAGCACTCTGTGCAACAGGGGTATCGGTGGAAAGGCGTAGGCAAATGTCCTTGACCAGCTTATCCATAGGGCATTCCCCAGGGACTGCTGTTCTGGTTGCCTGGACGCGAAGCTTTGGCATTTTGCATTGTGGCGTGTTGCAAACAGGTCTATTGTGGGAGTTCCCCCCCATCTCTGGAAAAGCTTCTCCGTTTCGTGGCCATTGAGCTCCCACTCGTGCGATGCCGAGGTCTGCCTGCTTAGCCAGTCTGCCTCCACATTGTCCTTCCCTGGAAGGTGAATTGCCAGTAGAGCTATCCTGAGAGGTATGGCCCATCTCCAAATCTCCTGTGCCAGAGAGGAGAGGGGAAACGACTGAGTCCCCCCCCTGCTTGTTGATATAGAACATTGCCGTGGTGTTGTCTGTTTGAACCAACACCCTCTGGTTGTACAGGTGTCTCTGGAAGGCCTGAAGGGCCAGCAGGATGGTTTTCAATTCGAGGTAATTGATATGGCGTACCGTATCTGCTGGAGCCCACAGACCTCACTCTGAGATTGTCCATGTGCGCTCCCCATCCCTTTTGAGATGCGTCCGTGGTAATGGTAATTGTTGGGTTTGGTGGTGTCAGGCTCCTCCCTGCTGTCATGTGGTCTCTGTTCCACCAAGTCATCTCCTCCTGCACTGCGTGCGTAACAACCACTAGATCCTCCCAACTTCCGCTTGCTTGTGACCATTGCCGTTGTAGCCATTCTTGGAATGGTCTCATGTGCAGGCGTACATTCGGCACCAGCTGGATACACGACGCCATCATCCCCATCATCTTGCTCACTGACCTCACTGTCAGAGCTCGCCCCTTCTGGTAGAGACGCGTCTCCTTCAGCAGGGCATCTGTTCTCCTGTCGCTGGGCACCACTGTGCTGTTTAGGGTGTTGATTTTTGCTCCCAGGAAAATCACCTGCTCTGGTTCCAGCGATGACTTCCCCCAGTGTATCGAGAACCCCAGGTTCGTCAGAGTGTGTCACGTGTGCTGCATGTCTCTCGCACTTCTCGCGTGCGTTTGCCTTGACCAGCCAGTCGTCTAGGTAGGGGTAGACATGGATCCCCTCCCTTCGTAGGTGGGCTGCGACTGCCGACAGGCATTTCGTAAAAACCCTTGGCGCCGATTTTAGCCCGAAGGCCAGGGTTGTGAACTGGTAATGCTCCTGGTTGATGTTGAACCTTAGAAGACCCTCGTGTCTTCTGTTTATTGGAATGTGCAGGTAGGCATCCTTGAGGACCACGGTGACCATGAAGTCCCCGTCTCTTATTGTGGCAGCACCTCCTGCAGCGAAGTCATTTTGAACCTCTGCGTTCTGATGAATTTGTTTAGGTATCGCAGGTCCAGGATGGGTCTGAGGTTTCAGTCTACTTTCGGGACCACGAAGTAGTTAGAGTAGACCCCCTTGTTCCGTTCTCTGAACGGCACTGCCTCTATGGCTCTTTTTTCTAGTAGTTTCTGCGTTTCTTCTGAGTAGCGCAAGTTCTTGAGCCGATCTCTGCCTTCTTCTTGGTTTTCTGTTTGGAGGTCTTTTCTCCAAATCCACGCAGTATCCGTATTGCATGACGTTCAGTATCCACTTGTCTGGTTATACGCCGCCACTCCTGAAGGTAGAGACTCAGTCTTCCGCCTACTGGTGTTGGATGCTCGTAGGCTTTTGATTTTCCTCTCCCCCTTGATGTTACTGTATTGCGCCTCACCCTTGGGGGTATGTCGTGGGTAGGCGTTCTCCTGCGTGCTGAGTCACTTTGATGAGGGTTGGTCACCCTCTCTCCTCCTCTGGCCACGTCCGTTCCCTCTCCCGCGAAAGGACTGACCCCGAGGTTGGTACTGCCAGTTTTGCTTCTGTTGACCTTGTTGTCCGTGACTATCACCCTGCTGGAACGACTGGTGCGACGCTCCCTGCTGGCTTCCTCCCCGACCGTAGGGTCTCCTAGAGGGATTGCCTCTCCTCATCCCCCTGAGCTGTAGGGCCCCCATGGACCTCGCCGTCTCGTTTTCTTTTTTCAGCTGGGTGAGTTTCTCGTCTACTGTTGCTCCGAACAGTGTTTCCCCGTTGAAGGGGGTGCCAAGAATGTTGTTCTGCACCTCCTGTTTGAATCCAGAGATTCTTAGCCATGCATGTCTTCGCTCGGTGACCCCTATGGCCATTAGTCTGGCCGCGGTCTCTGCCCCGTCCAACGTCGTCTTAATACAAGAGTTGGCGATGTTTTTACCTTCTTCCACCAGGTTGGAGGCTCTTTGGCGGTATTCTTCGGGGAGGTGTTTTACTAGTTTCCCCCATCTCGTCCCAGTGCTGGTACTGGTGTCTATTGAGAAGTGCATTGGAATTCTCCATGCGCCAGTGCATTGCGGCGTTCCTCTCGACCCTTCTTCCTGCGAGGTCTATCCTCCTGCTTTCTTTATCGGGTGGTGGCCCCGAAGTCGCTGGCACGTTGGCCCTTCTCCTGGCCGTGGAAGCTATGATGGAGTCGGCCGTGATACTACCCTTGATGTAAGGGGGGTCCAGAGAAGAGTGCTTATACTTCTTCTCCGTCCTGGGCGTGATCGAACGGCAAGTCGCTGGTTCCTTAAAGGCCTCTCTTCCCCGATTCATCACACTTTGTAGCATGGGAAGGAATTGGCTCCTCGTCTGGATGGGGAGCAGGGTCTCGAGGAGAAAATCGGCTTTCGGCCTCTCCTCGTCCAGTTTCACGCCGAAGGCTGTATCTGCGCTCCTGACCACCATATTGTACACCCCGAAGTCGTCGGGCGGCGAAGGCCTCGAAGGGTACGTGTCCACGGGCTCCTCGGGGTTTTCGGTGTCGAGATCCTGCCATTCTATATCGTGGCTGGTTGATGGCGCCGAGCTGTAGAACGACTGCTGGTAGTCTTCCTCTGCCTCGCCCTCATAATAGGTCTCATCTTCCTCTTCGAGATCTCTCGTCAGCCCCTCTGTGTCGAAATCATTCTGCTCCTCGATTTCGACGACGTTCGTCGGCGGAGCCGTTGGAATTTTGAATTCCTTCATCCTGGCGTCGAACTCCTTCCTCCTCTGAAGGATGCTCTCCATTTCGGCCTTGAGCCGCCTCTTCTTTTTCTCCATCTCGGAGATGCTTTCGGCGTCGACCGCGGGCCTCTTCGACGGAACTTGCGTCGACATCGGCTTGTCCTTCTGTGTCGATCGCCCCGTTTTATGGGTTGTTTGACGAACCGAGCCTTTTCGGCGTCTTTCGGCACCAGGGAGTACTTTTCGAAGGATCCGCTCGGCCTCTTGTCCATGGCTCTCCCCTTGGTCGAAGTTTGGCGCCGGGGCTCCCCTTGTGGACTTTGACTCAGATTTTCTCGAGTCACCCTCGGGTTTGAGGCATTTGGGTGTTTTGAACTCGACGATTCTCTTACCTAGTCTTCAGTTTTCTTGTCGGTCTCTACGACCGTGAAGATTTCGGGTCCCTCGGCGACGTTGTCCTCATCGTCTGTGGAGAGGCCCAGATCGTAGAGTGACGGGGCCTTACCCTTGCCATCCATGCTGGCGTTGGCTCTTCTCTGACGTTCTCTCACCCGGAGCGTCTTCGGCGCGAAGGCTGAGCAGGCGTTGCAGTCCCTGCTCAGATGGTCGACCGGTAGGCAGAGATTGCAGACCGGATGCTGGTCCTTCTGCGCAAACTTGTAGTGGCAGTTAGGGCAGAACTTGAATGGCGTCTTGTCCATTGCGCTCAGGGCCTCTGAGTGCGCATTCTCCAAGGGCGTCGAAGAAAAAGGCGGAACTCTTCCTTCTTCGCGCTCCTGATGTAATATATTCCTTTCCTGTGATCTCTTCGTAGTTATTTATCGACGAAACTCACTTTTCCTTCGATTGAAAATCTAGAGCTTCCCGATGACGATCCAGACCCAACGGCGGAAAAAAGAATCTGAAGATGGCGCCCCAAAGGTGGGACTTCCGCAGGAAGCACGACAACGTCACGGGAGGAGCACCAAATGGTGGGTCGTCGACGCCCACCTGGGCTACAAAAAAAACAAAAAACAAAGAAAAGACTACGAATCCGGACCCAACCACAAGATCGCGGAATAATGCACAGCATAGTGAATCCAGAAAGATTCACGCTGCAAAATTCACGCTTTCTGTTCCTGCTGCCATTCAAGACTACATTCATTGGGGATTCTCCCAACCTCGCTTGGATTCTTCATTTTTGGCCTAACGAGATGTCCAGCCGGTGAGCATGGTTTTGTTTCTACAGAGCAAACACGTTATACTGTTGTAACTATTGATATTGTTAGTCCACCCCTGAGATAAGAACGCCTTTTGCTAAATTAGATGTTTTTCTCTCTATAGGTTGTCACTACTCCAGTTCCACGGGCCCTCCTCATAAACCGGCTGGGGGATTTAGAAGGGATACCGCCAGAGTTCTAAATCCCCACATCTCTCGGAGTCAGGGTATGTGTGTGGATGCTGTTTTGTTGTCCACATACGTGCTTTGATTTGGGGAGAGTGGTGAATTTATCGTCACTCCCGTCGATTGAGCCTCGCTGGACTTAAGGTTAGTGGCATCGGCAACACCGGGGTGGTTATCAGTCAGCACCCAGAGGTAGAGGACGAGGTACATCGCCTAATAACCAACGTTCCATGCCCCCTGGAAACGCCACGAATTATTTTGATCAGCCAACTGTTCAGTCTACCAACTATTACAATGATGATGATTATACCGAGGATGAGTCAGAATTTCCAATCTAGCTAGGACAGCCATGGACAAAGTGAGGGAGTAGTATCAGTTCCAGTGGACCAAAGCGGGCCTCATGTTGATGTTGTAGCACTAGGTGTTAGAGCCATTCCTATTAAACTAGTGCGGCGAAGAGTTCTATAATTAACTCTAAACTCCCTTGGGCACCTTTGTCTGGCTGTACAAATGTTTCTGTAGGTTTCTCTGGCGCCCCAGTTCAAAACCCAGTTTCACGCCCTTTGCCCATTTCCATAGGTCCATACAAATTGGAGGCCCCGCTCCTTTTAACAACTGGTTGTGGCGAAAATTTGCTGGGTTTGGATTTATTGAAGAGATTGTATGCGACATTACACTGTTCCCCTTCTGGTGTACGTCTTACCTTAGGTAAGAAATTGACCTCACCGATGTATTTGTCTAAAGACCAGTTTCCCCCTGAATTACACTCTTCCCGCCACCCTCTGGGCCACCGGCCCCAATGATGTGGGCCTCCTGCGGATCCCGCCCTACATTGTTACCCTCATGCCTAATGTTAAATTTCCTCGCATTCCGCAGTATAGAATTTCCAGTGACGGCGAAAAAGCTCTTTTGACTATAGTTGATGAATTGGTACAAAATGGTGTGGTTGAAGAGACATGGAGAAATGTATGCAATAGCCCTGTTCTGCCTGTTTTTAAACGAACCGACCCTTCTCAGCCACCTGTCTATCGTTTTTTGATTGATCTCAGAGAGGTCAACAAGATTGTAGTACCTCAATTCCCTGTTGTCCCGGATATCAATGCCCTATTGACAATGATACCTGCCTCAGCCTCCTGGTTTTCCGTCATTGACCTCAAAAATGCTTTCTTCAGCATTCCCATTGCTGAGGAAAGTAGGGATATTTTTGGCTTCTCCTTAGCAGGCCGAAGCTTCCAGTTCGAACGGGTTCCTCAAGGGTATTGCGAGAGCCCCTCCATTTACAGTCAAACATTAAAATCACAGCTCGATACTATGTCTTTACCACCAGGTGCCACTCTCATTCAATATGTGGATGACCTGTTGGTTGCAGCAGATTCTGAGGATACTTGTAAAAAGGCTACTATTTCACTGTTACGTCACTTATCTGATCACCACCACAAGGTTTCACCGTCTAAATTGCAATATTGCTGCCAAGAGGTTACCTATCTAGGTCATCTCTTGTCAAAGGAGGGACGGCGATTGACCCCAGAACGTATTCAAGCAATTGCCCAAATGCCTATTCCATGTACGCAAAAAGAGGTGCGTGCCTTCTTAGGTATTACCTCTTATTGTAGACAATGGATCTCCAATTTTTCCCTTCTGGCGAAACCCTTGTTGGCACACTCTTAAAGATACACCACACCCGCTTCCATGGACTGCGGAATGTCAGAAAAGTTTCACTGATTTACATACTGCCTTGTGCTCTGCCCCCGTGTTAGGTACTCCCGATTACAGTAAGCCTTTCACACTCTACGTTCATGAGAAAGAAGGTTGCGCATTATCAGTTTTAACGCAACGATTTGGGGACAAGCAACGTCCCTGTGCCTATTTTTCGGCCACGTTAGATCCAGTGGCCAAGGCGTTACCTAGCTGTTTGAGGGCTACAGCCTCTGCAGCCGTTTCCATTCGCCAGTCTGCTGGATTGGTATTAGATAATACCCTCATTGTCATGGTGCCGCATGCAGTAGACACCCTCCTAAATAGAACGAAGTCTCAACACCTCACAAGTGCCCGCCTTTCGGGGTACGAATTGACGCTCTTGGCTAGACACATACACATTAAGCGATGTAATACCTTAAACCCGGCGACATTGCTGCCAATTCCAGTAGAAAACAGTACTCAGGAGCAGCAGGATTGTTTCCTCCGCACGGAGGAAGAGACAAGAGGCAGAGTTGATTTAAAGGATACTCCACTCCCGGACGGGATCCTATGGGTGGACGGTTCTTGTTTTAGGCTTCCCAATGGTGAAACGACCTGAGCCTATGCAGTCACTATCTTGTACACCATTGTGGAAACAGCGTGTATTATGCATAATTCAGCTCATGCAGCTGAATTGATAGCACTGACTAGAGCTTGTGTGTTGGCTGAAAGGAAAAGGGTGAATGTGTATACTGATAGTATGCGTTTGGAGTGGCCCATAGTTTTGGCCGCCTGTGGAAGGAGAGAGGGTTTCTCACATCCCATGGCACTAAGATACAGCATGGCCAACTGGTAAATGACCTTCTTGAATCGCTCATCTTGCCCACTCAGATAGCGATTGTGAAGTGTAGTGCACATAAGAAGATTACTGATGATGTAGGTCAAGGAAATGCTTTGCAGACCGGATAGCGAAAGAGACGGCTAGAGACACTACAAGCCGCATGTATGTTGCGGGCTCTGCTAGATGGGTTACACAAGGAGGGATGTGTGAGAATACTGTGGACAGTGTGAAAACGATCCAGGCAGAAGCCACAAAGAAAGAATTAAGTAAGTGGAAAGAGTATAGGAAGGTTGGATGTGACAGGGTGCTGGACAGACTTGTCAGAACATCAACGCTGGTTGTTACCAGATGCTTATGTACTCCCAGTAGTTACCATGGCGCATGGTCCAGCCGACATTAGCGCAAAAAAAGTATATGCAAACTTCTGGCTCCGGTATGGCAGAATGTGGGGATCTCTAAATGTGCAGACAATCTGGTTAAGCATTGTATAATATGCTTGATGCATAACCCGGGGAAGTGAACACCAACACCGGCAGGCCACTTTGCTCCCCCAATGTACCCTTTTGAGGTGTTGCAAATAGATTACATTCACATGGAACGATGTAACAATCTGAAGTATGTTCTTGTTGTGGTATGTGCCTTCTTCCGATGGATAGAGGCCTATCCCCTGAAAGATAATACTGCTCTATCCACGGCAAAAGTCCTTTTGAAGGAGTTTCTGCCGAGATTTGGGTTACCCAGAATTATTTGGAGTGACAACGGAAGTGAATTTGTGTGTCAGGTCATGCAGAAAGTATGTGCAGGCCTTGGCATCAGACAAAAGTTCCCCGCCGCAAACCATCCTCAGTCAGCGGGTTTGGTAGAATGCTATAATGGCACTCTTAAGCTTAAACTCGCGAAGATACAAGCCAGCACGGGTCTTGCTTGGACAGATGCTCTGCCCTTGGCTCTTTTATCCACTAGAACAGCCACCCATTCCCGTATGGGGCTTAGTCCTTATGAGGTTGTATTTGGACGCCCTGCAAATGTTTGGGGAGTCCCAAGGCCGAAGAAATACTCCGAGATAGAGCATCCATTGTTAATTAACTATTTGCATGATCTCACCACTAAATTACGTGTCCTTCACCAACAGGTACAAGATACTTTGCCTCAGGCTTCAACTGATCCTGGTCATACCATACGACCCGGAGATTGGGTCTGCATTAAAAACTTCCAGAGGTCGAAGAACTTGGAACCTCGCTGGAGAGAACCTTGTCAAGTACTGTTAACGACGCGTACTGCAGTGAAGGTGGTCGGAAAAAAGAACTGGGTACATTGCAAGAAAGTGCCCCTACCATTGCCTTATGATCAGTGGGTTCGTAAACGAATTGGCGATTCTGAAAGCGAAAGGATACCAAGATATGGACAGTTTAGCGATTCACACCTAGACTCTGCCAGATCAGAGGGAAAAGACGACGAGGTCGCCCAAGCAGCAATATCACCAGCATTGGAGTTGGACCCTACTGAACCACATCTCCTTTTCCCAGAACAAACTGTACCTGGTTCCCGGAGGTACGATTTGAGGCCCAGACTGAACAAGAATATCTCAATAGTACCTCATTGACTTTATCCCGATTTCCACACGTTGCAGGGCCGTGATCGTAGTCTCAGAATTGTGACCCAAGGTGTGGCTCTAGGCCTGTGTGACTTGTAGGAAAATAAAAAGAACTACAGACAATCACAGCTGAGTGAAGCAACCTCCCGTCACGGGAAACATTTAGAGATGGAAATGACTGTTCGAAAGGGAATGGACAAAATACAAACAATAAGCACGAAGCATTGTAAATTATTGCATAATCGTTTCGTGGTGGCTTTAATATTGATTTTAATGTGTATTATATTGTCTTGCGTAGGATGGGGACTACATGTAATTTTTACACAGCCTATTCCCAAAGTTACCGTTGAAATGCACACACATGTCACTCTACCCCCTCATGTTGAGTCGAGAAGGAGTGAATTCCGTAACACATTTGTTTCTATGTTACACCAACATCAATTGGCTACTAATGCGACAAACTGTTGGGTTTGTGGTCTTCTGCCAAGTTCGGTGAACACTGGAATACCATACAATACCCTTCCTTTTTCATTTAATGGTTCTTGTAGTGCATGGTGGAAATTGAGTGCCAGTTGGGTATTTTCTGGAGATGGTGAATCCCGAGACGTAAGGAGCACATCTATACCATTTATGTTGGCGGGACAGAAAAAGGATATATGGGACGAATAGTGAGAAGTCAGAATATGCTGATCGCCAAACCAGATCTACGGATTTGTATTTCCTGCCCTCTAATACAACCTCTCGAAAAGGACAAACTTTTCTAGTGGTAACTGGACAAGCACCATTCTGTATTAGGAAAGGAGGGTTAGAATATAAAGGTACAAGCAAATGCCAGCATATTGTGACCTTGAATGGGACAGATTGGCCTCGCATGGTCCCCCTCACGTAATACATACTTCGTGTGTGGAAATAAGGCTTACACTTCTCTACCTGGTAATTGGAGAGGCACTTGTTATATCGCTTGGTTGTTGCCCCCTACATATATAGCGGATGCCAAGCATCATTTACAGAAAAGAAGGGTGGTGTCTGACCAGGATACGTCAGGACAAGAAGTCGGGGATGTCTTGAAAGGACTCCTTCCATTCTGGTGCCCAATAGCCAACAGTAGAGACATAAGACAACTAATTCGAGTTGTAGAAGCCACTGTCAATGGAACAGCTGGAGCTTTGAGTAATCTCACTGCAGAACTCGTTGCTGACCGCCTTGTCACGCTTCAGAACAGGATGGTATTAGATATTATTCTTGCTGACCGTGGGGGCGTATGCAAATTGATCGGATCTAGCTGTTGCATTTATATTCCAGACAACGCCCCTACAGTATACCAAGCCATCTCTAAACTACATAAGATCGCTGAGTCCGTTCACCAGGATGAAGGGAATTGGTCTCTGATGGGATGGTTTTGGGGAATACTGTCTACATGGGGATGGAAGATTCTTACCTTTGTCGGATCGACTTTGGCTATTCTCTTCTCATGTTTCCTTTGCCTACAATGTGGTCCCGCTATATGCGGGCTCTGCACCACCCTGTGTGTTCCAAATCCTATATCCCAGAAAGCCAAAAACACGAAAATGATGCTGCAACAACAGCTTGTAGATTTCATGACTATTGAAGTTGATTCTAATTAACAACAGCCTGTGTGTTTGTGCCTGAGTAATGGCAAAAGGAGGGTCTGAGGAAATTTGATTACGACTCCATCTTGCGTATTGACACCATTGTGATGTTGCCCTCACTCAGGCGCCGACGACCTTCGTAGCATTTCTTCGTACTCTGCTCAGAGACAGGAAAAGGGTCTTTTAACATGTTACAGTTCAAAGTACATTCTGGGACCCGGCTCGAAGCAACTAATTTCCTTGATAACCATCTATTGACCCTTGGTGATCCTTCTCTGCCTTCCCTTTGTTTTACGAATCACCACCTGCATCACGCAAACACGTCCTGTTGTAAATTAATCAAACTTAGGAATGCTCATGCCACCTTGCCTATAGGGTCAGGTAGAGAACACGACCCTAGGGAAGGAATTTCTATTACCTGTTATCCTGTATCTTGTAAAAGGAAGGTTTGCTAGTGGATGACAGGTTTTTTCACATGGAGGGCGTTGTTGCTTTAGGGGATTTAAGTGCTATAAAAGACTGAGCCACGGATTGAAGTGGCAGTCTCCTGAGAACCCACCACTGATGTACTTCTAGGACAACTGTACCTAGCTGCAGCTAATAAATTGAAGTTCCTATGCCAACAGTGTGTTCCGTGTCTCTGTACAATTAAGCAGGCGAACTCAGAAGATTTCAGGCGTACCCTGCGCCGCCTGGCCTAATTCAGCCTGGTTCTTCACTGGTACCTAGTGAACTAAGTAGCCTTCTATTCATCCATAAACCTTCACATCCATAAAAAGAAAAAAGGTGCATAACAGTACAGATGAATAGTTCATCCAGTTCAATTTTTAGGTCTCGCTGAGTCAGCGCGCATGCGCTACTCGGAGAGACTTTAGTAGGTGAGTTTTCAAAGTGCTGCTGGCTGGCGACAAGCTTGCGTGCACGCGCGAACCGCCAGCCTTCAGCGCTATCTGTCTTTCCTCTTGCTTGCTCCCTGCCTCCGCCCCTCCCCCCGGCTTCGCGCTTACAAGCGTTCGGGATTCTCTCAGTGGGTGCATCTCCGTCAGGCAATATCAAGCCCACCTTAAATGTATCTTCCATCGCTGCCTCAACGGGCTTTCTCTTTCCACAAACTCGATGTTTGTGTTCCTTTATTTTGAGATGCTTTTACTATTACTGTTTTGTGACTTAAGGAACATTAAGGAAATGTTACAGTAAAACTGGACAACGTTCACAGTGTTTATTTATGATCGCAGCGACTGCTTCATGTCCGTTCCACGATTCAGGGAGTCCTTTCGTTGGCGCTTTCATGAGGACATGATGGGGAAGCTGGAAACTTTTGGCACATTCTCTTTAAAAGCACAGCATGTTGGCGACTGCTTAGTCGATTAGACCTATGTTGCGCTTTAGATCTCAAAAGCGCTATGGTGGGTGCAGCAGTTATAACTCATGAAATATGGGGTGCAACTCACAAGGAGGGGGTAGGTTAGAGTGCACATTGGCTGCATTCGAACTCATAAGATGATGGGCTGTGTGTATCCATTATCAGTACTCAGTCTTCGCTAAGTGATCTTGTTTTGTTTGTTGTTGTGTCAATGCTTTGCTGTGCCCGTTTGACTTACAATGTGCTTTCTCTTTCTCCAAACTCGATGTTTGTGTTCCTTTATTTTTAGATGCTTTTAGTATTACTGTCACACAAAACCACAACCTCACACACACACCCACAAACAACCACACCACCACACACACACACACACAACCATACAACCACACAACCACACACACCCAACAACCACACACACAACCACACGCACAAAGGGAGGAGACAACGGCAGCAGGACCTTCGGCTCGATCAGGACAGCAGAACCACCGGAAAAGTAACCCCTCGGCACGACCTGGGCAGCAAAAAGTTGTCACTGGAGAAATCGTGATCCTATGAACAATAGTGTCCACAATCATCTAATCCAAACTGTAAACTGTGACAAATAACATCCCTATATATTGCAGTACCACAAAAACAGCAACAAGCATTGGCATAGCCAATAGGTCTCACCTTTCGGACCTCATAAGTGTTTTGTCATGCAACAGTTGTTGTTGCACCAAGGATATTGTGCTGCATAACTAAATACTTATAAGGTCCCAAAAGCGAGACCTATTGGCTATGCCAATGCTTGTTTCAGTTGCTGTAGCCACTCTGATTCACCGATGTAAAGGCAAATTCTCATCAAGTCCAGCACGTGGCACTGAGTTCTGTGAGCAGAATGTATCCTTGCAGGTATGATCTTCTGCTAGTTGAGAGACTGCCACAGAAAGCAGTCGTGTGTTAATGGTGTTATTCATACCTCTGGATGAATTGCAATCCTTGTTTACTGAAAAAAATCTCTAAAATCAGGGAGACCTCATCCCCTCTGTGGTGCATTTCTTTAAAGAGAAAATGTTCAACAGAGTTACTAGTCTTACGAGCTTCTCCCCCCCCCATTTTAAATCCCCATTCATCACAAAGGCTCTCTCTTCTGATTACCCCTCCCACTGGCTTGACAGCAATCTGCAACTGTACCAGCGTAAACAATGACTATTCACACTATGTCCCCTCTTAGGAAATAAATTGACACCAGAGAGGCTTGGGGAGCATCTAAGCAACCTCACCTCACAGGCCAACAGTTTGCAATGAAAGAAGCAGTTTACCACAGCTCTTGTAATCCCCGCTGGCCAATGATGGTTACTTTTTCTAGTTGATGAAGGGATGGAAAAGCCATTTATGAATAACAAAAACCTGATACAAGGATATTTGATTGAAGAGGGGGGAGCGATGACCAGTGAATGCCAGAGAGCTTGGGTGGAAGCTTCCTCAGGCGGGCAGCACTGTGGTATAAGAGTTCTGTAGAATGAATATTTCAATATCAGGATGCTTTCATCAGAGGTGGGTTAGGTCTCTAGGCACGGCTTAATTTCACTTTTATTTCATGAATTTGAAAAGCGAAAGCAGCTGTAGACAACGCCGTATCTAGGGTGAACTTGATGGGCTTCCTAGTCTTGAACTGTTGTCCGTTTCTAAAAACAGGTTTAACCACACTGCTTTTGGAGTCTTGCAACGGGATATTATAAACCGATGCCTGCAAGCCAGCTTACACCTGTTTGACATTCGTGGTTGACGCGGAGTCGCGCCAGGGCAAAAATGGAAGCCATCCTTTTCTTGTGTGTGTGTGCTGGGATTGCTGGAGCATGGTGAAGCAAACGGGAATCCCCTTCAGGGATACTTTCTATTTTAAAGCGAGCTCTCCTCTAGCCTCCACAAAGATTGACTACACATGTTCCTGAAACATTTCATGAACCAGTACATGTCCAAGCAAGAGTCAATCCCCTACCCATCGTGCTTTGGAGATTCAGAATACAGGCAGCCGTGATACCTGTATCTGACATTAGCAAGCGAGAAGGCTCCCTAGGAAATAAACGGATGCACTAAACATATACACATAAGAAAATCTTGTTTTCTATAGTATTGCTGATTCCTTATTCTCATCTCCTTGAGAGACTGAACAAAGTTAAATGTGGTACTTTGGACCACAGTGAAACAGAAGTAGTAATATGCTTTGGTCGCATCTTAGAGTACTCAGGCACGTGTTTTAACCTACTTCTTTACTCTGATTTTCCAGTGCTACAGCACATTTTGCACGTAGCAATAGGTCCTTATTCCACACCATCTTCCCAACAATGCCCCACAGTGATACTAGCGCATCCAAATACTCTAAGCACATTGAGTGCTTGCTGTTACCTGTCGTCAAACTATGAGATCTGCTTTTCACGTTTTACGCTTTAAAATATGCAGTTATTTCTCAAAACCTTCCAATCCCCTGTGTAAAACGATAATTTACATAGGTAGAAGTGTGACCGACAGTGATGGAGTAAAAGAATGAAGTAGTGCACAGGAGGAGGAAGGAGGAGGAGGTACGCAAGTGGTTGGTGATTTAGGAACTGGAAAGAGAGTGGGGTAGACAAGAACTGTGCGATATAATGTTAGGTATCCAAGTTATTGAGCATAGGAAAATGCAACGTACTGTGGTAAATGAATATGGCTAGAGTACTTTCTGATCCATTATGAAGCATGTTGATGTATTTGATATATGTTATGGGCAGAGCAATCTCTTGAACAGTCCATCCCTTAAATTGTTGCTAATTTTAAGGGTAAATGTCTTTATAAAATCCCACTAACCTACCGCACACAGCACCGACACTTAATTTCCAACTGTCTGTACCTGATCATACTCCATGTACTGGAAAGTGAATGAAAGGTGCAATATAAAATAACAAAAATTAGTAGAAGGAAGATGTTAAATAATGTGGCAGGATTTATAAATGAATAACAAATCAATGAAGAAACCGTAGGAACCAGAATAACTTGGTGACTTAATTTAAAAGTGTGTTGGAGTTTTATACGTTTGGCCCTGATGAATTTTAACAATAATTCTTGTTAAACGGTAACAACTGTGGCACGTCGATGTCGTATAACCCAAGCACCGCAATTAAAAGGATTTACTGTGCTTACTGCAGCCATTCACACAGTTACAAACCCTGCCATGTCTAATGTTTGAGTTTCTGAAACTAAAAACGCTAAAGAAAGGTGATGGATTAAACCCAGATCAGTTGACTGGGGGTGAGTGCTTGCAATGTTCAACACTCCGTCCATCATTTCCTTTGATTTTTGCTTTGTTCACCATAAGTTGGAAGGGTATGGTCAGACGTGAGGCCCTTGCTCACTTTGCCACTGGATTCAAGCCTGGCTGTAGACGGCTGAAATGCCAGAAACCGGTCCTAGGAAGCTTGTTTCCGGTCCAGGGAAGACATGGCTTGGCAGTTTGGGCTGGACTGTTCCCATGAGGCACCGGGCCAGACTAATTTGCATATGGCCATGTCTGAACTGGGGTGGCAGAGTGGGCTAAAGAACGGTGATGGATTAAACCCAGATCAGTTGACTGGGGGTGAGTGCTTGCAATGTTCAACACTCCGTCCATCATTTCCTTTGGTTTTTGCGCTGCTAGAAAGTCATTCATAAAATATAGGACCATGAAAACAAGGAATTACCTTAAAAAACAATTGCTGGATAAAACTGGAATTTAATTAGCACCGTGAATCCTTAGTGTGAAAGTGCTTTATAAAGTAGAAGAAGTCAGATATTGGAAAAAGGAGTAGGAGCCTGATGTACTTAAGACTTTGTGTTTGCAATCCTGCAATTCACTAGGTCACAGGTTAACTATGTACTAAACCATTCTGCAATTCAGCAAATGGTTATCGAATTGCAAAATGGGTTTAGAAAAGCATAACGAATCACAACTTGGAAGGGGCATGTTTAGGGAGTCCCATCTTAATTTATATTTGCAACACAATATTTCAATGGTTTCCAACCACAATTTTGGGTACAAACCATTAGGACTCCTTCCCCTTTTCAATATTTTAAAAGGTTGATTCAGCGGTAGGCAATGGTCCAGGGGACCTCTACCAGCTCTCATGTTTTTTAATGAAGCCCTGTCTCCTAAAAAGCTAAAGAGGCTGCATTACAAAAACCTACTTTAAGTGTGATCACAGACACGGCGGTCTGTTTCCCCCAACAGACAGCATCCCTATGATGGCATAAAATCGAAGTAGGTAGCAATTTGTGTTCTGTCATTAATATTCTTAAGGTAGGCCAGATTACGACGCACTCTGAATAGTGACTTGTGAACCAACCCAATAGTCCATAGGTTGCTTCACAAAATTTCACTAGATTCATGAAAAGTCAATAAGCAATTTGTTATCACTTTTTGAAAAATCACTATTATTATTATTATAATATCAGTCCCAAGTTTGCTTTGACTTCACAGACTGTGGGATGGTATACAACCAGTTTCAGCAAGAGGTCTTCAGAACTAAACCTTTCTGGCATGCTTCATATTCTGAGCATCACCATTTACACTCAATTCGTATTCTATAGCACATATAAAAGTTTCAAACAACCTTACAGCAAAATATAAAATAAAAAGAAATAGAACATTTTTATAACTGATCAGTGTATAAATAGCAATGTCAGGAAACACCAGCATGTTGTTTTTGATCCCATGTAATTCACAGTGTATTTTAGGTCTCGCCTACGCAGCTGCTTAAGCAAAAAGACCTTTTGCAATCGCTTTGGCTTTTCAGCCAAAAACGTGCACGCGTTCCATTGCCTTCAATGGCAACGCGTGCAAGTGTGGTGATCCACTTGAGGGGGGGGGGGGGGGGGGGGGGGGCGCGGCGCCCTATGGTAGCAGTTATCGCTCCTGGCGCTGCTCGCTCTCACAAGTGAAGCGCTTTCACTCGCCCCCACCTCTCGCCCCTCCCCCTGCTGCCTCCTTTTAGCGCGAGGAACACGCTTGTTATAACTTCACTTTCACTGTGCAGCAATTTGACAACAGTACGTGAATGCCATGTCTTTTTGAACACAGGTCATGGTCTATCCAATCTACAGTGGCCTGGTAACTGAAAGCTTGCATACCATTTCCATAGAATGCATTTTCAGTACATCCACAAAAATAGAACATTAGGAAAGACTCTAGTCTCAATTTTCCTCTCTTCTGTTGTGATGCTTAAATTCAAGATTACAGGTTATGCTCCTGAATGATTTCTCCAACTATGCATATTACAATCACTGTCTGGCTCTCATTTCAGCGTGCATGCATGCATGCATGCATGCATGCATGCATGCATTCGGAAGCTTTCCCTCCTGGAAGACTGGCTGCATCGTCTGGACTACCAGCGCAGATCCAGATAATTCACACACCCTGAGCGCCTATAAACATATGAACCTTCACTTTCACAATTACCCGTTAAACTCCCTTAATCACAGACATCACAGTTTCATTCTTGATTACGACTTGAGATTGTTTCAACGCAATTTACACATCTTTACTTAAATTACACCCTCAAACTGGGGGGGGGGGGTCGAGGAAGAAGTGGGGGGGTTCCAGTTGCATCTAACTGTTTTGAGTTGTACAGTGTTTTGTTTTCGGACTTTGTTTTGTTTGGTTAGGGTGCCATCGTGACATTCGATCATCAACTCAAATTTGAAGCTTTTCATGCTGAAGTGTTAGTGAGGCAGGGATTCCAGGCCTAGTAGTTAATATTGGTGCATCATACTTAATAGTTTTTCTAACGCTTTTTTTTTTGTGCTTATTTAATAAAACACTGCACGTCTATAGAAATAATTTGAAATCATTCACATCGTTATATAAAATCAACGTAGGTGCCTTAACCATGTGTGTAATGCTTTCCAAGAAACATTGATCAAGTATCTACTATTCTCATTTTAATCCCACATACACAAGTAGTATGTTGAATATCTTGGACATGTTTTATTTACTGTGCAGAAGCGCGATAAACACCGGGATTGCACTAAAGTATGTTTCGCAACTTGAAGTCTTTCTTCATATATTATCGCTTCACCATTTGTTTCTGACCTGCAGAGGATAGAACACCCAGTGGGGATTCATTTATTTCACGTACACTATACTGTTCTTGTCAGAATGCTGATGCTCCTTAGATCATGCCCAGAAGTAGCCGTGGTGTGCTTTCGGTTTTGGAGAGTTCAGAAAAGTGCATGCATTTGCCGTACAAAACTAACCCGCATGCATTTGTTTTGCCACTACCTCTGAAGTGTTGTTTCTGCAGAAATTCTCTCCCTGCAACGCATTGTAGCAGCAGGTTAAGAATGATTAAGCATGACCTGTGTTCATTATTGGAGGTTGGCAAAGAAGCAGCCGCCAAGTACTTCTGAAGTCTCAGGAGAGAGCCTTTGGGCTGCACAAATGTCATTGATTTATTTTACTGTTGTTCTTTCTACAGGTGCACACTTAAAATATGGTGTGTCCTATTAGTGATAGCAGTCACTACTGCGGTTTCTCAGATAGTTGTTCATTTTTTACATCGGATTTTACAGATTCTCTACTCATTTTTATCATTACACATCATTAAATATGCAGCTGTACAGTTGTAATTTACATCGAGGTGCATGCGCCCGCTTTCCACACAGCTTACTTAATTTACTGCCAAGTGATCGGATCAGAGCTGCTCTGAGCTGGAAGGATTCTTCAATGAGTGCCCTAGCAGTCGTGTTGACTTTTGCATTTTCTTTTTAATTCTTTCTCAGAGCTCTTTGAACCTTAATTTGATAAAGTGGGCATTTTTTTGTTGTCACATTTCTTTTGAACTTTGTACCCATCTACTCGTCTTTCACCTTCCTTAATATTTCATGAGCTGTGTTTTCTCGCCCATCCATTTTCTTTTCTAAACCTCGCCATTCACCAGTCCGGCTGGGATTCAACACTTTAATACATTCATTATTGTTTTCCTTTAACACAAGTTCAAGGACGCTTGGCACCGTTAAGCTTCTCCCTGTTGGTGATTTCTGTCTTTTGCGGCGCTTAAGGAGAGTTGATGAGTCTCATTCCTTTCTTCTATGGTGTTCAGGTTAAATGGTTGTGCTTGGTAAATTCATAGCTGTGAAACAGCCGCATGTCACGTTAGTGGCGTTTCACTGGTGCAGATAGTTGCCATACAACCAGCCTTGCTAGTTCAACCAACGCCACTAAGAACGCTGGAAGTTATACCTTCAGAAGTCCCATTATAATACAAAGACTACAATTCCAACAATGCATTGGGGTGTTGACAACTATACAGTGGGCTGCCTCAACCACGTTCCACGGGCTCTTTAATTGTAATGCATGTGGAGTCATTTAGAGCCGTTCACTAGTGTTAACAGGGGAGCACGCTACATTTATGCTCGTTCTATCACCAGTGCCCATTACAAAAGGAGGGACTACTTTGCTCACGCCTGTGTTTGGGAGCTTATGTTCTACTGCGTGCTGCCTGGTGCTAGTTTTATGAGCAAAATACTGCTCTAGGGGTACCAAGGAAAGACAAATGGACAGAAATCCAATTCGTAAACATTATCGGCCTTGATCTGTGAATGAGGCAGAAAAACTGCACAAATATTCTGTGTCAAGGTGGGATAGACCCCATGGCACGGGCGAACCCTTAGCGAGCCCTAGATGTTTAAGCACTTTGCATGCTGGAATTATAAACTCATGATTGCAGTGAAAACCAAATCAGAACTGCAAGACCCAGAATGCAAAGTGCTGTTGGCTAAAAAAAAAAACAAGAACGGTGGAAGGCACCTCACAGGGTATACTGCCACCTGGAAGGCATGCACAGGTAAGCTCCTCATGCCCTAAATACCAATGGGTTTTCTAACCTGAATTATTTAGTATCAATTGTTATGCAAAAAATAAACATCCTGCGCTACTTACCTACAACCACCTATGGTCACTAATTCTTACACGTCTGTGGAATGCGTCTTTCAAGTGAGACTCTCACGGAGTTTACTCGGTTTGAAAAATGGACGATTGTTGACAAAGGAAAAGCCATGCCAGCCTACAAAGAGGTCTCCACATGGTACCTGTCTGACCTTTGTGAGAGGTCAGTGCCTCTCCAGCTTTCTCAGGAAATTCTGACATTTCTCTCGCTTCAGCATACTCAAAGCTGGGTGCAGGGTTTGTGAACATGGATTTAATGTGTTAGACCCAGAACAGCAGTTTCTAAAGCCACAATCTCAAAGTCCAAAGTAATGAATGAGCCATGGCACATTTTTAGGCTGAGCCTGGGCATCGCATGCGCTAATCTGCCAGGCGTGCTGTATTGTAGTATGGACTTAAAGCCCCGCCCACTCTCTGCCCATATTTGTAATTTGCTTGTGTCGTCTTTCGTAAATGCTGCCTTCTAATTCGTTAATAGGCTTTAGTCCCTCCTTAGTACCGCCTTGTCTTCATTTGTAACCTCTCATGAGGACTGGACCTTTTTAGGTCTTGCCTACGCAGTGCGCATGCGCTGAATAGGAGGGGACCTCTTTGAATCGATTGGCTTTTTCGGCCAAAAACGTGCACGCTTTGCATTGCTTTCAATGGCAACGTGTGCACGTTTGGCGATTCCCTTGTGGGAGCGAGCTTTGGCGACATCGGTTTATAAGTAACTTGCAAACCGATGGTGCCCCTGCTCGCTCCCACAAGGGAAACGCATTGTGGGTATGTTTTTTGGGGTTTTATTTTTGCTAGTCAGTTTCTGCAGGCACACTTCCTCCACTTCAAATAAACTTTCGTTTTCCCAACGCCACACTCACGGCCTCGGGCGCTCTATTATTTCTTTGAAAGCTGTATTTATTTGCTCGTTCTGGTTTGTTATTATTACACGCTTCTCCTTGGTGGGGGAGAGGCTGGGTTGTAAGTCCACGCTCGCTGCGAGTCACTGGGTCTCAGACATCAATGGGTACTGTGTTCAGAGGCAGGAAATGGATATTAAGGGGACTGAAGAGTTTGGCGTGACTTTCTAAAAACACAATGGCAGACTGTGCAGTTCAGCAACCCATTGGCGAGAACAGCTCGCGGAGGGGGGTTCGTGAGAGGTAAAGGGCACGGCGCGGGAGGTCCTTGAGGGCCCGCTTTAACCTATTATTTTAAAGGGTGCTGACCACAGCAAGCAGCACTGCTGGGATGGGAGTGCAGTTTATTATCAGTGGCCAAAGGCCGATAACAAACGTGTTTCTAATGGCCAATAATGCCCATTCAACATGTTCTGTAAGTCACCGGTAGGAGTAAAACTTACAAAGTGTGATTAAGAAAGAGGGAGCCGCGAAACTCACAACCACACACCCCACGTAAACATAAGAATTTCAACCCCCTCACATGTGACCCGTGGAACGGGGTACGTGATAAAAGCTCCGGGCCAGCATCATAGAAGCAATCATCTGCACGGAAACGTCCAACAAAGTTACAGCATCACACACACACAGGAGCTGTATGTAAACTCTACTAGCAGCTGAGAATGTGTCAGTTCGGTTTCTCAGTGTGGTTCTTTCGGTCTTGTTAGCTAATAACTGCACACGTGGAGCGCGTTTTTTTTTTATTTTATCAGTGCTGCTCACTACCACCAATACCAATACCTCCAAAGCCACCACCTCCAAAGCCACCACCTCCAAAGCCACCACCTCCAAAGCCACCACCTCCAAAGCCACCACCTCCAAAGCCACCACCAAAACCACGAATACCACCAATACCACCATGACCAATACCACCACCTCAGTGCCTCTCACTCACTAGTAATAGCAGAGGCACTGTGCGAGGCTGGAGCTGCAGCTGAGACCATCCATGCCTGCCATAAAGCACTGTCCACCCTGCAACAGAGGGTGAAGCCAGGGCCCTACTGCAGCTGGAGGTTTTTTTTATGAGGCCAAAGATAGCAATCACATTACGCAATGCCCCACTGCACACTGAAATCCCAGAGAGGGCAGGAAATAGCCCCCTTCCCCCACTCTTCCTCCTGAGCCGCGACAGTGTAATCACAGAGCGAAAGGTGTTGGAGTGCTTTGTTAGTGTTTATAGCTTGGATCATATATAACTCTCACTTCACACTTTGTGTCTGTAATTCACAACACTTACACATCTTCTTCACTGTACTATTTATCACTACTTCGAATACGTCACAGCCCGGTCTCTTCCTCTGATATTTACAATCTAACAAGCGGTCGAGAAGGCCCTTTATTGCATTGGAATAGGTCTCGCATTTGCAAGAGTTTAAGCTATTAGTATTGTAAATGACAATGCCTTTTGTTTAGGTATTAAAACCTAAAACATAAAAGGCATTGTCATTTACAATGCCAATAGCTCAAAATCGCGTGAATGTGAGACCTATTGCATTGCAAATGCTTGTTAAAATTCTGCATGCTCCCCATCTTAGAAAATATTCATTTAAATGTAGTGCATACGATCCCCTAAGATTTGACAATGAGATCCACTCAAGAGTTTCTAAGTATGATCCACATGAACTACAAACCCCCCCCATCTCTTTTGCCACACACTTATCACCATTGTTAGTGGAATCGCAAAAATATTTGGCCTGCCTTGGGATCTGTAAAATTGAAGAGATAGTATTCAGGACGATATGACAAGATACGCTGAACAAGCCCCAAGTGAATTGGAATTGGTCAGCATTTCAAATGGTTTCTGGCCAGATCAGCTTGTGCTAATATGTCTGTTACATTTCATTAAAAGGGGTTTCAGATAATCAAAGTAAATAATAACATTCTATTTTTCTTTATTAAATCGACTGCTCTGTTCGAGGTGCTGCTCAGAAGATGGCTCACTAAAATATCCCGTCAATGTGTACAGCACAAATCTATTCTAATAACAGCCTGATGGACACTGCATAATTTCAGTAATGCACGAATACACTCCACATCCAATTCTCCAATAATTAGTATGTATTATGTTCTTTTTGGGGCTTAAGAAAACCTTGATCTGCCTATTTACAAACTAATACTGCACAACTTGGGTTTGACGGTGGCTCACATGGGCATTAGCCGGATATGGAGGAATGACAATACACATGACATAGGCACCTGGAGGAGGGATATTGACTGGGGCATAGTATTAAAATTAAAAAAAAAAACAAAAAAAAAAACACAGCATAGCAGTGGAGAGGATGCCACAAGGGGTAAAATTGTTGTGTCCATGGATGGATTACTGAGTTATATTGGGAACTGCATCGACCTGGGTATCAACTGTAGGAGACAGGCAGTCACATGGGTTCGATAGGACCAGGACTTCACTGGACAGTACCACAGGGCTGGGATTCACTCTGTACATATTGTTGGATACAAGCCTGCTTCAGGGAAATCGTTTTCAAGTATATGACCCCCGAGTCATGCGGTCTTACATGTGTGAACTATTTTTTTTTCATTTTAGATTTAAACGATGCAAATACATTTAAAAAGGTAATCCCATGAGATGCCCAATAGATGATGAATATCATTTCTCTTACATCTTTGATACAAAGACCCATAAAAAAGTTTGTAAAGACTGGGCAACACTGAACATTACGTTTTTTTTAAAAACCTTAGTGGTTATATTAAGTCGATCACCAAATTTAATTAATGGTTGATGTAACTCCTTACTGTCTGCTAGGGATATTTGTAGAGACAATTGCCAAAGACAACTACGTTTCATTTGAGATATTTATGTTCAGAAGTTTTCACCTCATTAGATTTAACTTCATTATGAAACTTTGTAGCTCAGGCCAAATTCTTTGAAGAAAAAAAATCAATGTGACGCATAATTGCTCAAAAACAACTATTCAAAGTAGTGCGCTCCTTAATATCCTCCAATCAAGAAACAAGCCTCCAATCCTCTTTCAAAGAAAGGTGTAATCAGATGGCGATTTCTTTTTAAAACAAGGTGGAAATACTGTATGAGAATCTGCAGCAAAGCAGAAACATCCTGATTGTTGATTCCTACCCCCCCCCCCCCACCAACGAAAATCCAAGAATTAAAACAGTGGGGGACTAGATCATTTTGCGAATGTACAGGTAGAGGATCTGACCTCAACCCTGCAAAGGCTTAAATCTGGCTCTCCTCGAGATCCAATTACAACAGACATTTTGCTACAGGCTGACACAAGAACAAAATCAACCACCGAAGCCTTGGTGTTGCTTTCTCGGTCCCAAAATCATGGAAACATGCTATCATAAGGCCATTGTTAAACAAACCACAGCTGATCCAGCTGAACCTGGAAACTATCGACCCATTTCACCCTTACCACTGCTAGGCAAAATTGTCGAAGAAAACGTGAATTAGACCCTGTCCCAATATCTAGAAGAAAATCAAAGATTACACAATACACAAATGGGATTCCGTCCCCAACATAGAACGGAGTCAGCTCTGTTGGTGGTAACTGAGGAATTAAAGAGTTCTAGACCAGGGGTGCAAAGCGGCTATCCTGCTCCTAGATCTAAGCACAGCATTTGACACGGTGCAACATTGAACATTGCTCAAAAGGTTAAAGGAAGTACGTATCACAGGCAGAGCGATAAAGTGGCTGACTTCTTTTTTGAAAGACAGGTCCTTCCAACTGTTGGAAGGGGTGCTGGAGCGGATAGTACAAAATTTTGTATACCCCCCCCCCCCCATTCTGCATGTTTATATTAATCTGAATAATTAACTAATAGTAATCATATTAATTGGTTTGCAGTGAAAACATTAATCAATTATATTAACAAAAGAATTACACGTGGGAATTGCACCTTGCATGGCTATATTAATTGTAAACTAATTTGAGTACGCATATTAATAGTAGGAAATTAGAATATTGCATGTTATATGTTGCTTTGGTGACGTATTTGTGATTTGTACTTTATTTCGTAAGTATAAACCGCTCTGAGTGTTGCTTCTGCTAGATAAATACACACACACATGGGTATTAGCAAGGGGACAACATTTTATTAGTCATTTCTATGCTTTAATTACGTTTTTGTGTTTCTTTTGCTTAAGTTCACCATTTCGGCCTGTACAAGATGGCTGAACGAGACGTTAAACGTGACTGCCCTGACAACACAAGGTTCTGGGTGAAGTGCGCAGGCGTCACCGCCAGCAGCAGTGGCCTGGACCTGACCCCGGGAGAACATGTACCCTTCAAGGACACTCCGGGAACCTAGCCAATACCAAAGACAATGCTCAATTTAAAAACCGGAACCAGCAAGTAAGATGAGTTCATCGTTTGACACCCTGAGAACTGCATCTCCTAACCCCAAGTCGACCAATCAGGACTTCCTAAACCCCGATCTCTGTACTTTGACATTATTTTCATTATAAAAGTAGGTAGGGAATTGAACTATTGGGTCTTGCTCTTTGACAAACTCGATTTCCTGACGTTATGCTGACGGAGAGGACGGTGACACTGCTAGACAGCTGTTATCCTGAATCTTTGAGAGACTGAATTGTGGCCTAACTTTGCTGAATAAAATTCTTCCTTGACTGACTTAGAGGACGACTTTAGCCAGAATAGGTAAATATGATGCTCTGAAATGCTGATGATGAGGATGATGACTAACATTTCTTGCAATATTTCTTAGATAAAGAATACTTGATTAATTGACATGTGTTGTGTTGATTATTTGAATAAGAGAATAACGGTAAAAAAGTAATGTGTAGATACACAACTAAATGATCCATCTCCTTATGAGAGGGCTATCATAGGTCTGAAGTCAATGTGTTTAGTGCAAGGTAAAGGTATTCCTTTCATGTCAGCGTTTGGAAGCTTATTTCCCTAGGAAAGCAGATCAACGGAGTGTAAGTATTGGTGTTATGGGCCCCACCAATGAATGTATAGGAGTGAATTTGATGCGGAGGTATTTGGTCTGTGACGAAGGGGGAATTTGATGTTCCACGCTGCAGCAGTTTTTCTGGTAGCAAGACGATGGTTTTTATTGTTTTGGTTTGGTGATTATTGCGTGTAAATAGCTTATTGATATTGGTTTATGTACTAACACTCTATGGTGAGTCGTGTTGAGTTTTGTTGTTTGCACGGCTTCTGGGATGTAGGAAGTCGCAAGTTTGTAACGATTCCGTAGTAGAGCAGAGGTAAGCGCTGTTCTCGGGAAAGACGGAATTGTTATCCTGTAGGTACACAGGAGAAATGTGTGACGATTGAAGTTGCACAACGCATTGTCTGGGTTTGATTCGGTGACATCGCCGTGTGTTGCCATTAGAGACATTTTCTGTGTGAGAAAAGTGTGTATGATAGCGAAGGTTACCTGTGAAATTCTGGTCTTAGGTACCAGGGATCCAACTGGCATTCCGATAACGCTTATCACTGGAAAGGTAATAGGTACTCAGCTTGTTAGAAGGACAAAGGAGAGGTAAGCGCTGCTTTAACGTATGTTATAATTCTGTAGTAGGACAGACTGTTCGCTGTTCTCGGGAAAGACAGGATTGTGTGAATGTACTAGTTTTTCTTGTGTGAAAGTGCGTGAATGAAATAGCATTCAGGTTAATTGTGAAACTCTGGTTTTATTTGTCAGGACCATTGGGTCTCCAACTAGGTGTCTTAATTCTGGAGAAACGGTTAGCTAATGCTTGTTAGCAGGGTGAAGTAGAGGGTTGTGCTACTTTATCAACGGAAGTAACGATTCCGTAGTAGGGCAGAGTTAAGCGCTGCTCTCGGGAAAGATGGGATTCTCGTGAGAAAGGTCTATTGCTATTCCTTGGTTAGCGAAGCGGACAATGGTGGCGTTTATGTTGTTACTAACAGAATTGTAGAAATTGAAACAAAACTTACTGAGCGGATTTTGTGAAGGAGGGGTGGACAGGAGCAGGAGCTGCCGCAGCGGCTGCTGACGTCAGAACGACCGCGCTGGGATTGGACTGACTGTCAGAAACGTGCAACGCTCCGGATTGGTGTGTTAGTGTGCGCCGCGCTAGGAGTGGAGAAATACAGGGTGACGTAAACGCTCCCAATAGGTGCGTTAGTGTGAGTCGCGCTGGGATTTGAGAATTGTGACAGTGACGTAGACGCTCCAGATTAGTATGAGTCGCGCTGCGATTGGATAGAAAAGCGATACAGTCGTAAGGAGGAACTAGGGGGACACGAAAGAAAATAAAATTTATTACGGTCCACCAGAAAAAGAGAAAAAAAGTCTTGGTTTGGTAAAATTAAGAAGTGGTTTAAGAAGGGCAAACCGATCATGACTAGGGAAGGACAGTTACTTCCTCCACCGAAAACCCCTGCATCCTTCATGGTTGCGAAATATGGATATCACCTGCATTTGGTTAGATAATTGGGTTAAATACACCGAGAAAGACGGAGGATTGGCTTTTCCAGAGCATGGTTCATTTAATTTGGCTGTTTTGCGAAATTTGAGAGAGAAAATGATGAATTTAGAACCGAGACCTAGACCGACACAATTTGAGGTTTTGACGGAGTGGGAAGACGAGATGCATGACCGAGAAAGACAGAAATGGTAGAGGATATAGGTACCTGTTTGGCAGATCATACGGACATGAGACGCATGATGAGCGGATGAGAAGGTGGCGGAATGACTGAGGATTTGTTTCCCGTAAGAACTGCAGGAGAGAATGAAGGACGAAAGTGTGTAGAAAAAAGGCATAATGTGGAATCGAGAGGGTATAGAATGAATTAATGAGTCAGAGGATGATGTTCTTGATATGTTTTACAAGAATCCACCACCATACCGACCAGAACCAGAAATATTAACCCCAAGTGCCCCAATGAAAGAAACCGTACGAATCATAAAATCGGAACCAGAGTTCCAAGATTTGAGAAGAAACAATTCCATTAGAGAGGTAGAAAAAAAGTCTGGAGGAAAATTGGATGCAGAAAATTCAGCAGAATTAGCAAAAACAACCCTAGAATTAACTGAGAAAATACAAGAATTGACTAAGAATTTGGAAGCGGTAACTGTACCAGTAACGATAGGTCCAGTAATGCCTATTTTTGACAAGCAGAAAGACAGTGAACATTGTTTGACAGTTCCTTATTGTGAGAAGTTGGCCTGATGTATGATGTCACTAGTTCTAGTGTACACCTTATATCAGTCCAAACAACCCTTATGGTGATTGGTTGTAAAGTCAACCTTATAGACCAGCTATCCTAGTGGTAGCATGGACAAGAGCAGTCTTAGGCTAAACTCTGAATGGCATGTGAAGCCAGCTGTGATACCATATATAATCCCTTGAATACCAAATGAAAGGACACCACAACAGATATATATAAAAATAGAATGTATTTATTCTAGTCAAACCCTCAGCACTCTTTATGAGATTCGAGGTAAGTACAACACAGTCTTATTTATTTAAGACTACATTAAGTCACACAGGTAAGTAATACAGTTAGGCCCTAGGGGCCACGCAAACCATATACTAAAGAAGTGGTATAAGGACCACTGTCACGGAAATAGAATAGGCCTAGGGAATCGCTGGGGCTACACTACACTAGCAACAGTTAGGAAGTGGGAGGCCCACGGGATTCAGGTGCAGAGTAGAAACACTCACGCGTAATGCGTAAAAGTCGATAGAATTACTAGCAGTTAGAAATTAACAGTTTAAGGACACTTCTGAAGCAGCTAGAGAGTCGAGACTCGGAAACTAGACCCTAGGATAGTCACTACCCTTGTGAGCACCGAAGTACCCAAGTTACCTAGCCCACAGGCTGCGGGTGCATAGGTGTGAACTTGCGTCGGGTTTCGTCGTGGACTTCTATGGATGCCTGAAGGAAAGATGCTGACAGGCAGTCAGTGAAGAGTGTCCGGTGGATCCCAAGGCTGGGATCAAGAAGAGAGGAGACCTGCAAGCAGAAGGGACAGAGTCAAGGTCACTAGCCAGTGACCACGTGGAACCAGGAAGGAACCAGGCGATGTCGTGAAGATTGCAGGTGAAGGTGAAGCTTGTCGCTGCAGCCACGGGGACCAGGAAACGACGAGGACGACCAGGACCAGGAGGCAAGCTGTCCCACGAAGGCTCTTGCTGTCGGCGGCGGCGAAGTCGAACTAGGACTCACCAAGCCTTGGCAAGCGGAACCCACGAAGAACGGAGGACTTGCTTCTGGTGCAGACCAGGAAGGTCTGGGGTGCTTCTCTTTTGCAAAGAAGCGGGAGCCAGTCTGGAGGAGCCAAACCAGCAGTGAAGATTTCAGGGTGCGTCGTCACAAAGGCCACTAGCCAACGGGCAAGCAACCGGACAGACGCGGCAAGCAGGAAAATGCAGAAGGGCCCCACGCAGGACTCGTGGAGTGTGGGGGGCTGGTCTTCGGTGCAGATGGTGCTTGGGGTTGGGGCTTCTCAATCCCCGGAACACAACTTAGAGGGTGCCTCAGAAGCTGCGCTGGAAGATACTAGCCACTTTTCCCAGGTAGCCGGTCCCACGTCTCTCGTCGCCTCCACGGATCTCAGCTCGGCTGTGGATGTGGATCAGGGTCGGAGAAGTCTGGAAGTCAAGGCTCTGGTCGGGCTCTGCAGTCGGTCCCTCGTAGAACTTCAGCAAAGCAAAGGGTAGTCTCTTGATGGTGCCTGTTTCCCTTGTGGCCAAGGAGTGGCTACCCTGTGCAGATTCTTCAGTCTTCTTCTTTCGTCGAAGGTCTAGAGTTTCTGTTCAAGTTGCAGGTTCAGGATAATCTAATCTCCTGGGGCCCAGCTACCACTCTTATACTAATCTGGGGGGCTGGGTTGCCTGCTAGGTCACGCCTTATGGGTGGGACCTGGGAGGGGGGTGGTTACACCCCCTTCCCTTCGTCCAGTTTCGCGCCAGGACTGGGGCTGGAGTGCCCCAGCACCGGTTTGAACTGGACTATGCACGGGACACCTTGTGTGCCCCAGGCATTTCTCATTCTTTTCATCCCTCCCTGCCCCAATACACTAAGGCCTGTCTGGGGTGGTGCTCGCACCTCCCACGGCAGGAAACCTATTGTCCAAGCCTCCCTTGCCGGGATCACTCCCAGCAGCAAGAGGTCAGACTCGTGTCTGTGGCAGCAGCATCCATTTTGTGATGCTGGGGCTCTGGTTAACTTTAACCGGGTAAGTAGGTTACAACAGGTCTTCTCCCTCTAGAAGGGAGGGATAATATCCTCATCCCCAGAAATGGGATGGGGGTATTATTCCAAAGTGTTAGACACCTTACACGACATGTTTTGATAAAGCCAAACCATAGTTACCATAACCGTTTAAGATTATAAGATACTTTAAGAGTTTATGGTAGGCTAGATCATAGAACAGCTAAATGGACATGGTTCCGAAAGCTGCAGACAGGCTCAGCTCATGCTAGAGCACCATCTCACATGTTACCAAGCACTCTGCCTCCAGGATTGTTAAGGCCTGCCATAGGAGTGGCTGATAGGTATAGGAATACTACACCTAAGCAAAGTGTGACTACACGACCTTGCCCCAGCTGAGTGATCAGCCAGTTGTGTCATAATGGAAGGCCAGGCCAGGGGTGGCATAATACATGCTGCAGCCCCTGGCAGGCCTAGGGTACACCTATGCCCTGGGTACCCAAGGTACACTGTACAGGGGCCAATAAGGTGATCCTATCCAAATGGGTTATGCACCTAAAGTACATAGTATCAATTTAGAGAGAACAGCAGGGCTGTGGGTCTGATTAGCAGGCCCACAGCCACATCTAAGTCGAAAACCAGTAAAGCAAAAGCAAAAAGTGGGGGTGAACATAGAAAGCAGACCCTACTCTCCTACACTTATAAAAGTAATAAACCGGTTGAACAACCAAGAACGAGTCCGTGAGAATCCATGGAGACAGACTAGGAGTAGGATTGAACTGAATTTTTCAAATAATCCGTCTGTAGGTCAAAACTGTGCAGAAAAACGTATGACAATGATAGAGACAATGTCAGAAACTCAAAAACATTTTGGACAAGGAAATGTAGAGAAGCCAGTAGGACCATCTACAGAGGAGTTGAGTGAATGGTTGAGAAGCTTGCAAAAGAAAGACAAGGAATCCCAGTCAATAGATGTAGCTAAATTACGAATGGTAGTTGAAGAATTAATAGTGGGAACTATTCCGACAGAGAAGTTAAAGTTAAAAACTTACCAAGATGAGGAGTTATTTCTGTGCAAAAGCGTAACATGGTGAGCGAAGAGTCTTCATGAAAGATTAGAAGAAGTGGCAAATGAGATGGGTATTGATATTGAAAAGGTAAAAGCCTTACAGAAACCCTATCGAGTAGATTTCACCGAAAAAGATATTGAAAACACGAATACCACAGGACGAACAGGTCAGATTAAGGAAATAATTATTTTATTGAGAAAATGGGGTGATGTGGACAAATGGAAGAGCAGATGGTATAGTTAGCGAGACGAAGTTTCAGACAAAACGTTTTCAGCCTATTCTATGAGAGAAATAGAGAAGGTTGTGACAGAATACCCTATGAGAGATTCCGGGAGGAGGATGTGTACATGTCCCATGGACCAGACAGGATATTTTGTCATTTACGAATGACTTCCCTCGATTGCGTGAAAAACCCGTTGAGTGGTATAGACAGATTGGTGAAACTATCTTAAGTATTGTGGATTGATCTGAATAGCTGGTTTGACATAATAGTACCAGCAGATCTATGGACAGAATGCAAAATAGTAATAGATTGGCCGACAGACATACCCAAGGGATCCAAAGAGAGGATCTCCAGACCCCGAGGTAATGAAGAAATACGAACAAGTTATGGCATTTTTGAAGAACAAGGAACCCCCTAAAGAGACAGATTGGGTGAAAATTGACAGAACACATCAGGAAAACAAAGAATCAGTACATGCCCATTATGAAAGGTTAATTTTAGCCTTTAAACAAGTCAGTGGAGATGAAAATTTGAGTGACAAGGATTGGAGTCTTTCGTATACAGATTTGTATATGTCTTCGTCCAGAAATTAGTGAAATGATAAAACGGCATATGGTTGATTGGCAAAATAAGAAAATAGACGAAGTATTGAGGCATGCTAAATATTTCAGTGATGAAATTGAAGCAAAACAGCGAAAACTAAAAAAGAGAAGGCTATGTGGGCACAGGTAAAAGTAGCAGAGACAGGAAGCACAATTAGCGGAACAAGTTGGGTCGAAACAAAACTTTAATCCTGGGAAAAATAATGGGAATATTGCGGAAGCCAAAAAGACATTTCCGTGTTATAATTGCGGTAGGATAGGGCATTGGAAATCCGAGTGTAAGAATCCACCAAGTACTAACGATGAAAATTCATCCTTGAATCCACAGGTGCAGAATGAGGTGAGTGGTCAACAGCAACGACAACAGCAGAGTGTAACACAACAGAATCAGGTGCCAAAACCACCTTTTCCACAGAACAAAAATTGCCAGAAGTATAGTAAGGAGAATGGATTCTACAACGAAGAACAGGTAAATAAGCCGCAACGCGCTAGCGCTGCTTCGCAGTATTGGCTGCAACACGATGAAAGCGATACACAAGAGGGTTATTGAGGGTTATTGACGGTGCCGAAGGGAGGAAGAAGAGTGCGTACTTGGCGCAACTCTAGAAGTAGACCAGACAGGCCCATTTGTAGATGGAAAAGGTGAAAAATATTACTTTCCTAGTTGATACTGGTGCTACACAATCAACTGTTAGATCAGCTGATGTCAAGAATCTTCCTCTTTCGGATGAAACGATCCAAGTAGTTTGTGTGTCCAACAGACAGATTAAAACTTACATAACCAGTGAAAGTTAGTAAAGGGAAATTTTCTGAAATGCACAGATTCGTAGTGTGTGACACCAGTCCTGTGAACTGGTTAGGTAGAGATTTATTGTGCAAGATGAATTGCACTATATTTTGTACTCCAGATGGAATAGCCTTTGAAACACCAGATGATATGTTGTATCAAATGACAATGGCAAACAGAGAGAAAGAGGTTACAGGAACCTATGCTGTATTTAACCCTGATTAATTACCAAAAGAATTAAAACACTGTAAAAGCAGAAGTTTGGGACTTTACAGGAGAAGACGTAGGATTGATGAGGAATTTAGATCCAGTAAAAATAACTGTAAAAGAAGGAGTATGTTACCCAAATGTCCCACAATATAAATTGACACCTGAAATAATCGAAGGAGTTACTCCTGTGATTGAGAAAATGATAAAACAAGGAATTGAGAGAAATAATGAGTAGCCCATGTAATTCACCAATAATGGGACTGAAAAAGCCTAGTGGGAAGTTCAGAATAGTGCAAGATCTGAGAAAGATAAACAAAATTGTTGTACCATGTTGTCCCATTGTACCGAATCCATCTGTGATTTTATATCAGATCCCTCATGACGCAGAATGGTACACAGTGATTGATTTGTGCCATGCTTTCTTTTCCATCCCATTGCACCATGACAGTCAGCAAATTTTTGCATTTCGTTTCGGCGAGCGTATTTTGGCGTGGTGCCGAATTCCACAGGGGTATACGGAAAGCCCCTCAATATTTAATCAGCTATTGAAAAAGGCTTTGGAGAGTTTGGAAATGCCTGAAAATTCAGTACTAGTCCAGTATATCGATGACCTACTCGTGAAGCTTGTGAGGTAGACACGGTAGCTTTGCTGAATCATTTGGCAGACGGAGGATTAAAAGCGTCACCATCGAAATTACAATTTTGTAAGAAAGAAGTCCAATACTTAGGACACAGCATTGAGAAAGGACACAGGACAATAACCATAGACAGAATCAGGATCATAAAAAGAATGAGTCCACCCATGACTCAAAGAGAAGTGAGAATGTTTCTGGGAATGGTTGGATATGGTCGTCAGTGGATAGGAAACTTTTCATTGATTGCAAAACCTTTGGTACGATTGACAAGAAGTGATGTGAGAGATCCTATTGATTTGAACAAAGAGGAGTTGGCAGCATTCAAGAAGTTGAGAGGATTGTGTGAAGCGCCTGCATTAGGTATGCCCGACTATGATAAGGAGTTTGAGTTGTATTACAGTGAGAGAAATGGATGTGCACTCTGTTCTAGTACAGAAGCAAGGAAAACTGGGGAAACCAATTGCATATTTTTCATCCATGTTGGACCCAGTAGCTGTAGCCCTTCCTGGGTGTCTGAAAGCAGTAGCTGCTACATGTCGAAGTTTGGAACAGAGTGAAGGAATTGTGATGGGATACCCTGTGAAAGTGTTTGTGCCTCATGATGTGGCGATTTTTTTTAACAAGGAGTCGTACTCAGTATATGACACACAGCTGACTGACTAAATATGAAAAGGTCATTTTGGGTGCAACAAATGAGTCTTGTGAGATGTGTGAATGTGAATCCTTCAACACTGTTGCCTGATGTAGAGCATGTGGAGCTAAGAGATGAAGCAGATCATGATTGTTTGGCTGTACTTGATTTTTGTACAAAACCAAGACCTGACAAAAGATGAACCTTTGTCAGAAAGTGATTATGTCACGTTTGTTGATGGATCTTGTTTGAGAACAGATGGAGTGCTGAGTGCAGCATATGCGGTATGTACAGTTGCAGCAGTGATGGAAGCATCCTATTTGAAAGGAGTAAGGTCGGCCCAAGTAGCTGAACTTATTGCCCTGACCAGAGCCTGCAAGATTTGGAAAAGTGTGAGAGTGACTGTGATAACTGATAGCCAGTATGGCTACGGGGTGGTCCATGATTTTGGCCAAATTTGGCTGCAAAGAGGTTTCCTAACCTCAAGTGGAACTCCCATTAAGAATGCTGAAGTGGTTGGAAAGTTGCTTGAGGCAATACAGCTGCCTAGGCAATTGGCTGTGGTAAAATGTGCTGCTCATAGTCGTAGTGATTACTACATTGCCACTGGAAATAAGTTTGCAAACGACATGGCGCAATATTGTGCACGAAATCAGAATTCGATCAATCGCGCAAAGGAAAAAGAGTTGATTTCTTGTTTCCCTATGTTTACTAACACTGTGGGAACATGGGATGAGGTAAGACAATTACAGGAAGAAGCAGGAGAGGAAGAAGTAAAACCGTGGGTAAAAGCAGGTTGTGCACCGAGAAAGATCATGTGTGGGTCTATCGAGATGGAAGACCAGTTATGCCTGATAGCATGATGTCTGCCATGGCACGGATGTATCATGGACAGGGACATATAGGGAGAGACGCAATGATTAGGTCTTTTAAACAAACTTGGTATAATGCCAAGTTCAGGCTTGTGGCGGAAAGTATCTGTCAAAGATGTCTAATTTGTCAACAATACAATCCAGGAAGAAAGACAGTGGCGAGTCTAGGAACAATAGGTCGAGAGGGAGGGCCTTTCACCAGAATGCATGTAGATTTCATTGAGATGCCTCCTTGTAACAGGTTGAGGTATGTTTTGGTGATGGTGTGTCTATTCTCCAGGTGGGTAGAGGCGTTCCCAACAAAAAGAAATGATGGAATGACCGTGGCAACATTATTGTTGAGGGAATTTATACCTAGGTCTGGGTTTCCAGTAACAATTGAATCAGACAGAGGAGGACATTTTCATAATGAAATTATAAAACTGATTTGTGAAGCATTGAATGTACAACAAAAACTGCATTGTGCCTACCGACCAGAGGCTTCTGGTGTAGTAAAACAAATGAATGATACTATCAAAAACAGAATAGGGAAAATGTGTTTAGCCACAGGTATGAAATTGCCCGATGTCTTGCCTCTAGTACTCATGACTATTAGATCAATACCAGACAGAACTACTGGTTTGAGTCCGCATGAGATCATGGGACACGCCATGAGACATGTATTTATACCAGTCAACAAGCGGATGACAATAACTGATGACATGGTATTGGAATACTGTAAAAGCCTGGCTGACACAGTTCATTCTGTGTTTCATCAGGTTGGAGCGGATGCCACCACTCTTGAAAAGAAGCCAGCTCATGATCTAAGCCCAGGGGACTGGGTAAGGATAAAAATACACAGAAGAAGAAACTGTTTGGTTCCCAGGTGGGGAAAACCAAGGCAAGTCATCTTGACTACAACAGCTGTGAAGTGTGCTGGATTAAAGAACTGGATCCATGCAAGTGATACTTTGAGAATTCCAAATCCAGTGGACTGTAAAGAAAAAGAGTATTTTGAGGAGTCAGAATCCAATACTGGGTCAGATGACGGAGAGCCAAAAGATAAAGAGAAAACTCTGAAAGGGGGGGGAAGAGACAGAGCCAAGGTTAACTTTGGTCCCTAGAAGTAATTCCCCGAGGAGAAGGTTACAGATTTCTGATACTAGTTCGGACACAGAGACAGAACAAAGAGCACATTCGTCCAAGAAAGAACAAAAGAAGAACAAAGAAAAGGACAGTGGAGAGACAATAAAAGAAATCCGTGAAAAGAAAGTGGCAGATGAAAGATTGAGAGAAACTCCACCTGAAACAACACCTTAAGATGGACAGGTGCCAGTTACAGAGAGAGAGAGAGAGAAGGAAAGATTATTGCGGAAGACCCCCGAGGAGGTGTAGGGAACTCCAACATCCAGTTAGAAGCAGGGACAAGTAGTCAGCAGGAAGATTGCGTGACGGAGATTCGAGGAGGGACAGAAGTAGGGAAAACAAAAAGTGGAAAAAGAACTCATTGAAGGTAAAAAGCAAGTTGAAACAGTCGGAGGAAAGCGAAGATGAAATACCAGAAGGGCGAGTTCTGAGAAAGAGCTTGCATAACTGAAAAGAATGATAAAGGGAGTAAATTGAAAAGAGCGGCAAAAGACGAGGTGTGGCCAAACAAAATAAAGAGACTGAGATAGACTGACACGTGTAAATTCGCCAAGAGCTGAACAGGTGAATGAAGTAACGAGTCAGGAAAAAAATCGAAAGCGGAAGAACAAACAGTAGTCAAAGAAAACAAACGAACAAGAAAACCTAACCAGAAGTATAAATCACCGGAATGGACATATGTGGCCCTGCCTGAAGTAAAGGAAGAGGCGGATAGCCAAGGAAATCCAAAGGTGGTTGTACCGGAAGTGGTTGAGGAAGACGAAGTGTTGTAAATTGGCAGCGATTGGCTTAGCATTAGCGGAATCCATCTTGTATTTAGAGGCTATCTTGTCCATTTTGGGGAATCCATTTTGTATTTCTGGCATCCATTTTGTTTGCCATGTGCTGCCATGTGCTCACCATGTGCTTTGTCCTCCCTCAGTGTTGACTGCTCTTGTAATCTGCCTAGAAACAAACTATATTTAGCATCTTCCACCTTTGCACATGTCCAGTGAGTTTTCACCTGTCCTTGCAGCCGTTAGTAGTATGCAACTGTCAGCATGTGTTTACTAGCATTGGCAAACTGTTAACTCCTCCTACTTGTCAACTGTGCATTTCTATATGACCTTATATGTACATAAAACCTTCTCCTGTACTTGTACCGCCCTCTTTTAAGCCCCTGTGTGGGTATAAAAGGACCATGCTCCTTCTGTTTGGTGTGCTGCTTCATTCAATACTGAAGGGTGCTGTGTGAATGTAGTTCCACCTCATGAGGTTTATTAAACTTTGTATTTTCTATTCCAGTTTCTGTGCCAACTTCTTCCTATTGGTCTGAGGACTCTGTGCAGAGAAGGGCGAACCCCTTGCACTGGTAGGCCTAGCTGAGGTCCACTTCTAAAAATTGGCGCCCGACAAGTGGGGCTCATCGGCGACTCGAATGCCCAAAGGATTGGTCGCGACGAAGGATTGGAATCTCGCTCTGGACGCGATCGCTGCCCGATGAGACCAGAGTCTTGGTAACCATGGCGTTTTTCCTTTCTTTCTGATCTGACCATCCAGGTGGTGCCGGACCTCGACTGAGATCACTTCTGTTGATTCGCCGTGCAGTGACCATTTGGTCGATTTTAGAACTTGGCAGTTGGAACCTGGACACCAAGTGATTGGTAAGTGTCATTCTGCGGCGCTTGCGGTTGGTTTTTATGCCTGGGATTGGTAAGGTAGTTTAGTAACACTTACTGCGGCTTTTGTATTTTGGAATTTGTGTTGGCCAACTTAGATTTCTATGTGATTCATATATAAATTGCAATTTATATAGGCAGGTAATGAGGAGAATTTTCTCTATCTGAATTGATTTGAACGGCACATCGTACTAAAGGTACCTTAAGTGCTACTTTGATTATAATACAGCATATTCTGCACTATTTTTGGCATGCCTGTTTTTAGCACACTTCGTAGGATGTGTTGCTTTTGTAGTGGTACCAATTTGAGACTCGAAGCACAACCGCCCCCCCCCGGAGGGGACGCCTAATAGGGATATGTATATTAAGCATTGTCTTTCTTCTATAATGTACAGCACATTATGGAATAAATACACTCGTAAGCATCCGGAGTTGCGTTGGCCTATGCATGGGTCATTTGATTTACGAAAGATTGAGTATGTGGAACAATGCCCGTTTAAGCGAAAGACTAGGCAAGATATGTTTGACTGTGTACGAATGTGGGAGAAAAGTGTGTGAATGAATGAAGCGTGAGCAAGCCTTGATTGAAAAAGAACAGCGAAAGAACATTTATGCGAAAGCCTTAGAGCTGAAAAACAAAGAAAGAAAAGAGAACATAGGGAGCTCAATTTACAGGTAACTGGCCAATACACTGTTCGGCGGCCCCTTTATCCTATACTTAATAAACCACAAGATGATTTCTTATTATTAGATCGTCCTCCACCTCCGTATACTGTTCCTTCTGCCCCTCATGAGTCAGATGAGGACTCCGGTACGGAGGAGCACAAGGCACGAGAAACTCGTTCTATGTTGACCGCTGAGCGTGCATCCCAGCTTAGATCTGCTGCTCGTAAAGCAGTTCGTAGCACTGCCCCCGCCTCTGAACTTCTAGATAGTATGAAAGGGTGGCAGTAAAGGGAGCAGCTGTATTTTACGGAGGTGTTTGCCGCAGAGGTCCTTGAGCTGTTTAGGAAATATTCTGAGGAGTTAGAGCCAGACGATGTAGCAGATAATTGTAAGCAAATGCCCGATGGTCTTTGTTTTCTCCCAGGTGACTGATACAGTCAGGCGTTTGGTTAAACTGCGTGTTGATGCAGTCCGTTTGCGAGAGGAGAAAAAGGCTGCAGATGTAGCTGCACAGACCTCTCAGACCAGCATGGCACAAGCTTCTATCTTCGGAACAGATAAGACTACGATAGTTCATGCGAAACCTATGCGGGAGGCCGCGCCTTTGTATGTTCCTCCTAAAGGACAGGGTACAAATGATAAGGCTTCTCTCGATGCAAAGGGTTATTTTATTTATAATTGGGTTTACAGTCCTTGGAATAGGACGGATGTCATGGCACTTAAAACTGCATTGCCTGATCCGCGGAAAAATTCAGCCGCTTTTTAGGAGGAAGTGGAGGGTGCTATTAGCTCTTGTACTGTGACTTTGCCTGATATTGATTTTTCAGATTGATATTACCACCGGATATGTGGAGAACTGTTCGTAAAATTGATGATCGTGCAGCTTTTGGGGCGTTATGGAAAGACTTGGAACAAATGGATGTAGAAAGGGAACCCGCACAGAAGCCATGTCAGTACATTTTAGATCTTCCCGCAGCTATATTAGTTAAGTTAAAAACGATTATTCCCCCTAAAAAGATAGATTGGACTGTTTTAGCGTCTTGTAAGCAAAAGGCAGATGAATCGGTCTGATTTCTTTACACGTTTTGAAGATGCATTCCACGATTTTAGTGGCCAGTCATTGACAGAGGACACGTGCAGACATCTGTTTGTTGATAAATAGGTCGCTAACCTGTTGCCAGGAATAGCTAGTCGTCTAAAAGCCAGTCAGAGTTCATGGACTACCTCTTCTCCGGTTTCTCTCTTCACTATGGCTCAGTATTATGAACGCCAGGAATTACAAGCAAAGGGTAATGAGGATAAAAAGACTAAAGAATTAAAAACGAAGGTTATGTTGGCTCAGGCTTATGGTCCGCCTTTTAGAGGTAGTGATAAACTGGTTCTTATGGTTCTTTTTTCCCCTTCTTATACTCGTTCGAATTTGTCTGTTGACCAGTGCACATACTGTAAGAAATTTGGGCATTGGGCTTCCGATTGTCCAGCATTGCGTGCTCAGCAGTTGTCCACGTGGTCGCGGACAAATGAGAAATCGATAAGCATATTCAGGGACTAGAGGAAGCACAGGTGATCGTGCTAGGTTTGATGCTAATATACGTGGGCAGGATGGGTTTAACACTTTTGATAGAAGGAACCAATATCAAATGTCCGACTGTGCCGTCTGATTCTCAAGATTCTGCTTATGCATAGGATTGCCTAGGATGGGGTAAGGAATCAGTTGAAGCTCCAGTAGATCAGAGGGGTCCCTATGTTACAGCAAATGTTTTGGGTTTTACTGATCAGTTTCTGGTTGATACAGGAGCTACTCATAGCGCCTTGTCTAAACAATTGGTTCCAAGGGCTCCCCTGTCTGGCTTAACCATTACATCGATAGGTTTCGATGGAACCCCTTCCCTTAGCCCACTGTCACAACCACTTGCATTCCATGTGGATAAATGTACTGCTCCATTTCCATTTTTGCTTTCCCCGAATACACCAGACAATATTGTGGGTCTTGATATGCTCAAGTATTTCAGTGCTACGATACGATGTTCTCCAGAAGGTGTACGTGTTATCTTGAATGACAACCATCCTGTGAAGGAGAGAGCTTGTCTTGTTAAAGAGGATATTGCATTAGCTTCACTCCCTAGTACTTTGTGGGCTACTTCAGACACGGATGTAGGGCAAATGGTTATTCCACCAGTACATATTAGTGTCAAGGAGGGCGCTGTGCTGCCACGTTTGCCTCAATACAAAATTTCACAGGAAGGTGAAGAAGCACTCATACGTATTGTCCATGATCTCATTGAAGTGGGGGTTGTTGAAAGTTACTTACAATGTTTGCAACAGTCAGATTCTTCCTATTCTGAAAAAAGATACTGACACTAGGATTTACCGATTCATTATTGATTTGCAAGAAGTTAACAAGATTGTAGTACCACAATACCCCGTGGTTTCTGACATAACGACACTTCTTACTTTGGTTCCTCCGACAGCAACTACATTCTCTGTGATAGACTTGAAGAATGCTTTCTTTTCAATCCCTATTCATCCTGAAAGCCGATATTTGTTCAGTTTCACTTTGAATAATCGATCGTATAGATTTTGTAGAGTTCCTCAAGGCTATACTGAGAGTCCTAGTATTTACTAGGAAGCATTAAAAAGACAACTTGATTCTTTCGTTTTGCCTGAAGGTGTGGCTCTCATACAATGTCGATGACATCTTGTTGGCAGCCGATACCCCTGAACAGTGTGAAAAATGTACTTGGTCCTTGCTTTTTCTTGCTTCCCATCATCACAAAGTGTCACGAAAGAAATTGCAATATTGTAGACCGACGGTAACCTACTTGGGTCACCTTCTGTCTAAGGAGGGCCGAGCACTCACACCAGATCGCATTCAAGCTATTTTAGACACACCAGTGCCCCGTACTCAGAAAGATGTCCGTGCATTCATTGGTCTTCTTTTTGTAGGCAATGGGTTGAATATGCTACTTACCAGTATGCATCTGTTCTTGGCATGTAGGGCTGCTGACATTCATATCTGTGCATAGATCGCCGCCTAGTGTTGGGTCTGGATGTTTGCACGTTGTTGTCCTGGAAGAGTCTTCGAAGTATCACGAGATAGGTGACTCCTCCCCTGGACCACAGTGCGCATGGGCATCCTCTCCATCCTTAGATTGTTTTTCGCCATTGTGGCAGTGATGGAGTGGATACAGTAAGTGATGACCATGCTATACAGTAATTCTGAGTGCTGCAGCCGCTACAGGCGCCGGGGAGGAGGGTGGGCGATATGAATGTCAGCAGCCCTTCATGCCAAGAACAGATGCATACTGGTAAGTAGCATATTCAGTTCGAGGCATGTGGGCTGCTGAATTCATATCTGTGCATAGAATACATAGCAGTACCTCCTATTAGCGGCGGCTACCAGTGCCAGCAGCAGCAGTCTGAAAAAGAGTTTTGAGAACAGCCTGTCCTATAGCTGCCTGCTGTTTGGAGTGTACATCTACACAGTAGTGTTTGGTAAATGTATGTATAGTGGACCATGTGGCTGCTCTACAGATTTCCTGTAAAGGAATGTTTCCCAGGAAAGCCATGGACGCCCCTAACTTTTGTGTTGAGTGGGCTCGTGGGGGAATAGTTAGTGTGCGTTTAGCTTTTTGATAGCAAATTTGAATACATTTAACGATCCATCTGGCTATACCTGCTTTGGAAATGGCGTTGCCCTTGTGTTGTGGAGAAAAGGCAACGAAAAGTTGTTTTGTCTTCCTAAAGTCCTTAGTTCTGTCTATATAGTACATGAGGGCCCTCTTTACATCTAGTGTATGGAGCATTCTCTCAGCGACATTTTGTGGATTTTGAAAGAAAACAGGCAGTTCAATAGTTTGATTCATGTGGAACTGCGATATTACTTTAGGCATGAATTTGGGGTTGGTACGTAGTACGACCCTGTTTGCGTGAACCTGTATGAATGGCTCTTGAATGGTTAGTGCCTGGAGTTCACTAACTCTTCTTAACGAAGTGATTGCTACTAGGAAAGCTACTTTCCAGGTGAGGAATTGAATCTCACATGAGTGGAGAGGTTCGAAGGGTGGACCCATTAGTCTGGTGAGGACCAAGTTGAGGTTCCACACCGGAGCTGGTGGGTGCCTTGGGGGAATCACTCATTTAAGTCCTTCCAAGAAGGCTTTGATGGCAGGCACTCTGAATAAAGAGAGGTGCTGCCTGTTTTGGAGATAGGCTGCTATTGCGGTTAAATGGATACGGATTGAGGTGTATGCCAGATTGCATCGGTATAGGTGTAAGAGGTAACAGATTATGTTTTGAATGGATGCGTCTAGCGGGTTAATGTCATTGTTGGTGCAGTAAATGACAAACCTCTTCCATTTAGCTGCATAGCAAGCTCTGGTAGTGGGTCTCCTGGCCTCCTTGATGATCTCCATACAGTCAGGTGGCAGGTTTAGGTAGCCAAACTAAGACTTCAGGAGCCAGATTGCCAGGTTCAGCTGTTGCGGATCTGGGTGCTGAATTTCGCCATGGCTCTGCGTTAAGAGTGCAGGTTTTATCCGCAGCCTTTGATGCGGCACCACGGAAAGTTCCAGAAAGGTGGTGTACCATGGCTGGCGCGCCCACGTTGGAGCAACTAGGATGAGTGTCAGTGAGTGCTGTCGCAGTTTGCGTGCCACCAGCGGTATTAATGGCGCTGGGGGAAAAGCGTACGCAAATCTGCCGGACCAGTTCATCCATATCGCATTGCCCTGCGATTGCGGATGTGGGAACCTGGCGGCAAAGCTTTGGCATTTTGCGTTTGTTTGTGGCGAATAGGTCTATCTGTGGATGACCCCACTGTTGGAAGTACGGTTGGAGTACTGATGGGTGTAGCTCCCACTCGTGCATCTGGTGGCTGTGTCTGCTGAGCAGATGCGCCATCTGGTTGTCCTTGCCGGGGAGGTGTTCCGCCATGAGGAATATGTTCCTCTGAATGGCCCACTTGCACATGCTCTGAGCCAGATGAGACAACTGTGGAGAGTGTGTTCCTCCCTGCTTTTGTATGTAGTACATGGCAGTCATGTTGTCCGTCCGGATCAACACGACTTTGTTGCACAAGTGTACTTTGAATGCCTTCATGGCGAGGAAGATTGCCATCAGTTCCAGAACGTTGATGTGCATCTTTTGTTGTGTCGTCCATAGTCCCTGCACTGTGTAACTGAGTACATGAGCTCCCCATCCCTGGAGAGAGGCGTCCGCTGTCAGTATTATTTGTGGAATAGGCTCTTGGAATGGTCGGCCCTTGCAAAGGTTTTGTGGATTCCACCAATGCAGAGAGTTGTATGCCCGACCGCTCACCAACACTAGGTCTTTTAATTGCCCGTGAGCCTGATTCCATTGACGTGACAAGCACTCCTGAAGCGGGCGCATATGTAGTCTCGCGTGCGGGACTATGAAAATGCAGGAGGCCATCATGCCAACCAACTGCATGAACACTCGCGCAGGAAGGGAGTGTTGAGGTTTGAACTTTGAGATCAGCAGGTGCATGCTGTTGATCCTCACTAAATTTGGCTGAGCTGTGGCTGCCAGAGTGTCTATGGTTGCGCCCAGGTACTGCTGTACGTGTGCGGGTTGTAGATGTGATTTTGGGTAATTTAGTGAGAATCCCAGATTGTGAAGAAGGTGAATGGTGAGGGACATGTGGCTGGCACATTGCTGGGCTGACTTTGCCTGAACAAGCCAGTCATCCAGGTAAGGGTAGACATGAATGTGTTGTCTCCGTAGATGTGCAGCCACTGTAGCTAGGCACTTGGTAAAAACCCTGGGTGCTGTTGTCACGCCGAAGGGGAGGACTTTGAATTGATAGTGCTGTCCCTGAATAGTGAACCTGAGATATTTCCTGTGTGACGGGTGTATGGGTATGTGGAAGTACGCATCTTTGAGGTCTAGTGTGGCTAGGAAGTCTCCCTGGCTGAGCAGCGGGAGAACCTGCTGTAGGGTGAGCATATGGAAATGCTCTGACAGAATGTAGTGGTTGAGGGGTCTCAGGTCTAGTATTGTTCTGAGCGACCCGTCCTTTTTTGGGATTAGGAATTGGAGAGTACACCCCTGTCCCCTGCTGGTTGACGGGCAGGACCTCCATTGCACCTTTTTGCAGCATACTTAAAACTTCCTGCTGCAATAATGCTAAGTGCTCTGCGGACACAGGACGGTGCTTTGGCGGTATTGTGGGTGGAGTGGAGTTTAATTCGAGACAGTAACCGTGCTGGATAATATCCCTGACCCACCTGTCCGTGGTGATGGTTTTCCACGTGGACAGGAACCGCTGGAGTCTCCCACCGACAGGTGTTATGTGGTCGGGGGGGAAGGGAGAGGGCGTCACTGTTTGTTCTTGGGTGAGGACCTGGTGTTGCCGTAACCGCGTCCTCTGCCCTTGGTGCTGGAGCCACGATATCCACCTCTGTTGGTTTTATCGTAGGTACTCTGTGTGCCCCCTTTAGTGTATTGCTGATGTGACCCCTGGCCTCTAGCTGCTCCCCTATTCCCGGGGCGACGAAAGGAGCCACTACGAAAAGTCTGCGTTTGCAGAGCCCCCATTGACTTTGCAGTGTCAGTGTCCTTTATTTTTTCTAAGGTGGTGTCAACTTCTGGGCCGAATAAGTAGTCGGGGTTGACTGGCTGATTCAGGATGTTGGTTTGAATCCGGAGATTCTTAACCAAGCGTGTCGTCGTAACATGACGCTGGTGGTGCAGCTGTGTCGGCAGCATCTAGTGCGCACTTAATGGATGCGTTGGTAAGAAGTTGTCCCTCTCTGATGAGGAGCTCCGCTGCCTCTTTGTATTCGTCTGGCAGATGCTGGAGTAGTGACTCTAGCGTGTCGTAGTGTGAACGATCATAGCGAGCCAGGAGGGCCTGTGTATTGGCAATGCGCCAGAGGTTTGCTGCTTGAGCTGCAATTCTTTTGCCTGAGGTCTCTAGCACCTTGGACTCCTTGTCTGGGGGGAGGAGCATCACCTGTTTGCGAGTGGGCTCGTTTGCGAGCGTTAGCAACCACCATGGAGTCCAGAGGTAACTGACCTCTAATGTACATAGGGTCCCCGGGCGCAGGTTTGTATTTTTTTTTCAATTCTGGGGTTTAGCACCCGTGCCCTGGTTGGTTCCTTGAAAATGTCCTTTGCAGGTTTGAGAACACCTTTCAACATGGGCAAAGTTTACAGTTCTCTCGGAGGAGGCGAGTCCACTAAGAAGTCTTCCTCAACTGTGTCAGAGTGGAGTTGTACTCCATGATTGGCTGCAGCCCACTCTATGAGGGCATTGAAGGCAGCAGTGTCCTCTGTGGGAGATGTTTTTGCGCTGTAAAGCTGCGTGTCCTGGGTATCTGTTGCGGCACCCTGGTCTGTAGGGTAATCCCAAGCTTGATCTGGGTCCTGCTGCTCTTCAGGATCGATATCCCTAGGGTAGGTGGTATCATCACCTATGTAATCCTCCATTGCGTCCGTGTCGGAGGGCGTAGGAGAAAAGGACTGGGGATCCAGATAGGAGGTGTGCAAGCGTTCGTATAGAACCGGTTCCGACTGCTGGCAGTTTCTGCTTCAGAGGGATTCTGTAGGAGTCCAAGGCCTGCTCTGGCGTGACCTTCCGTTTTCGGAGTATGAGTCTGCCAGTGTCGATGAATTGTGACTGTGAAGGCTCAGTAGGAGAGTGTCCAGTAGAAGGGGACTTTGTCTGGCGGACACGTGTTCGGATCTCGAACATCTTCGGCGCCGTGGATGGCGGCAAACCAAAAGTGATGTTGGTTGGTGCCGAGGGTGCCTTTGGAGCCTTGTTCGGGTCGGGGCCCGACGTGGACCGGAGGGCTGCCCGTTCCCTGATGCGTTGCAACGACGCCGTGACTTGCCGCACCGAGAACGCCGAAGGTTCTTTGGTGCCGAGTGGTTCCGTAGAGGTAGGCGTCGACTGCTTCGGAGCCACAGGGTCATCGATCCGAGGAGAGGTATCAGCGGTCGGAGCCGATGACTTGACGCGCGTCGCTGTCTTCGAAGTGGACTCAGATGGAGCGGCCATTTTGACTTTGGTGGTCGGGGCCGACTGCTTCGGTGCCAGGTGCCGAGGCGCTTGTGGGACCGATGGCCTTCCTTTTCGGGTCGGTACCGATATCTGCTGCAGCGAATTCGGCGCCGAAATCCCTCTTAGTGCGTTCGGAGCCGATGGTCTGTGTTGGCGTCGAAGGAGTGGAGGTCTTCGAGGGCTTCGAGCCGACCACTGCCAGTTTCACTTTTGGTTTCGGTGGAACTGGTGCGACGATTGGTTTCGGTTTCATTGAAGGGAAACCAGTCTTTTGGTAATAATGGCTCGTGCTGGATGTTCGAGGCCGGGCCCGAAGGCGGGGCCGAAGAACTTTGGGATTGATCTCGGGTAAGGCCCGGAGGCGATCCCTTGACCGGAGCCAAAGAATGACGCACTTTGATGGCCTCCGTTTCGACGGGTAGGCCTGGCTCTTCACCAGAGCCATCTTCTTCGGCCCCAAAGGCCTCATCGTAGTCTCCTACCTCGTCGACGGCGTCTTCCCAGTGAAGAAAGCGCTTCATCGGCGTCTTCCGATCGGGAATCGTGTTCAGAAGCGGGGCTGGAGTTTACTTCCACGCTCTCAACATCTTCGTCCTCGGTGCTGAAGATGTTGGCCGGGGCCAGTGCCGATTGCTGCGCTTCTAATCTCGCTGCCCATCGATTCCGGAGAGTCTTCTTGGATCGGAATCGGGCACAGGCCATACATTTCGATTCATCGTGATCCGGCGAGAGACATTTGTTGCATACCGGGTGGACGTCGATGTGTGGGTATTTGGCGTGGCATACAGGACACCGTTTGAATGGGGTCCTCGATTCCATCGTCTATGTAAGGTCGATGTTTGGATTAAACGGATCCGAAAAACTGGAAGAAGTTTCAAAACTAAGCAAGAAAGCAGTCGATACCGAGCGGGAACAGTACCGACGAAAACTAAAGGCCTTTTGGCCTTAAACTAAATTTTCCTAACTTGAGCTAAGATAAGCACATCCGAACCCAATGGCGGAAAAAAAACAATCTAAGGATGGAGAGGATGCCCATGCGCACTGTGGTCCAGGGGAGGAGTCACCTATCTCGTGATACTTCGAAGTCTCTTCGAGGACAACAACGTGCAAACATCCGGACCCAACACTAGGCGGCGATCTAAGCACAGATATGAATTCAGCAGCCCACATGCCTCGAACATTAGGGTTTTCACACATTGTTAAACCCTTGCTAGCACTTTTGACTAAAGATACTCCAATGCCCCTCCCATGGACAGATGAATGTGAGACTGCTTTCCGACAGTTACGACAAGCTTTGTGCAGCACCAGTGTTGGTACTCCAGATTATACGAAGCCTTTTACACTCCATGTACATGAGAAAAATGGATGCGCATTGTCAGTTTTAGTGCAGACACACGGTGACAAACAGCGTCCCTGTGCATATTTTTCAGCAGTACTTGATCCTGTTGCTCCTGCGCTACCTGGATGCTTCCGTTCAGTTGCAGCAACAGCTGTGTCAATACGTCAGAGTGAAGGGATAGTTTTGTCACATAAGCTGTTGGTGCTAGTACCCCATGCGGTTGATGCCCTTTTAAATCAGACGAAGACGCAGCATTGAACTAGTGCTCGTCTGACAGGATACGAATTGACATTGTTGGCCCCTCACATTACACTAAAGAGATGTGCGTTACTAAACCCAGCCACTTTGTTGCCATACCCGGTGACTCAGTCACAGGAGTTTCATGATTGTATATTCCTTACTGAGGAACAGACAAAGGGTCGTGTCGATTTACAAGACACGCCCCTTTCAAGTGTTGATGGGGAACTGTGGGTTGATGGGTCCTGTTTGAAGTTACCAGATGGTACAACGTCAGCTGCATATGCAATTACAACACTTCAGACTGTAGTTGCGACAGCTCGTATTCCACAGAAGTCCGCTCAGGCAGCTGAGCTAATAGCTTTAACACGAGCATGTGAGCTTAGTACTGACTTATCTGTGAACATTTATACAGATAGCCGCTATGCTTTCGGAGTGGCTCATGATTTTGGGCTACTCTGGAAGGAGAGGGGCTTTCTTACATCCCACGGGATGCAAATAATGCATGGAGAATTAGTACATAATCTCTTGACTGCTTTAACATACCCGAAGAGAATAGCAATTGTTAAATGTAGCGCACATAGGAAAATAATTGATAAGATAGGACAAGGCAATGCTTTTGCAGACCAAACAGCCCGTGAAACTGCCATGCAGCGAAGCACCACGTCTATGTACGTAGTGAAGTCACAGGCAGCACGCTGGCATGATACCAGACAGGAAGTGCTAGATATGCAGAGATCTGCTTCTGCAGAAGAAATTGAGCAATGGTCTAAGGAGGGAACATTGGACGATGAGGGCTGTTGGTGGAATAAAGAGATTAGCAAGTGGAGATTGCCTACAGCCTATTTACAACCTATGATTCATATGGCACATGGGCCGGCACATGTTGGAGCCTCCTCGATCACAAAATTGCTCACGCAAGTTTGGGAGCATCGAGAAATTGCCGGCACAGCTAAAAAGATGGTGCAGTCTTGTCTGATTTGTCTTCAGCATAATCCTGGTAAAGGGACACGAACTCCTACAGGAGGGTTTGCTACGCCAACCACACCTTTTGAAGTTTTGCAAATGGATTACATCCAGCTTGGGCGCTGTAATAACTTAAAGTATGTTTTGGTAGTGGTATGTGCCTTCAGTAAATGGTTAGAGGCATACCCTATGAAGGACAATACAGCTCTCACTACAGCAAAGGTACTTTTGAAGGAGTTCTTCCCTAGATTTGGTGTCTAAACTTTTATGGAGTGATAACTGACCCCATTTTATTGGGCAAGTTGTCGAATATGTCCTGAAGGGACTAGGAATTAAGCAAAAATTTCACGCTGCTTTCCATCCACAATCAGCAGGGCTAGTGGAAAGGTATAACGCCACACAAATTGAAACTGGCGAAAATACTGGCTTCCACATCCTTGAATTGGCGAGACGCATTACCTTTGGCACTGTTGTCCATTAGATCAGTGCCACATTCGCGATCTGGTCTTACACCATATGAGGTGGTGTTTGGAAGGCCTATGAACATTTGGGGAATTCCTAAACCACACCCCATATATGATGTACCATGTGTGTTGATGAGTGACTACCTATCACAATTGACTGACAGTTTGGTTTCTATTCATCAACAGGTTCGAGAACCTCTTCCTGATAGGTCTGCAGGTGAAGGCCATGGACTTCGGCCTGGAGACCAAGTGATGATCCGATCATTCCAGAGGTCGAGCAGCTTGGAAGCGAGGTGGCACGGCCCATAGCAGGTGCTCCTTTCAACGAGAACTGCGGTCAGAGTGATGAACAGGAGGAACTGGGTGCACTCCACCCACTGCAAGAAAGTGCCGTCTACCTTGGTGGATCCTGTTGCGTTAATCGACCATCGGGACATCCTGGATACAGAGACAGGCCAAGCCATATCACCTGACGAACCTGAGGGAGTCTTCCCGGACCACACGATTCCTGGAGTATCCCGATACCAACTGAGACAACGGAAAGAGCCTGCATCGTCGAAATAGACTGGTTGAGCAACCGCCCTGGGTTAGTGAAACGGAATGCCGATGTGGCAATGGGGGAGGGGGAAATCAGTCCTGTATAGTGTAGCGAGGTGAAGAAACCAACGGCTGCCCAGGGATAAGAACTCCAACGATTGTTTTCAACGGCAAGCTGATCATGTCCACAATGAAATCAACTGTTGCTAAGAGAAAGATAATTTGTGCTATAGGGTTTGTTGTTGCTATGGTGGCTGTAGCAGTAATAACCTGGTTCGTTGAGAAAGTGGCTCCTGCTCGAGAGCTTTTGATCGCCACTTCTCCAGTATCAGTTGTACACCACTACTTTACGCTTCCCTACCATGAGCAGAAGCATCGACAATCTTATTTAAGTAATACCTTTATCCAGATGTTGCATCATACTCGTAATGGCACAAATACTACCAACTGTTGGGTGTGTGGATGATACCTGCACATCAAAAGAAAGGAGGAACACCTTTTATTCCTCTTCCCTTTTCTCATAATGGTTCTTGTCAAGCTTGGAATGCGCTTTTGTTTGCATCTGGAAGACATACAGTAGGCGGGTTTTTTTTTCCGCCTTAATAAAGTACGCTACCAAGCTAAAGATGGTTATCCTCAAGCCAAAGGGACCGAATGGGAAGAGTATCAACCGGACAATATTTCAACACCATATGTCTTCACAAATATGAGAACTTTTACCAGTAATGAACAATTTGTGATTTCTGTTACTAGAGCTAAAGCAGATCTATGTGTAAGCAGTATTGGGAAAATTCCAACAGGGAAGAGCGAATGTACTTTAATTCTGACTATTGAAGGTATAAATAACAGTTTTATAGCCTCACATAATACCTACTTTATCTGTTGTAGCCACTGATATTATCAACTACCTGCTGGGTGGTCAGGTGTGTGCTATGTGTCCTTTCTATTGCCCCCTGTGTTTCTGGCACCTGCATCATACCACCGGGACCTTAAATTATTCAACGATATCTCTAGAAATGGATACAAAAGGACAATAAGTACTGACGAAGTAGACCAAACTAATACCACTCTACAATAATAGGTCGATTTTAATTTAGGTTTGTTCTTCTTTGTGGGAGCTGCATTAAACAGTAGGAAAATAAGACTATTGACTAGAGTTGTGGAAGCTGTTACCAATCAGACAGCTATGGCACTTGGGAACATTACGGAGGAGCTGCAAATTGCAAGGATTGTAGCTCTCCAGAACCGAATGGTTCTAGATGTGGTTCTGGCTGATCGAGGTGGTGCATGTTGCATCATCGGTAGCAGCTGTTGCGTATTCATACCGGATCACTCACCTTCAGTATATGACGCAATATCAAAACTGCATAAGATTGCCGCAGAAATTCATCCAGAGACTGGTACTTGGACTTTTGCTGGATGGTTTTGGACTCTTGTTTCTGCTTGGGGCTGGAAGCTACTGACTATCTTGTGTGCAATGATTACGATACTTTTTACATGCTGTGTATGTATCCAATGTGGTCCAATGCTTTGCTCCATTTGCATCTCTGCCTGTATACCTGTCAAAAGGAATGTTGCAGAAACAGAGGCCCAACAAATATTGAATAAAGAGGTGGCCGAAATAATGCTAATAGATGTACGGGATGCACATTTAGATTACCCCAGAGGAACAGATCTCTTCAGCCAATGCTAAAAGGGTCGTATGTTGTAAATTGGCAGCGATTGGCTTAGCATTCGCGGAATCCATCTTGTATAGAGGCTGTCTTGTCCATTTTGTGGAATCCATTTTGTATTTCTGGCAGCCATTTTATTTGCCATGTGCTCACTATGTGCTTTGTCCACCCGCAGTGTTGACTGCTCTTGTAATCGGCCTAGAAACAAACAATACTTAGCATCTTCCACCTTTGCACATGCCCAGTGAGTTTTCAGCTGTCCTTGCAGCTGTTAGTAGTATGTAACTGTTAACAGTTTGCCAATGCTAGTAAACACATGCTAACTCCTCCTACTTGTCGACTGTGCATTTCTATATGACCTTATATGTACATAAAACCTTCTCCTGTACTTTTACCGCCCTCTTTTAAGCCCCTGTGTGGGTATAAAAGGACCATGCTCCTTCTGTTTGGTGTGCTACTTCATTCAATACCGAAGGGTGCTGTGTGAATGTAGTTCCACCTCATGAGGTTTATTAAACTTTGTATTTTCTATTCCAGTTTGTGTGCCAACTTCTTCCTATTGGTCTGAGGACTGTGCAGAGAAGGGCGAACCCCTTGCACTGGTAGGCCTAGCTGAGGTCCACTTCTACAGAAGAATCGGAAATCCTGAGAGTTATCTTGTCCGATATTGGAGAAGAAGCGGCTGTTCAGGACAACCTGTATGCTGAAAACGAAAGGGAAAGATGATGAGATGCCAAACTGAATGAGACAAGGAAGTTACTGATGGAAAAAAAAAAAAAAAAAAAAAAAGACTGAAAAAGACAAACTGGTAGAACCACGTAGGTGCTTAGAAGCCCTGGGTTAGAAACTAGTTGTGAAGTAGAAGAGGCCAAGTCAAAAGACACGGCTCATTTTAGAAAAGATGGCAAACATAGAAAGTAGCAAAAGTAGACGTATCTTCCTTAGAAGATGGTGCAAAATGTGTTATTGTACAGGATTATTCATGCTTCTGGAGTATTCTTACTCTACTAATTTCATTTAAAGTTACTGTAGATACTGAAGGACATAGTGATAACATAACTAATATAGGGAAAGTTCAAAAGGTAGTTCCAACTAGAATAGATAAAAACTATTTACATAAAGATAGATCAATAACAGATTTTTCTAACAATGTGTTGTCAAAGTTGTTGTATGAATATGTAAAAACAATGGACGCAAGGGATTGCTACGTATGTATGCAATTATCTGTATCTGAAGGAGTGACTTATCACCTTCCTGTAACATATGGAACATGTAGTGCAATAGCTAGTTTATTTTATCAAACAGGTAAATTGGAGTATTATTTTTCAGATGTAGATACTATATTTTCACAAGTACCAGCAATTAAACTAAACAAGGTAAAACCTGCAACGGTATTAGGTGAATTTTTCTTAGAGACTAAAGAACTAACCATAGAATATATGTTTAGAAATAACTTGACTTGCAGTTTAAAGAAAGAAGAGAAGACATTTTTGGATTTGGTTGAAGAAAGTAGATTGAAAATGCAAAGAAAGGTTTCAGAAGGGAATGTGGAGAAAAACGGTTTGGGATGTAGAAACGGAGAAACACTTAAGAGGGGAAACGAGTCCAACTATGGCTTTAGATTGGCCTCAGAAAGGGAAATTGTGAATAAGAAGGAATCAGACGGCGTATGACAATTATTTTCTAGGGAGTAGTGAGTGCCATGATACATACCGGATCATGGGAGAATGGGGATTTAAAGGTGGAAGAGATCCAGTCTTTCCAGGACTGTATTTCATTTGTGGGAACAGGGCATATTATCGTTTGCCAGACCATTGGTATGGCCCATGTTAAGTTGGCCTGGGTTTTCCAAAGATTTTCCACATGGATAGAGAAGATGGTGTAGATAGTCTAGGTAGTTATTTAGCATGTAGCAAGAGAGAATCTTGGACTGAAATTGTGGGTGACATTTTGGGAGCACTGATACCCGCAGTGGGAAGATCTCTGAATGCAAATAAAATTAGAAAACTTTCAACAGTAGTGGATCGCTTGTCAACAAGCACCGCTGGAGGATTCTTAGTGGTGAATACTGAAATGGTTGCCATGCGTGCTATGGTAATGCAAAAATAGACTAGCCCTTGATATTTTATTGGCAAAAGAGGGTAGAGTCTGTGGAATGCTGAAAGTTCAACATTGTTGTACTTGCATTCCTGACGAAAGTAGAGATTTGACAATTTATATCAAAAATATTACAGAACTGCATGATGAAATTATACCACTGGAGGTTGAAGGTGTCTGGGAGAAGATTGGTAAGAAAATATCAGCTATTAAAGACTTTGTAGTAAAATTAGAAATTAGGTAGTACATTTATAGGTAAGATATTATTTCCATTAACATGTGTGATTACCTTAGTATTAATAATAAGATTAGGTTGTATTTGTTGAAGAAAGAATACAAATCAGAAAAGAATAAAAAGAGAACTTAAGGAGATGGGATAAAAAAAACAAGAGAATTTGAAGAAATAGAACTAGAAGAGTTAAAGGATAGCATGTATAAAACAGCAAAAAGAAGAAACAGGGGAAACTGAAATATGAACGAAACAAGAAATCAATTTAAGTTTCCGTATAAGGGATACAAAATTTTCAATTAGTGTGGTGATATAATCAAAGGGGGGATTGCTGAAGTGGGTAGTGCAAAATTTTGTATTACCCCCCCCCCCCCCCATTCTGCATGTTTATATTAATCTGAATAATTAATAGTAATCATATTAATTGGTTTGCAGTGAAAACATTAATCAATTATATTAACAAAAGAATTACACGTGGGAATTCCACCTTGCATGGCTATATTAATTGTAAACTAATTTGAGTACGCATATTAATAGTAGGAAATTGGAATATTGCATGTTATATGTTGCTATGTTGATGTATTTGTGATTTATTTCGTACGTATAAACCGCTCTGAGTGTTGCTTCTGCTAGATAAATACACACACATGGGTATTAGCAAGGGGATAACATTTTATTAGTCATTTCTATGTTTTAATTACGTTATTGTGTTTCTTTTGCTTAAGTTGACCATTTCGGCCTATACAAGATGGCTGAACGAGACGTTAAACGTGACTACCCTGACAACACGAGGTTCTGGGTGAAGTGCTCAGGCGTCACCGCCAGCAGCAGTGGCCTGGACTGGACCCTGGGAGAACATGTACCCTTCAAGGACGCTCCGGGAACCTAGCCAATACCAAAGACAATGCTCTATTTTAAAACCAGAACCAGCAAGTACGATGAGTTCGTCGTTTGACACCCTGAGAACTGCATCTCCTAACCAAGTCGACCAATCAGGACTTCCTAAACCCCGATCTTGATACTTTGACATTTCATTATAAAAGTAGGTAGGGAATTGAACTATTGGGTCTTGCTCTTCTTTGACTAACTCGATTTCCTGACGTTATGCTGACGGAGAGGACAGTGACACTACTGGACAGCTGTTATCCTGAGTCTTTGAGAGACTGAATTGCGGCCTAACTTTGCTGAATAAAATTCTTCCTGACTGACTTAGAGGACGACTTTAGCCAGAATAGGTAAATATGATGCTCTGAAATGCGGATGAGGATATCTAACGTTTCTTGCAATATTTCTTAGATCAAGAATACTTGATTAATTGACATGTGTTGTGTCGATTATTTGAATAAGAGAATAACGGTAAAAAAGTAATGTGTAGATAGAGGAGTTTAGTCACTAAAATCATACACAACTAAATGATCCATCTCCTTATGAGAGGGCTATCCTAGGTCTGAAGTCAATGTGTTTAGTGCAAGGTAAAGGTATTCCTTTCATGTCAGCGTTTGGAAGCTTATTTCCCTAGGAAAGCAGATCAACGGAGTGTAAGTATTGGTGTTATGGGCCCCACCAATGAATGTATACGAGTGAATTTGATGCTGAGGTATTTGGTCTGTGACGAAGGGGGAATTTGATGTTCCACGCTGCAGCAGGAGATTATCTATCTGATACCCTCCAACCATCGTGCGGAGTCCCACAGGGCTCCGCACTTAGCCCCACACTTTTTAATGTTTACATGCAACCACTGGCAGAGATAGTACAAGAATTTGGTCTATCCATGGTATCATACGCCGACGATACACAACTTGAATTATCAGTGACAAATGACCCATTCCTTACACAACAACCTGGGTCCATGCATGACACGAATAGCCTATTGGATGTGCAAGTGCTCCCTGAAACTGAATGTGGATAAAACGGAACTTATGTTCCTGGGAAACAAAACAGTCCCCAGGAATCTTATCAGATGGCTAACTCAGTTGGGAGAACCCCCAACTCCCAAGGCTGCCATCAAAAATCTTGGAATCTGGCTAGATGAAAATTTAAGTATGGAGACCCAAGCAAAGAAACTCAGGCAAATGTTTCGGCTTACCCCATATGCTTTGGGAAAATTTCCCTCTTACCTGCACAATTCCGCGGAACTGTGGTCCAAGCATTAATTATGTCACAGCTGGATTACGGGAACTCTGTATTTGGGCGTACCCAAATAAGTCATCAACCGGCTGCAGGTAGTACAGAATGCCGCAGCAAGGACCTTGCTCCAAATCCAAAGACAGCAGTCAGCCAGGGCAGCCCTGAAGACACTAAACTGGCTTCCAGTCCAGGCTAGGATCAAATGTAAGGCCATAGAGCCATGAATGATAGAGAACCTGCCTTAATAAAAAAACTGGTCGTTCACTATACCTCAAGTATGGCGCGAAGATCCTCAGCGGATCTTCTCATGCAACAGGGCAGAATAAAAAGAGCAAGATGGGGAGAAAGATCTTTCATGCACCTGGTTCCCAAAATGTGGAACTCACTGCCCAGAAGTATGCGCATGTTAACTAACGAATTAGCTTTCAGGAAGAGACTCCAAACCCTGCTCTTTCCCTAAACTCCCGCCTCCAGGCAGCCTGACAGAGTCCACCGTTGTTATGCTTATTCTACTAGGGCAGGGAAGCCTAAGGGCAGTACGCGCTTTATAAATCCATAAACAAACAAATGAAATACTGTAGATTGATAAGATATATCGCACAAGGGGAATGGTTCCGAATTAAAACAACTTACAGAAACTACTAGTCACAGATCCATACAGTTTTTCTATTCAGCACGCATAACTGGAAAACATAGAAGTACAGTGACTTGCCAAGGATCACATACTTTGTATAAGTGTGAAAGGCAGATAAAGCAAAGGCTTCCTAGCCGCACAGACAATTCCACTACTCCATATTGCGTATATTCCACAGGACTTCCTTGGTACAGGAAAAGGCGTTGTTGAAAAATCCTTAATTAGGAGATCGATTCCTAACTGATGTGCAATGCAAATGTTTTACATGAAACCAGTAAACTAGCCATGCGAGTAAATCACAAGCTGCTTAGAACCGCGTGTAACCTGCGAGTTACAGTATAGAATGCTGGTATTCAGAAGAATTTCTAAAAGTATACAATCACCTGCCTTATGGGTCAAAAGTCGTGCAATGTAACTTCCCTTGATGTCACTGAGGTAAGTTGTGTGTGTTGTCTTTTCTGAAACTTATATGGTTTTACTCAGGTAGCGTTTTTATAGCTTACATGGTGAAAAGAGAGCCATTATGACATCAATAGACTGTTTATCATCTACTATATACTGTATCATCCTGTGCTTTCAACAATCCTTTTATATCAATACTTCTTACTTATAAGTATTGACATGGTCACTCGAATTATATGGATGATCTATGGCAAATTTCAACTTAACGTAGAAAGTTGAAGCAAAGGAGCAAAGTTTCCTTAGCAGCCAGGGGAGAATCCCACACCCACCTGAACAAACTACCATAATACCTTTCAAAAGCAATCACATGCAAGCATTTACCTCACGACGCCCACAATCCCCTTCAAAGCTGGTCTCATTCCCTCCACAGTGATCTCCCAGTGACTTCTCATCTTTCCTTATGATATGGTACCTTGACCACAGGATAACATGACTGTGGGAGAACCTGACTTCAGCCTACACCATTGCCGGGGCACCGTGCACTAGTCAATGCTGCATAAGTGCAGCCAGTCACACAGTCAAGTTAACTAGGGAGGAATAGCTGAAGCTCTCGTCTCAGGTGCCCCACTGTTGGAACGCCACAAATGTCCTGATGCAGTCTTTACGCGCGGTGTTCGTCCAGGAAACAAAAAAGCTAAATCTGGTAATCTCTAATCCGGACAGAATTGGACAGCTACAAAATAAAATAATCGAACAAAGGCTTAATCTGCCTTTATTTTTTAGCGGGACAAAAACGTCAGGGGCTCAAATTAGGAATTTGTGAAAATATCCCATTTCAATCAGCAATAAGCTCTACTGACCTCTTTGACAGACACATAAATTATCTATGTGGAAAAGGGCAGGCTACAAAGAAATTCCTAACAAATTACTGACATTTCAAGCCGAAGTTTGTAATATATGATCATAGGTTAGCATGTAGGATGACATTTCTGGTTCATTTCTCCGATTTTTGCCAGCTACAGTAAACACTGCATGTACACCCCTCAATGCATTAATATGGGCGATACTGCACGCCTGGGCGAGCAACAGGATCCTCTGCTTATAAATTTCGGAACTCCCCACTGCAAACCTTTCATATCTGTAGCACTTTATTGCAATGCACAAGGACATTATTATCAGAACAAATGACACATGAATACAAATGGAAATGCATGTAGAGGAGGCTTGCTAAGAATTAGGCTTCCACATTGCAAAGATTATTAAAAAGGAGCCCAATTGATGCAGATGTGAGCATGGGTGGTGATGGGGACCGAATTACTTAACCATCTTCACGAATTTAACCTGGAAGGCATACATTATGTGATTAGATAGCAAAACACCCATTCCACTCCTTACCTTATTTTGGACACCTGAACTATTTGTGGACAGAACCAATTGTCCAAGCCTTTGAGCACTGCATAATGGAGTCTTGTTCGCCACAGACCTCAGAATAGGAGGAAATGATGATCGATATAAGATATGCAGCAGCACTTTACTTCTGCAGCTTTCCCAGAGCTTGAACGGGAGATATCTATAGCCCTGGCATAGTGTTTTCTCCAATCCTGTTAGGCTTCCAAAAGAGGTCTGCAGGTGGCATATAGCATCCAAGAATCTACCAATAACTGTAATTTAAGAAAAAGGCTGATTGAGCTCAGAATGTTACTAGAGAAGATGTCCAACTAGGAGCATAGACGTTTGTGTCAATTCCATCATGAGATCTACACATGAGTTCTCCTGAAGTTAGCACTGAAACCTCAACATTGGCTCAATTAGTAGAAAAGTCAGACAGCAAATAGCACCCTAGAGTAAAACGAGGAGATGAAGACAAGTAGGTCACCACAAATATCAGCCTATAGTCTAGTGCTCATTGAGACATTCAGGAATAACTGTGTGGAGTTATATCACTAGCCAGGTCGTGTGAACATGTGTGGGTTGATATCCCAGAGACAGTGAAAAAAGAAGCACAATCCCATATAGGTAGGATGAGTGTTTAGGTGGGGCAGCCGAGGGTCAGTGTGGTCAAGTTCAAAAGTTGTGCACCTACAGATTAGAGACCACAATGAATTGGTGTGTTAGGAGCACCAACCAGGTGAAAACTCCACCTAATATACTGTATGAGCTCAGAGTGGGTGATAAGGGCAACAAGAACATGGGCAGAAAGAAAAGGAGGAGTTTTGGGGCACAGTGGCAGTGATATGCCCAGCACAAATAAAATGGAAAGTTATATCACTTACAATGCCTCATTCGCGATATTGCATCTATTTCTAAAAAAAAAAAAATCTCCAGTAAGACAAAAACAGATGGGCGGAGGACCACACATGGCTTCTAAATTGTTTAATGAATGATCATTAGAGCCAGGTGGTGCAGTAAATTAGCTCTTGCTCATGACATCTGCAGGTCACAGATTCAAATGTGACATGTTCAGCCTAGCCTTCCATCTTTCCAAGGTTGGTAAATTGCTTACCATTAAATTGGCAATAATACCTGAAACTTGCTGCCTTCGACAGTCATTTTATGCACCATGGAGTCTCGAATGGCATTTTTCGGCAATGTACTACACTGGTTCTCCTTCTACCTCTCCAACAAACATCACTTAGTTCAGATTGGCACCTCCAGGTCTCCAAAACTCCTCATCACTTGGGAAATTCCCCAGAACTTTAGACAGTCTCATGTCATCTTCACCTTCTACATGGAGCTGCCTGGACCAGCATCAAGCTTCACTAATATGTCAGTGAAACACAACTCTACTTGAAAGTGTCCTCTGTTTATATAGCCGATGATTCCAACAGTGAATGCACATCATACAGACCTGGATTCCCAGCATTCACTTGGAGTCAAACCCAACCAACAATAAGCTTTAAAAATGCAATAGGTCTCGCCTTTCATTAAGTTAAAGCCATTTGCTTCTCTATACAATACCATTAGCAAAGCAAATGACTTTAACTTAATCAAAGGCGAGACCTATTGCATTTTCAATGCTTGTTTAGCATGTTCAAATGCTGTTTCTACCCCCAACACCATCTAATAGTGAGAGCAGGTTGTGGCTATGTGACTAAATCCACCCCCTGGAATTTCTTACCCCCCTAAACATTCCTGGGACATTCCTTCCTGACGGCCTAAGGAATAGAATAATCCCAGCTTTCAAATATTCGGTTAGCATTCACCTCAGTGCGATAATGTTTTTTCTTTGCCGAGAGGAATGAAGGTAAGCATATAACAAGGGACACATGCATTAAAATCCTACAAGGAAACTGGATCTGCTGAAAAGTGTTTGTTTCCAAGAGGAATGGAAGCAGGCACCAAACAAGTGCATCAAAATTCTACAGGGATACAACACCTGCTGAAGATGGTCTATTGCTGCTAGAGAAATGGAGACCATGGAGAGCAATGGAGGAAGGCATCGAAAAAGGGACATGTGCATCCGTCTTGTAGGGACCCCCGAATCTTTGGGAGACAAAAGCTTCACATATCCCATCATTCTTAAAACTTGAATAGTCGCTTTGTGAGACACTGCACTCTAAAGTTATCCACTCATCTAAATAAGTGTTTCATAGCATGTTAATACCGGAGATCAACGTTAACAGCAAAGCTAAGACATTGGTTACAAAAGGAAGCAAAGCATGCTGGCGTGTCAAGGAAATCTCATCTTTTTTAGTTTTCTTTACACTCTGTAGGACAATATAAAAGCAATGCCCATGCATTAGCCAAGTTATACAATGTATACTATGCATTTTTATAGTGCAGCAATCTGCAATTGCATAGACAAACATCGAAATGCAACAGATCTTTTAACCCTATAGAACTTTATCCATCGAGAACTGCAAAGAATCCAAAATGTTCCACCCTTTAACTTCTATTGGAAGCTCGCTTCTCCTTCGTTCGCATTTCAATGAGGATGCTCCAGACTAGCCACACAAACTTAGAACTGAGATAAGAAAGGTAACTAAGGAATGTGCGGTTTCATCCTAGGACATTACATGGCCATCATTCCAGCTCAGCTCTACCCGATAGACGTGCGGCAGCCCTAACCGGCCAACACAAACAGAAAGAGAATTGCTCCAGAGTCAGCGGGAGGGATGAGGTTCCATGCTTGTACACACTGATTAATACGCTCCTGTTGCAAAAACTATAGTAAGCGCATCACGTTATGGCTATTTTTGCTTGCTGTGGTTCAGGTGAAGTTTGCCCTTTCTGGTTGGAGCGGCTTCGGCCTTTGAAAAAAAGCCCATTTAATGCGGGCCCGGGGCTGCGAGGCAGGAACGCATTAAGACGGAGTCATCTGCCCCGTGCTCTCGGACACAGAGCCTGGGAACGGAGCAGTAAGCGGGACTCACCACCGGATAAAATCTGAGTGTCTCAAGCCGAGGCGGCCCGTCTGCTGCTCCCGGAGGCCCTAGAACTGTCCGGCAGTTACAGTGGAGCCAGCGGGACGGGGCCTGGGAGGTGGCTGTCTGGAGTCGGGGTCGGCCAGGGGCCCAACTCCACAGGGACCGGTGATCTGTCCCCGTCCACCAGATGGCGCAGGTTCCCAAAGCCTCGCCAGACACGCCTATATTCACATTCCCCAAGCCTCACAAACCCCACATCTGCACACACACACACACACACACACACACACGCACACGAGCAATATAAACGTACTTTCACAACGAAAGAGGCACTAAAATGCCCACACATAATCCAAATAAACAACGTTACACACCCAGGTGCATACTCTACAATTCGGGCATCGCACGCCAAACTGCACAGGAAGTACACTGCCCGAGGCACACACATACATACATAAACCACGGTCGTACATAAAAAATGCACGGCACACACATGCATCCTCAAATACAGACAAACGTGCACAGATACACAGACTACCGGCCAGTGGCTCCCAAACTGTGCACCGCGGCACCCCAGTGCGCCACTAAAACCAGCCAGGGGGTGCCACGGTCGCAGTTGCTGAGAAAAATCTATTAGGAATTACATTGGCCGTTTGTATGTAGGCCGACTGCACTGCTCCTGGCGCCCACTAGGTGGTGCACTTGCTGCCTTAGCCCCATGATTTGTAACTCAGCTCGGCAGCTGTAGTTTTGTGTTTTTAGGTCTTGCCTGACCCAGCACATGCACTGGTCTGGCGAGACTTATTGAGAGGGCTCTAAAAAGTGCTACCAGGCCAGCCTAGAGCTACAGTTCATGTGCTTTACCACGATTACTTTCACGGCCGCCTTGATGTTTGATCGTGATCGCGATCACTTTCACTATTGCAGCAGCACGGCCGCTTTGCATAGCCAATACGTCTCGCTTTTGGGACCTTATAAGTATTTAGTTATGCTACTGTTCCATGGCTAAACACTTAAAAGGTCCCAAAGGCGAGACCTATTGGCTATGCTAATGCTTGTTTTTCGTTCTCTCTGCTGCTGCAACCTGGGGCCCTGCGGACTCAGGGAGAGGAAGTCAGCCAGCAAGAGTTGGCAAGCACAGGACGAGCCCTCGAGAGCGTGGCATTATTACCTGGTAAAGTGTCCTCCTTGTTAAATTTGGTTTCAACCGACTAGTACTACTAGTCTTACTTACATTAGGTAATGCTCACATATTACACCAGATACTACACTGCATGCTCTCTTATTCACTTTGAAAATGTTAGTTGGATAATTATAGAACATCTCACTCACACCTGAATTCCTAATTCCCCATGAGCCCTGATCGAGGCGGCGCAGCAGAATGTCTTCTGTTAGTTCACGAGGAGAGCAGTGCATGGGTTGGGTAGTGAGAGCACTGAGCAGGTGGCAATGGATATAGAAACGCTCGTTGTTGCGCCTGGACAATTAGTATGCAGTCATTTAAACAAAAAAATATATATGTCTTTTATATTTGTTTCTGAACTCCGGTTTGAGAAATAACCATAAATAGAATACTTGCTCTGGGCTTGCAAAATGCATTTACCACACACTTTCAGATAGCTCTTCCAAGTTTCAGTTTGAGGCTAGTTATGTCATTAGATTATATATATGGGTTTGATGAAGAGGGTCCCCAAATTCAGTTAAATCACTATTTTCTCACTTGTACTTACCCCCAGGTTGCAGAACTTCGTACCATATTTGAATATCCTTTATGCTTAAAGAGGGAAATAAAGACTGCATTCACACATTTCTAAGTAACCATTAATCTTAGTACTATATATGTCTGATGCACATGCACTAAATCAGCTCTCCAAAGGGACTCTGTCACAACTCAGCTTTCTTTATAGCACTTAACACCGTTTATAAGCACTAACTCTCGCAGCATACGAAGGAACATGCAGTGCCTTATCCGAACTGGGAAGCTCAAGATCAGAGGGCCCCGTGGACCCACAAGCAAGTGTGTTCTTCTCTTGACCCCCTCCATCTTCCACCGTGTTTCACTCTTTCCAAGAACTTCACAAGCCCTCTCAATGAAACGTTCAGCTCTTGCTCAGTTTATCACAAGATTAATACCCAGCTAGACACCCTTATAAATATAAAGTGAAAGTCTGCTAGTCATTCCGAACTGCTCCACAGAGCATGTATTTGAAATCAGTCTCATCCTTGTTGTAGAGATACTTGTGCACAGGCACGGTGCGTCCATTGGGGCGTTGCCGCCCCCCCCCCCCCCCGCCCACAGCTTCCTCGGCATCTCTGAACTTAGTTTACTTAAGTTCAGAGACGCCGAGGGAGAACTGACAATGCATGTCAGTCAGCATGACGTCGGACCGTGGGCGGTCTGGTGTCATGTTGACTGACATGCATTGTCAGACCAGGCAGGGACAGGCAGCACTGCAGCACAAGTGCGCATGAGTGGGGACGGTCCGTGAATTTTTCGCCCGTGCCCAGCCATGCGCATTTGTGTTTTTACTGACTTGCGCATGCCCATTAGGAGCCCCTCGGTCTCCTAATGAGCAGGCGGCGGGCGAAGAGTAAGCTGTGACCTCAGCCAATCCTGGCGCTGCAGCAGCGCCAGGATTGGCTGAGGGGTTGCCACTCCAGTTGAACTCAAGAGGCGCCATTGCCAACGGGTAAGTTTTTGTCTTAATTTTATTCCCCCTCGGCCCCCCCCCCCCCCGCGCGAGCCCACCCCCTCACAAGATGTGCTGTCGTAAGTCACTGCTTGAGTCCGTTCCCCTACTTTCTTAAACATGCCTTCCCCACGGCGGGATTTGCCATGGGGCAAGGCCGATGGTTAAGGCTCGGCCTTTGGGGACGGGCGAAATGGGCAGAGAAGGAAAAGAACTCTGTCTTTTCCTTCGTGCCCAAAGAAGACTAGGACAGTGTCCAGTTCTCCCGCTGCTGGCAGCTGGTCCCCCCCCCTCCTTTGTTCCCCCTCTTCCCTCTGTCTCGCTCCTCCTCATGTAGTAAAAACTGGACCGAGACTTCAAGAAACCGGTATTACCTTCTCTTTCCTCCTTTCGTTTATTTGCTTCCTTGTGAAATGGATCCAAAGAAGAAAAACGCTTGCTGGAAACGTAGTCTTTTGCTGACATTTTTCAATTTCTAAGTGCAGCCTCAGGGTAGAGAGAAATAAAACATTCAAAATATGAAAAATAACTAACTAAAGCAAGGTGGCCATATTGATTTATTCACACCTAAACACATTAGCGCCACATTAGTGTTTGCCAGTGAAGCCCTACTTTTGTCGACTCCTCGCTCTTTGAACCACCATGTTTTCCCTGGGTGGGAAAGCACACTATTCCTGGAGGTACTGAAATACCTGCTTGTTGGGTGCGTGCATTGGAAAACAAAATGCATACTGCGGCTCTGTATTCACAAACGTGGTCTTTTGAAACCATTCTGCTTTCGTTTTGTAATGATATAGGCAATGGGCATTAGGTCAGCTCCGTTACTCACACGTTCCTTTCTGCACCCTCGTTCCCTTATGTCACAGTTTCCTTCTCTTTCTATTCCCCGGTTAACTGACTTCTCTCTTGCTCTGGGGGTGAAGGCCGATGATGAGAAATACACCCTGGACCCCGGACCTTAAAAGAGTGGCAGCGCCAAGCGCTCACCACCTGCAATCACCGGTACATATTAGGCGCTATAGTAGAGTCTAGAGATAGTTCATCCGATTCTTGTGTGAGATGTGCTCTGTCGTAACTACTTGTCATTTGCTATGACGGGGGAATGGAGGTGTGGAGACAGAAAGAGACGAGGAAGGGATACTGAGATGTGGGGAGGGATAGCAAGCAAGATGGATGGGATAGCAAGCAAGATGGATGCGACAGCAACAAGATAGGAAGAGATAGCAAGATTGGGAGAGGAGCGCATGGGGGGTTGCGAGACAATGGAAGGGGCAGCAAGAGACAGTCACCGGGCAGTGTCAGCAGCACCCAGCCAGTGACAGAGGAGGGGAGATGCTGAGATAGCGAAAGAGATAAGGTAGGAAGGGATACTTAGATGATGGGAAAGTGAGAGTGTCACTGGAAAAGAGAGACGATAGAGCAGCTCGCAGCCACTTACAGGTGAAGGTGGTGAATTCTGGGAGAGAGATAGGTAAAGAGAAAAGTGACAGTTCACAGAGGCACTTTCACAATTGCGTTATTAACCTTTCTGCTTTCTCAAATTTGCTTGAAAATGCACCATTTTTCTTCTCTTTTTTCAAAATTTTCACGGGAAGAGAATCGCAACGAACCCCCCTTATGGAGGTTCGGGCACGCTCGCAACTGTGCATTATGGCAATCATTTTACGCCCCACCACTTTCAAATGTCACCAGCTGCCCCTGCTTGTGCAGAGATTAAACTCAATTTGAGACGATATGGCCAATCAGGGTGCAGGTTTGAGACTCCATTCCAGTTTATAAGGTGGTAGAGATAGGGTAAGAAAATTACATCCAAGTTAGACCTGTTGAGGTGCAGGGGGAGGCTCCTTTCTATCGGGCCTGTAAAGATGCAGGGGAAAGGGAAATTCAAATCTAATTTGTAATGCTCACCTCATTTTCATGTAGGACCTCCCAAGCATCCCACACCTAACCCTACATTTGTGAATGCAGACATTTTATCATACTGCAGAATTTACAAAATTCATAAATCCCATTTATGACTCTACAATCCTGCCAATTTTGCTAATCAGGATTATAATGTTGCCCTTGAAAATCCTTTCGCCTGCAAACCTACGTTGCAATAGGTACACAAATGCATTTAAAAATCAATCCCACAGCATGTGGTTTATCCATCTGAGAAATGTGCTGGCTTTTATAGAAACAATCTAAGAAGTGAACCAAGTTGAGCAGGACCTCAAAAGAAAACGATTATAGGAAAATGATATGAGAAGCACTCCATACCTTCATTCCTATTATTTTCAGGGATTAAAATGGAAGCCCTACCGAGGTCAGCCTTACATTCACCCCCCACCAAAAAATAGTAATGTAATTGGGAGCCGCGGCCAACGGCCAATTGGTCAAAGGAGCTGCGGGTCAAAAAAGGTTTGGGAACCACTGGACTACCCACATCAAACAAGGCCAAACACACATTCACGCATGCGCACATGAACACAAAATCACCTCACGCAGAGAAACTGCCATAACCCCCCCCCCCCCAAACACACACCAAAACTAAAACCTCAGGGGTATTTTCCTATTCTGACCTGAGTTAGGTGTGGGAGAGAAGTCCACTCCCGAGAGCGGTCCTCCGTGGAAGGAAAGTACCCCTTGCTCTGTTTACATCAAATCTGTCTAAGCCCCGGTCAAGGAGCAGGGGATGGGCGTCGAGATTCCGGTTGGGTCAGGCTGACCCCTTGTGCAGGGGCAGCTACTTCCAGAGTGAGTTAATCAACTATTTCTCTGACCGAGCCCTGAAAAGAATGACGTTTAGTATCTCACTCTGAAGGACTGGAATTCAGACTTATAACGTCTAACCAGAAGCGTATGAAACTATCTTTTTACAATTCATGCTAACACACTGGAAAAATCTGACTTCGCATTGAAATTTTACCCCCTGGACACATTGGCATTTTACATCCAACCCCGAGATACCGAGGGTCTTACCATTAACACCTTAATTTGAACCACTCAATTATCCGTCCTTTTACATCTGACATCGAAAAAACGAGTCTGCTGCTATTGGCACGTTGAAACACTGAAAACCTGTCATTTAAAATCTCACCGTGTCCACTGGCGAAGCAGACATTTTAATTGTGAAACGCCGGGAAAGCTGGCGTTTTACATCTCCCCTGCGGAGCGTCAGGGAGGCTCGCCTGCTCTGGCTTATGTCAGCGGGTCTGCTAGAAAAGCCATCATTTGTTTGACATCTCTCGGAAGAGACATACTGCGAATGCTGGCCTTCCCTGCTACATCTAGAAAAGGTATGGCCGGCATCGGACCCGCCGATATGGCGGTCCTGCCGGCCCAGACGACCGAAGGAGGCGGGCCTGTCGCGCGCAGCTGTGACGCGACAGGCGCACCTCCACTCATTGGCAGGCCGGGTCGTGACCCGTAAGTGAAAGAATCGCTTCTGGGTCATGCAAGTTGCCACCCCCCCACTTGCCAAACAAAAAGGCTGGGGAGAAGAGGAATCTTCCTCTTTGCCCTCCGCGCTCCCCAGCCTGTAGTGCGACCTCGCTAGGAGGTCGTAATTTAATATTCCTCTTTTCAGGATTAGCGACGATTATCGCGGTGTGTCGGGAGCAGCGACTGGTGTAGCGGACGACGTTTGCGGAGGAAGGCGAAGAGTTTTTCTGGCGTGGCACAAGGACCTCGGGAACGATCAGCACGTCGGAGTCGTGTGTATCCGCTGGAGAAAGGAGTGGAGTGCTTATCAGGCGTGGAGGGAGCTAGTCGCAGTTCCGTTGGCGCCCCAGACCAGGTAATCATGCGCGGTGGCAGTTAGGGCTCACCCGCACGTTAACAACCCGGTGTTAGTTAAGGAGTGCCCAGCTGCACCCAGCGCGTGTAGCTTGCACACTTTCAAAGAGTTACTCGGGCCCCACCTTTGCTAATGGTCTCCTTCTTGGCATACTTTTGAAGTCATCAGTAAGGAATAGATTTCCTATTTAATTATCTGAGAAACTCGTATTTCAATTGCATTAGTTCTGCCAAGACTGGAGACATATGTACGCTAAAGCAAACTTGAGCTTGTGGCCATTGAACGTTCCGCCTAATTGAAGATTTATTGCATTATTGGTATAATCCATCACCCGCTCTTAATTTACAGATTTCAGAAAGGAAACGTTTTCTATCTCAAACCAATCAAAAGTTGATAAATTAAAGTGCACACAAGGGCCCACTTTTAAACCCCGCACGTGTCACAGGATTGTTAGCAGTGTCAATTATTAGCGAGAAAAAAGCATTCGGGCACATGTTTTAAAGTTGAATACATCTGTGGCCTGATTGTGAAGATCGCTTTGCTATTCTCATGGAGTGTTAAATTCCCAATGTTTTTGCACTGTTATCCCCTTTTATTAGTGAATGCACAGGAGGACACACGGGAGAGTCGTTTAATTAGGACTTGCGCAACATTTAAAGTGGAGTGTGTAAATGCCGATTGTTTTTTCTTCTTGGGGAACATTTTTAACGGGTAGTAGAACAAACTGTGACAGACACTGAGACAGATCATTGTTACTAGATAAGCATATGGTTTGCTAAAGACATTTGAGATTGCAGCAGGTACTGATTATTGAATCCAGGTACAGTGAGTGCTATATGCTGGGGCGGTCGCAGTACTAATTGCGGCGCGCAACGCACAGGTGGTGCATTACAGGGTCAGAGTGCTGCACAGTATTGTATCAGATTTTATTTTGTCGCAGTGTGTAACATTAGACAAATAAGGTAAATAGGCCTAGCATTGTAGACGCGGTGCTAGTGCAAGGGTCAAAACAGCAGGGAAGGAAGTGACAATGTCAGGAAAAATGAACCGGGGCGACAGGCGCTCTCCCGTGGAATGTATTAATGGAAAAGATGAGAAAGATGGCTACCATGGACAAGAGATTAAAGAAGGTAGATAGATTGGGGCAAAATCTGGCAGATCTCAGGGAGAGGGTTGAGGGTCAGGAGGGGACGCTAGAAAAGCCTAAGCGCATCATAGTACCCCCCCCCCCCCAAGCCCAGAGGTAAATTGGAGACCCTGCCTAAGCGGGTTAAGCCCAGAAAGAATGGGACTCCGGTATCACAGCCCAAGGATGGGGAGGTTCCTGGACCGTCAGGAGTGGTCCCACTAGGGAGGGAGGGGGGGGGGGGGGGGGGGGGGGGGGGAAGAACTCATTTGGTCAGGGTGCTAGGTTAGCATGTTTTCTCTGCTAGTAGATGAAAGGGAGAGAGAGGAAGCTAAGAAACAGAAAGATTGGATGCTCCCCAGAGAATGGGCAAGCGAGTTAAGATTCAGAGTGGAGGAGAACTTAAACAACTGGATCAGGGGTTTCAGTGTTCATGGCAGTAATGGCGGAACGTTTCCCTAACATACAGGCAGAGATGGCATGTTACCAGAACCGTATTACCATGGCTCACGACAAATACGGGGGATGGGGTTGGAAACAGTATGACAAACTTCAGGACGACGAAGGCATCTGACCCTGCGCTATCCTGGAACCAGGTTGACACGATCTCTTGGTTGGATCAGTTTGGCACACCACAAACCAATTTTCAGTTTAGCACAACGCAGGCGAACAGAGGACAGGCAACTCCAGCATTTCAGCCTTATCAGCTTTACCAGCTTTACCAGCCCTTTCGGCCGGCGCAGAACACAGGCCCTGCCCATGGCTCGGGGGGCGGAAGGGGACTTGTTGGGATTTTAACAGAAGAACATGCACTAGGGCGCCAGGCACATGTAAGTTTAAACATGCCTGCTCTATCTGCGCAAATCCTTCCCACCCAGAATCCAAGTGTCTCAAAAAATCTAGGGATAAAGACAAGAGAAAGCAGGATTGATGGCAGGGTGCACCAAGTCACACATTCCCCCATTGACATCACAGCTATTACCCCGTGGCTAAACAGATACCCCTGTCATGATACTGCAAGAAGGTTTCACATATGGGTTTAGAATTCCTGCCCCGGGTTATGTCGGGATGCCTGAATGCAAAAACCAATTGTCAGTAAGGGCCAACCCAGGCGTGGCGGCAAATAAAATTGCTAAAGAGTTAACCTGGGCAGAATAGTGGGCCCGTTTGATCGCATTCCAGTGCATAATTTAGTTTTCACCACTGGGTGTTGTTCCCCAAAAAAGAGGGTGAGTTCCGGTTGATCCATAACCTATCCGCACCTAGAGGCAACTCACTAAACGATGCCATCAGTGAGGACAGTTGTAGTGTGAAATACGCGTCATTTGATCAGGCCGTGGAAATGCTTAGGGAGTTCGGCCCTGGCGCTTCGCTGGTAAAATCTAATATTGAATCAGCCTTCCGTCTTTTACCGGCTCACCCAGAGGACTGTCACCTGCTAGGCTTCAAGTTTCAAGACAAATTCTACATGGATGTGTATGCCCATGGGTTGCTCGGTCTCCTGCGCCTATTTTGAAAAGTTCAGTTCATTTTTGGAATGGGTTTTTAGACGTGTGACCGGGCACTATCTAGATGACTTGCTTATCCTGGGGTCAGCGGGCTCTCAGAAGTGTGCGTGGGCACTGCAGGAATTCTGCACACTCATGCGGGCTTTTGGGGTTCCCCTGGCACCGGGAAAGACAGTGGGGCCAACGACAAAGATAGAATTCTTAGGTATTGAGCTAGATTCAGTTCAAGGGTGTTCCTGCTTGCCGGAAGATAAGATTAAGAAATTCAAGACAACCTTACAGCAATGTTAGCTAAGGATAAAGTTACCTTGCATCAGTTGCAGCAAACGGTAGGACAGTTGAACTTTGCCCTTAGAGTGGTTCCATTGGCACGCCCATTCTCCCGCTCTATCGCCCAAGCCATGACCAGGATTCAAGAAAATCATCATCATCACATCCGGCTGTCGGCTGAGGTCAAGCAGGACATGCGGATTTGGATGGCATTCCTGCAGGACTTCAACGGCAGGGTGGTCTAACCCGGTCCACCCACTACCTCTGCAGAGTTAGGTTTATGAACGGACGCTGCGGGTAGTGTGGGATTTGATGCCATACTTGGCAATGAGTGATTGGCGCACAGGTGGCCAGACGCATGGGTGCAGAATGGTCTAACGGCTAACATTGGCTTCTTAGAATGGTTTCCTATCTAGGGGGCCTTAAGCGGTATGGCCAGACAGGCTGCATAACCAATCAGTGGTATTTTGGTCTGACAATATGACTGTGATGGAATGCATCAATCAGCAGGCTGCGAGATGTAAGATGATCCTCCGCCTATTAAAAGAGATTGTCCTGTTGTGTATGAAGGAGAATATACTGTTTAAGGCTAAACATGTCCTAGGTGTGTTGAATAATGCTGATGCACTTTCTCGCTTCAAGATGCAGGTCTTCAGAACACACCTCCCTTCTGCAGAAGCGAACCCAACACCATTCCCAGAAGTACTTTGGCTGATTGGTGCCCCCAACTACCGAACCTAGTGGCAGCTAGCCTAGCTCCCAGGACCAAGAAAGCCTATGAGGGGGTGTTTTGGGCATATTGCACTTTCTTGGGGAAGAATTGGGTGGAAGATTGGCACACCCCAAGGGCATTGGTACGTTACTTAGGCGTATTACATGAGGGACGCTCAGTGGCGGTAGCCAGGCGCCACGTGGCAGCGATATCTTTATTCGCCCGAGCCAGGGACAAGGGGGAGCCCACTGATAGCTTTACTGTCAGGAAGGCTTTAAAAGGTTGGCAGCGCATCCAGGGGACAACACCCGATTCAAGGCGTCCAATAGGAATAGAACTACTAGCCGCCCTACTGGGGACGCTTGACGCAGTCTGCACGACAAAAGGGGAAGCTTTATTATTCAGGGCGGCCTTTTCACTAGCCTTTTATGGCGCATTTCGCGTTGGGGAATTGGTCGCCCAGAATAAGCAGGATGCACAGGGGGTGTTTGCAGTTAGACCATGTAAAAATACATGGCGATGCCCTACTAATATCCATTAAAAAGTCTAAAACTGACCATGAGGCCCACGGTGAGGGGTTAGTTTTGCATAGAGCGCATGGCAATCCATGCTGCCCGGTAGCACAATTGAAAGCATTTTTGGGGCAGTGATCTTCTATAAGGTGTCGGACTTTATTAATCCATGCAGCTCTCACCCGGTTTCAGTTTAAGAGGGTCATGGACATGGCAATTAAGCACACCGGTTTAGATCCTGCTCGCTTTGTAACTCATTAGTTTAGAATAGGGGCTGCGACCGAGGCAACAGCAAGAGGGTTACACAGCAGCAATGTCAAGAGAATTGGGAGGTGGTCCTCCAATTGTTACAAACGTTATGTGCGGCTGCACATGTTGTAAGTGGGCCGTGTGCACTGTACGGATGCGTGTCTTTCCGCTTAATCTCTACAGTTTCTCGAACCTGTCACGCAGGGGGGAAACTTGCATCGGAACATCCACACCGAACAAAGGAAGGACATGCACCTCTGCCAGAGTCAGGAACACAGGTGGTTTGGATTATTGGCCATTCCTATGTGACACGATTGAAGGCATTTTTCTGTTCAGAGAACTACATACACAGGGCGGAGCAGGCTGGTTTAAAAGTCTCATTCCATGGGAGAGGGGGACTTTGTTTGAGTCAATGCAGGGGTTTTGTAGGCGATTTGCTGAGTAAAAGGGGTCCCCGTCCGGATATCATTATCTTACACCTGGGAGGGAATGATCTGGTGAATCTGGTTAGAAGAGGGCTGGTGGAATCCATAATCACAGAAGTGGATTGGTTAGCAAAAGCATGCCAGGGATGCACCATCGCATGGTCACAGATGGTACCTAGATGTCAATGGAGGGGGATGGAGTCCAAGGGCACTGAACCACCCAGTAAGACGCTTTTCCTAGGCTGGTTGGCCACCCCACACGTGCACAATAGCACCAGTAAAGGGCGCAGAACTGCAAGGGCCCCCGATTGAGTTAGTATACAGAGCGTACGGGGGTGGAGGGAGGGGGATATACCCTCATGGTGAACGGGCCCTCTGCGCATGCGCACTCAGGCGCGGTTTAATTGATAAGGAAATAGGAGCCATAGGAAACAGCCATCACAATGTCAAGGCACTTTGTTCTCCTTGTAAGACACAGAAAACAGACGCGTGAGGGGGGGGGCCGGGGAGCCATAACGCAGAACAAGCAAGAGCTGGAACCGGCGTACAGCCTATAACTTAGGAGAAACAGGAGATAAACAGAGAGTGTGGGGCGGCTCCCTCCTGGCCCCCAAAACTGGGGTCCTCATACAGGGATATGCATCTTATACATTAGATGCTTTTAGGGGTTTGACCATTAAAATGGCTGACATGACGGTATACACTGCCTTTAAAATAATATAATTAAAACGGATACGTGTGCTTCTTTACCTGCATTGGGGACCCACCCCCGGGCCCACGCTTAGCCCATCGAGCCCCCCCGCGGCCCCCGGGCGTGTAATGTCAGGAGAGAAACACTGCACAAGTTCGAGCTCTCATTAAAGGCCAGTTTTCTGGTCACGCGCGGATGGCATCGGGTCCAGGCTAGGGCACAGATGGCGCTTTGCAGAACGTAGCTCCTCGCCGGCCCAAGGACAGGACACAGACAGCGCTATGTGGAGCATTGTTTCTATCGCCGCGTGCCAGGATAGGGCACAGAGGCTGCATGGACGGCACTATGTGGAACGTAGCTCATCGCCGGGCCAGCATACACACGGCACTATGTGGAGCATAGCGCCTTTTCAGCCTCAGGATAAGGCAGCGCTTTAAATGGAAATATAAAAAAGTGCTGGTACTCTGTGTTTAGAGTACCTGTTTCCTCCTAAAAAGTGATCTCTTCCACCAAATGTATTGTACCAAGAAGTGCAGATACTCTCCCATTCAAGAATTGCAGACATGCAGTACCAGAGAATACCTGCCCATATAAAGTACTGGGATATGGCTCACAGGCGGCGCTATACGGCACATTGCTCCTCCCCAGCCCCGGTGAGGTGCTATGTCGAACATATCGCCTTGTGGCCCCCAGGGTAGGGCGTAGGATGCGCTATGCTGAACATTACTCCTCGTCGGGCCAGTATACGGTGCTATGTGGAACATACTTCGCTCCTCACCAGCCCCTGATTGTGCACAGTCAGCGCTATCTGGAACATTGCTCCTGGTCTGCCCCGGATAGGGTACAACGGGCGCTATATGGAATGAATGCCTTTTCCACCCTCTCCGTCTCCGCTTAATGCACACGGGCCGCTCTATTAAACGCTTCCCCAGCTCTGCAGTGCCGGAGCAGAGCTTTGTTGGGGGCCGCAGCCCCGGGCTCCACATCTGCTTCGGATTTGAGATGTGATGGGCGCAGCTCAGCACAACAATGCTTGTGTCTGGAGCTCAGTGGGCCACCGTGGCGGATTCCAGTCAGGGTCGGGTCTGACGTCAGCAGGCAGACACTAACCCATCTTTAGTGGCGATCGGGGCGCTTGGGTCGCTCACTGCCTGCTTCACGTAAAAATAAAGACCCACAAATAAAAAGCAAACAAACGTGTCAATAAATAAATCGCAGCTCAAGTGAACCATTACCACCTCTGCCAACTGAATAGGTTACGAATCTTTTAAAGCAGTCGGCTACAGATTCTAGCCCAAGCTTGCTAAAAATGATACCAACCCAAAACCACAAAAGAACAGTTCACTATTCCAGGCTAGATTTCCAGTAGAGACTCCTGTTCTATGCCACGCATGATGTGTAAAACATAATACCAAGAACGCTCGGAAAGAAACAGAGGGAAGGGGAAAAAAAAAAAAAAAAAAAAAAAAAAGTGCTTTCCCCGTTAATTATAGGCCATAGTGTAACGCCGCGGGTAAAAGATCCAATCCCGGTGGGAGTGGCTAAAAGGAGACAGGGTGGCAACAATTTGGGATTGATATGCCTTCAGTGCAATCATTGCTTTGCCTTTGGCAGAATTCGTGATGCAAAACGACGCGCACAAATCAAAACTTAAGGAGAGCTGGGATGAGGCTTCTGGAATCGTATAGATTCCAAGAAGTCTCGTATGATGAGTGCAGCGCATGCGCTGCTTACGTCAGGCCGAGACCTAAAAAATAGGAAATGGTTCAAACCTGGCACAATTACATGAACATAGATCGCTTCAGCCCCCAATTTTCAAAGCATGGTAAGTCACTTGGATTAATCCTGGACAAAACACTCACACCTTTCTTGCCAAAAAACAGACAACATAGAACCAGTCCTCCCTTCTAAAGAAAGGAATACCATTTCTTTCATAAAGTGACTTCAGAACTGCTGTTCAAGCCCTCATACTCATATCTGGATGGTGCCCAATGGTCTCCCAGACTCCACACTGGCACATTCCCTCCAATCTCTGCATCCGAATTCTTGGCACCAGATCAATGCAATACTTGTTTGTAGACCTAAGTGCTTTGGCTCGACAGAGACTGGCCAGAGACTCGGAGTGGGACACAGTAAAAGTACTTTTTTTTTTTTTTTTTTTTTAAATAACCAAATTCTGTAAAGTCCCCATAAGAGACGGCTTCTAGTCCAATATTTGTATTCAAGAGGACTCAATTCACAATGAGAATCAAAAATTCTGCACTGCAAGTACTATTCGTCAGAAGAGCAGGATTACGATTTTCCCTTACTCACAAAACTCAGCAATACTACTGATGCGATTTTTTTTTTTGTATTATTTTAAAAGTGGACTGTGCTCCTTTCTTTAGATGCTGCTCATTGTAACCTGAATAAAGTGAGCGGAGTCTATAGAAAGGGACTTGGCCACCATTAAAGTTGTCTCGCATTTGAGCTATTACCGTTAGAAAAGGACAATGCCTTTTAGATATGTGTTCCTTTGAAAAACACATAAATAAAAGTCATTATGATTTACAATGCGAATAGCTTAAAATCTTGCAATTGCGAGACCTATTGCATTGAAAACGCTTGTTTGTGTCTGTGTATGGGCCTGTTTTATGGTCTGACGGGTCGATTTTTGCTGAGGATATCCCGGATATTACCACAAACATTGTCTGCAGCACAGTCAAATCCATCCAGTCTTCAACACCTTGCAAACCATATAAAGAGCGTGTCTTTACAAGTTTAATACTGCCCCAATTTGAAAACATGGGCCATTTCTTTTGCTTTCCAATTCACATGGGCCACTTTTATTTTGGTGTCCGGGCCTATTTACTGTTTGTCTGACCCAGCTCAAAATAATTCTTAACCGCTTCTATGGCTAGGCCGGAGGGCAGCACTCCCACCAGTTCTTACTGTAATTGCACCTAGAGCCACCATTGTATAGTGTGTGCCTAGGGGACCTTCATCTAGCCGAAAGCTATGATTATCTGGCATGATGAGAGCAATCGACTATAGAAAATACCACCCTTGGCAAAAGCGGTGTTTAATGCATGGAGCAACTCCGGGGTGGTGGACAAAAGAGCAGTGTTGCATAGAAGAGACAGAATGGAGCAACAGAAATGAGCGTGGGAGAAGACCCTACTATCGGGAGGAGAAATGTGTGCGCACTGGTTGGGACTAGGCCTCTCTTGTGCATTCAAGATCTACTTGGCATCCCCATTCACACAGTGATTTTACTATGCCAGGGATTGCTGTACCTTTAACCCCTTGTGTGCCCCGCCCTTTCCCCGCCCTGTGCCGGGCGTTGAATTAGCGGGCGGGGTTCATGACGAGATAGTCTCGTCATGGGCACAGCGCAACCGCGGCCCATGACGAGACCATCTCGTCATGGGCACTCAAGGGGTTAAAAAGGTACACACACTATATGGTTTTAGACCGCATGTTACAAATGAATAGCACACATTATCTAAAAAAAAAAAATCGCATATTATACCTATACACCATCATATTTTATCCATAAGACTTATATTCACACCGGTATTGGGTCACACATTATCGATAATATTGGAAATTAAACCTGTACTTAAATAGATCTTTATTTACTTTTCACATGTTAACGGAACTCAGAAAAACTATATTTCTGTGCAGTGAAATCCAGCAATGGATAAAAGTACATAAATCCGCACTGCTGTTACTGTCGCACCAGTCCACCTTATAAGTCACGATAAAGGTAAAGGAAAGTACGATATAAAACTAGGGAAGAACATGTAGCCACTAACCTTACAGTAACTCCCAACCAGCCCCCCCCAGTCAGTCATATTACCGCGAGATAGTGCCAGCCTCCAGGTATCTAATTAAGTAAAGCCCAGTAGTGGCGGGAGGTCCAGACCTAGATCAGACCTGTACTGTACACCATCACATATTGCCCATAAAACAGAATATCATACCGGTACTGGACGACAGATTATCAATAAAATCACAAATGTATCCAGTATGTCATCACATATTACTCACTAGACTTAATATCACATGGGTATTGGGTCACACATTATGTATAATACCTGTAAACCATCACATTATCTGTAACAACGAATATCACACCGGTATAACGGCACAGATTATCTTTCAAATCACACACTACAGCTTCGGAGAATCATATTATAAATATATCTAGGATCGCACCTTACACCTCGTCAAAGAGTGGAGGTAAGTGCTCACTGCTCAGGCTTGAGTGTAGCCTGCGTTTCAATTCCAAAAGTGTAGCCTTTCATCCTTCTTAGGCTGATACATGGAGTACCACTGAAAAGGGTAGCAGTGACAATTGCAGTTACAAGGGTACATACAAATGAAATTGTCGCAGATCGACCATTAAAATCCTCGAAATCTTTACACACCAGTATTCGGTTTTTACAGACCTTCCGCAAAGGTGCTCTTGACTCGTGTGGATTCAACACCCTGAAGCCATTAGAGGCGCTGTGGCACTTCAACATAAATGATAAATTGCACCCTGAAATCTAAATCTGTTTCCGTGTGTCTCCAAAAGTTGCGGAGCACTAACTGCAAACCGCTCAGTTTCTTACCTACTAGAACCAATTAAACGTAACCCAGCACAAATATCTATTAAAAAAAAATTCAAGTATAAAAGTCTGAATTTTCCCTGCCAATATTAAACGCGTGACTCCTATGTACACAAAGGTCTTTGCACTAAACGCATTAACCAAGTGAGGTGACTGAGCGGATAATTCTGGACCACGTAACGGATATACGCGAGAATCCGCATTAGTGGCTTGCTCGGTGTCACAGGTGACGACACTACCATTATTTAGAACACTGGCATCAGGAAGGAATTCATCATTTTCACTTTAGACGCCATTCCTATAAGTGAAAAGTTAAAAGGACAGTTTGCTGCTCCCCCGCAGTCCTGTCCCCATCACGCGCCGTCCCTGCGAAGAGAAGGGACTACAGCCACTGCCCCGACCAGTACCGCCGCATTGTGCGCTCCCTGCTCGCAAACTTGCATGCGCGTCCTGTCCACTGCGGCGGCTCTTCGCGGGTTTTTGGACGGCCAAAGGCACAGATTGGAGAGAGGAGTCCTATCAGATACGCCCTGGCAGCAGCGACGATACTCACCGTCACGTCACGGAGGGCCACGGTTCCCTTCTAGAGTTCTCTGGTTCCGTCTGCGTCGCCCGTCTCTGGGCACAGCCTGGCCTCCTCGCCCTCTCACCGACCCGGGATCTGTTTTGCTACTGCGGGTTTACAATCCTCAGGCAGGTAGCTCAGCTGCTCTCATTTGCATAAGGAGTGTCGAGCTCCAGCCCTCTCAGGCGTTAACCCTTTTACTGCGGCCGTCCACCCGATCTCTGCAGCGGTCTCGAGTGCAGCAGAGGAGAAACGGTCACGCATCCTTGCACCCTCTCCTCTCCGGAGCCAAACTATTCCAAGAATGTCCCCTGAAGCGGCGGCATCACTGGACGTTGTACAGTGCGATAGGGACTGGAGAAATGTTACTTTCTATTCTAAGACAATAATACGTGTATCTTCCCACGTTAACATTTACAAAACAACCCACTCCCTTTTGTATTTAAAAAGTACTCTTTTATAGAGATATGTCGGTTCCAACTGCACTACAGCTCCATTGACATGTATTGCTTAATTGTGTTAAGCTAGTATCGTATCATGAGCGTGTTTTTCTGAGAGAAACACTAAGGGCCCATTGCGAGTTAGGCAGTGTGGGAGCGGGCTGCCACGCCACCGCCCCACTCCCACAATGCAAAACAGTTTCCTTGAGGTCTGGCGGGCAGGTCTTTGGTGTTCCCACGAGGGTGCCTTTCCAAAAGTCACTGCAATGCAAGCGCTAAAGCTAGTTTCTGCAAGAACCGAAATGCACAATGTTGTGCATCAGGTTCCTGCAAGGAACTGGAGGTGCACACACACAGCAGGGCAAAATGTGTTGCCCCCGAAGCTACCCCTGCACATAGGCAAAAGGGGGCCTATAAGGGTCCCCAGAGTTCTCTCACCCCCACCCTTTCCACGGTGGGCTCAACACCGTGGATAGGGTCGCAGTGAGGAAACTCATAACGCTTGGGGGTGCAGTTGTGGCACCACCAAGCATATTTTGGTCACACACCGCCATGGCACCACCAGGATCGTGGATCCCTGGCAGCTGCGGCGGCCCAAAATGGTCTGCCCACCATACTCGTAACACGGCTGTTGGACCACTGGTGCCTGACAACCACCGCACCTCCACCAGGGGTTCGGTGATTCACTCCGAATGCAATTTTCCTTGCAGTCTGTGCCACAGGGTCCCATCATACCCAACAGAGATGCGCGAGCCAGCAAATTAACAGAGTGAACCGTAGCCGAGCCAAGGTGCTGGGCTGGCTCTGAGAGACCTATCTCAAGCCGAGCCGACAACATATTTTAGCAGGTCGATCGTGCAACAAATGGCAAGTAAAAGTAAGATAAATACTCCTCAAAGTAAAAAAAATAAAAAAATAAAAAATAAACTTACCACACTAAAACGTTTTGCTTTAGTCCATTATTACATTGTATCACCTCATTGAGGGACACTTCACATCAGTACTGATATTTTCTGAAAGGGAACTTAAAAAAAAATTATGCCATCCTGATGGATATGCCATTAACCCTAGTCCCAGCCTTTCCTAATGTGGTGGCTGTCACCTCAGGACCGGAATCAAAGCAGGAACATTCTAGGGTGCCGGCTGCATCCACCTAGCCTGGGTGCCACAGAGGGACTGGCACTCCTGTTTTCTTTTCCATTTGCCTAGAAGAGGAACCTGGGAGGTCTCTCCCATTTTAAATTGGAGGAGAATGCTTTGTCCTTAATTCTGCGAGGATATACATCAGTGCATAGTGTTAAATACATATATGTTAAATCTAGCCTACTCTGGCTCTCATTACAAATCCCCTGGAGTGGTATTCCCACAGCGCACATCACTGCAGCCAATTGTGAGTGGACGGGTGTTAGATTTGGGAGTCTCTAGTTGGCAGAGGTAGGTACCTTTGTCCAAGTAGGGGCCCTTGCGTCTAGTCAGGGTAAGGGGGTAGACTCCTAAAGTAACCCCTGCTCGCCCCCTTGGTAGCTTGGCACGAGCAGACAGGCTTATCTCAGAGGCAGTGTACACATACAGTAATTGTAGGAGAGTGGAATCTGACTAATGGTTGCCCCCAACTTTTTGCCTGGTATTTGAGTGGTTTTTGACTAGTCTGGCTGGGATCCTGCTATCCAGGACCCCAGCCTATCTGCTTTCTCCCTAAAACTGATGCTAGTACTCCAGGTACAACCCTAATTGGATGCTGGGCATGCCCTGCCAGTCCCTTGTAGATGGTACCCTAGGTACCCAGGGCATGGGTCCCTCAGTGGGCCTACCAGGGCTGCAGCACTTATTGTGCCACCCTGGGACAGCCATACAAGCTGACACCACCAGACTACTACTGTAGTCTGGGTAAGGTGGTGCTAGCACCCCTTACAGGGATGTAGGTACCCTATATCCCACACCATTACAACACATACTCTCATAGGTCACCCCTATGGCAGGCCCTGGTAATCCTACAGGGCTGGGTGCGTGTGAGGGGGGGACCCCTACATAAGTAGGGCCTCTCTGCAACCTTCGTAAAATCGTTACTGGGTTGTTTGTAGTGTAGCCATACCATATACTCAACCGCATTATAAGTAAATCGCGTCATCGCAATAACTTGAGAATGGCTACACAGAACCATATCGTGTTTGGTGTCAAACATGTAGGAATCATACCCCCAGTCCAGCCATGGGCATGAGGGTACGATTCCCCCTTGCTAGAAGGGCGATATGGGAAAAGCGGTAGAATTTAGACACCAATTTAAAAGTGCACAAGTTACACAAAATGGCTACTGCCCGCCACCTACACGACCTCGGCTGGCTGTTGCTGGGGAAAACCCCAGCTGGACAATAGGGCTCCTGTGGCAGGGAGGTGCTAGCATCTCCCCAGACAGGATAATGTGGATTGGAACAGGGTGGGTGCACCAAATGTCCTTTCAGAGTTGCATGTAGGCAGCTGCAGAGACCTAATTCTGCATACACCGCTTGGAACCGGTTCAGGGGCATCCTGCCCCTCGCCCAGGCGGGAAACACACAAAGGGGAGAGGGTGTAGCCACCCTTTCCCGCCTCACCAGCCATTGGTGGACACTACTCTGGACACTCCCCTAATCTTGGGGATAAAAGGTGAATAACGTTGCCCCAGAGCCTCAGATTACTTTGGAACTTTACAGAACCGACCTTCGACGAGCTGCTGCCCAGCTGACTGAAGAAATCTCCCTTGGGATAAAGGAGTTATCCCCCTGCTTGGCAGGCACCTGAAACACTGCAAGTGACCCGGTTGGAACTTCGCTGCTCTCACGCACTTCGACGACTTCCAGAACCCTTGAGGTGGGTTTCCAGCGCATCCCAGAGGCCAGTGAGTGTGCTCAACGAGTTTGGGCACCGTGGACCGCATGGGTGCAGAGATCCCCAATACCCCGAGACCCCGGCCTCTACTTGCATAGCACACGACCCTGACCAGTGGGGAAGTTGTGCTTTGGCCCGTTTACGAGCCAACCACTTTACAGCAATTGTGCCAAAGACCAGTGCCCTAGCCCCCTCCGGTGGCCCGTGGGTGCCCTTTTACGCACTCCAAATTGCCGCCTCCCGCGGTCCCTTGTCTCTCGACTTGCGGGCCCTAGCGGAGGTTTATCTTTGAACACGAGGGTTCCCCTGGTTGCTCCAGGCCTGCTCTACGCTCTCTCCAAAGGAGAGCACCCTCAGACCTCGTGGGTCTGCACCAGCAGCTGCTTTGTTCATCTTGCGTGGGTTGCGGTTGCCAAGGCTTAGTGGATCCAATCGGGACACTAACACCGCAGCGACACTCATCCGACGTGGGACAGTCGCCCTCCAGAAGCTGGCCTTCCTTGAAGCCTCCCGGAGCCCGTGACTGCAGAGCCAAGCTGCACCCATCTACCTGAAGCACCAGACATCCACGAGCTCCTTCCTGTGAGCTCCCTGGTCACTGTGCCGTGACCCAGACTCTGTCCCCTCTGCTTTCAGGTTCTTCTCTACATTTCCTACATCTTAGATCTTCACGACATCGACGCTTTTGGCTAGCAGCAGTTTGGACTACTTTCCCATTGAAAATCTGCCCACGACCTGACACCAGAATCGACCTATGCACCCTGCTTCCCTGGGGCAGGTAACAGTGGTACTTCGGTACTCCCGTGGTAGTGGGCTCTCCAAAGCCTTAAGTCTCAAGCCTTAACTTTGTACTCCTGCTAGAAGTGTCTTTAATCTTTAAATATTCAACCGCAACATTCTCCATAGACTAACATTGAGATCCCGATAGCAACTTCTTGTGCTGCACACGTCTCCCGTGGGTCCCCTTCCTCTTAACAGTGGGTGGATTCTGAAGGGGCAAGCGATCCTGAATGCCCTAGGCATTGTCTGTAGAATTGTCGTGGTTCTCATACCACTATTTTAGTATATGGTTTGGTCCCCCCCTGGGGCCCATTGATTTCTGTGCTATTTATTGTGTTTTTAAATGCTTGATTGAAGTGTAACTTTGCCACTAGCCACATAAAGTGACTGTGGGATTCTGTCTAGAATATATATATATATATATATATATATATATATACACACACACATATACATACACCTGTGTGGGCTACTCTTTCATTTGGTTATTCAAGAGGTTATTATGGTAAAACAATAAGCTGAACACTCCTTCAAGACTTAGCCTGAAGGCTGCTCTCCACAGCTACCACTAGGATAGCTTTCTTTAAAGGTTGTCTTAAACCTATCAACAAGAGTCAAATTGGACTGGTGCAAGGTGTCCCTACAACTAGGAACAGCATATGCCAGGCCAACTTCTCACAGTAATCAAGTGACAACACTACAGATGGACACCACACCAGTTTAATATCAAAAATAAGTATTCTTATCACAGGACCACAAACGACAAAAATCCACAATATTGTACTTAAAACGGTAGAATTAGATCAGTTCTCTTAAGATGGTAAATGCAACACTCCCAGTTCAATGTACTTTAAGATGCGTAACGCAAGACCATGAACGTGTTGCAAGGACAGTGATGCGTTGAAGATCTGGTGCAAAGAAACAAAGATGGCGCTTTCTTCTGGATGCAACACGCTTCCCTGTGATGCGGCGGTGTCTGCTGCGACGTCGATCCTCTTCTCCGGCGTTGCAAGATGTTTCCACACGATGTGAGCCGCGACAGGCCCTGCGACACGCTTCCCAGTGATGCAGTGGCATCTGCTGCAACGTCGATCCTCTCCCCTGGCGATGCGAGATGCTTCGGTGTACCTGCGATGACTCACCGATTTTTCTGCGACACGCTTCTCGGTGATGCGGTGGCGTCTGCTGCGATGTCGACCCTCTTCTCCGGCGATGCGAAGCACTTCATGTTGTGAAGCGGCAGTTCAGCGACACGCTTCTTGCTCGCGAGTCGCGCTTCCAGCTCCTTGCGACATGCAGTCCCTCAGAAAGCCTCTCAAAACAGCAGGCCCTTCCTCCAAAGAACTTTTGGGGAGCTGGTGGGTGAAATCTGTTGTCCCTGAGACTTCAGCAGGAGGCAAGCCCTTTTCTCAAGCCCTTGAAGATCCTTCACAAGTTGAATAAAGTACACAAAGTTCCTTTTCTCCTCTTTGGCAGTCAGGCAACCACTACAGGCCAATCCCTCAAGCTTAGGGATAGTCTCTCCTCAGTCTCTCTGGTTGCGCTCCTCAGCAAAGGTTTCTTCTCGTTTCCCAAAGTGATCTAAAGTTCTTGGGTTTGGGTCCCAATAATTATACCCAGTTTCTCTTTGTTCTCTTAAGGCAGCAAGGCCTTTGCCTAGTCCAAACCAGTTCTGGAGCACTTTGTTGACAAGACTCCTTTCCTTTCAGAGTGCAGGGCAGAGACATCAGACGCACCACAGGAGGTGGAGCCAGCATTGTGGAGGGAAGGCACAGCCCTATTCAGGTCCCAGGTGCAACTCCTCCCACCCATCTAGATGCAGATCTCTCTATTCAGCCCTTTGCTGACTCACCCTGTCTCCTGGAATCCCCCAGCCCCTGTCACTCAAACTCCAGACAAGGAATACACAACCTAGCAGAGGCAGGTTTGAATGGTTAGACAAGAAAATACCTACTTTCTAAAAGTGGTATTTTCAAACACAGAATGTTAAAACCAACTTCATTAAAAGATGTATTTTATCATTCTGAGTTCAGGCATACTAAACTCGAATTTCTACTATGTTCCTTGAGTCATTTAGGATTATAAGCTGTAATAATCAAACTGCCCATTCTGGCCTATGGGGAACAGGCAGCCTTGCAATAGTGAAAAACGAAAATGGCTGTAATTCACTATTAGGACATGTCACACACACCACGGCATGTCCTACCTTATACTTACAATGCACCCTGCCCTTGGGCCAACCATAGGGGTGTCTGATATGAAGAAAAGGGAAGGTTTAGGGACTAGCAAGTGGGTGCACTTGCCCAGTCAGCATGACCGTATCAGACTGCACACAGGCTCTGCAATGGCAGGCCTTAGACACTTTTACAGGCTGCTTCTGTTGGGTGGCACAACCAGTGCTGCAAGCCCACCAGCAGCATTTGGATTACCAGCCCTGGGCACTCCTGGTGCCCTGTACAAGGGTCTGACAGGTAAACCAAACCAGCCAATCATGGAATCACTGATCCATACATCAATTTACAATAGGGAGCACTTGCACTGGATAGCAGTGACAGTGCCCACAGCATCGAACACCAGCAAAAATACATGACACAACAGCAAAAAATGGAAGGGAGAACCACGCCAAGGTGCCAGGTCTAACAACGGGGTTTCCTGCACTTCCAAGCACAGGAGCACACGGCAGCGTTTACAAAGTTCTTTTCTGTGCCCAGTAAACCCCCCCTGCAGATCTGCCGACACTGTCCACCCTTTCAGACCAGATGGAAACTTTTGCAGTAAATACCCCACAATAGAGATGTTCCATGCGATAAAGGGACTAGTGTTCCCAGGCACACATGCTATTCTCCATTCTGGGAACCTTAACCCATAATGGCCAGATTTGAAGCAGGAATCCAATTCAGAATCATTAACTCAGGCCCAGTATCTCTGCCCCTGTATTCCAGGCACCTTTAGGCCCTCAGCAGAAGCTGCTCATTAACGGAACTGGATATTCGGTCTCTTAAAGGTTCCATTCTCGGCCATATGAGGGTTCATAAAAACCATGCCATTTTAAAGCTGGATACTGAGGGACCACTAAGAAGTCTGAAATTATTAAAGAAACTGGATTTACTGCATCCGATTCCTGTTAGTAATTTCTCTTTCCAGGCCGAATTTTGGTCGAGATGTTTCAACTGCTTTGAGCAGGGAAGGTAGATTTAGCCATTTATCCTTCAGAAGTAGACAGCCCGAGTAATATATAATACGCAGAAATAATATTTCCTACTTGCATCACTTGTCAATGGCAGAAGGGTGGCATTTAGCACTATGTACAATAATTCATTGCTATTTTCAAGGTTTGCCTGCATCTTAAGTCTTTCAGCTACAGACTTCCTCTTTCCCTTTGCCCTGCCCTCACCACAACCCTAGTGCTTAGAGTTCTATGGCAGCTGTGAAGCACTGTATACCAATTCACAAAGAAATAATGTTAGACAAAGTTCTGGATGAATATATTATTACTGGTTAGTTAATAATACATTTATTGAACATTATTTGTTCTTGTACTCCACGCAAGTGTGCATGTAGTGTCAGTGTTAGGACATTTTAAAGTTCTATTATTTTTTGTATTTTTAAACAATATAAGAATATTAATGTACAACCAGTAAAACGTTTAAAAAGTTAGCACGATTTTCCTGAAAGTGACTGAAATAATAAGTGGGTTTTCACTGCAGTTGGAGCTAGCTTCACGTCACGAGATTGGCTTTCAACATATCCTCATTTTTAAGCCAAACACACTGGCGTGGCAGGAAAGGTGAAACTGAAATTCCCAGAGTGCTTTGTGCTGTGAACTAAAAAACATAACATTTGGTGAAGGCACCCTTAAGGCATCTGGCCAACTTACCTATTCTCCTCCCAAAACCAGATTCTGATGGCAAACTTACTAGCAGTTGAGGCTAGGCTCATCTCCCGACTTGACTATTCCTCTACGACCCATTCCTAGCCTCCCGAAAAAGAAACGTGCCTCTATTTAGAGCTGTTCCTCGTGTGCTACCTATTCACTATCATGAAGAAATAAGACCGCTTCACCTGTGCACTTTAACTTAAATGGCTCCTACGAGTTTCACACTGCTGCAAGAGAAGGGCCTGCCATACTTACACATTTCTGATCCTCCAAAATCTTCATTATCTCTCCCAGAAGCTATGCACACCTGGAAGCACTCGCTAGCCACAGTGGAAACGCAGAAGATCACTAACACGTTTTAAGAAGTCCACGCTCCTTTAATTCCCCTAGAAGCTGGAACCTCTCTTCAAATTAGGAATGGGCCTGCTCTTGATCCTCCACTCGGTTCTAACTTCTCGATGAGCCTAGCCATCTGAAACGCTTCCCTCACTCTTTCCTTCTCTGTCCTTACTTTATATTTAATAATTGGTCTTCAAATTAGGTTATTGTCTATCGCCTTTAGTTACAATTCCTTCCTATATCTACTTTACTTTCCACCCTACTCATCTCTGCCTTCTTGTACTTAGCTCAACAATATGCCTCTACCGTTAGAAGCCCGGAACCTAACCCTGGAAGACCGAATGTGGCGCACCCTGATCCCCAACTCTCGAGACAACTGAGTGACACTAAGCGTCAGTATAAAGACGTAGCAACTCAAGCGGCAAAAGCCCAGGCCCAAGCGACCCTGCACAAACTTTGATGTGGGTGACTAATCCTGAAAGCTCATGGCCTGGCCTAGCCGCAAGGCAAAAGAGGCCCGGTGGGTAGACTGTTTAGTAGACCCACAGGATGTGCTGCAGGACAGGGATGAGCAGATCTTGCGGAGTTTCGCGTCTTATTACTCAGACCTCTATAAGGTCCGTCACTTACAGGTCACCAAGACATAACTGCCTACTTACAAAACGTAGCTACCCTGGTACTGGATGATGCGGACAGCACGGAGCTGGACGCGGATATCCTTGCTTAACACAGAGGTGAAGATTCTATCAACTACCTTGGCTACCAGATTGCGCCAAGTGATCACAACCCTGGTACACCAGGACCAGTCAGGGTTCCTGCCAGGTTGGGCGACCAGGCTGAACCTACGGAGGACACATAACTGGATGATGGAGGTCAAGAGGCGGGACACTCCGCACTTGGTGCTATCCCTGGACGCAGAAAAAGAGTTTGATTCAGTCCACTGGCCCTTTCTAGAAGCCACCCTGATTAAATTTGGACTAGGCCCTAGTTTCAGGAAGTGGGTGGGACTTAAGTATACGGACCCCAGAGCCAGTCTGGGTAAACGGCAGAATATCAGAAGATTTCCCCATACGCAGGGGCACGAGGCAGCGCTGCCCACTCTCACCACTCTTATTTTCCCTCATGATAGAAAGTTTGGCCTGCGAGGTGCATCAACATCCGGGGATACAAGGCTTTCCAATCACCCCAGAGGATAACACGGCTGAGAAGATTTCCTTGTATGCCAATGACATACTCCTATACATTACACACCCAGACACAACTATACCCAACCTGTTCCACACTATAGATCACTATGGTCAACACTCGGGATACACAATCAAAGGGCATAAATCTGTGATCTACAGTCCATGCACATTGCATACATGGCATGCCCTCCCAGGGGATCTACAGATTGCGGACACAGGGTTTACTTATTTGGGGATTTACCTCACAACAGACAAAAACCTCTGCTATAGGAGAAACACCAAAAGCATACTCACGAATTTTAAGGAGGATGCACAGCGTTGGAAACTTCTCCCCCTTACAATCCTGGGTAGAGCGTCCATGTTCAAAATGATTACATAACCCCAATTTTTATACGCCCTATAAAACACATTTTCCCCTACCACAGTCACGTTTCCGGGAACTACGCTCTATTCTTTGGTTTGGAAAACAGCCCAGGATTGAGCTCCTTACTTTACAGCGCAATCAGTACAATGGGGGAATCTCCCTGCCAGATATAAAAGCCTACTACAGGGCGGAGCACCTAACCCCTATTAATGAATGGATACATACACCAGGGACACACCCTACATATAGGCTAGAAAGGGCAACCCTGAGCAGTCGCACGTTCCTGCATTATAGAACGCTTCTCCCGGCCACACAGGTCACAGTTGAATTCTGGGTGAGGGCCACAAAGGCCATTGGATGGGGCAACAAACCAGCCAAAGAGACACCATTGTGGCAATGCACCAACTACATAAATTGAAGGGATTTCCAAATTAGGGGATATCCTTTGCAAGGGAATGCTGAAAAGCTTTGAGATCCTGAAGACCGAATACTCACTACACCCATCCCAATTCCTGAAATACGCACAGCTTAGACACGCCGGCTTGGCTGAGAAAATAGACAACTCCCCGTTACCGGACTACGCACCACTAGAGGAAAGACTGCTCCAAGAATGCATCATAACTAAGGCTGTATCGCCAACGTATAAAATCCTGAATAACAACGCTCCAGATAGACTGGGAAAGTTGAGGTCAACCTGGGAGGGTAACCTAGGTGCACTTGAAAATATAGACTGGGAAGCTGCTTTGATGTTCCCTAGGGAGGTGGCGATCTAATCCAGACTGCGCCTCATACAGTATACTGCATAGAATATACTTAGAGTCCGATTACACAGGATAAGGCGAGCAGAGGATTCCAGATGTCGGAGGTGTGGTTATAGCGAGGGCGACTTCTATCATACCATCTGGGACTGCGCACAGATACAAGTCTACTGGGAAAAGATGACGAGGGAATTAGGCAAAATATTGAACACTACGATACCCCTAAATCCCAAACTTATACTGTTGGGTATTTCCTACGATGTGGACCCCAGTTAATTTTCCTGGCACTAGCACTGGTAGTAGCCAAAAGAGAGGTGGCAAGGAAATGGGGAGCCGCAGACATATCACGGTTGCGAGAATGGAAAGTGGTGACATGTATATGACCGCTGAAAGGGTCACCTACAAAGCGAGGGGTTGACCCAGGAAATTTCGGAATGTATGGGGCAAATGGAGAAGATACTATGGTTTCGATCTACTAGGTGAGGATACCCAATTGGATCCTCCTGGACAAGCCTACCCAGACACTTTACCAGCTCACGAAACCCCAGAGGTCTAGGGGAGGGAATGGCTCCAAGGCATTGTTTCCCATCAAGGATTGTTATGTACTTGTGCTGCAGGAGGAGAAGTAACGCAGACGAAAACCTACTGTATGGTATGATGACCAAGACCAAGAGTTACCTTTGAGAAGCGGTCCCTGGAGAAACAGTATCCCCAGAAATTGCTTCAGCAATCCTCGTTTTCTCTAGAGTACTTACTGGACCCCTCAAAGGGTTGAATCTCATGAGGTTTTTATTAAGATGACTGTAGGCTGAATGAATCAGTTTGTGTGGTGAGAATGGTTGTTGGTTGCTGTGGGGTTATTAATTTCAATGTTGATAATAATTCATGGTTTGTTAGTTATTTTGCTGGTGTTACATTTGTAGAATATATTATGAACTAACTGAATATATGCATTTCTCTCTCAACTAGAAACATTTATAAATATAAAGTGATAAAAATGTCTTTCAAACATTTAAAGAAAATAAATAAAATGAATAAACTGTACGTTGTTTAATTTAGATTTGTTAGTGTTTAATGGTAGGGGTGATGGCAGGAAAGAACCTGAAACGGTCTGTTAAAAAGCAATATAGGTCAGAATAGAGGTTTGTACTTGCATGGTATGATGACTAATGCACTTAAGGCTGGACGACTATAACCAATGTTATTTGTGTTAAGTTTGTTTTAGAAAATGACAATAAAAAGATTTTTTAAAAATGTATCCATCATGCTAATCTCATTTTATGCATTGTTTCTGCCGTTGATCACCTACACAGTCCATCTATTGAATTTAGGCCTCCGTGGTCAGTGCATATGGAATCTTCCTTCTCTCCTCCACTTACGACCAAAATTAGATACTGGATGCTAATTTTCAAAAAGACCCTGTATTTAGCTCACCACGTACTATATAATATATACATATATACACATGGTATTTGACACACTGACATTTAAGAGTGCTGGCCCCATGCTTCTAAATCGGAGTCTTGGCCACCGGCACCCATTCACTCATTCTTTTGCAAATTATGCTGTGTATATACAATATCTGTATATTTAAAAAAACAATATATATCAGTAGGAATTGGAAATGTGTCTATAGGGAATTCACTGATTATTATAATTGTCAACTACCTGGTTCCATTCTTGTTGTCATACACTGGACAAATATTTACAATGCATGCTAATAAAAGGTGTATATACTTATACCACCAGTCTTGTGTTCGCTTATTGAGTTATTGGTTAAGTTCAGCTATTGTTTCATGGTTCCATCTGCGGAGAGTGAAGTCTGTACTCACAGTCTGTTCAAGACTTTTACTCTGCTGTGTCACCTACTTGGGAGCCGCCGGAGAACCGCATATTGCTGAACTTTACCAATTATAATAAATAGTGAATTCCCTAGGTCCTGAAGAATAGCCAACAGGGGTATGTATGGCTAGAAGCATGTTGACCATTAGGAATGAGGAACATAACTCCCTTTAGGTCTCGACTAGCGTAGGCTGCGCGCATGCGCAGTCTCGCTGGCGAGATTTAATGAGGTGGGTATTTTCTGTAAGGGGCATTAAGCCCCGCCCCTCTTTTCCATTGGCTGGTGTCACCGTTTATGCTAAACGGTGGCCAGCCATTGGAAAAGAGGTGTCGGCGACGTATTTGCTTGGCTCTGAGCCATCCCATTTGGACGGCCTCGCCTTCTTTGCGTTCGTCGCAAAAGGTAACAGGCGAGAAAAGCCGAGCAAATATGTCATGGCGTGCGCACGTGAAGAGAAGGAGTCGTCATTCCCGGCCAGGGCCAGGCGGTGGCGGGCATGCGGGCCCCTCTGTACCCGGAGTACAATGATCCCACGCTTGTTTCCGTTTATTTTCAGTAACCTGTAATTCTATAGATTTCTTCACCGCATCGATATTTCATAGCATTGTACTTTTGTGCAGGTTTCCATTGCGAGAGGAGCGCTTCTTCCTGCAGCGTTAAACCGTTATCTTCATCTTTAACCCATTCAAACCCTTGATTCGGTTTTCCTGGAAAGCGGGTGAGGTTTCTAGGGACGGCGAAAGTAAATCCGTCCGATGCGCATAGGGATGTGAAATATGGAAATCCTCCCTGAAGGGTGCAGTCCTCGGAATCGGTTTGTTAGAAACACAAGAAAGTGTTTGTAACTACAAAGGATGGTCCGTGTGTATCAGGCACCGGTTGTTACTGTGTATCAGTTCGTTTCCAAACAAAGACCCGTAAATACCCGGGTGGGTGGGGCTGTTCCGGGAGCCCCGTGGGGTATTTTCACCCGCGGCTGGGACTGGATCTGAGGTGGGCGCGGACCCTTCGTCCCCAAAACCGGGAGCTTTAACTGTGACCGGGGCTTTTCATTACATTAGTGCCCCTGCCCCCCCAGAGGGGGAGGGGGGGGGGGGTAGAGAGAATGCTTTTTATTCGTGCCCCCTCTCCCCCGGGGGTACGCAGAAGGATTTTTTTAAATTAGATTCGTAACCCGCCCCCCCCCCCCGCCCCCTTTGGCAAGGGAGGGTGGGGGTAGAGAGAAGGCTTTTTATGGATTTCGTGCCCCCACCCCAGAGGATAGCGAGAAGTAAGAAAGCCTTCAAATAAATACGTGCAGGGGTGAGAAAAAGGTTTGAGAGGAGGGGGGCGCCGTCATTGGATTAGTTACTAACCAACACTGGGTCCTAGCTCAAAAAAACTCAGTAGGACTGAGCCCAATTAACTGAAAAAACAGAACATATTGTCCAAACTGAGAAGGACTGCACATTTCACTTTGTAACTCCCATCATGAAAAATAAAACATGAGGAGGGCTTTATGAATTTCCTTATTACTCAGGAGAATATTTATTATTTATTTCACATTTCTCTCCTATTGTGCGCTTTAACAATAATTCATTGCGCGTTTATCTTTTATACAAAACACAATACAATACATTTCACAACAAAACATAATGATCTTAATCCCCTGAAAGAAAAATACATACCACATTCACTCTTCAAGCATTCATGGCCAATATACTCTTACATACAATACACATGCACTGAACAAAAGAGGTCCTAATGACACCTTTCCTTTTTTTTGGTAGATTGACTCCCGAAAAACTTATAAGTCAAAGTACTTTATCTCGTTTTGGTACAATAAAGGTACAGTAGAACGTTGTTAATAGGAAAATCAGATAGGTGCAATAAAGGACCAAACTGGTCGACGCGTTTCGAACCCCTATCTTTTTAGGTTCTCTTCCGGACCAACCAATTTCTGTAATAAAAAGACAAATCAGTTTTAGGTATTTTAACACAACTCAGAATTTTTAAAGAACCGCCAGCAACTAATCACACCCACCTTCAAAAAGTGCCTCAAAAAATGGAGTCTTAACTGTCTGTAATCGATCCAACTTGCCCCAGGGCTGTGGAACACAAATGGAAACCACTTATATTATCGTTTTTCATCCACAGAACAGAAGAGACATACACACAAGACAGACAAAAAAGGCTGTTGAACATGTCCGTTTAACTCACCATTCGAGATCGATCTGTAATCTCTACGGGGCAGCCCAAACACTGTAATGGAAGTTGATTAAAATCAATCGGAGGATGGATGGGTGCTAACAACCACTGAAGTCCAAAATGAATCCCATATTAGCTTACCGAATTCGGGGAAGGCTGCCTTCTTCGCCGGCTAACAATCAAATGCTTAATTTTTCTTTCTAAGAGCGAAAGGAAACACTGGTCGGTGACCTCCTAATAATCTCCAAGGGCTACAGTGAAACACTAGTACGACCCGGGGAAAGGTGCTTACCTAAGTGAGTTCGCTTGCTCGTCTCACGTTGGAATCCCGTGCCGGCATCTGAAAGCAAAGGGCGGTAGAAGTCATCGTTACAACTGCTCCGCTGGCCAAAACTAAGTTACAAAAGACTGCGTGAACTCTACTGAAGTTGTTACAACAGAACTAACTGGACTGAGGAAAAAATCATCTTTTTGTCCAACAGGCCCCAAAGTCCCTAAAGAAATTAGTACCTTCGAAAGAACAGTCTTATCTGGAATACAGGCAATGGAAGGCAAAAGAGGCTATGTCAAGTACAACTTAGCCAAACGAGAGAAAGATGCTCTGATGGACTTGAAGAATGATAGATCGATTGTGGTGAAACAGGCGGATAAAGGTGGTGCAATTGTCATCTGGGACGTGAATAAATACAAGAAAGAAGTACTACGCCAGTTAGAGGATGCTGCATGTTATCGACCAGTGTTTCCTTTCGCTCTTAGAAAGAAAAATTAAGCATTTGATTGTTAGCCGGCGAAGAATGCAGCCTTCCCCGAATTCGGTAAGCTAATCTGGGATTCATTTTGGACTTCAGTGGTTGTTAGCACCCATCCATCCTCCGATTGATTTTAATCAACTTCCATTACAGTGTTTGGGCTGCCCCGTAGAGATTACAGATCGATCTCGAATGGTGAGTTAAACGGACACGTTCAACAGCCTTTTTTGTCTGTCTTGTGTGTATGTCTCTTCTGTTCTGTGGATGAAAAACGATAATATAAGTGGTTTCCATTTGTGTTCCACAGCCCTGGGGCAAGTTGGATCGATTACAGACAGTTAAGACTCCATTTTGTGAGGCACTTTTTGAAGGTGGGTGTGCTTAGTTGCTGGCGGTTCTTTAAAAATTCTGAGTTGTGTTAAAATACCTAAAACGGATTTGTTGTCTTTTTGTTACAGAAATTGGTTGGTCCTGAAGAGAACCTAAAAAGATAGGGGTTCGAAACGAGTCGACCAGTTTGGTCCTTTATTGCACCTATCTGTGATTTTCCTATTAACAACGTTCTACTGTACCTTTATTGTACCAAAAAGAGATAAAGTACTTTGACTTATAAGTTTTTCGGGAGTCAATCTACCAAAAAAAAGGAAAGGTGTCATTAGGACCTCTTTTGTTCAGTGCATGTGTATTGTATGTAAGAGTATATTGGCCATGAATGCTTGAAGAGTGAATGTGGTATGTATTTTTCATTCAGGGGATTAAGATCATTATGTTTTGTTGTGAAATGTATTGTATTGTGTTTTGTATAAAAGATAAACGCGCAATGAATTATTGTTAAAGCGCACAATAGGAGAGAAATGTGAAATAAATAATAAATATTCTCCTGAGTAATAAGGAAATTCATAAAGCCCTCCTCTCATGTTTTATTTTTCATGATAGGAGTTACAAAGTGAAATGTGCAGTCACTCAGTTTGGACAATATGTTCTGTTTTTTCAGTCATTGGATTAGTGGCAGCAGGGCACGCTGGAGGCTCTAGAATAGATTCAGCAGGGGGGTGGGCATCACTGGATTAGTGACAGCTGCGCATGCTCAGGGTGGGTGTGTATGGGCCCCTCATAATGAATTGGGGGATGCCATCATTGCCCCCGGTGATGATGAGGGAGGGTGCTGTCATTGGATTGGCACGGGCGGGGGGGGGGGGGGGGGGGTGCTCTCATTACATTAGCACCAGCAGCACGTGGCGGGTTGTGTGTGTGTATAGGCCCCCGGTAATGATTGGGTGGGGGGGGGGGGGGGGGGGGTTGGGGGAGGCTGTCACTGGATTAGCACCAGATGCCAGATGCTCTTGCCCTGTCCATCCCCTTCTCAAGTCATCTGTGTTTTTGCCATACTAACCATTCATCTTTCCTCCTATACCCGTCACTCGTCGTTTCCACAGCCACTAAACCTCATTTCCCTGGTCATCACTCCTTCAAGTGATGCTGATGGGAATCTAATGTCATCACCGAAATGTATTCACCCTGAAATCACGCCATTCCCATTATGCCAATATTAATAAGGCAGTTCGTCTCTCAAAGTAACCCTGAGCTCCCTAAAAGCCAGTGGACCCATAAAGTCCTAAGCAAGGGAGGAAAGCCATGGTTGGAAACTCCTAGCTGAGACGCAGAAGCTCAGGCTGAGCTTCAGTGAAACTTTGGCAGATCACAGTTTAAACAGTCGGTTTAGACAAATCACAGAATACAATTCAGTGCTCTCTTGAGATGCACTATTGCCCTTTAAGCCCTTTACAGGACAGGTAAGAGTCCATCTGACAGCCGTGGTGTTACATCCCCCCCGGTACACTCGCATTTACGCGAGTTTAAGCTATTGGCACTGTGAATGACGATGCCTTTTATTTAGGTTTTAAAAACGAAAACACAAATAAATGCATTGTTATTTGCAATGTGAATAGCTCAAACTCGCGTAAATGCGAGACCTATTGCATTGTAAATGCTTGTTCCTATAATCTCCCCCGCTTTTTAACCATACCGACTAGGGGCCAGAATACAAACCAAACCCACTAGCCAGGTATTTTTTTAAACAAGACTCCCCCTCCCCCACTTCTACCTCCTAGATCATCTCTTCTGTCATTTGCATAGTGGTTAAAAGTGCTCCCGCGTAACTCGTAGGTCGCAGCATGCCCCGTTCCGCAGCGGAACGAGATGGACCCAATGATAAAGCAAGCTACCAATAAGCAAGTAACCCTGGTGGTTGAGGGTTTTACAGAAAACTTAGTGTTTTCTCCCCAGGCAGGGTTTAGACTTTCCTAAACAACTGGGTGCCTATTTTTTATGCAGTAAATTGTGTTTGGAGGAAGGACCCAGCTCTTTCCTCTCACTCCCTCTATATTTTTCTGATGCAAGCATTCACAACAAAACTTCTTAAAACTAAGAGAAAACATTTATCCTAAGTGATGCTTTTCTCACAACCATTAGTCAGTCAAACTCACAATAAAATGTGATTTTAGCTCATTTAAAATATATATTCAGATACCCAGGTATGCTACATATTACCCGCTTGGGAATGGCACGACTTACAATCGAAGCTGCACATATGTCCCAAGCCCTGCTGTGTTTTTTACGTCTAGTAGTTGAAATAAAGGCATGCCTAAGGGCACAAAAGGCTAAATCCAACAGTGAGTTGAAACCACATCGAACAAGACTTGTAGTAGCAGAGTCGTTTCCATCTGCAATGTGCCCTATGTGATGCAGTAAGCAGTGTTCTCTCACACTAGTTATTGTGTTGTAAAATGGTAATGACATGGATTTTTGGCGTGTTTGTGGTAATAAATGAGTGAATGTCCTTTTATTAATTGCTTTCCTTCAAGTACCTTGTTTTATTGGGCCCGTTTATTAAAAACACTGGCAGCCATAAATATATATATATGCTTTCTGTAGGAGTGTAGGATCTGCTTCTTATAGTTACCCCCACTTTTTGCGGATGATTCACTGTTTATCAACTTTAGTCTGGGTGGTGCCCTGTAAACCAGGACCCCAGCCTAGCTGCTTCCTCTCTAAATGGATTACAAGTACTTTAGGTACACTCCAGATTGGATTCTGGGGTACCCTTATAAGTCCCTAGTTAATGATATACTATGTACCCAGGGGCCTACCAGGGGCTGCAGCATGCATTATGCCACCCCTGGGAAGCCTTCCAAAATGACACCACAAGACTGCTACTGCAGCCTGGGTAAGGTGGTGCATGCACCCCTTAGAGATATAGGTTCACTATATCTCTCCATATCACTGCACATATAAACCTATCAGTCACCCCTATGGCAGGCCTTACCAATCCTGAAGGCTGGGTGCTGGGTTTTATGTGAGAGGGTGCCCATGCATGAGCAGAGCCCCTCTGCAGCCTTTGGAACCTTTTTTCTGGGGTTGTGTGTGATGCAGCCAAACATATACTCTTAAGTGGATTATAACCAAACGGTAAATGCTAACTTTGGGATGGCTGCACGGAAACATGTTGAGTTTGGTGTCAAACACCTTGGAATCATAACCCCACACCAGTAACTGGTGTGGGAGTATGATCCCACCCTTCTAGAGGGGGAGACATGACAGCACCGGTATACCCGGTACCAGCTAACAGAGCCCTGGCATAACAAAATGGATGCTGACAGACACGAGTCTGCCCTCCTGCCACTGGACGAAACTCCGGCAGGGGAGGCCTGGACAAAAGGTTTCCTGTCACAGGGAGGTGTCACCGTCTCCCAGACAGGCTTTAGTGTATTGAGGCTGGGTGGATGCACTCTAAAAGTGCTTTGAAGTCAGCACTGGGGGCACATTTGGTGTCCCTGTGCATAGTCCAGCTCAAACCAGTTGCAGGGGCTACCAGCCCCTACTCTGGCGCAAAACTGGACAAAGGAAATGGGTGTAGCCACCCCTCTTTCCTGACCCTACCATAGGTGGGTCCCTAGAGTTTGTCCAACCCCTTCCTTGGGTACAAGATCGGAACCCCTGGCTACAGGACTTTGAATTACACTTGGACGAAACTCTGATACTGAATCCTGGATCTTCGGAGATGCAAACCGGTCAGATGCATCTTTGGTGCCTGCCTTGCAGAGCAGTAACTCCTTCACTCCAAGGGAGATTCTGATGACTGAAGAATCTCCCTTGGAGTAAAGGAGTTCTAGAGTTACTGCTCTGCAAGGCAGGCACCAAAGATGCATCTGACCGGTTTGCATCTCCGAAGTTCCCGCCGGACTCCGAAGAATTTTGCAACACAGGAGGTGGGTTTCCGTGGTCTTAGAGGTCGATCAGTGCCCAGCAAGTCTGAGGCCCGTATCCCTTGTGGCGACCGTGCAACCTGAACCCCTGGACACCGCGTCACTTTGCAGAAGCATCAACTTTCCAACAACTCCTGCAGCTGCGCTTTAGGTTACTTGTAGCCCTGACTCAGAGCAGCATTTGCACTGAAGATTGCCTGCCTACACTCCAAGAGTGTTCCGTGAGCTGGCCCTTTGTGTTTTCTCTCAAGGTCCCTTTGTGATCCCTGGTCCGTCAACTGGTGGGTCCCTGTGAAGGCCAATTTAACTTTAATTGGACTTACCTGGTTGCTCCAGACGTGCCCAGACTCCAATCACTTGAGGAGTCCCCAGGACCTTGCTGGTCCACACTGAAGCATCTTTTCTCTTCCTGCGTGGGTTGCTGTTGCCAAGGCTTGTTGTGTCCAACCAGGGCACCGACACTGCAGCACTCAACATCCTTCATGGGACAGCTCGAATCCAGCTCCTGATCCTCGTGGCTGCAGAGTCAAGCTTCACCTCTTCGCACCTGAAACACCCAACATCGGTGGGCAGTCGTCTATCGTGCCCCTGGTCACTGGCAAGTGACCCAGACTCTGTCCCCTCTGCTTTCAGGTTCTTCTGATCTTCGATACAGGCTTGGCTCACACCGGACACTTTTCTTCTTCCCGGCAGCAACTCTTTGCAGCAGAGCGCCATTGAAATCAACAACGATTCCAGACACCATTTGACACCTAAGCACTCTGCTTCCCTGGGTGAGGTAACTCGAGTACTCCGGTACTCCTGTGGGTGCTGGCCCTAGAACCCCTAAGTCTAAAGGGGTTTGCTCAAAGTCCTCTCCCAAGTGTCCTTAAACTTCTAAAATTCCAACCACGACTTTCCCATAGAATAGTACGGGGCTTGTGCCTCTGTTCTCACACTGCACGCGTCCCCCGTGGGTCTCCAATGTCAATACCTTGGGGTCCCAGCGATTCTAAATGCTCTAGGCACTGTGTCAAGTCGTGGTTCTTATACCACTTTCTTAATATATGGTTTGGCCCGCCCCTGGGGCCCATTGTATATTGTGCTATTTGCTGTCGGTTTAGAAACGTATTATTGTGCATCTTGGACTCTAATCTCATAAAGAGATTAGTAGTGAGCGTTCAGAAATACATACATACACACACACACACACACACACACACACACATACATATTACCTACTGGCAGTCGCCAGTAGGTAGTTATAGTTAGGACCCTGTTTCCATAGGAAAACCGCAACATTCTATTTTGAATAACTTTGGCGCCGGTCGACGAATCCTCGCGAACTTTTCAAAATAGGTGGGGCGCTACGCTCCGCTCCTACCCTGAAAGTCTCGGGGGGATTCGTCAAGCGGGGGCTGAGATAAAAGGGGGGGTCCCGAAACGCGTTTTTCCCATGCATTTTTCCATAGGACCTTTAGACACAGCTACAGCCCGAACGGCTGAACAGAGTTCCTTGAAATTTGGCAGAGAGGTAGTCTACAGGTCAAGGAAGTGCCTTTTGTAGGTTTGGTGTAAATCTGTTCAGTAGATTCTGAGAAAATAGCCTTTAAATCAATATATATATCTGAGCCAGCTTACGGTGCGCTTACCGTACGCGTACGGTGACGTGCGCGATTCTGATTGGCTGTTAGATCTTAGTAAACATTCGAATCGGTCGAAACCAGGAAGCGGCGGCCGCCATTTTCTCTCTCGGACTCTGAGGGGGGGGATGAAAAACAAAGAGAATAAACATGTAAAGGGACTGTTTAGACAGCTCCCAACCACCTCGGCTTGCTAAATGTGTCCCCACAGAACCCCCAAGGCCAAAAATACGGTAAAAAAAATAAAAAAATAAAAATTATCCACACTCTCCCCACCCAGTGTGCAAATGTTGCCCAAAGGGCACCATTTGTGGATGGCATATTATATATAATTTAAACTGAATATAAATGTTTATCTTTCACAACGAAGCGCATAATATGTCCACCACGTGCGCACGGTGCGCGAAGCGCATCGAGCGTACATGGCCCATCCACGGCACTAACTGCGTAAAGTGGGCGCGCGGTGCACGAAGCGCACCACGTGCTCACTGTGCGCGCACGGAACGAACTGCGTTAAGTGGGCGCGCACGCCACAAATGGCGTAAAGTAACTTAGCATTTAAAAAAAGTACAAATTCACTGAAAAAACCATAGGTTTCACACATGTTATAGTTAGCTGGACATTTTACTGATAAAAAACCAATGAAATTCCCCCGTTATAGTTCGTGCAGGCAACTATAACTCACGCGACCGCAATCCTCTGCTGATGACATGTGTCTTTATGAAAAAAAAATATTTGTAATGTATGTATAGCTAAAATTTAATGGAAGAAGACATAGGCAAATAAGTGTCTAAATACAGTATTAACATCAGCAGAGGATTGCGGTCGCGTGAGTTATAGTTGCCTGCACTAACTAGAACGGGGGAATTTCATTGGTTTTTTTATCAGTAAAATGTCCAGCTAAACTATAACATGTGTGAAACCTATGGTTTTTTCAGTATATATATATATATATATATATATATATATATATATATATATATATATATATATATATATATATATATATATATATATATATATCTTGTATGGTTCTCCTTTCATTTAGTAATTCAAGAGGTTATAATCTGGTAAACCAAGCTGCTTTACACTCCTTCAAGACTTAGCCTGAAGTCTGCTCTCCTTAGCTACCACTAGGATAGCGGTCAATAAAGGTTCTTTAAACCTATCAATAAGGGTTGTTTGGACTGGTGCAAGGTGCCCACTATAACTAGTGGACAGCATATGCCACGCCAACCTCACACTTTCTATTAAAGCAGTAACAAAACACAAGCCGAGCTCAGGAGGCACCATACCCACAGGAGGGCATGGTCTGAGACACGGCCACACTGCACCCTAAATAGCCCATAAAACTCAGGCCCTGTAATTAAGCCGACGTGGCCCAAGAGCGCTAATTATGGCCCGTTGATGACTGCCGTAAAGTTCAGCATCCCAAGACAAAGTCAAGATTGCAGAGCAATGACACGCTTTTAAGACTCACGCCAGCAGCCCACGGCGTCTACATTCATTTTTTGTAAAGTTCGATTTATTGAGGAATAACAAGAAAAATAACAGCAATAAAATGAGTATTACAGATCCTATAAATCAATAAAAAGGAGTGAGTCGAGCAAAATACAGAAGGAACTAAACAATGAAACTGTATTTTATCTCTTTTTCACATTTTATATAACACAATAAAGAAAAGGGGGATAAAGGGAACAATTCGGGGATAAGACATATGTAATACACAATCAAAAATGTATCAGAAACTAGCCATTATTTACAATGCAAGTATAACAAAAGTAAAGCTAAAAAAAAAAAATGCTAATAAACATTCATTAGTAAAGGACTAACTAGTCAATCAAAAGAGAGAGAAGGCAAAAAGGAAGGAATTAAGGTGGTTTACATACATCATCTGAAATATTCTTAGAGGTGGCAATTGAAGAGGCATTAGAGGATAAATAAGTGGATAAGGGAAGCCATAGAAGGTCTCTTTATTGCCAGAGATATCGGAGAGACATAATTCGTGTCTAATTGATGATGAAAACAAATAGCATTCCACCAGGCTTTATATGTGACTGAATTGACTTGCTTCCAATTTGAAGTTATTAAATGGAAAGCAATAGCCAATAGTAAATCTAAAAGTTTAAAACGTCGTGATGTTTGAGACCATTGTGGAGATAGTGAACCTAGGAAAATATTTATGAGGGAAAAAAGGACCTGAACTCTGAAAATTCTCTGAATTTGGGATCAAACTGATTGCCCTCCCATTTTTCAATTTTGGCAATCAAACATGTGTTTTAAGTCAGCAGAAGGGCAGTTACAGGACCAACAGGTAGGGGACGATTCTAAAGAAGAGGAATTCAATGATACAGGGGGGAAAAAAAAAAAAAAAAAAAAAAAAAAAAAAGAAGAACACGATGGAAAATGAAAAAAGGGTTTGTGTGGTGTTAGCAGCCCGAGAAGATTTGTGAAGTTTGGCCCAAAATTTATCCCACATAGTAATTGGCCACTCCTGCGATTAATCCTTTTCCCATGCCAATTCCATTTTTGATTTTGTCTGTCTAAACGAAGTTGCAAGGTTTTGTAAATATTGGATGGTGATAGGAAATTTCCTAGTGCTGAGCATAAGTTCCTGTATGCTATAGGAAAATTATTTGGTGTATTATGAAAAAATTGGGAGAGAGAAGAGAACATTATATTGTGATCTAGAGGATGAAGATAGCGAGAATTTAGATTGGAGATCAGAGAAAGTAAGGGGTTGGGAATTCGATACAAGCTGAGAGATCCATTCTAAACCTCTAGAGTGCCAAGTCTTCCAATATATGGGACGATTGCAGACCTTTAATGATTTATTATGCCAGATGGGTTGTTGAAGAGAACTTTGAGGGGTACGATGAAGATAGTAAGGGAGTCAGGAGTTTACGAGAATGAGAAATAGGAGAAAGTATTGAAGTAATGTTGGATGAGAAAGTTAAAAATTCTAGAAAAGTGAACGGGTCAATAAGAAAGTTTTGCATCTTTAACAAAGAGGAGGATAGAAAGGAAGATCAGTAGAAAGCCACCAGTCTTAAAATCAGGAAATCGCAGACCATCATTAGGTTTATCTTTCTTTAGAGTGGACAAGGCTATACGCGAAGATTTCCTTTTCCATAGAAATTTTATCAGAGTGGAATCAATCTTCTCAAAATAATAATCAGGGATACAAATAGAAATCATAGAAATATAGAGAACGATAGGGTAGAGCATCATCTTAATTGAATCTAAACGACCCCACCAGGACAAAAAAAGGGGGTGCCAACGACTAATTGAATCATTTAGTTTAATAATATATTCAATGTTTAACTTTAAAGTTTCAGGAAGAGAAGGAGCAAACCAAAAGCCCAGTTGGTTGCCAAGAGAAACCGGAGTGTTCAAATACATGCTTTTGACATAAAATGTTCAGAGGTAAGATTTTGCATTTATCTACATTTAGGCGCTAGCCAGATAATTGAGAGAAAGAGGCCACCTTCTGAAGAAAAGGAGACAGGGAAGTTTCTGGATTGGAACAATATAGAAGAATATCGTCCGCATAAACTGACATTTTAACCGGATGAGGACCAAAATGAAACCCAGTAACATGATCACATCTAATTTTAGCTAAAAAAGGTTCCAAAGCTATTACAAATAATAAGGGAGATAAGGGGCAACCTTGCCTTATACCTCTACGTAGGGGGAAATAAGAGGTTTTACCGTTAGCAAATATAGAAGCGCGAGGTTCAGAGTACAGTAGAGAAATTAAAGCAATTCATTTAGGAGGGAAACCAGCCCACTTCAAAGCAAAGAACATAAAATCCCAGCCGATCCTGTTGAATGCTTTTTCCCGCATCTAAGGCGATGGCTGCAATGGGATGATCTACAGAAGAAGCTTTACTCAGAACATTATAAAATACCCTGGAGTTATCAGAAGCTAGTCTTCCTTTAACAAAGCCCGACTGCTCAGGACCAATAAGATCGGGCAGGATAGGATCAATACGAAGAGCTAAAATTTTTGCAAAGATTTTATAATCCATGTTGACCAAGGAAATAGGTCGGTAGTTTTTACATAGGGAGTGATCCTTATCCTCCTTAGGAATTAGGCAGATTAAAGCATCCTGAAACGTGCCTTGAGTCATTATCTGAAAAAGATTGAAATAAAAGTATAAGATTAGGCAAAAGGATTTTTTCAAAGTGATTATAAAATTCAATGGTAAATCTATCTGGACCAGGAGCTTTCCCACGACGTAACACTGAGATAGCTCGGGAAATGTCAACCAAAGAAATATCAGCATCTAGAGATTCAAAATCAATTTGGGTAGAGGGAGGAGAGGGAACCGAACTAAAATAAGAGAAGATCAGGTTGGTTTGGTACAGATTCAGGAGTATAGAGAGACTTATAGAAGGAAACAAATTCATTCAGAATATCATTGTCCTTAAAAAGAAGAACACCAGTGGGGCCCTGTAAAGATTCTATTCTCGTTCGTTCCTTACTTATCTTTAAGTAATTGGCCACTAATTTCCCCATTTTGTTCTGACCTCCATAGTAACGGGAACTACTTTTCAGGAGATAATTGGAAGCCGCATCAGTAGATAATTAATTATAAGTAAGTTTAGCTTCAATAAGGTTTTTCAAAGAGGACTCAGAATTGGAGTTGTAGTATGTATATTCTAATTGTTTAATTTTATTGAGTAGTTGAGAGGATTGGGCTTCTAAGAATATTTTCTTTTTTAGAGTCATAATTTATAATAAAACCCCGGTCTGCTGCTTTAAAGGAGTCCCGAACCATAACAAAGGGGGAGTGCGGGGAGGTGTTTATAGAGAAACACTCAGAGGCAAATGGGATGAACGGATGACAAAATTAGGGTTAAGGAGTAGGGCATTGTTAAAACGCCATCTACCTGGGTTCGGAAAAAAGGGGATGAGATCAATACAGACAAGGACAGGAGCATGGTTGGAGATTAAGATTGAACCAATTTCAGAGTGAATGGCATGTTGGGCCAGGGATTTGCTGAGGAAAACGTAGTCAATACAGGATTGTGAGTGATGTGTGGCTGAGTAGAAGCTATACTCTAAGGTCAGGGTGACAAAGTCTCCAAATATCAACTAGAGCTTTGAGTCGTATAGCAGAAGCAAATTGTGAGTGCATTTTAGAGGGGAGAAATTTAACTTTAGAGGGCCTATCTAGAATGGGATTAAGGATTTGATTGCAATCACCACCAAATAAATTACTTCCTCTTGATGATGAGTACATTGTATCAGAAACAGAAGTCCAAAAGACCTTATCGACTGTAGTTGGTCCATAAACATTAAAGAAAACTAAAGGAATCTTATCAATAAGCAGTTTAACAATAACCCAACGTCCCTCAGTATCAGCTTCCTGATGAACAACTGAAACATGCAATTTTTTATGACATAAAATCAGAACTCCATTTTTCTTACCTAAAGCAGGAGAATTAAACACATGTCCTACCCAACATCTTTTCAACTTGGAAGCTTCATCAATAGAAATATGAGATTCTTGGAGTAATGCAACGGCAGTTTTTAATTTTTCAAGATGAGCTAGAGCCTGTTGCCTTTTAATAGGATTATTTAACCCTTTAATATTCCATGTGGTAATCCGGAATGTAATAATTAATGGTGTGGATTTGGAGTGTCCATGACGTCTGCTCCATGAAGACGAAGGAATTCTTGCAGTGCTGCTATGTCCTCAAAAGTTGTAGTCTTTTCTTTATACTTTAACTTGAAAATGCAGGGGTGTAGAAGACCAAATCTAGCATTGATAGCACGAAGTGGAGGGCGAAGATCAAGAAATGTTTTCCGGCGATCTGCCGTAACTTTACAAACATCTTGAGAGAAGAAGAGACGATGCCCTTCCCAACTGATTTGCTTTTTGGATTTGACGGCAGACATAACTTGAAGAAGGTCTGTGTATTGCAGGAATAACATGATGACACCACAAGGTTTCGAAGTCGTTTTAGGGCCAAGCCTGTGAGCTCTTTGAATGTTAAGAAGAGGAGAAGCAGGTAAGTCCAAGAGCTTAGGCAGAAGTGATGGAAAAAAAATGTGGTTGGGTTGGAGCCCTCAATATTTTCAGGAAGACCATAAATTCTAAGGTTGTTTCTTCGATTACGGTTTTCTAAATCCTCAGTGTGAGCAATGACACTTCAGATTCCAGAGAAGAAATACGTGTGCAAGATGATTGAAGAGATTCAGTACATTGTTCCACAATAAGCATTTGTGTATCTAATGTAGACCATTTTTCACTCATTAAGAGGAGTCTTGTTAGTCTCCTCAATGAATGGCTTCAGAGTACGTATTTTCTCAAGGAGTAAGTGCATAGAGGTTGAAGAAGAATTACCCAGAGAGGGAGGATCTTTTTTTGGCCGCTTGGTAGAGAGCGCAGGGAGTTTGCTAGAAAGCTGCGCTTTAGGAATAGTACCTGTTGAGTGATCAGGTTTCTAAGAAGAGTCATCCATTTAGTTTGAGTTGGAATCAGAGTCAGAGTGTGGAGCAATTTTAGGAGAAGTGGCAGGTTCAATCTCCCCATAAAGGGACGTAGAGTTCAGTAAAAATTAGATATTGAAACAACTCTTAAGGGTAGAAAATGCACTTTGTAAAAACCCCGCATAAAAGTAGGAAGAAAAATGTAGATTTGGAAAAAACACAGGCGTAGCGATGTTGAAGTGGGAAAGTCAATCGAAAACGCAGCGATGAAGAAAAAAAAAAAAAAAAAAAAAAAAACACAGACTTTCAGTACAAGAGACCTCTTTTTAAAGAAACCTGGAGATATTCATGAAGGGCTTACTCTGCCAGAACATCAGGAAAGGAGATTGAGTGAAGACCTCTGAGTGAGAAATAATTCCATGAAGAAATTGGAGTAGAACACAAAATGGCGGCAGTTTCCTGAGAATCATGCATTTTCCCTCATATGTGATGAATACTACAATGTTGATAAACAGAAGCAGTGTTCCAACATGAATTAACGCTATTTAGTTGAGAGTAACATGTCAAATCATATAAGCCCCACCAACGAAGGAAGACTTGAGCCTTGTTGAAATTGGAACATCGGACAGTGCGAGAGGAAATCAAAATGGCGGCCTTTTAAGGTGCGGTCAAGTCGCGGCTTCAAAATAGCCAAATATTGAAGATAGAGGGCAGTTCAAACGCCCAGCCGCTTACCGTTACACTCACGAGCCGAAATCCAGCATCGTAGCGAAGAAAAGGAGCAGTTGAGACCGTAGAGTAGAAATGCTGAGAATGGTGGATCGGAGCTCTGAAGCTACGCGGCCATCTTGTTTGGCGCCGTAACAACGCCCCCGGCGCCTACATTCATAACCAGCAAATGAACATGCACGCCCTTTAATATGGCTAATAAAAGACCACCTCTGTGTTAAGGAAGGACAAATGAACCCGTGAATCATGAACACGCTGGACAGCTACACTGCAGTCCATGACATGGGCAGCGAGTGGTAAATACACACTTTCCAGATCACAACTTCACACCGCACGGCATCCACCTGTCCATTACAATGTAGGCAAACAATGGATTTTGGGGTGCATAAAATAGTCAAGCATTCAACCAAAAATGCTTCAAAAATCAGGAATGACGATTCTGGTGTTACACTCCCAGCATCTTATCCCCGTTCCAGTCACTCTTTTTCACATATTTGTGACACTGTTCCACAGCCTGCTTTATAGCACTTCTAAAATCGGTCAGAGAAAGGCACCAGTGATGTGCTAGAATCTCACACCTTCAGCCACAAAGGGATTCAAACCGACTTCAAATTCTTAAAATATAGAGAAACTGCCTATAAAATCAGGTCTTTTGTTTTAATAAGCACGTTGTACAGGCTTCACTTTGTTTCCAAGTTGCCCAAAAACCTATTTAAGATTAGGAAAACTAAGTGGAGGGGGATTACCTGTTATCCAATGAGACTTAGACCGTGACGTTTCAACTGAAGAAATTCGGTTTAGTATTCAGAAATTCCGATTCAAATACTTCAATTTAACATCAACCTTATCTGTTTTATAACCCACTCCTTTCCAGGTCAGCATTTTTTCATAGAATGATCTAACTCGCAAAGCATTTTCATTTAAAAAACAAAAAAAAAAAAAAAAATCTAATCATGTAGGTTTACTTATGTTTTAGACTTACGTTTATGGGTCTTAAAACATCTCCTAGTAGTGCTACTAAAAATCCATTAAAGTCGTAAATTTACAGATGTGCACTTCCTCCTTGACAGTTAGGTAGATTGTACGCTAAGCAGACAATCCACCCAACTAAGTATAACTTTTTTTAAATTTCTCCACGTTTATAACCCAAAATATGCACCCCTTGAAAATAAGTGATACTCCCTATCCCATTCAATTCTAGAAACAAAGTTTCTCTCATAAAAAAGTTGAAGAAATTGTATCAGCATTTCCGCTGCAGCAATGGACATGCAAAATTTGTGAATACTCGCACATTACCAGTTACCAACCTGCAGCAGTTCCATGCCTTTTGCATGGTCACCCCTGATACATCTTTCTCACACATAACCTCAGATGTATAGCACTAAAAAAAAAAAAAAAAAAAAAAAAAATTTGTACTGGCAGTTTTTTTGCCAGTAAAAATGCACTTTACACTCCTTAAAGATTTTGTATTCTGATTTGCTTAACATAGATATGGAATTTAGAATCATAAGTGCCTGTTTTGTGGTGCTTAGCTCGCCCAGGCACACAAAATGCTTAGTGAATTGCACTCATGGTGCCTAACAAAGGTGAACAGACAGGTTCTAACCACTCCCAATTTTAGCAGATAGGGGGACTGACGCACAGAAGGATGTAGCAATATAGCCATGGATACAGTTATTCCCTTTCTATGGGGTGTTGGGGAGTGTTCCAGTTCACCCATTGGAGTGAAGGAGCGTTTCCCCACTTAAGTGCCCCCCCAAAGCTCCTGTGATGAAAAATATAATGGGAATTAATTTCAATTTTATTTTACATTGTCCCATCCTGAACTGAGCCTCAGGAAGTGGCAGGGCCTGCTGAATGACAGCAGGGAGGAGTTCTTGGCAGAGGGCTGCACTTGTTCAATGTGGACACGTCTTTTTTGCCAGCCGTCTTGCGACGGCCCGCCAGACATGCCCACTTTAAAGCTCTCAAACCAGCTGGCTTAAGAGTTAGGTGGAGAGCAAGTGCAGGCATCCAGTGCCCTCGGGAGCACCGAGAGACGCCACGCCCATCAATCAGGGTACTGCTCACAAGCTGGTTAACAGCACGTGAGCAGGCCAGAGTTGGTCAAGGGAGTTTGATGGGGCCTACACAGCAGTCCCTGCAGAAGAGGTTGGAGTGAGGAGGACGTCTTCCGTCACGATCCAGGTAAGTGATTCTTTTTTTAAATTGTTTGCCTGCTTCCTCCCCACCCTCAGTAGATGCCAGCTGCCACTGAACAAATGTCATGAAACATCACCAACAAGCCCAGAACTGAACTCACGACTAAAATGATATTAATCACAGCGAAGGTGAAAACCCTCCCATTGGTACTGAAACACCTGCAGCAGGTTCCTTTCCAGCCTCATGAATGCAGTAAAACATATCTGAAATCATTTAACATGATCTCACCAGTATTCACGATAGGTCAAACTAGGCACTCCAGGAAAAGGTATCATAGACCTAGAAAAAATGACTTTCCAATGCAAAAATCCATCTTAAAATGCTGCCTAGCTCATAAAGACAGACCATAAATCATTCCCACAAGATGGAGTTGAGAAAAATATCCCCCAAACTGCAAGAGAAAGGCATATAGCGAACATTATAGATATTAACACCACACCTACTTCTACAACTGGCACTACCCAATCACCCTCTGAAATGTCTATTACACAACTGCAGATCAGTTGCCAAACACTGCCAAGCAGTATCTGAAATATATTAGCAATTCATGAATGTCATGTCTCTAACAGACTTTACTGAATGAGGCATCACAAGCAGTCATGGGGTTCTATCATTCCACCTGAATGTTTTGAATTTTCCATCATCCAAATTGACAGAGTAGATGAAAAACAGGGAGAGGCACAGATCCATACAAAAGTCATTATATCCAAGAATATAAAAAAAACTATAAATTCCCTACTTTCCAAAGCTTATCAGTGGAAACCCAAATAGTACATCTTAAATCCATTCAAGCCCCCCCTCATCCACCACCCTCCTGACTACAGCGTTGCTTTAATCAAACACCATCAAGAGTTCATCACAGAGAAAATGATAGTATCTCATCAGAATGTACTTTTGGGTGATGTTAACTTGCACTGGGATGTTAAAAATGCTGGAGCAGCTTCACAATTATATTCATTTAAATCAACATTGACCAGAACTATGGTTAAAATCCACTCATGTGAAAGTATTCACTTTAGATCAACTAACTGCCCCAGAAGGGATGAAGAAGATAAATGGCCTACTTTATTGTATCACAGGCTTTACTCTATCTGTCAAGGTGAGGAGGACATTACGTCTGCCACAATGATGAACAGAAGAATGCCATATTTAGAGTGCACTGCCAGTCCAAAGGTTATCTCTGTACCTTCAGAAGAATCGCCATCACGGCAGTTCTTCTGACGGTACCAGATGTTTGCTGGGTGGCTGCCATCAGTTTTGAAAGCCGTCCACCCCTTTTTTTTTATTTTAAACAAATTACTAAACCCCACACTGAGTGAGGTTTTGTTCCTGGTATAAGGGTCATTATTTTAATATTCCATTGCGTCACTGCCAGGTTTTCTTCTGACATCAGCCCATCAGCCCTCAATAGAGCAGGCCATGCGATGCCCTTAGTCTGAGGATAGAATGCTGGTGCTGTCAGGTCTTGGGATTAAGCTTTCCATCGACAGAGCAAATGGGGGCACCACCATCAGAAAGCGGACGGGTCGCCTGACTTTTAATGGGGTAGCTGGACAAAGAGATGGGCAGACAGGGTACACCGTCTCATTCGTGATATGGGACCTTGTTGACCAAACTCTAAATCAGGCCCAGAGTCGTCAATTCCAGTTGACTTGCTAGCCTACTACCTAATCCCTTTCACTGTACCCGCCTCCAAAACCTCTAACAGAGACAAAATAGAAGACCTAGACAATGGATAAGAAACTTCAAATGCCTTAACTTGCACATTCTAAAACATTCAGTCCCATCTTCTCTACAAGTGAAAGACATTTTTATTAAAATGCAATAGTCTTTGCAGACCGGGGGGGGTTGGACAAGGATGCCAATTCTCACTGTTCTTCTATCCATATTGGTACCGTGTATGAGGACGAGCTCCCCGGTGTCCTTATAAATGCATATAAAGTTTGTCAAAAAAAAAAATGCAAGTCATCTAAAGCCACATGTGCGACATTAAAGTGCAATTTATATTGAGCTGACAACATTATAATGTGCAAAATGTAGTATGTATTTATACATTAGTACTACGCCTCAAAAAGTTTAAGCAAGCTTAATTTTTCGTACAACTAAACTAAATGTGCTAAGACGCGCATAAAATACAAAAGTTGACCTTACCCTGACATGCATTTAATAAAAAGCTTCACATCACACTGCAGAATGTTCCTGATTAATAATAACATTTTGAATGTTTCAGAAAGAATTTGAGAAATAAAAAAAATAGTCCTTATTTTACACATTAAATACAAGGCATCAATGGAAAATGTTGATCTTTTAACATATTTTTCTAATTTTATAATGAAGATATGTTGTGTTGAATAATATTAATTGCAGCTAATGTTACTATTGTTTAGCTCATATATAATTTGTTTTATTAGAAGGTGAAGAGCGTGGCCATACCCATAGGAAAGGAGGTCTAAGAATCGAAAGGCCTCATAAGTAGACATAGATATAATAATGTTTCGTACTTTGTGATAATTCTTTATAAGTTCATTGTGCGGAATCGTGAGAAAGGAAGAGCACAAGAACACCAAAAGCTGATTGGACGAGAGGAGAAGATACAAGTGCAACTGCAACATTTATTTTTGACGGTTTGTATTTGTGAGTGCTCCTAGAATAGGTTAATGCTTTTTCCAGAAACCTGTACCTCACATGCTTTCTTCTTTATACCTTACATGCACTGAAGCGGAATGCTAACAACTTTATGCTGAAAGCTGAACGCTGATTTGCCATCCCTTTTCCAACCGGATTGCTGTTTGTGGTAGCTGAAGCTATGGCATGACTATTTTACTTCATTGCTGAGACTCTGGAGTTTGGTAAACCTCTCTTAATGGGAAGTTCAGCTATTTTTGACTGACTAATCATATGCAAGTGGAAGATTTAACAAGTGACTCATTTACTAGTACTCTTAAGACAGGATTATTGCAACTCCCATCTCTGTGGAATCTCTAAGATCCACCTTGCTCCTCTCAGAACAACACTTCTTGCAATGGCCACACTTATCACAGGGTCAAAGATGACAACCCCAATTATGTCCTCACCTGCCAATTCATAACATGCATTCCCTACACAGTTCTTTATTGGGAAACCCCAAAACACATGGCTATTAAATTACCATCTCATGTGGTCAGCACTATATCAGAAACTCAGACACCTTTCAACTATAAACTCAATCATACAAGAAAGAAAAAAAAAAAAAGAGTCTGAAGCAATCTTTCTCAGTAAATGCAACTCAGATCTTGGAGTTCTACCTTGGGCTTTTCGTAGGTTCTGATTGTTGGAGGGATAGAATTCCATTTCCAATTCCCAAGGGTCATAGTTTGTCCCAAGAGAGCTCCCTACTGATGAAGCTGTTAGAGATCACATCAGCTAGAACTAATCTTACAGCTACTGTTCCGCTTTCATCCTTCCTACAAACTCCGACATAGATCTGTGACAGGGATCATTTAATTAGCTTTTTCGATTGTGTATGCATAGTATTATGAGCTGTATGGCAACATTGGCTACGCTATGTAAAATGCATTGTCACCTCCTTTGGTCTGATTCATGCCATATAAAATTAATACATAAAGGATCATGTTTTCATCCTACGCGTTGTGCTCTTGTGAATTTATTATTTGCAATTTAAAAGAACAATAAAAGTCTTTCATAATACTTTGCGATTGCACACAGGATGTGATTTGAAGGTTGGTTATTTCATGGAAGATGATGATTTTCCTTTATTTGCTGGTTGCTACATTGATGAGGATGGTGTAGCAATTTTCACAGCGGTGTAATACCTTCTACTGTGTATTATGCTTCGAATTGTGACAGCATTATTTGTGAGCGCCTGCTTTCCATATCTTGGTCAGATCCTCCTTGTAATATCTTTTGGATAACTTCAATCCTTGTTTTGTTATTTTCCCTTAAGGCAGGCATGTTTGTATATTGTCTTAGATATATATCGTTAGAGAGTTTCTAAACGGTTTACTAAACAGTTTAGTCAGATGGCTTGAGCTGCATCACGTTGTACTGGTTTATGAAGTTTGTTTCATTTACTTTGTAGATTTATTTATTCTCAACAGGAAGGGTATTACTGTTCACTGCCGGAAAAACTGGTGTATTTCATGTTAATCAAGTGAAAACCAATCAATGGGCGTCACATACTCATTAGGGAATTGTCCAAAGCCTTTCTAATTCAATACTGTACTTGGAAACCAGGTCCATGGTACTTATCTGTTCGTGGGTGGGGATACTGCCTAATTTGTATTAAAATAGATGGAGGTGTCAAAATAGTTTTAGCTGATGTTGCCAATTGCCAGATTGAAAACAAACCGAGTCTATCCTTGATTATGCCTTATGTTTCTTTGCTCCACCACCCTGCTTTTCCTGTCTCTTTATCTCACTCTTGCAGGTTCTTCTCACCCCTGCTTTCTTTTTCCATCTTTCTTTTCCTCCTTTTTTTCTCCCTTTTAATCCTTTCTCTTTCGCTGGGACAAAGTTTGGTGATAAAAATACATTTAGGATCCTAAATTGTATGCCAGTGCCTGACACCAGCACACCCGGCACAAATGAAACACAGCGGGGTGCTCATTTCCATTGGCTTGATGCCCATGACTTGCATATTTTTGACAGATCTTCACCTCATTGATTATCAGACATATCTGTCCACCCATCCACCTTTTTATACCTAGAGTTTCCATTAGATTATTGCCGACTTACTGCCTAGTTTCCCTTAAGTGGGTACCAGACATCCTTAGAGCATGTGATTAGCCGGTTGCAGAATGTTTTCCGGGTGCAGCCTGTCCTCCATACATCAGAGGATGTTCCACAGCCACCAAACTCCAAATCAAGCCAAAAGCAGGTGGACCTGGAACATCAATTTCCACTTCGTTTTTTTTTTTTTTTTACTTTTGCACAGCCTGACCCACCTTGCTACTTCAGGCAATCCACCCATAATTGTGCCAAGACTGTCTACTCGCATCTAATGGCAATACTATGTGAACTTAAAAAAATTTAATTAAAGAGAAGGTTTAGAATGTAAAATTTGCGAGACAGTATCACTTTTATGATCCCAGAGCGAGGTGCCTTTATCCTCTTCATTATAAAACATTGCCTATTGTCATGTGCACTTATCTTCTACAATAATTAACCACATTGTTTCTACCACAGTGAATGTAAGTATCACCTCACTTCTACAGTGAATGCGACTATGTACCTCAGCCTATAATCTGTGACTGGACTTTTCCCTCAGAATCTAGATGACTGGGTATTGCTTCAATATCACTGCACTAGTTTGACTAGGCATGAGCATATGGACCAACACACAGGAGTCTAGTTTCAAAGGGCATGGACTTTTTTTAGTATCTATTTCGGTACCTATTTGAGCAGGTTTATTGGTAAAGAGCTTAGTCATAGACCATGAGATGTGCTTTGCAATCTTATTTATGTACAAGAGCAATTGTGAAATACAATTCGTATAATGATGCACACAACTTTAGGGTCTTGAAAAATTCCATGGGTTGAAACTTTTGTTGGCTGTATTAAATATTAGTAGTATTTATGAAAATAAAGCTAAAAATCTAATAGTAGGCATATCCCACTTTTAAAGTTTTGTATACAACTCCTGTGGTTGAGATAACAATTATAAAACTTCCGGTACCGCAAACATATTGTTTATTAAAGCTGCAACTAACCCAAGCAAGCTTTCCTCGGAGCTGAATTAAAGAGGCGCCCATCACTAATCTCAAAGCAGCCTGAAAACACCTCAAGAATGTAAGGCTAGAGCAGGCAGGAGAGCAGGAGGAACCCACAGGAAGCACATTACCTCAATCCCGTCTGGACATGCCAGACTGGGTGGCTGCAGAATGAAAGTCAGGGAGGTTTTATGACTAAGAGCACCTGGTAATGGCAAGATTTAGTTCATTTAGATTTACAAGTCTTTATGAAGCTCATGTTGAAATTAATGAACGAAGAGTAAGAAGTAAGGAACGAAGAGTAAGAACTAAGGAAATATACAAATAATATATAACTAGTATTAATAAAAGGAATGAGTATGCAAATCTGTAGTCATAGGAATATGCCCTTTTCATAAGACCTTCAAATGAGGGTCAACTCACAAGTATACATCATTCTTTTCATGCGAGGACTACAAAATCACCCAAAATGGTGCCTTGAAGCAATCTCCATTATCACTGCTTAAAACATTGTATTGTAATTGCATTTGTATAGCGCTTACTACCCCAGACGAGGCGTAAAAGCGCTTTTTCGGCAAGTAGCACGCTACTCCGTGACCCATAGAGGATTAGTGTTGAATTAGTATGGTGAAATATTAAAGTAATTTGAGTGGTGGATATTAGTCAGTTAGTTTAAGTGAGAAGGATAGCAGAGGGATAGAAGGGGAAGAAAGGTTTGCATTGATATGGAACCTGTTACCCCTGATGGGTGTTGAAGCGCATTTTTGGCGAGTAGCATGCTACTCCGGAACCCATAAAGGATTAGTGTTCAAAATGAGTATAGTGAAATATGAAGTAATTTGAGTGGTGAATATGTTATTCGGATAGAGAAGGGTAGGTGGCGGGATAGAAGAGGAAAAGGTTTGTATTTATATAGCACTTGCTACCCCTGTTGGGGTTTTGAAGGGCATTATTGGCGAGTAGCACGCTACTCTGGAACCCATAAGGATTAGTGTTGAATTAGTATGGTGAAACAGGATATTAATTTGAGTGGTGGATATGTTAGTCAGTTATTTGGATTGAGAAGGGTTGGGGAGGGGTTGAAAAAGGTAATATATATATATATATTCACTGAAAAAACCATAGGTTTCACACATGTTATAGTTAGCGGAAATTTTACTGATAAAAAACCAGTGAAATTGCCCCGTTATAGTTAGTGCTGGCAACTATAACTCACGCGACCGCAATCCTCTGCTGATGCTAATACTGTATTTAGACACTTATTTGCCCATGTCTTCTTCCATACATTTTTAGCTATACATATATTACAAATATTTTTTTTTCATAAAGACACATATGTCATCAGCAGAAGATTGCGGTCGCGTGAGTTATAGTTGCCGGCACTAACGGGGCAATTTCACTGGTTTTTTATCAGTAAAATTTCCGCTAACTATAACATGTGTGAAACCTATGGTTTTTTCAGTGAATTTGCAAGGTTTTTTAAATGCTAATTCCTAACTATAACGTGTGTGAAACCTAAGGTTTTTTCAGTGAATTTGTACGTTTTTTAAAATGCTAAGTTACTTTACGCCATTCGAGGCGTGCGCGCCCACTTAACGCAGTTCGTTCCGTGCACGGTTTTTATCAACTTTAATAAGCCCTGTACATTTGGTGGCCTTCGGCCACCAAAAGCACAGGGGGTGGGGTCAATGTGGATAGTGTTTTTTTTATTTCGATTTTATAATTTCATGTTGCCAAAATTTAGTTTTTTTTACCTATTAATAAGCCCTGTACATTTGGTGGCCTACGGCCACCAAAAGCACAGGGGGTGGGGTAAGTGTGGATAGTGTTTTTTTTTTTTTTTACCGTACGCTTACGGTAAGCGTACGGTAAGCGTACTCGGCGAAATTGCCGAAAAAAAAATAAAACCGTTTTTGCTCTTGGGGGATGTTTGGGGACTCCCTCAACATGACTATGTGGGAGGGAGTTGTCAAAACAGCCCCGTAACATGTTTTTGGGCAACATGTTTGATAAACAACACTCAGTGCGAGAGACAAAATGGCGGACGCCGCTTCCTGGTTTCGGCCGATTCGAATGTTTACTAAGATCTAAGAGCCAATCAGAATCGCGCTCGCGCACGCCACCGTACGCTTACGGTAAGCGTACGGTAAGCGTACCGTAAGCGGGCTCAGATATATATATTGATTTAAAGGCTATTTTCTCAGAATCTACTGAACAGATTTACACCAAACCTACAAAAGGCACTTCCTTGACCTAGGGACTACCTCTCTGCCAAATTTCTAGTAATTCTGTTCAGCCGTTCGGGCTGTAGCTCGTTCTAAAGGTCCTATGGAAAAATGCATGGGAAAAACGCGTTTTGGGACCCCCCTTTTATCTCAGCCCCCGCTTGACGAATCCCCCCGAGACTTTCAGGGTAGGAGCGGAGCGTAGCGCCCCACCTATTTTGAGAAATTCGCGAGGATTCATCGACCGGCGCCAAAGTTATTCAAAATAGAATGTTGAGGTTTTCCTATGGAAAAGGGGTCCTAACTATAACTACCTACTGGCGACCGCCAGTAGGTAATTATATATATACATATAACCTACTGACGGTCGCCAGTAGGTAGTTATAGTTAGGACCACGTTTCCATAGGAAATCCGCAACATTCTATTTTGAATACCTTTGGCGCCGGTTGACGAATCCTCACGAATTTTTCAAAATAGGTGGGGCGCTACGCTACGCTCCGCTCCTACCCTGAAAGTCTCGGGGGGATTCGTCAAGCGGGGGCTGAGATAAAAGGGGGGTCCCAAAACGCGTTTTTCCCATGCATTTTTCCATAGGACCTTTAGACACAGCTACAGCCCGAACGGCTGAACAGAATTACTTGAAATTTGGCAGAGAGGTAGTCCTCAGGTCAAGGAAGTGCCTTTTGTAGGTTGTGTAAATCTGTTCAGTAGATTCTGAGAAAATAACCTTTAAATCAATATATATATCTGAGCCAGCTTACGGTGCGCTTACCGTACGCGTACGGTGGCGTGCGCGATTGATTGGTTTTTAGATCTTAGTAAACATTCGAATCGGTCGAAACCAGGAAGCGGCGGCCGCCATTTTCTCTCTCGCACTCTGAGGGGGGAGCTGATAAACAAATGCCAAAAACATATAAAGGGGCTGTTTAGACAGCGCCCATGCACATAACCATGTTAGTTGAGTCTTCAAAGATCCCTCAAGGCAAAAAACGGTAATTTTTTATTTTTCGAAAATTTCGCCGATGACGCTTACCGTACGCTAAAAAATTATAAAAAAAAAACCCCACTCTCCACCCCGTGTGCAAATGGTGGCCGAAGTCCACCATTTGTGCATGGCATATAAGAGCACAGCATTTCCCCAAAAAATTTCAACAGATTACCTATCACAAGGAAGCGCATAATATGTCCTCCATGTGCGCGAAGCGCATCGTGCGTACATGGCCCATCTAGTGTAACGTGGGCAAGCGGTGCGCGAAGCGCACCGCGTGCTCACTGTGCGCGCACGGTGCTCGAAGCGCACCGTGCGCGCACGGAACGAACTGCGTTAAGTGGGCGCGCACGCCACGAATGGCGTAAAGTAACTTAACATTTAAAAAAACGTACAAATTCACTGAAAAAACCATAGGTTTCACACACGTTATAGTTAGCGGAAATTTTACTGATAAAAAACCAATGAAATTCCCCAGTTATAGTTAGTGCAGGAAACTATAACTCACGCGACTGCAATCTTCTGCTGATGACATATGTGTCTTTATGAAAAAAAAATATTTGTAATATATGTATAGCTAAAAATTTATGGAAGAAGACATGGGCAAATAAGTGTCTAAATACAGTATTAGCATCAGCAGAGGATTGCGGTCGCGTGAGTAGCACGCTACTCTGGAACCCATAAAAGATTAGTGGTGAATTAGTATACTGGAATATAGAATTTGAGAAGTGAACAGGTTAGTCTGTTATTTTGATTGAAAAGGATAGTGGAGGGATAGAAGAGTAAAGGATTTTTTTTTTTTTTTTTTTATTTGTTTTCATTTATTATTTCTTTTTTTAGGTCCGAGATAGGGTAGTGCATTAGAAAGAGTAGTAGAAAGAAGTTTGAGATGAGTCAGAAAGTTGGGCTAGAAGATATATTGAGAGAAGTATAGGCTGAGAAATAGGGTAGTGCATTGGAAATGCTAAATTAGAAGAAAGTGATAAATATATAGATCCATAAGTACATTGAAAGAATATAGATGCATAAAGGAGGTAAGCATATGTAAATTAAAGATATTGATAAGAGGTACAGGATGAGAAATAGTGTAGTGCATTGGATATGCTTTTTCAGGAGAAAAGTAACAGACACAGATCCAAGTAGATGGCGGTACATAGATGCACAATAGAAGCAAACACATGTAGACCAAAGAGGATATAGATATTACCTACTGGCGGTCGCCAGTAGGTAGTTATAGTTAGGACCTATTTTCCATAAGAAATCCGCAACATTCTATTCCCAATAAGTCTGGCGACGGCTGACGAATCTTCGCAAAGTTTTCCAAACTTTTGGCCAGCTCCGGTCCGCTCCTATCCTGAAAGTTTCGTGGCGATTCGTCAAGCGGGGGCTGAGGAAAAAAGGGGGTCCCAAAACACTTTTTCTCCCCATGCAATTTCCCATAGGACCTGTTGACGCAGCTACAGCCCGAACTGCTGAACGGAATTACACCAAATTTGGCAGAAAGGCAGACCTTGGTTCAGAGTCGTGCCTTTTGCTTAAATGGTGTAAATCCGTTCAGTAGTTCCTGAGAAAATCAAAAGTAAACTCACATATATCTGGGCGGAGCCTAACCACACATCTCATCCTGAGATCTGATTGGCTGTCAGCACTTCATCCAAGAAGTGTTGGCAGCCATCTTGGGACCAATATACATGATAGCACCTCATTAAAAAGCATTGCAGTTAATAGAAGGTTTTAAGACTTTAGTTACATTATAAATCATTTGTTGATGGTACCATACTCATTTTAGGAATTGTGGTGTGTTCTAAGGTGATTTTACCATGTGAAAAAGCCTTCTGCTGGGATATCATGAATCATGTTTGAGAGAAAACTATTTTCACATGCTTTTCCCACAGAGGTTTGAAAGGTGATCTATAAGCTAAACTGAGAGCATATTTTCTGTAAATTCACATTATCTTTCTCAGTCATGTGAGAATGAAGTCTGACATTCTCAGTAAAACATGTACATCCAACAAGGGCAGAGACTGTCAGTTGATTCCTTTGTTTCTACAGTTAAAAAACTGTAGAAAATCAGTACAAAAAAAAAAAAAAAAAAAAAAAAAAAAAAAATAGAACTACTTAAAAGTTAGCATTTAAAAAACCTTAGAAATTCACAGAAAAAAACCATAGGTTTCAGGGGTGTTATAGTTAGCTGCCCATTTCACTCATACAATACCATAGAAATTCCTCCGTTATAGTTAGTTCTGCTAACTATAACTCACGCGCCCGCAATACACTGCTGATGATGTCACATATTGCATCATTCAAGACATGTTCAGTGACCTCACTGATGACATCTCAAATGACATCACTGATGACATCATCCATTTGACAATCTGATACACCTCATCATACACTAGTATAACCTTTCATCACTCACTGTAAAATACAGAGTAAACCATATTTTAAAACATTGACACACCAATACCAGTTACTACATACCCACTCACTGATTCCTAAGTCTACACACACACACACCCATTCAACAACAGAATCATCTATACATGCAGTCATTAATTAATAGAACACTATCAAATGCACTTACACACATATAGACATTGACACATCAGCAGTCATCTTAGTCGGTTATGCAGTCATCCTACTCACTCATGAAAAAAAATGCATCGCACTTAAATTTACTCACTTACAATTATCCAACACCTCATTTATTCAAACACATAGTAACTCATCGTTAATGTTAAAAAAGCACCATTACAATGTTTAAGTCACGTTTGAAATAGCTTACGATCCCACCCCCTAAACTGTGCATATGATTAAGAGGTGCTTTACCTCGAAACGCGTCATGCTGTTTTGCCCGGAATAAAAGATTTTAAAGTACGCTGGTGTGGCCGGTTTCACGCTGCTGAGGGTTGGCGTGTGCTTTGGATTTATTAGGTGTCTGACACACCTGAGACCAGCCCGACTCGAAAGGCTGTGGCGCTTTGTCAGATTTCGTTTGGATAGATATATATATGTTTTTTTTAAACATAATTATTCTACAGGTTTATACAAAGCAATACACAAAGATAGGTACATATCTATAGTGAAAATAAAGACTTCTATACAGAGGGATATGCTGTAAATTTCTGTTAGTGTATGGTGCTTATGTGGGGAGCCAATTCTGGAGTAGTTTTCAGAAGATAAGGTGGTTGACGGTGGATCTTCTGTTGGGGGTCAAGAGTTCCATAATTTGGCTGCCTGAACAAAGAGGGATGCGCAGTATTACCAGGTAGTAAGGATTTTTTTTAGGGTATGTAGATGGGTAGTGCTAAGGGTTAGGAAAACGCTTTCAGGGTTCAGTGATGCATTGTGTTAAGGGTAGTAAGGCGTTTTTAGGGTTTTGTTGTGGGTAGAGTGAGGGGGTAGTAAGAGGTTTTCAGGGTTCTGGGATGGGTAAGGAGGGTGTACATTGTGCGTGCGTGTGTGCGCGTCAAGAATTCAGGTATTGTTCACCACAGCACGCAGCTCTTCCTGCTAGGGCCAAGGCTCTGGGGAAACCGCTCCCATAATTCAGATTGAACCACAGGAGGTGGCACTCCAGGATTTTAGGATTACAACAATTCGTGTATTGCACCAGCAACAAGAAATATCTTTATTTAAACAAAAGGGGGATATGGAGGTTTACCCCCATAAAAAAATAAGGAATGAGGGGGTTTAATACCCCAATATTGTTTTAAAAAAAAATTAGGTACCTTTACCTCGAAACTAAGGAGGTTAAGTAGTATTAAAAACACACACACATTTATTTATATGTATAGGGTTAGAAATAATACCATATCAGCTTCCATGAAGTATCACAAGGTAAAACACCATGATGTAAAGGTAAGCAGTATATGATTACAGCAATGTAATCTACCACAATGTAATTACATGCTCCGTAAAGAATGGCATTCCTGCAACCCACCGGGAAAATGCCAAAGTTGCAGAATAGCCACATATAGGGGCTACTCCGTGCTGTCACTGCAGGCAACAGATATGGGATGAAATCATCTCAATCACATATGAAAATGGACTATACTAATGACGGACTGGAGAAAGGAAAAGCAACTAATTACATATTATCAAATTATCGCCGCTTTAGCGGCAGAACACTGCTGCTAAAGCGGCGATAATTTTATCGCCTGCCTTGATAATATGCCCCTAAGAGAGCGGATGTAAAATATCGAGTTTATTAAAACTATTGTAATAAAGAAGAAACATCTAAAAATCAGAGGAAACATCCTGCCTGTCCACATTTTATGGCATAATGTGGAAACATCTTAAGTATCTTTGTAAGTATAAACCAAAACCCCAATGCCTGGGAGGGGTTTTTACTTTCACCACAAAAAGTATTTGGCGCTGGAAGGGTGCCCTTTTCTTGGCACAAAATAGGATTCACTGCTTTGCATCTTGGGGCTTTACCTGGGTGGTACCTGGGCAGATCAGAGTAAGTACCCAATAGTTTGTGACAACTCCCAATCTACTAAGCTAGCCAGACTGAGCTTTGTGTCAAAAAACATAACACCTTTTCGAAGCAGGCGCTAACAAGGGGAAATGCTTACATTTCCCCAAACAGTACACACATCGTATGTGTGCTGCACTGTACAGCCCATCATTCAGTATCTGGAATGGGATAGAAATTATCTATACATAGGATTTTGTACTGGAAGGTATGCTTCCAGGACAAGCCTATCCTAGACACTGCCCACACCTTTACATTGGGGTGTAAAGGTTGTGCGTTGTGCTAGGCAGCCTGCTTCTGTGGCTGCATGAGAGGAGATTAGCAGCAGGCAATTTTTTGTGAATATGACTCCCTTGTTTCCTCCCTCTTGCACAATGCAGCCTCGCATCTTTGGTTGCTGTACTGTGTTGTGCTAAAAAAAAAAAAAATTATAAACACATTTACTCCTGTGTACTTACAAGAATGATATAGCGCCACCGTTTCCCGAAACTTCGTTTCCCAGGCTGTCTAGCATGTCTTTTTGTGCACAGACAACTTAGAGGTTTAATATTCGTTTTTAGCTTTCGCTTGCACAGCGATTGAGTTGTGCTCGTGAAATCCATTGCATTCAATATAAATCTTGAAAGGGGTTTACATCCCGCCATCTTGCTTTTCATTGGTTCCTGTGCTTGCCACTTACATTTCCTCCATTTCCATTAGCAGTAGCATACTGTTTCCTATTGTTACTCGTGCTGTCCCTGTGTGTTTTTCTTACCAGTGTCTATCTCTGAAGTACTTTTTCCATGTGCGTTAGGGCACTTTAAAAAAATGTTTTATCTGCACAGCACTTGTACTGTGCTCGTTTACATAAACATTCTCCCACTGGCTGCATGCATTTCAAGCGAGATTGTCGGCTCCAAAACCCTCCCCTGCACAGCGCTTGTGCTGTGCTGGTTTATGTAATCATTCTCCCCGTGGCGGCATACCAACATGAATGGATGTGGCATGGGTCAGATGACCCACTATTTATCCGTCCTAACATATCTCTGCTATGAACAATTACACATCAAGGCAGCTCTAATTTATAGCCTTGCCCGTCTATTTGCCTTTCCCATCTTCTGCCTGCTAAACAAACCAAGGCATTGTTTCATCCTCCAATAATAAATGTGTGCCTTTGAGTTTGGAAATGATAATATTGAATATTCAGTTGGCAAATGACTACTCTGTTTGTGGTGTGATATGTAAATAATATTTCTCTTTTAATAAAATGTATACAGTGCTAGAGAAGGCTTCTTTCTGTAAAATGTGTATTCTCTGCTTGAAAGAGGGTTTGCTGGTGCACCATGTGTAAGCGTAGGAAAAATGAGATTGCAGCATCCCAGGATTAATACTACAATGGGCTATGAGAGACTGCATATATTGTGCTTCGTGTGTTCATGGTTTCTGCCCCTCAAAAGTATATAGTTCAGTCAGATGGAAATTCGAGAAATGTGGGTGTCCGAGCAGAAATTGCAGGAGAACACGGTTCACTTTCTGTAGTAAAGGATTGCAGCTCAGTGGGTTAATGCACCGCCTCTTACACATATTTAAGTTTCAACTCCCACCGTAAACCGCTACCTCATAAGGTTGGCTTAGTAAGTATATCAAATTGGGACACGGTAGCACTGTTTATTTAGAGTAAGTGACCTTTGTCAAAATTTATCATTATTATTAAATCCTGGTCATTTTGGGTATCGAATGGATCAGGAGTAGTTTGGGTGTAAGAGGCCAAATTATGTATTGTTGTAAATGGTATTACTTAGAAATTGATAACTCCTCCCCCCCCCCCCCAAAAGTCATTTTCGATTCACGGACATGCTGTGAGCACTATAGACACAATTCTTAAGCAGCAGGTTTATCGTGAGTACACGGTACATGCGGATGTCATGGTTTTCTGCTACTAGGCAGCAGGTTGCTCCAGATAGTTAATTGAAGCCGAATGCGTTTTTGTAAGCACTGTTGTTCTGTGCCGTCGTTTACATACAAGGAAAAAAAAAAATCAGTTGTAGAGTAAAAAAATATATATTTTAATCCATTTGCTCTCAATTTTTAGATATATTGTGTATCTCGACAGCTTTGACAGTGCAATTTCTAACCTGAAGATTCATTGGCGTATATGTAGATTTGGGTACGTTATAAGTGTTTGCCTCACCCTCCTACATGATTTCATTGTGTCCAGATTTAATTATATCCAATTTCCCCACTTATTGTTGCAGCTTTCATAGTGAGTTTTTCGTCAACAGGTTCCTGTTTCAGGATTGAATTTAATGCACATATGGGATGCAAATATTAATTACAGTACGCGCTCATCACACTAAGGCCATTAGAATTTGAAAGATCCGAGGCAGAGTTTATTGCTTTCCACATCGGAGGAAATGACAATAATGGGTCTGTTTTTTGCATAATTAGCTGGTGTATTATCCATGACGGTACATCAGTTACGGATGCTAAAATTGCTTCAACCTTTTATTGCAGGAAGTCTTCAAAACATGTAACAGCACATCCCCCCCCCTTGCTCTTCATTGGTTCCTGTGCTTGCCAATTAATTCCCCTACGTTTCTATTGGCTGTAGCATACTGTTTACTATTGTTCCATGTGCTTTTGCTTGTGTGCTTCTCTTATCAGTTTCCTATCGCCAAAGTACTGTTTCCATATGCTTTTGGGGAACTATTTTTTTTTTTTTTTAAATGTTTTGCCTGTGCTGTGCTTGTTTACATAATCATTCCTCCCCTGGTTCCACACCAACATGAATGGATGTGGCACGGAGTTACGTGGCTCGTATGATGCACTGGTTATCCGTACTAACATATCTCTTCTTTTAACAACTATGCACTGAGGCACCGCTAATTTATAGCCTTGCCCGTCTATTTGCCTTTCCATCTTCTGCCTTTTAAATGAATCAAGTCATTGTATGGCTGTCTGGCTGTTCTATTGAGGTACTAGCGAGATCCATGGCATTCCTTTTCTATGCCTACCAGTGGATCGTGGTTGGCCCCCTACACTCAACCCCAGGCATATTTCCCCATGTTTCAGAATCCCTATTGAAGGCAATGTACCCTTAGGTGCATGGTGGAATACTGCGACCCCAGACCATATAGTTTGTAGGTTCTTAAACTTGGAGGTGCTCAATGGAAAATCAGCTGGAAGGAACCCGTTCTCGGCAGACTTGATTGTTTCAACTGATGGGAGTTGCCGTCAGTCAGGTTGTATTGGCCTCACTTCTATCTCCACGCAGAGTTTTGCGCCCCAACCTATCTTCCACTTCATGTTTGAGGAACAAGCGCACATGCGATTTACATGATGGTACATACAAAGGTTTGAAAACTCTGCACATAATGTTGCCCTCTAATTACCAGTGTACACCACGACGTTACGACCAAATGTACAGTGGCAGCACTGTGTTAAGTGTGCATTAACTAAGCACGGATGTTATGCCCAACCCCACCAAGCCTTCAGAGAGCTCCTTCTCTTCCAACCTCACAAACATTGCCCACACAAACACATATTTCCAAGCAGAACATTTGTATTACGAGTTTCTTTTTTATACACATCAGTGGCTTTGCTTTACATAGTTATGCGGCTTTCCACCCAACTCATTTCATAGCCTGGTAGATCCCAGTCTTTTCTTGCCACAGGTGGTGTGACAGGGATACTGTAACTTCAGACAGTTCCATGCCCCAAAGATCATAACTACTAGAAATTCTTGGGAAAGGGTAGGGGGGCGATCCATTAAAGGCTCGCGGGCCTGTCTCATGCTTAGCTCTTAAGTCTCTTGCACCCTCAAGCCCAAAGCGAGCCAAGCTCTCATGCTGCTTCTGCCAGGTCAACCTTTTTGCCTCTTAAGTTAAACTTGAAAACTAATCACACTAAGTCACACATTATGTCCTTTGGACTAGGTAAAATAAGGTTGAATAATATCAGCCTCAATAGGCAAGATCTCACAACTGTGGATAACTTTTGCTATTTAGGAATAGGATTAACCTTTAGTTCATCAGGGTCATGGAACATGCATCTGGAGCAGGCTAGCTCTAGGCTTTGTATAACCTGTCTGTTACGTGATCAAAGCAGACTCTAGAGGGTCTGTCCTCCTTCCACGGAAGGTGTATAATTTGTGGTGTATTAGCGCAGCCACTTACGGTGCAGGTGTATGGGATTTTAATAATTGTTGCCCACTTCAGGCCGAGAAAAACCACTTCCTTCGACGGCAGCGAAGTTTACCACCTACTACATCTAGCTTAATCATTCAGAGTTAAATCAGGGTTTTGCTTCGGATAAGGTACGTCTGTCACCACTCCTACTGTGGGTTAGCGTCTGGATGAATCCAGCGGCAAAGCTATGTAGGGATATCATAGTTGTCTGCTTTGCACTGGATAAGGCCCATTTGATCCCTTGGCTAAGTTATATACGGGACACCTTAGGAACCCTGGGGTTATCAGGCTGGTTCTCTGATCCCAATAGCAATTCTAAAGCGGCAGAGGGGAAAGCAGCATTTATGGCGCATTGCACAGACTCCAGATTGAAAACAGAGTTAGTAAAACCTTCAGTCTTGAATTACTGTAGATCCTCATTACCAGGCATTATTATGACAAACAAATGCCTTTTTGTAAAAGCGCCCCATAGCGCGCTTTAACTTTAATGGCGGTCGTGCCCCTTTCTTTAGATACGGCACATCTAAAAAAAAAAAAAAAAAAAAAAAGAAAATATGGTGCAACCAACATTAAAGTGGAAGAGCCGTATGGGTTCTTTTACAATCAAGCATTTGTAATGTAATAGGCGTCACATTTACGAGGGTTTCGTAAATGCGAGACCTGTTACATTGCAAATGCTTGTTTCTTAGTGTTATTCTTAACGAAATTGCAGTAGCCGACCGGCACCTCTTCCAGTAAGCTGCATACACAGCAGCTGCTAGGGAGCGATCCTTTGGCAGCTGAAATTGCTCTTCGCCTCCAAATCGCAACGCTTTTGAGTCAAATTGATAAACCACATCAAGGAGTTGGCAAATCCAGGAGGCTGCCAGTTTAATTAAGATAGATAAGGCTGCTGTCGGTAGGTATGCCGGGCTCACTCCGCACTGCACTTGAGACAACCACTGCAGCCTGCTCTCTCCAGCGATTCCTAGCCCCTGACTCTTGGGGCACAGCTTCCATTTGTCCTCCGTGGAACGCTTGTTAGTGCACAGCACTGTTTTAGTTTAATAAAACAGCATTATGGCAAACTTGTGATTCCATGAACACAGGTTGCAAAAAAGCACTGCGCATTTCAATAAACAAGTTATAACACTTTGAACGGACTTTCAATAACTTATAGTGCAACACTCCTCACCAATCTACAACTTACAACAAAAACAGTTTATTATTAATCAGATAGGAGAAACCGAATGCATTTACCAATGCTGGTTTCAGATTTGGCACATACTGCTCATTTGACTGGGATTGTGGCCTCAGGAGCTTGTCTGGCTCAAACACACACCCTGTCCTTCTCTTATTCACCTGCTTGAATGTCAAAACACATATGGGCTGAGAACCAAAAAATGTAAAGAACCAAACTGCGCATCCCCTACCCATAAACATTGTTTTCTTATAATAAATCCATGTGGCCCAGGTGCCATTTTTGAAATTTTTTTAATCCTTCAAGAGTCTCACAGGAATGCAACATCTTTTGCAGTTTTTCTTTCTTTTTTGGGCCCAGGGAGAGTCCCTCTAGATCTACCCTATGGCACCTAGAGTGTCAGGTTATCCCTACTCTGCCCCCTTCTACTATTTTTAGGTCTCGCTGAGCCAAAGGCTCGAAGAGACATTTTGTATGTGGGATTTTCAAAGTGCTACCCACAGTCTTTTGGCTGGCTTAAACCCTGAGTGCACGATCACATGCACGTGCACAGCTGCTCCCACTCCCCCCTTCCTTCTCTATAGCTTTCTTTCACTTTAGCCGCTTTGACCCTTGCATTCCCCCTTCCCTTCTCACCCAGCCCTTTGATGCTCTGCTCGATTACTTTCACTTTCGCCGCTTTGATGTTTGATTTTTATTGCCTTTATGTGACGGAGATCCATTGCATTTGGCAGAACATTTCTGGGGCCGTATTGCATGAAATACACCAGGTGGCGCTAAACGTGTTTTACAGAGCACCATACAGCATTTTGTTCTGCGTTAAAAAAACCAGACGCTTTAGGAGCGGAAAGGAGCTATCCTTTTACTTGTATTAAAATGTATTTTTAAAGGTGTCTCAAAGGATCCTGAACATAGTTTATACTAGCATGCTCCAATACTGTCCCTATTTCACTCCTGATTGCACTGGCCTTCCAGGTCCTAAGACTCAGACTCATGATTTTACTGTTATTTCAAAACCAAACTAACATTTGTTTTGTTTTAGGTATTACCTTAGTAAAGCATACCTATGTGATCTTACTCTCCTTGGTCAGTGTTTTATTATGGATGACAAGATGTTTTCTCATTAGGACTCGCACAATAAGCCTCTTTCATTCCAAACATCTGGAAACGCATTCGTCTCTGTAACTATATAGTAATGGCTTTCAGTTACAGCTGGCGGAAATTATGCTACACACCTATTTATTGCCTTCAAATGATTCTGCTTTCACTGGTGTGACCATAACTTGCCAAAATATTTTACTGATGCTTTCGCCAGTGTCTCCACTTCTGTCTGAGCACTCCTCAAATGACACCTTCCTTAATCCCACCCACAAGCAAGGTAAGCCACTCAATTTTATGCTAATTTCAAACACTTTATCCAAATCTAAACCCATCATCCCTCCATCTGACATCACACATTTCACATGCAAATCAGTTCGCCTCCAGATCGCTCTCATGTACCCATCTGCTGTAGAAAACCGGACCCCACTGCTCTCACTGCTTTCCACGTGATCTTCATAAAGACCTCACTTCAGTCTTGCACTACAGCTCATACAACTGCTACATTATCCACCTTGTACCAAAGATGGGCCTCAGCCATGAATTAGACTTGAAATAAGAGTGCATAACAGTAAATGAGGGCAGCAGTACATAAATGGCGAAAGCACATATTCACTGCTAACTTCTTGGTTAATAAGCAAGCCCTTCATACACTGCATAATGATCTTGGAGGTGTCAAATCTATCTATTTCCAGGACCTCATTACCTCACCATCCACAAGCACTCTGTGCAAACCTTCAGCTCTTTACTCTCTCAATCATCTTCAATTATCAGTATTCTATTGTTCATCCTTACCTGCTCATGACTTCACCCTGCTACATCTGCTCCAAGATTAACACTATAATTAGTCCACAGTGCTCAAGTCCTCACTCGCCTCAACCCTGCGCAGTTACATTATTACGATTTAACACAACATCCTCCTAACAAACGTTTCCTCTTTTGAAAGTAGCTAATCCACCCTGTGCCCCCCCCCCTGTAACCATTTCGTCCTCCCTTCATCAAATCTTTGCCTCTTTCATCCAACAGTTTCCCCTGCGTTTCCCTTCGCACTGACTGCCTGTCCTGTAACCGACTACTCAACCCTCTCCTGTGTTCGGGACCCTTCATTCCACTATCCTATCCTCTCCTCTGTTCTGGTCTATGCTCATACTCTTAGATCGTTCTGCCTCTCCTTTGATATTGCTGGTCACCCCACACTTTTCTCAATGAGCGCACAGGCATTAGCTGGGTACCAGCCCTTATGCTCCTCAATAAGCAGCAGCAATCGTTGCAGTTTCACCAAGGTGAGTTTAGTAAAAGTTTATTTTACTACTTTCGATAACTGGTGCCTTTCGCAAACAGAAAAGGTAATGACAATGTATGGCACATTACAAGATGGCATGTTTTAATACTAGGGCTTCCGATTATATGCATAACGTTTGATCTAGCAGACATGATTGAACATATGGGGAGACCCTTAAAGGAAGGCTTAGGGCTCAAATCACAAAGGGACTAATATGCAATAAAGTTACGTGTCTCTTCACTCATGGCAGAATCTCCGCACTGCACTCACTGCAGTGCGCTGGACAGAGAGGCTGCCCAGAGTGCAGAGACTCCACACTTGTACCTTTACTACACGCAAGTCCCTTTGCAAATCAGACCCTTAACCTCTACGTCTTTGTGATTTTTAAAATAAAGAGAGGGAAGCATTTATAGTAAAAATGGAAAACTCGTGTCTATTTACAATGCAGTTATTGGTGGTTTTTAACTTTCAAGAAAATAACACATTTGTTCTTAAACGACATCCATATCTTAAAACACATTTTAGGATTTTGACATTTGGAATTTCATGTCATACCCTTCACTTGTGCCCATTCCCGACTTCTTATACCCTTGTTATCTAGCAGTGCTTTCAACACCACAGGCCATCAAATTCTGGACAGAACGGCCCTAAACGGTTTCGCCCATACCTCTATAATCACACTCAAATGCTAACAAGCATTGGCATAGCCAATAGGTCTTGCCTTTGGGACCGTTTAAGTGTTTAGTTATCCAGCACAATATCCTTGGTGCAGTAACATTAACTGTTGCATGGCTAAACACTTATAAGGTCCCAAAGGCGAGACCGATTGGCTATGCCAATGCTTGTTTGTTTTAACATCGGGACCAGGGACTAAGTTCCTGAGTCGTATAATGGCTGGCAGCAACATTTTTCTGAAGATGCTGGCAGCCAATCAGAGAGCTCACTCTCGCGGGAGCAACAAATTGGACTATGTAACAAATTTGGGAAAGTCATTCATAAGGGGAAAATTAGATCATTTACTAATTTTAAGGGGAAAATTAGATTTACTAGTTTTAAGGAGTCCTTGGGACTAGATCTGGAGAGGTGTTCAGCTTTGTCATTAAGTCTTAACCCCCAAAATATACACTCCTGGCTTTTGAAAAGATGCTCCAAACAGCAATCAGTAATACACATCTGATCCCTAAGATATGGAAAATCATGGAAGACATGATACATAAATAATAAAGCCTATATTTTAGGTAAAATGGAAGAAAAAACGAAGTACCCGTTTTTTACCCAACTCGTGGGGTAATATCTTAAGAAAGGAAAAATAAAGGATCTCTCATGTTCAAAGCACAGATGCTGGCAGGTAATTGCTCAACAGGTGGCATCTCACCCATCAAGATCACGTGCCAATAACAGCAGAATACTGGAGAGGTGCTGGAGGGAACTTGAAGCCCAAGGAACGACCACTCATACCGTTTAGAGATGTCCAATAACCAGATCTTAAATGCAACTGGAGAGGACATTGAGAATACAATTTGCAGAAGATCTGGGATTAGTATTGCTAGAGAATTTCCCTAGTAACTTAAAAATGTTGCAACAAGGGTGTGCTCTTAATTTTCCACATAATGGCGCTGGCTGCAAGCATGTGCTCCTGTCGCACTGGGGTTGTAAGCCTCCACCTCACGTCCAAGAGTCGCACCACAGACCCTGGCAGATATTAGCGACGGAGACACACACCTACACAAATAAGAAAAAGAAAGCATTTGTGAAAGATTGGCCTCTTCCCCTGAACTATCTTGAAAGAGATTGTAGAGGTCCTACCCACAGGTGAGTTCGAAGCAGACACTTTCTTCAGAATCATTCCTAACCAATGGCATATCAAGGAAGTGAAGGAACTTTGTAGCTGCTGCCAATCAAACGAGTCTTCATATAGGGCCCTGGCTGAGGTACGTTTTTGCGTGGTTTATAATTTCTAGGAGCAGAGCTGGTATGTGATATTCCGGCTGTATGGGCAGTGTCACCAGCTTTTGTTTGTTCTTTATATACTAAAAAGTCATAAAAAATGTATGGGAACATAAATCTGCCCAGTGAGATAGAATATTAGTCTCCATAAGTTCTTGTAAGCTAAAACGGGAGCTTGTGGAGGCAACACTCACTGACTGGAACGCAACTGCCACTCATATCCCCAGTGGGGCAGTGCAGCGCCGACAGACCCTCTGAGGCAGTGAACGCTTAGTGTATGCTGTCAGTTGGTCACACGTCAAGAGGCGCACTCTTTAAATTGGCACTGCTCTTTAATAAAGAGTCTGTTATTGGTATGTGCAAATTTGGAACATCCTGAGACACATAAGTGCTCCTATACAGGCCCTCGCAGAAAGTCAATGTATGTTTGCTATTTATATCTTAAAGCGCAGCACCCATGCCGAGGACCTTCCGTTTCGGAAGCAGTGCTGGGACAGTAAGCAGGGCGGAGAGGCAGGTGCACAGGGCTCGGTACCTGAAATTCAAGTTCTCAGAGTGACAGGAGTGTCACAGACCTGCTGCATTGTGTGAGCTTCTGCAGGTGTCTTGAGTTGATACACACGACGTCATGAGCGCTGAGATTTCCATTTTTAGGTCTCACCTATGCAGCGTGCATGCGTTGCATAGGAAAGAGACCTTTAGGAATCGGCATAGCTTTGCGGGCACAAACGTGCATGCATTGCATTGCTTCCAATGGCAACGCGTGCACGCCTGGCGATTCCCTTGCGGGAGCGAGCTTTTCGCAATGTGTTCTCAATTATCGCTCCTGGCGCAGCTCGCTCCCGCAAGGGAAACGCTTTTACTTTTGCCGACAGTTTATTTTTTTACTTGAGGCGTGCACGCTTGTTTTGGATCTATTTCCGAGCACATCTTTCTAGTTCAAGCTGCCGCCCCTCTGTTATATCGAGGCAGCTTATCTCATGTATTCTAGTGATAATAACACTAAATAGCATCTGGTTTTTATGTGGCCCTTCGCGTCACGCTTCGGCTGTTTTCAAACACTAAGTTCCTTGTGTCAATGTTACATATTTTCCGGTACTCGTGTTAAGAACCCTTGTTTCTTTGCTGCTCCAATCGCCTAGGGCTATAATCGTAGACCCGGTGGCAGTGCAGTGATGTGGACTTTGCTGATGTGCAGCCGTAGCGGGATCACGCTGGCTTTTTTTCTAAAGGAACTCGTTACTTCTGCATCATTGGCATTTTTTTTCTTTATCACCGATATCATGCCTGTGGCTCACTTTATGGACCGCACGCGGGCAACAGCTAGAGGTCTAGCTTGAACTGGTTTGGTGAGGATGTGGCTGAGACTTGTTGGCAGCTAAGGTATGTGCATCTTCAAGCGGAGGCATGAGATCTTGTTTCGTTTGCTCCACTGTGCAGTGCAAATCTATAGATGATAACATTCACTTGGATTTACATTTCCTTTCGAATGGATCATTTAAGTATAACTAAAAATTATATTCCGAGTCACAGCTGTAAAGCACGCAGTACGTGTTTTCAGCATTTCAGATTTTGCTGCTTGTGATAACACAAATGTTTTATTCAGTTACAGCATGTCATTAAATAACTTTTAGGAGAGGTCTATTGTGCGGTTACATGACACCACTCAAAGAGTTCAAAAGCGTTGCCACTAATGTGATCACAGTGCAATCTGGCACACGTAATCTTCACAACTGTTTTTTTGTCTTTGTTGCGTGGAATGTAGACAAGTGATCTACTGACATGTTTCGAATTTTTTTCTGATCACCATAGGCACCCAGTTATTTTTTCTAATTAGGTTGCTATGCTCATTCATGATCCAATTCGGATGTGCGTGTGAAAGAGACCACTTAAAGAAATTGGCTCAATTCTTAGAGCTTTTTATTTCAGTAGGTACGCCCTACTTCAGGGTTAAGTAGAGCATGTCTTATGACTTTAAATGGGTCCTTATATTCATGTCCTTAACTTTACAGGCAAAACCACTATCTAATTTTTCAACCATGACTTAAAAAAAAATCCTAAATTTAACCATGTAAGAAGCCATGCAGTCAGACCCCGTTTACATTTCACATGTTGTACTGCTCCTTGTTTTTCCTAGGCGTGTTTTGCTTTTCCCCAGAAGTTGCGTTTTATAGCTCTCATGCAACATATAATTTGTGTTGTGCATACTGTGAAGTGAAAATGCGTTGTAGGTGGGTGCGCATGGCTGATCAGGATTGGGAGCTCTGGGGTTGAGACAGGAGGCGGACCATGTCAGTTGGTTGCACTGGTACTTTCCTGTCTCAGTGAACTGCACAACTGACTATTTCAAATAAACGCACTTCAAACATGGGTCAGCTATATTCATCATGGATGAAATTCCTCCTGTGAATGTACGTTTAGTGGATGATTGATTTAGGCTTCATATTTTTTCTTTTCCAGCTGAAACTAAGTTACCTAGTTGAACTGTACCCTTATTATAACTAATTCTGTGCATTGGAAAGCGTCAGTTTTAAGTTATAGTGGGAGAAGGATACTTTGTCAATGAAAACTTGTCACCAGCAGAATGGAGTGTTATTTAAAGGTGCGAATGACATCAGCAGTAAAGTAAAGGGCAACAGCGAATGTGACACGTTATTTCGCATGCCATTACTATGCGGTTATTACTTAGCAATAACCGTTACTATGCAAGTTTTTACTTCGCATACCATTACATTGAAAGTGTTAATGTATACGAAGTAAAAACTTGCCTAGTAATAAAACTGGTATGCGGAATAACGTGTCATATTAAAACAAGCATTTGCAATGCAATAGGTCTCGCATTTATGGCGAGTTTAAGCTATTTGCATTGTAAATAACGAAAGATTTTTACTTATATTTTAAAAACTAAAACATAAATAAAAGGCATTGTCATTTACAATGCCAATAGCTCAAACTTGCAAAAATGTGAGACCTATTGCATTGCAAATGCTTGTTGCATTTGTCATTGCGAAGGTGCCTGCGTTGGGCTTATGGGAGGCCGAAACAAACTTTTTTCAGCCTTCAACATAAAATAGAGTCTAAAGGACCGTTTCTCCCATCACCCATGAACAGATCCGAGAATAACGTGAAGTCCCAAGCAATAAACTGGTACTTAAACAGTTCAGACCCAAAAGCAGTGTAGGAGTGAGCGAATTCATCCTGCACACTCGCCCCTAATCACTTTTAGAACCCCAGCCATGAATTGCATCTTCATTTCCATTTTCTCTCAAATGCCCGTTCTGTATCCAGAACTCGGTGCTATCCAGAGAACCCGCATACTATCTGATACTGACCCAGATGTACTTTCCAAATGACTCAATCTATATGATACTGAATCACCAGCCCTTTATATTACACTGCGGACTCTTATTATATTACAATTAACCAGCTAAGGACTGTATACTACTCAAAGAAGCCATATTTTATCTGACACATTTAAGATCTATGTACTACGCCTACTCACAGACCACACATCATGTAACACTCAGGCCCACATAAGATCTATGTACTACTCCTATCCAGAAAACTTCCATTATTTAACAGCCTGGCCAATCCAAGTCAAGTATACTGCATAAAGGAGTCAAATTCTGTAGCACACTGGCCCATCTAAGCCCTGTGTACTGCACAAACTAGTCACATTCCGTAGCACTCTGGCCCATCCAAGACCTGTGTACTGCACAAAGTATTCACTCACATTCTGCACTCTGGCCCATCTAAGACCTGTGTACTGCACAAACTAGTCACATTCTGTAGCACACTGACCCATCTAAGACCTGTGTACTGCACAAACTAGTCACATTCCGTAGCACTCTGGCCCATCCAAGACCTGTGTACTGCACAAAGTATTCACTCACATTCTGCACTCTGGCCCATCTAAGACCTGTGTACTGCACAAACTAGTCACATTCTGTAGCACACTGGCCCATCTAAGACCTGTTTACTGCACAAACTAGTCACATACCGTAGCACTCTGGCCCCTCCAAGACCTGTGTACTGCACAAAGTATTCACTCACATTCTGCACTCTGGCCCATCTAAGACCTATGTACTGCACAAAGGACTCACATTCTGTAGCACACTGGCCCATCGAACACCTGTGTACTGCACAAACTAGTCACTTTCTGTAGCACTCTGGCCCATCTAAGGCCATTCATGCAGAGATCTCACTGCCCGCAACAACTGCCAACTCCAAGCTCTGGTGGACCCGCCTCCTTGAGTAACAGCAAATGCCAGTGATGACCAGCAATGCGAGATCTGCACTTCGCGGTAACGCATCGACAGCGGACAGTAACTGCTAACGTGAAGCTCCAGCAATGATCTTCCACGACGCCCGACAGGATCTTCGCACTACAGCAATGACCATCCGCGACACCCAACTTCCTCTTCACATTACAGCAACGACCATCCGCAATGCTGTCCCTGCTCTTTGCAGCCTCCTCCACCGCAAACTGGACTCTTCGCCCCAGACTTTGTGACGGTAACTTTTTCAGTGGGATTAACCGGGCCTGTGCATCTGGCCCGCGCCCCATCGTGTCAGGCTGAACCCAGTCTAGCACAACCAGATGATCGCGAGTGGAAGTTTGTGCTTCTGGGCGCTATCCTTACTTAAATCTATAAATTTGGCTATAGATGATTATACTGCTGTTATTTTATTTAATAAATTTTTCTCTAAATTGTAGTGGGACTTTGTGTTGTGTTTTCAGTTTATTCCTGTTCATGCTCCATAAATACTTTAATGTAACCTTTAAGTGAGTCCTGACTGATTTTGTGCCAAGCTCAGAGGGTTAAGCACAGGTTAATTTAGTGACTTTTGGTTTTTCACCTTGACAGAGATGGTGGTTGTTGCTTGATAAGGGTTCACACCACCCTCAAACAAAAACCTACTTTCTCACAGTATTTAATTTGTCTTCCATTTCCGATCTAGTTAAAGTCTTGATTTAAAAAGTTTTAGTCAAGTGTGTGGTTTCATCTTGGCTGAAGAATTAGTGGTAAGGATCAACTCAACAATATCCAATCAAGTGGATATCTTGATCTCCAATGAGCCAATGTAGCTGCTTGCATGACTGGCTGCCGATGCTTCTTCTATAGCAGTGGGTCTGAACCTCTGGTACACAGACCCCTCGGGTCTATTCAGGGCGTCCATGGACCCATGTGACTGTTAACCATTATTTTCTGTCAGTAATCATAAACATTTGAGCTAAACTACTACATAAAGGTGGTGCCTCTTAAGAGAATGATAGTTTTAACAAATAAAATGACAATTACCTTAAGTCTATTGTATTACCCTCACCAGAGTATTGGATATGTGTATTAATAAAAACACTACAGATATGTCTTAAAAAAAAAAATCATAGGCATTTAAACTAGGTTTTAGATTGAAGTGGATTGTTAGTTTACAATGGAGCATGTGTGAATGCACACAGTCACTGCTTGCATCCAATCATGATAGGACTTGTCCTAGCAAACAGCTTTGCACTAAAAACACTTTTAGGATTGTTCACTGTGAGAAGTTGGCCTGGCATATGCTGTCTCCTAGTTATAGGGGACACCTTGCACCAGTCCAATTCGACTCTTAAGGTGATAGGTTAAAGACAACCTTTAAAGAAAGCTATCCTAGTGGTAGCTGTGGAGAGCAGCCTTCAGGCTAAGTCTTGAAGGAGTGTTAAGCTTATTGTTTTACCATGGATAACCTCTTGAATGACCAAATGAAAGAGTAGTCCACACAGGTATATATATATATATATATATATATATAAAATATATGTATTTATTCTAAACAGAATCCCACAAGTCTCTTTATGAGGCTAGAGGTAAAGTTACAATTCATACAAGCATTTATAGATACAATAAATAGCACTGGAATCACAGGGCCCCAGGGGGGGACCAAACCATATATTAAAAAAGTGGTTTAAGAACCACGACAATTCTACAGACAATGCCTAGGGCATTTAGGATCGCTGGCCCCTTAAGAATCCACCCCAGGTTATGAGGAATGGGACTCATGGGAGGCGCGTGCAGTGGAAATAGCTGCGATCGGGATCTCTATTAAAGCCTATGGAGAATGTCGTGGTTTGATGTAAACAGATTAAAGTCACTTCTAGCAGGAGTGCAAAGTTAAAACTTTGCAGTTAAGCTTTTGATGAGCCCACTACCACGAGAGTACCGAGGTACCACGGTTACCTGCCCCAGGGAAGCCGGGTGCATAGGTCGTTTGATGTTGGGTCGCGGGCTGATTTTCAATGGGAAAAAGTACAAAACTGCTGCTAGCCCAAAAGCGTCGAGGATGCCATGAAGATTGAATGTAGATCTTGTAGAGAAGAACCTGAAAGCAGAGGGGACAGAGTCTGGGTCACGGCACAGCGGCCAGGGAGCTCAAAGCAAAGAGCCCTTCAATGTCGGGTGCTTCAAGTGGAAAGAGGTGCAGCTTGGATCTGCAGCCACGGGCTCCAGGAGGCTTCAAGGAAGGCCAGCTTCGGGAGGGCGACTGTCCCACGTCGGATGAGGGTCGCTGCGGTGTTAGTGTCCGGATTGGATCCACTAAGCCTTGGCAACCGCAACCCACGCAAGATGAACAAATCAGCTACTGGTGCAGACCCACGAGGTCTCCTTTGGAGAGACTGTAGAGCAGGCCTGGAGCAACCAGGGGAACTCTTAGTTGTCGAGATTGTCCTCCGCTCGGGCCCACAAGTCGAGAGACAAGGGACCGCGGAAGGCAGCAAAATGGAGTGCGTAAAAGGGAGCCGACGGGCTACCGGAGGGGGTTAGGGCACTGATCTTTGGCACGGATGCTGCTTGGTGATTGGCTCAATAATGGGCCAAAGCACAACTTCCCCACTGGTCAGGGTTGTGTGCTACGCAAAGGTGGCCGGTGTCCTGGGGTATTGGGAATCTCGGCACCCACGCGGTCCACAGTACACAGGTTTGCTGTGCACACTCACTGGCCTCTGGGATGCTTAGGAAACCCACCTCAAGGGTGCTGGAAGTCGACGAAGTTTGTGAGAGCAGCGAAGTTCCAACCGGGTCACTTGCAGTGTTTCAGGTGCCTGCCAAGCAGGGGGTAACTCCTTTATCCCAAGGGAGATTTCTTCAGTCAGCTGGGCAGCAGCTCGTCGAAGGTCAAGTCTGTAAAGTCCAAGATTAATCTGAGGCTCTGGGGCCACGTTATTCACCTTTATCCCCAAGATTAGGGGAGTGTCCAGAGTAGTGTCCACCAATGAGGGGTGAGGCGAGAAGGAGTGAGGCGAGAAAGGGTGGCTACACCCTCTCCCCTTTGTGTGTTTCCCGGTTCCAAGCGGTGTATGCAGAATGAAGGCACTGCAGCTGCCTACGTGCAACTCTGAAAGGACATTTGGTGTACCCACCCTGTTCCAATCCACATATCCTGTCTGGGGAGATGCTAGCACCTCCCTGCCACAGGAGCCCTATTGTCCAGCTGGCGAGGCTGGGGTTTTCCCCAGCAACAGCCAGCCAGAGTCGTGTGGGTGGCGGGTAGTAGCCATTTTGTACTACTTGTGCACTTTTAAATTGGTGTCCGAATTCTGCCGCTTTTCCCATATCGCCCCTCTAGCAGGGGGAAATCGTGCCCTCATGCCCATGGCTGGACTGGGGGTAGGATTCCTACATGTTTGACACCAAACAAGATATGGTTCTGTGTAGCCATTCTCAAGTTATCGCGTTATCGCGATAGACTTATAATGCAGTTAAGAGTATATGGTATGGCTACACTACAAACAACCCAGCAATGATTTTACGAAGGTTGCAGAGAGGCCCTACTCATGTAGCGGTCCCCCCTCACACATACCTCAGCACCCTGCCTTGTAGGATTAGCAAGGCCTGCTATAGGGGTGACCTATGAGAGTATATGTGTTGTAATGGGGTGGGATATAAGGTACCTATATCCCTGTAAGGGGTGCTAGCACCACCTTACCAAGGCTACAGTAGTGGTCTGGTGGTGTCAGTTTGTATGGCTGTCCCAGGGTGGCACAATAAGTGCTGCAGCCCTGGTAAGCCTACTGAGGGACCCATGCCCTGGGTACCATCTACAAGGGACTGTCAGGGCATCCTCAGCATCCAATTGGTTTGTACCTAGGGTACTCACATTGTTTAAGGAGAAAGCAGATAGGCTGGGGTCCTGGATAGCAGGATCCCAGCCAGACTAGTCAAAAACCACTCAAATACCAGGCAAGAAGTTGGGGCAACCATTAGTCAGATTCCACCTTCCTACATTCACGATTTTCTAATAATAATATGCATCTGATCCCTTAGAGATAGAGTGCTCTAACTGGTTATTGACCTATGCATGTGTACAGGAAGACTCCCTAAGAAGCCTTTCTAGGCTATATGTTCTTCCATCCACTGCTTTACATGGGCAGACACTTACAGACTCAGAGCGGCCACACTTCTTGGAATGAAAAAGGGGACAACCCTGCACTTTTTTGCAGGGTTGAAATACTTTTACAACCAGAATACCCCTTTCCAGTAGGCAGCATGTACTCTGGCATAACGAGCACCGGGTCTTCTACCTTTTATGCAATCACTGTCTTTGTCATCTGTTGACACAAAGACACTGAATGGTCTCCAACCTTGTCCATACCGAGCTCTATTGCTGCCCTGTGGCTGTTCTGAGGCTAATGTCATTCCAGTTACTATTCTGTTGCATTATTTCAACTGTGGCCTCTGAACTGACATGATTACCTATGAATTTGTTAATGCGACCTAGGTATTTTACTGGTGTATATTCCGTCTGATATTTAACCATGCAGTTGCAGACTAAAGCAGTTGTGATGTGTAAATATCGTAGTTGTGATGTGCATAGGTTTGTATATCCTGGTTGAGTTTCAAATCCTAGAAATTGCATTTGGGCTCCCTGGCTGCCAGATATGATTAACTGGTGTCCAATAGTCCGCAGAAGCCAAAAGGTTAGGAATCACTGCTCTACCATTTAAGGCCACTTTATGAGGTATCAGTTTCATGCCCCGTTAATACAATCGCCTGGAGGTACTGAGGATTACCTAAGAAATGGTCCAGATTCCCCCCAGTAAGTCCTCTGTAATGAGTCAGTTTTCCCCAATACTAAACTAAGAGACTCCACATCCATTAGCCCTCCTCCCCCACAGACTTCCTAACCCTTAGGGTCTCATTATGACAGCTCAGTTATTTCCCACATTAACACTACCCACACGGCCTCCTTCCCGCTCCCTGGAATTACAGATATAACTGTAAAAGTAACCTAGAATTCACCAGGATTCCAAGTGAGACCATGATGTTTCCTGACAACTGCAAAATTACTGGGAAATCAGTAATTCCGACCCTGAATCTCCCAGTTATTCCTTATTTTTACCCACATTTCACATGCCAACTGCAGATGGAGTGTCCAGGCAAAACGCTGCAGGCCGTCAAGTTAGTGGTTCATATATTATATATATATATATATATATATATATATATATATATATAAAATCCAGCTGGTAGTTCCAGTTACAGGCCCGATAAGGGTAAACAGTCGTTCCAACTTCTAACAAGAGCTACTTCTGATCATTGAGATGGTCCTGAGCTTTAGATACAATCACAGTAGTGATTACACCTTGCAGGACTACTAGTAGTGACTACCCAGATGTATGTCACAACATTGGCAAAATATCGTCATACCAAAATATCACATACAGAACATCACCTCATACAATAGCATGAAGGGGTGTCTCCAGGCAAGCACGATTCTTAGCTCCACCTCTACATACATTCAAGATATATACACACATCTTCAAGCTAAGTAGAAGTGGAGTCAGGAATGTATATAAAGTTATCCTTACCTATATATATTTACCTTGATGATATTGTGGTAGTCAATATTCTTGAATCGTATTTTGGTTATGAGAAACTTAAAACTCACTACTGTAGTAGAATTCCAATCACCCATACACAGACGACATGGTGTGAGGAAAACCATCATCAATATAAAATGCCTCCACATAACTAATGAAATTACAGCCACAACAGCAAGTGAACAATGGCAAAGGAAATACTAACGGCTATAAATCTCCCCAACTAGGTATGAACTGTCATTCAAAGAGAAGCCTTAAATATGTTTTGGATTTTCCTTGTAGAAATGCATCACTTTGACAGATTCTGCCTCACCTGCCTAGGTATTACCAATCACATGCCAGGGATGCACACCATAATACAGAAGATGCCAAGGAGGTCTACCATCATGTCAGGACAATAATTGTGCCATGGCTGACCACTATAACGCCAAGGACTCTTTCATCTTGCAGTCATGGGCATTGTTATTCATAGGATAGCTACAATTATGTGACAGATGGCGACAATTATGCAAAGTCCACCCGAGAATACTCACAATTTGAAAGGGATAGCTGCCATTATGCATGATTAGTCCAAGGATGCCCGACATATGTCAAGATTTATCATTATAATGCCAGTGCCAAAAGTCTGTCAGGATGAAAAGGAATGGGCATAATTGTGCCAGAGTATGACACCTTATATTGGGGCACCAGACACATTTGGTATTCTGACACCAGAAATAGGGGCACAATACCAGCCACTTGCACAACACATACATAATAGCACACATATGTAGACATGCAAACAGAAACATGTAAACACACACACACATCACTGCCCTCATTTGAAACAAACAAGTCCACTATCTGCCTCCACTCTCAGTCTAGCCCTTGCTCTTCTTGGATATAGGACTGCTAACGCGCAGTTTTGACAGACTTAGACACTTTGTATCCGGCACCCCCACACTCTGGCAACTCCATTCTGGCTATTGCTAGCACTTATTCTCTGGCCCAGCTTTCATACGTACTGCATAACAGATAGAGTGGGTTTGCATAATGTCCAATCTCCATGTAACTTTGCTAAATTGAGAGTGGAGACAAGCGGTCATTTTGCAGGTACCACACAAGCTGTAATAGTGTGCGTTTGTGTATATGTGCGGCTCTGCTAATAGTTTGGCTGGTGCCCACTCCACAGATACAGAGATGTGTAGTACTATCTTCTTCAATATGGCTAGATTCTCTGAATTACGTACTGTGCTGCACGCTAGGGAGCTGCTTTCAGGGTAGTGGTGAGCTACCAAAAGCTCCTGAGCTACGTGTTGGAGACCACTGATCTAGATCTTCTCAAAGTGACCCGGGCAGGGTTGGCTGATAGAGGCTCTCCTTTACAGCCTCAAGGGGCATAAAAAAAAAAAGTCACTGGGAGTTGCGTTCTGGGCCTATGGGGGAGGACCTATTTGGTTTGGGTTTACTTCATTATGATCACTGGGAATGGTCTGCCTTTCCTTTCCACTGCCCACGCATGGTTTAATTACCTTGCTTAGCCATGAGCATTAGTGTCTGTCTGCTCCCCTTGCATCAAATCTGTTCCCTGTTGGGAAGCAGAGAGCAGCAAGGAACGAACGAGCAGGAAGAGAGGAAAGAAAGAGATAGCTAAAGTGTGAAGAGATTAAGTGTTAGAGTGTGTGCCTGTTTGTTTTCGTGTGCAATGTACTAATGCAAGGTGATGCACTAGCACACTGCTAAATTTGGAAAGAGACCCTTAAGATTTCAGCCAAACCGCCAGTTTCAAGTGAACACCGGCTGCTGTCTAGAGACCACCGTGCCGGAGAGTAGGGGATCCATCTGCACCATGGGCTGCAGTGGCCTGTTACACTGGGGCACTTGCGAGTGTGCACACTGAGGGGCACATTTACTAATATTCCACGCAACGCAGCAAGGCAACTTGCTGAATTGTGTTGTATTAAAAGACGAGAATACAAATGCACCATGTACCGGAGAGCAAGGCTTATGAATATTTAAAGAAAATACTCTTGCAAAATACTGCCTTCCAAACAGTATTATTCACAGTGGCCACTAGAGGTCAGTGATGCACCAAAGAACAAAGAGTCACACCCTTTGCTTGGCCTCCCACGGCCAGGGAAGGCTGGGCACAGTCAGTTACCTCCCACTCCCTTCTGCACACTATGGGCCGGATTACGATGATGGTGAGACTGCCACCGACAGCCTGTCGGTGGTGGCCCCCCCCACCATTGTAAGCACATTTACCGCCCACCAAATTACAATGGCGGGTGAATGTTTGGCGGACGGAAAGACCGACCGCCACGCACCCGACGGTCTCCTTGAGCTGGTGCGTCGGAGGGAGCCAAAATCCCTACAATGGTGGCAGTGCTTGCCAGGCACCACCGTAGGGATTATGATGTCCCTCCACGCCAGCTGTTTCATGTCGGTTAACCCGCCATAAAAAGGCTGGCGGAAAGGGACATTAGGGGCTCGTAGCGGGCCCCCTTCCACCCTGACCCTGTGATAAAGCACCATGTTTTGAAAAATTGTAGGGGTGCATCATAATCAAATATAGTACGCACCTACATATGAATCTTATGTTGTTTTTATCAGATTAGAAGAGTATATGTAATAACGAATAATGTGAGTGTAATATTAGAAATGTATTTTGTGTTAGTTACAAGAGTTAATGACTTTTAAAATGTAACTGCCTAGCGTAAAATGTTTAGTAAATTAATTTGTGTGAATTGTAATGCATTAGATTTAAACATGCACCTATCAAAGTTTACACATGTAGAAATGATTATACATATATTGAATGTAATGAGTATAGCGCTTGTAGATGCAATGTTATTAATGTGTGATTTATAATGTGTGAAGGCCTGATCGAAGGTCCATGTAGTGCAATGAAAGGCCTATTCTTTTTTTATGTTAGCTGAATATCGTAGGCCCGAAACGCATTTTCCTTGGGAAGGCTCTCATTTAGAAAGTTAGCAAGAATGATGTGCGTGCAAGGACATCGTCCTCGTTAGCGAAGACTAACCTTTTGTTTTAGCAGTTAGGTATGGAGGAGCATTTGCTACAAGAGTCTTCAGGAATGCAGATAATGAGAAGCCGATACTTTCGGTGCTGTGGGAGCCTGGGACTCAAGGACGTTTCAACCGTTATTGGACGAACTACAGGTTTCAGTAGAAAATCACCTCCAGGAGGTGTCCAGCCAGAGAAAGTGTGACGAAGGCATGTCTTCTATGTTGTGCATTTTGTATTAGGGATAGTGCCCCTAGGGGAGAGTAAGGAGATGAGACAGTGAGGCGTTAGAGGGCAGGAGTAAGGGATCGACTCAGAGAGAGAAGACTTAGAGTGATGCTGTAGCTTTGGCTACTTACCCTTCAACGTGAGTGTACTTCTTAGCATTTCCCAAGGCTAGATCAGAACAAGCCTTTGCATAGCCAATAGGTCTCGCCTTTGGGACCATATAAGTGTTTAGCCATGCAACAGTTGCGTAACTAAATACTTATAAGGTCCCAAAAGCGAGACCTATTGGCAATGCTATGCGGCCGCGAAAGTGATCGCGATCAAACATCAAAGTGGCCATGCGGCCGAAAGTGAAAGTAATCTCGGTAATGTGCGGCGCGCGCGCCCATGCACTGTAGCTCTAGGCTGGCCTGGTAGCACTTTTTGGAGCCCTCTCAATAAGTCTCGCCAGACCAGCGCATGTGCTGGGTCAGGCGAGACCTAAAAAGGGTGTCAGCTCGTTTAGACTTCCTAAGTAGGGATGTCACTTTAGTGGTAGAGTAGGGACAGACTAATCAATTTCTTTATAGTTATCCATGAAGACTGATTTAGATATTGGAGTAGTTATCTTTTGCTTGATATTTTTAGAGTTCATTATTCTTTTTATGCTTCGAGTTAGAATGCGAGTTAGATTAAACTTTGTATTAGTTCCCATGTATTTTTTTAACCTCGTCATGAGGTGCTTGTATGTTCATTTATTTTTGACTTTGTAATAAACCCCCTAAATTTAATTCGGAGTTAGTTATTCTTTAGATTTGTAGTGGTTTAGTTATTGATTTTGTTTGGATGGATTAATTTATCCCCTTTACACTTCACAGCAGATAAAAAAAGGTCCAGTCGGCCGAGGATTCTCAAAAGCGGTAAGAGATGGTAACATAAGATCAGAATCCGGCATTATCAGTTGGTAGCAGAGAATGGTTATCTCTGTAGTAAGGGGAGATCTAGTTTAGGGTAGGTTACTATTGAGTCCCCATGGAGTCCGAGTGATGGTGATCCAGTGGATCATGAGTGGAGGAACAGCGTTGATGGAAGCCGACGGAGAGCAACGGTGCGGCGGAAGCAGCAGTTCGTGGGAGAGTGAGTATGAACATGGCTGTGTATCAATTAGATTGTGTGTTGTGTGAGGTCTTGCGGAGCTGGTGTGAGAGTAGAGTGAATGTGGTTTCACACTGAGCGCGCGCGGTCCGTGAGGTTTGACTTTGATATCCCGGATTAAGAGATTGTGGTGTAGAAAACAGCCAGAGTTGAAATTTGTCTGACCAGAGATTGTGGGAGTCTTGAGACGTCATAGACTGACCCACCCGCGATAGGGAAATGCATTCGTGAGTGCGTGAGTAACCGACGCAGCTCGTGGGTTGCTATATGTGGAATATTGAGTGTTTGGTTCCAATCAATTAAGTCCGAGGCAGTTGTCCGGTCGTTTCGTGGACAAACGATTGCCAGAGTTGAGGTCGACAATTTCGCGAGACTGTCTGGTCATTTGGTCGACAGACGGTTATTTCAGAGTGTGAAAGAGACGCGTGAAAGAGTGAGAAGCGAATTGTAAAGGAGGGGGAACTGCTGCATGTGGAGGAAGAGTGACATCAGAGGGTGCCGCGCTGAGATAGGTCAGTTGGTGTAAAGCCACGCTGGTATTGGTGGATTGACATCAGGAAGTAGAAGGGAACGCTGTGTGTTAAGAGTTGATAAGTTGATTTCACCATGAAATGTTTTAAAGTTTTACGAGACATATGTAGAGGAGATAGAGAGGTGGTTACTCAGGGAGGGGAAGAGGCTCCGCCCGAAGATACCCCGGCTCATTACATGGCTACGCGTGTGGGTTTGCATACTATACTGTGGCTTGAGAATTGGCAAAAAATGACTGAAAAGGAGGGAGAACTGACCTTTCCAAGCTATGGCACTTTTAGGTTGGATGTGTTGTATCAGTTGAAAACAGTGATGTCCTCATTGCTACCTTTGCCTAGACCGAAGCAGTTTGAGGCGTTGCACGCATTGATAAGAGCAGCGTATGACAGGAAGAAAGACAGAAGTCAAGAAAGAGTGAAAAAGTAGATCAGGGCATTTCAGGATGCACAATGGGATGCATTGGAGAAAAGATGGAGGGTGGGGACGATTGAGGGGGATAGATTGTTCCCGTTGATAGTGAAGGTGAGGGACACGCAAAAGAAGAGTACGTAAGAAGATGACAGCGACACATTTGATGGCTTGCTAGAGAGGCTACTGTCAGAGAGACCACCTCCATATAATCCAGACTCAGAAGAGGGAAAGTCAGTACCAAAAGAGGGGACTGGGAAGTAGCAGACCCAAACCCATGCGAGAGTAGTGGGAACATTTTTTAACAGGAACAGAAGGGATGAGGATACAGACATCAGCAAGTACTGAGTGTAACGGAACTGCAAGGTTACCGGATGTTCTTACAGTGCCAGTCACCATTGGACCCATAGTGTCCGTGTATGACCTGGATCATGTGAGGGAAGGGAGCCAAGTGCAGTCAGCAATAGGGGGGGATGGGATTATCCCTGGAGGGAATGGTACGGTGAGGGTGAGTGGAATAGCTCACCTTCCGAGACCTATAGAATTAAGTACGCCATTGCCAGCCACTGCAGACTCCTCTAGAGGACAAGTGGATGTGAGAAAGACCAAGGCCCCTGGCGGAGTCCAGATCAGATCTAAGAATGTGGGAGCCACTAGTAAGAAACCAGTGTGACAGAATGCAAGGGGACTGGCATCAGGAGGACTCAAGAGGTCGACCAGTTCTTAGGAACATAGCAGAAGCGAACCAGTGTGAAGATCAGAGCAGTGGGAACGAACAGTCGAGTGGCACATTGAGTAGAGGGACATTGAAAGTTGCTATAAGAGCAAAGATGTTGGATGTGGTGAGGTTGAAGGCAGAAGTAGATGAGATAGTTAGTGGGAATCTGCCTTTGGAAAGAATTGAACTTTATAAGCCAGACGAGTTACTGTTTGTAGCGAAGGATGTAACTCGCAAAGCAAGGTCTGCACACGAGAAATTGACCGAACTAGCAAAAAGGTATAAAGTGGACCTGTCCAAAACAAAGATGTTGTAGGGAAATCACAGGTTGCAGTACAGGGATCAAGAATTGGAAGAGAAGAGAGGCATAGGGTTGAAGGCTCATATTCAAGAATTGATTATAGGAATACGTGCATGGAGCATGCTTGATAGGAGGGAAGAAAGGTGGTCCAAAAAGAAAAGCACTAAGAAGCATAGGAGAGACGCCGCCTCCGATGGGAGGAATGGTAGGAGTGGAGAATTACCCTTTAAGAGAGGTGCAGAATGGAGGGTATGTGCATGTGCCTTGGAGTAGAGGTGACTTGGCAGAGTCACTAATGATTTCCCTCGGCTGAGGGAGAAACCTGTTGAATGGTATAAGCAGGTTGATCGGTTTGTCAAAATCTCGAAGGTGTTGTGGATCGACTTGAATACATGGTTTGACATTGTTGTACCAAGTGATCTGTGGGCAGCTTGTAAAGTTGCAGTTGATTGGCCAACTTCTAAAGCAGACAGGGATTCTGTTACAAATGGTCCTTCACCTATTTTTATGAAAAAGTTTGAACAGGTAATTACATGGCTGAAATCTAAAATCTCGCCACAAGATATTGATTGTGTTAAGATAAATCGGACTATTCAGGAACCGAAGGAGACTGTGCATGAGTATTATGAGAGGCTCTTACAAGCCTTCAAACAGTACAGTGGATTGGACACCTTTGACCCCAAGGGCATGGGACAGTTTGTCTCGAAGTTTGGTTTGGGACTGAGGCCAGAGGTTAGTCTCATGATTCAGCAACATCTGATTTGCTGGCAGAACAAACCGGTAGATGAAATACTGCGGTATGCCAGGTATTGCAGTGACGAAGTAGACTTGAAACACAGGAAGCTGAAGGACAAGTTGATGCTTCTTCAAATGCAAACCGCTGATAAGGGACTCCAGATTCAGCCCAGTGGAGGGACGCTAGGAAGAAGACAGGGAAACAATCAAGGAGGGAATCAGAATGCACAGGATCAGGGGGGAAGGAGAACCCTGTTGACCCCAAAACGGGAGTGGATGTGGCAACCCTGAAAAAGACCACCGCGTGTCATCTTTGTCCAGTCTGCTTGCTAGGACGAGACCTTTTGAGAAACCCAGGGCAGCAGAATTTCAGATGAAAGACTATGCTACCTTTAAGTTTGCGAATCCGCACTTGTGCATAGAGATGTATCCTGTGCTGTCCGTGGAAGAGCTCCCACTCGATTTAAGAGACTGTTTCATTGGATGTGTGGGATTTCATGGGAGAAGAGATTGGGTTAATCAAAGGTGTCGAGGCAGTTAAGATCCAGATTAAGCAGAATGTTGAGTTCCCGAGAACACCACAGTACAATTTGTCACCAGAGACGATCGCAGGGATCAAACCTGTAATCTACTCCATGATTAAGCAAGGAATACTGAAGGAGATAATGGGCAGTCCATGTAGCTCACCCATTATGGGATTACAGAAACCAAGCGGGAAAGTCAGAATCGTGAAAGACCTGCGAAAGGTCAACACAATTGTTGTTCCATGTTGTCCAGTGGTACCGAATCCATCAGTGATACTATTCCAGATTCCATGCCAAGCGGAGTGGTTTACAGTAATTGATTTGTGTCAAGCATTTGTCTCGATACCTCTTCATGGGGAAAGCCAATTTTTGTTTGCCTTCCGGCTGGAAAATCATGCGTTAACATGGTGTCGTATCCCTCAAGGGTATACAGAGAGCCCATCGATCTTTAATCAGATGTTGAAAAAGAATTGAGAGTCTTGAGTTGCCGCAGAATTAGATTCTTGTGCAATACTTTGACGATCTCCTTATTGCGTCAGAGACGGAGGATGCTTGAAGGATTGACACCATAGCCTTAGTGAATCATTTGTCAGAGAATTTTCTCACAGTGGCAAAGCTGCTACTTAGGGAGCTGATTCCTAGGTTTGGTTTTCCAACCTCGTTGGAATAGTGACACACTTACACAGCGAGATCATGAAGTTGCTTTGTGCTGCCCTAAGTGTTGATCAGAGACTCCATTGCAGTTATCGACCAGATGCTTCTGGGATAGTGGAGCAGATAAATCGGACTTTAAAGACACGGATGGGAAAAGTGTGTTCATCCACGTCTTTGAAATGGCCTGATGCATTGGCTTTGGTGTTGATGAGTATTCGCAGTGTCCCAGATAGAAGAACGGGTCTTGCCCCACACGAGATCCTGATGGGGAGGGCGAGGAGATTACCAGCAGTACCGTCAGCCACTTTAATAAACATTAATAACACTACTGCAAAGTACTAGCTGTTGTGGTCCGTTCTGTGTCTCAGCAGGTGCAGGCTGCCACTGTTCCAGCTTCAAGTGATCTATGCCACAATTTGTGCCCTGGAGATTGGGTACTGGTCCGTAAGCACGTGAGGAAGAGCTGCCTGGACGCTCGGTGGTAAGGCCCATATCAAGTGATACTGGTAACGAACACAGCAATGAAGTGTGGCGGATTGCCAAACTGGGTACATGCTTCCCACACCCGCAGTTTCAGCACCCTTGGAAGAAACAGCTCCTCTCACGAATGAAAATCCAGCTGTGACAGCAGGGCCACAAGAGAGGGCAAGCCAAGCTGTGAGGGTTCCTGGAGAAGCTGGTTGTTCATCAGACCAGGCTAAGGAGGGTCACGTTGTTCAGAACCCAGATATTGACTCTGAAGAAGAAAGTGACATTGGGAGTGGCATAGAGTCAGATTCAGCAGAAGGAAGTGGTGTGCAGGGTGACTGAGAAGAAAGCAGAAGGGCTGGAGGCACAGAAGAAGCCTGGCCTAGGAGACAGAGAAGACTGAATCTGAGATTGGCTTCCGTGAGAGATCTTGCCCCTGTGTCGGAGGTCTCTGACTTGGAAGAAAGCAAAGGAGAGCAGGAAAAAAAAAGCCTGAGGCGATCGAGGAGGACGAGAGTACCTTGCTAGAGATACGCTACTGCAGAGTGGACCTATACAGTAACTGATGCCGGGACTAGTGAGTTGCGGGAGACTGAGGTCCGTGAGCGTGGTCAGCAGGAATCCATTACTGAAGATCAAAGTGGTATTGCTGGTGCCTGGTCTTGAAATTGAGGGAGTGCTGACACTCACGGTTCCAAACCCTCCATTTTTGAGCAAGGTGCGAATCCTGGTTTTGCAAAGACTAGTTTTTCCGACGTTTGGATTTGAACCATCACCTCATGAACTGGTAACTGTCCGTCTTGAAATTTCTCATCATGTTCTAGCTGCAATTGGATCTGAACTTATTGTGGATTGTGAATAAACTGGGTTTTGTAAATAAGTGCTTAATAGAAGATAACCTAGGCCCGAGTGGAAAAAGAAGAAGAAATTTAGGGACTTTCCATAGAAGAAGAACGAGGGTCAAAGGAAGTCTTTGGACTGTGTAAATAAGGAACTTAAAAGTACTGTAAAGGGATTTTCCAGCCCTTACGGAGTGGTGTTCGAATTGGTGAACAGCAACCTGAGGTGGAGAAAGAGACTAAGTGTTTGTTGCTGAACCCAAAGCCGATAATGAAAATGGAGCCTGGAAATCCGAACCATATGTCTAAATGTATGATAGGCACACTCATAGGAGGAGTGATAGTTTCAATAGTTGTAGTTATTATAGTGTCAGGTGCTATTCCACATAAGGTAGGAGTCTGTAGAGGTGAAGGAAACGCCTTCAACCAAGAAAGAGGGCATAATAGGAGCTGAAAAGGCTTTGCTAGATCAAGATAGTCGTAGATTGTATGTAGGTTTGTCTAGAGGGGATTTTAAGCTTAACGCGTATTCCAAGCTGCTATATGAATATGTGGAGGTGATGGATGCGAAAGATTGTTATGTTTGTATGCAGTTGCCTGCCTCAGTGGACGAGGGGATTAAGTATCACCATCTTCCACTGACGTATGGAATTTCGTGTAGTTTGTTGCTTAGTATGTGTTATGGAAGAGGTCATTAAGAGTACGTCTTTTTGAATTATGATGCAGTGCTTTCAGAGGAACATAGCAACCTGATGGACAAACAGAGACCCACGCACCTTACTCTTGTGTATCAGAGACAACCGTCGGCCCTTTCACACCTTCCTCTGACTACATCTATAACACTCCCATATAGATTAGCCATTATATGAGTCCTCCACAGGCACCTTCTTACTAATCACGCTAGACACAATATCCGGCATGCTGAGCCCAGACAGTTGTGCCTACATAGACTTCACACATGGTACCACTGATTTCACTCCCAATCTCACCACGAACCGCCACTATCATGGATCTCCATATGTGGTCCATAAATTTGGACTCTGCTCCCTTTTACCCCGCTCTAGCACTCAGCGGAGTTCTTTTCTAATACACCGTGTGCCTTGCATCAACACCATCTAATGAGCATCGCTCCACTCCATCATGGCCGATTGCTATACCCCATGCTGTCAGCCTTCCGCGCATGCACACTGTTTGACAAGATATCGTCTTTTTGACTTCATCTGCGCATGCGCGCGCGATAGCATTCCGCCGTTACGCATACACACTGAATCTGGCCCTGCGACGCCCATACCGGCACGTACTCAACCCATCCAGCTGGTACATAACTAGAGCCCGCACCGGGCCCCACTACCAGCCGGGACGAGGGGAGACCACACCAGGTTTTTAGGCAGGTTACACTCTGACACCAAGTAAGGTTGCACTGCTGATAGAACAGAGACATTTATGAGCATTTTCGATCTAGCGGCTCACATGCCTCTCATTTCGACATTTCTTTCCCCAGAGTCTGACAGAAGAGCGAACTCCCCCCAAGCCTCAATCAGCTGTTAAAATCTCGACCATAGTGTAATTATACCTCTTAACAAAAGTGCTGCTTATTGAAGCAATCGATACCCTTGTTCATGTTTTTAACAGCGCGTGTTTTTATACTTGCACGCGCCGCCTGACGGCACAGTGCCGGTTTTCCACATGTGCGTTCACTGTCATAATGCCCACACACGGCCCCTTAAACCACTGTGGATAGTTTCCAAGTTAAAGCGCTGCGACACTGTACCTCACGGTGGCCTCAGCATACATAATGACAACCTTCGGTTGCCCCTCCTCACTTACAAGCCTCGCAGCTTCATAGCAACGCTAAGACTGCATACTACTATACCAACTTCTGCATGCAGCATGCCCACTGTAGGAGAATAAGATCTGCTTCACATGGGTACCCCCACTTTTTGTTGGTGTTTCACGGTTTTTCGACCTTAGTCTGGCTGTGGCCGTACTAATCAGGACCCCAGCCTAGCTGCTTCCTCTCTAAAATGGTTTCCATGTACATTAGGTACATCTCTAATTGGATTCTGGAGTGACTTATAAGTCCCTAGTATATGGTATACTATGTACCCAGGGCATAGGTACCTCAGAGGCCTACCAGGGGCTGCAGCATGTATTATGCCACCCCTGGAAAGCACTCCAAAATGACACCACAGGTCTGCTACTGCAGCCTGGGTAAGGTGGTGCATGCACCCCTTACAGTGGTATAGGCTACCCATATCACTACCATTGCACACACATAAAACCTACAAGTCACTCCTATGGGAGGCCTTAACAATCCTGAAGGCAGAGTGCTTGGTTTTTATGTGAGAGGGTGCCCCTGCATGAGCAGAGCCCCTCTACATCGTTCGGAGTACCTCCTCTGATGCGGTTTGTGGTGCAGCCTGACCATATACTCTTAAATGCATTATAACCTCATGGTAAATGCTAACCTTGGACTGGCTGCACGGAAACATGTCGTGTTTGGTGTCAAACACTTTGGAATACTAACCCCCTCCCCCCCGCCAGTTCTGGCAGAGGGGGTAGCATTTCATCCTTCTAGAGGGAGAGACATGTACCCACTTGTCTAACTGGTAAAGACTTTTTAGAGCCCTGGCATCACAAGCTGGATGCCACTGCCACAGACACGGGTCTGGCGTCCTGCTGCTGACCGAAACTCCGGCAGGGGAGGCCTGGACAATAGGTTTCCTGTCACAGGGAGGTGTAACAGGCAGATGTGTATTGGGGCTGGGCGGGAGCACTCTGGTGCTTTGAAGTCATGCACTGGGGGCACACTTGGTGTCGCTGTGCATAGTCCAGTTCAAACCGGTTGCAGGGGCTACCTGCCCCTGCTCTGGCGCGAATCTGGACAAAGGAAATGGGTGTAACCACCCCTCTTTCCAAACCCTCCCATAGGTGGGTCCCCAGAGTATGTCCAACCCCCTATCTTAGAATAAGTATAGGAACCCAGTCTTTGAGAATTTAGATTACCCTGGACGAAACGCTGCAACATATATCCTGGGCCTTTAACTTTCTATTTCAACTAGAAGACGGAAGACATCTCCCTTGGGGTCAAGGATGGACTCCTCTGCTTGGCAGGCACCAAAGAAGCAACTGTCCAGGTCTGCAACTCTGAAGCTCTCGCCGGACGCCGAAGTGTTTGCATCACCATGGGTAGATTTCCAGACTCCCGAGGCTACCCTGAGTCCACAGCAAAGCTGAGGCCCGTGGCTATCGTGGGTGATGTGGAACCGTGACCCCTGGGCACCGTGAACTTTTGCCGGTACATCATCTTTCTGGTCTTCCTTGAAGTTGTGCTTTGGGCTCCGAGTAGCCCCAGCCTTGGGCACCTACAGCTTCGAAGATCTCTGGCCTCCACTCCACGAGTGACCCGTGAGCCAGTTTCCAGTGCGACTGCTTGAGGCTCCTTCGCGATCGCTAGCCCGTTGGCTAGTGGGTCCCCACGAAGGCAACTCCTTTTCTGCTTGGGCTTTCCTGGTTGCTCCAGACTTGCCCTGACTTACCCTTGCTGGGTGAGTCCCTCAGACCTTGCTGGTCTGCACCGATGTCTTTCTTCTATTTCCACTTGCCAAGGCTTGTTGGGTCCATTCTGGTCACCAACACCGCAGCACTCGACAGACTTCATGGGACAGCTCGAATCCAGCTCCTTGTCATCCTCGACACCTCCTGGACCTCGTGGCTGAAGAGTCAAGACACCCGTCAACTCATCTGAAGCACCCGACATCTGTAGGCATTGGACTATCGTGACCCTGGTCACTGGTAAGTGACCCAGACTGTCCCCTCTGCTTTCAGGTTCCTTCCATTCAGGCTTGGATCTCTTCGGACACTTCTCTTCACGGCAGCAGCACTTCTTTGCCAGCTTCCATTGAGAACAACGCCGCGACCAGACACCAAAAGACACCTATGCACCCGGCTTCCGTGGGTGAGGTAACTCAAGTACTCCGGTGCTCCCATGAGTGTTGGCCCTAGACACCTCTAAATCCAAAAGGGTTTGCTTGTAGTCATCCTCGAAGTGTCCTTAACTTGTCATTTTCCAACCGCAACTTTCCCCATAGAAGTTAACGGCGATTCGCGCCTGTGTTCTAACACTGCACGCGCCCCCCGTGGGTCCTCTACGTCACTACCTTGGTTGGTTCCTTGGGGCCCAAGCACTTCTAATGGTATATGGTTTGTTACGCCCCTAGGGCCCAAAACGTGTATTTGTGCTTTTACTGTTGAATACTGACTTGTAACTTAAGTACTTCGAACTCCAGACTCATAAAGAGACTAGAAGGGTGTGTTTTATCTTAAATACATATATTTTGAATATATACCTGGTGTGGTTGTCCTTTCATTTGGTCACTCAAGAGATTATAGACTGGTAAAACAAGCTGCTTTACATTCCTTCAAGACTTAGCCTGAAGGCTGCTCTCCATAGCTACCACTAGGATAGCTTTCAATAAAGGTTGTCTTTAACCTATCACCATAAGGGGTTGCTTGGACTGGTACAAGGTGCCCACTTTAATTAGTGGCCAACTTCTCACATTGGTGTGCAGCATGTGGGATTCCAGCTTGCTATTGTTTTACCAGATAATCTCAATTGAATTGATCAACTGAAAGCCACTAAAGGTACCTTAGGTACATTTAATATCAAGCTTAGTATACAGTAAGTTCTACTTAACTTAGAGTTGCGTGTGAAGGGATAGCTCACCCTTTCTACAACTCGAGTTTAGTAGGCCACACTAGTGTAGGTAGTGCAATACACCACACCACACCACGCTAGTATTGTCTAATCAGCCAGGAACCAGTGGGTCTCGCCCGTATGAGGATCTCACCTTTGCTCAGCTTAGGGCCTTATGTTCCATTAGGAAGCTGAAGCCAGGCAAAAAGTCCAACCACCCAGCATCTCTTGGAGATACTCAGACTGGATGATCTCTCAGGGCTTAGTGGGCCTGAAGGGGTAGGCAGAGTGGGTGGTGCAGCAGTTGATGGTGGACCTAGGGGTGGAACTCCCCCTAGCCAAACCACTGCTGCTGCTGACCAGACTGATGACAATGATCAGGATCAGGACAACCCAGCTCCACTGGATGAGGATGAGCACAATGCTCCCCTCTTTGTCCCTCCAGGAAGAGTTGAAAGTAGGGTTGGAAGGAATAGATCTCTCTCAAGGGAGTCTGTCCAGTCTACCTCATCTATAGGGACCTCTATTTCTTCTCACAGAAGGAGGGTAACCTCCGAGAAGAGAGCGAGACTGCTGAAGTATGAGCAAGCTCAGCTTCACCTCAGAAAACAGCAGATGGCCCTAGATAAGGAAGCCCTAGAGCTCTATAGAGCTAGAAAAAAGGAGGGACTAGAGCCCCTTGGTGGCAGCGACTTCCCTAGAGATACAGAGGTCTTATGACCATAGAAACCCAAGTAAGATTGTCCCTCCCTACCAGAGTGGGGATGACATCCACAAATGGATAACTGCCTTGGAGAGGGCGTGTAAAGTACAGAGGGTACCCCAAGGGCAGTGGGCAGCCATCTTATGGCTCTCCTTTGCAGACAAAGGGAGAGATAAGCTCCTCACTGTAAGAGAAGAGGATGCTGCTGATTACCAGGTCTTGAAAAGTGCACTGATAGATGGGTTTGGCCTAACCACTGAACAATACAGGTTAAAGGTCAGGGATACCCAAAAGGTACAAAATCAAGACTGGGTGGACTTTGTTGACTGTTCTGCTAAGGCTCTGGAAGGTTGGTTATTGGGCACCAAGGTGTGTAACTTCACAGGATTATACAATCTGGAATTAGGGAGCAGATTCTTAATAACTGTCAAAATCAGCTGTTGCACCAGTACCTGGTAGACTCTGATCTGACCTCTCCCCAAGAATTGGGAAAGAAGGCAGACAAATGGGTCAGAACCAGGGTGAGGCAGAAGGTACAGAACCAAGGTGGTGACCCTAAGAAGCAAGATTCTAAGAACTCTGACAAGGGTGGGGACAAGGGTAAAGACCAGAAGTCTTCACAAGGGCCCCAACAATCTTCTTCAGGTGGGGGATTCACAGTCTGACAAAGGGAAAGGCCAAAAGAAACCATGGTGCAAAGTCTGTAAGCAAAAAACACACTGGACCAGTGATTGCACCAAGTCCAAAGAGAATACTCCAGCCCCCACCAATGCCCCCAAGGCACCTGCTCCCCCTAGTGCAGTTACAATTGGGGGTGGGAGTACACAAGCAAAGGGTTTAGTAGGGTTGACCCTGGGTACTGAGTTGGGCTCTGGCCTGGTCAGAGAAACCACTCCGGCTGTTCTGGTCTGTGATGGGGCATGGATAGGACACCCTCTGTGAGTCCCAGTAACTTGGGCAAGTACAGGCAACAGCCTTTAATCAATGGAGTACAGGCTTTGGCATTCAGGGACACAGGAGAAAGTGTCACTATGGTGACAAAAGATCTTGTGGATCCGGAGCAGATTATACTTGGTGAAATGTACGAAGTGACCAATGCTAGCAACGTCAGAACACACCATTCTCTGGCAGTTGTTAACTTCTCCTGGGGAGGGGTAACTGGCCTTAAGAAGGTTGTGGCTAGTGCAAACGTACCAGTCAAATGCTTGCTTGGCAATGATCTAGAGACTTCAGCTTGGGCAGAAGTAGAGCTCAGGACTCATGCAGAAATGCCGGGCATCCCTGCAGATGTGTTTGCTGGGACCAGGTCACAGGCCAAAATGTCTGAAACTGAACAGGCCTTGGATTCTGGAACAATGGACCAAGTGCCAGCCAAGAGGAGGAGCAGAAGGGTTAAGGCAGAGCCTTCCCCCTTGACTCCGAAGGTGGATCAGTCTCTTGAGGGAGATGATCACAGTCCTGAAGAAGGACCTGTCCCAGAGGAGCTTGAGCCTGATCAGGTTGAGTTCTGGGGACAGGGGGCCCTTCCAGGGCAGATCTGAGCCAGGAGCAGCACAGCTGCCCCTCTTGAACCCCTCAGACAGCAAGCTGCTGCTGAGGCTGCTGGGAATGCTAGTGGTCCCCATAAGGTGTATTGGGATGATGGACTCCTGTATTCAGAGTGTAGACCTCAAGCCTGGTGCCACCAGGAGGTTGGTTATACCTCTGAAGTTCAGGGGCTTCCTATTGACCCTAGCCCGTGATATCCCTTTAGCAGGTCACCTGGGCCAGAACAAGACGTGGGAGAGACTTGTCCCTCACTTTCACTGGCCCCACATGTCTGAAGACACAAAGGAGTTTTGTCGCTCCTGTGTAACCTGCCAAGCCAGTGGCAAAGCAGGTGGCACTACAAAGGCCCCCCTGATACCACTACCTGTGGTGGGGGTGCCCTTTGAAAGGGTGGGGATTGACATTGTTGGTCCCATGGATCCCCAAACAGCAATTGGGCACAGATTTATCCTGGTGGTAGTGGATCATTCTACCAGGTACCCAGAAGCTATTCCTCTTAGGACCACTACAGCACCTGTGGTGACAAGAGCCCTGTTGGGAATTTTCTCAAGAGTGAGTTTTCGTAAGGAGGTAGTATCAAACTAGTATGGCCTCAACTTCTTCAGAGCCCAAACCACAGCAAAGGCCACCCTCTCAATGGCTGACCAACGTTTCTCTCTAGGGGGTCAGCCTTTTGCTTATGAAAGTTACTGGCTGATCCTGACCTTCTTCAATCAATTTTAACAGTACAGCCCCTACCCCCAATTCAGATGCATCTGTTTGACAATGAACTTCTTGGAGTAATCAGGACTCTGTAGAATGGGAGCAGTGCACATTGCCCGCTTCAGGTCATCAAATGCCTTTTTTTGACCTGAACGAAACTCTGCAACATATATCCTGAACCTTCGACATTCTATTTCAACTAGAAGACGGAAGAAATATCCCTTGTGTCAGGGAGCGACTCCCCTGCTTGGCAGGCACCAAAGAAGCAACTGTCCGGTCTGCAACTCTGAAGCTCCAGCCAGATGCCGAAGTCTTTGCATCACCAGAGGTAGATTTCCAGATTTCCCCGAGTCTACCCTGAGACCACAGCAAAGCTGAGGCCCGTGGCTATCGTGGGTGATGTGGAACCGTGACCCCTGGGCACCGTGAACTTTTGCCGGTACATCATCTTCCTGGTCTTCCTCGAAGTTGTGCTATTGGGTTCCGAGTAGCCCCAGCCTTGGGCACCTACAGCACCGAAGATCTCTGGCCTCCACTCCGCGAGTGGCCCAGTTTCCAGTGTGACTGCTCGAGGCTCCTTCGCATTCGCTAGCCCGTTGGCTAGTGGGTCCCCACGAAGGCAACTCCTTTTCTGCTTGGGCTTTCCTGGTTGCTCCAAACGTGCCATGACTTATCACTGGGTGAGTCCCTCAGACCTTGCTGGTCTGCACTGACGTTTTTCTTCTATTTCCACTTGACTTGCCGTTGCCAAGGCTTGTTGGGTCTCTTCTGGTCACCGACACTGCAGCACTTGACAGACTTCGTGGGACAGCTCGAATCCAGCTCCTGGTTGTCATCGACGCCTCCTGGACCTCGTGGCTGAAGTCAAGACACCCGTCAACTCACCTGAAGCACCCATCTGTGGGCATTGGACTATCGTGCCCCTGGTCACTGGTAAGTGACCCAGACTGTCCCCTCTGCTTTCAGGTTCCTTCCATCCTCGATCCAGGCTTGGATCTCTTTGGACACTTCTCTTCACTGCAGCAGCACTTCTTTGCCAGCTTCCATTGAGAACAACGCCGCGACACCAAAAGACACCTATGCACCCGACTTCCCTGGGTGAGGTAACTAGAGTATTCGGGTGCTCCCGTGGGTGTTGGCCCTAGACACCTCCAAGTCCAAAAGGGTTTGCTTGTAGTCATCCTCTAAGTGTCCTTAACTTGCAATTTTCCTACCGCAAATTTCCCCATAGAAGTTAACGGCGATTCGCACCCGTGTTCTAACACTGCACGTGTCCCCCATGGGTCCCCTACGTCACTACCTACGGTGGTTCCTTGAGGCCCAAGCACTTCTAAAGGCTCTAGACCTTGTGCCTAGTTCAGTCGTGGTTCTTATACCACTTTATTGGTATATGTTTTGGTACGCCCCTAGGGCCCAAAAGTGTATTTGTGCTTTTACTGTTGAATACCGACTTCGAACTCCAGCCTCATAAAGAGACTAGCGTGGTGGGTTTTATCTTAAATACATATATTTTGAATATATACCTGGTGTGGTTGTCCTTTCATTTGGTCACTCAAGACATTATAGACTGGTAAAACAAGCTGCTTTACATTCCTTCAAGACTTAGCCTGAAGGCTGCTCTTCATAGCTACCACTAGGATAGCTTTCAATAGAGGCGGTCTTTAACCTATCACCATAAAGGGGTTGATTGGGCTGGTACAAAGTGCCCACTTTAATTAGTAGATAGCATATACCAGGCCAACTTCTCACACTCACCATATGTATGCTTCCATCTAAGTGACCTAATCACTAGGCAGGTCAGTGTGGATGACCATAGCACTTAAGATTGCATTTTATGTTGCTTAATACCTCTGCAAATATGCTGACTATTTGTCTTATGTATATACATGTATTGTACTGTTCCTTTTCCCACAGGTCCTTTTTCCATTGGGTCTGTAAGTCCGTAGACACGAAGTCCACACACCTTGGCGCATGTGTAGGTACTAGTTTTTCATTTTTTCCACTCTTCACGTGGCACTACACACTTTGCCACTCACTACTTTACACGGTCCTGAAGAAAGCCCCTCCTACATTTTCATGCGGGCTGAAACATGTAGACCTATCACATAGACAACTATAAGATAATGAACTCTTGGTTTGTTGCATTACACATACATTTTAATCATACCCTGAGCCGCCACTAATTAAAATTCACAGGCAAGGATCCTCAGAGGTATTTTTAATTCACACCACAACACACCTGCACCACACCAGCTCCGCTGTAATCAGGCGTCGTAGCACAACCGGGGGGCATTCGGCCACCCGGTTGGGACCCCAATGATGAAGCAGGACACCAATTAAGTTGGTGTGTGAGGGGGTCTTTTAAACAAACCCAGTGGGTTCCAAACACTGCCAACTAGTGACTGTAACACACGCATATTGGGTTCTTCCATCATTGTTGAACATATATTACATAGGGGATACGGACACACCCCTTCCTTTTCCTTGCTCTCCCATTGTTTCTCACATTAATTTGCAGCACACAGCTTTGAGAGCTGATAGCGTGCTTCTTATGATGTTGTAAAAGAGAGGTTAACACACTATGGCTGAGAACCCTGGTCTAGGGTTCACTCATGACGTTAACAACATCTTGGACAATCCTCCACTATTGGCAGATTTAAATATGGCATCCTCCATTGCGCAAACTGCTGATTGGGAGAGCCCCGACGAAAAAAACCAAAATCGGATTAGAACCATACTCCACGGTGTCATCCTAACCGAATATTTTGGGAACACCGCGCCCAGGGGATTAATCGTCACCAATGCCCCACGGATCTTCCCGAGAGGACGCCACCTTCCGAAAAGAGTGGGCCCAAATAGCATGGCGATGCACATGCGACTGGATGATCCTTATCATTCAAACATCTAAAGCCTTCAGACGCCTTCCTCATCGAGATACAGGCAACAGAAACCCATTTCAAAGCTACACTCTCCTCATACAAAAAACTACTTGATGAAACTAAAAGAAATAAATGAATACAAGGAAGGCCTCACCCAATGCAAGATCAACAAATTCCAGAAGGATTTAAAGAGATTTTCCTATGCAAAGACCTATCCATATGCTGAAGCAGACTACCAACCCCCAACTAGAGCAGATACATCAGGCGCATCATCCGAAGAGGACTCATCAGGGAGCAGCAGCTCCAGCACGGGTAGCTATCGGAGAGGACAGCAAGGAACGGGAGGGCACATGGGTTGGCAACAACCATGGACCCAAGGACCAAACATACCTTACCCCTCCATTTATCCCCAAATGCACCCTCATTTTGGGTACGGTTGGAACACGCCTTTTGGACCACCAACACCATACATGAACCCAAATCAACAGCAAGTTTTTTTTTAGGAAGAGGCCGACGTGGACGCGGAAGGAGACAGAGGAAACCAGGTACACTGGGAAGACGACCCACAACAAGGAGCACTGACAAGGAGCAAAACGAGAGACCAACAACCAGGCCCCAGCACACGCTGAGCCTCGTTACCAACCTCTCCACACATACCCTCACACCAGCAAAACAAGCAGTCATAGAGAAAGGACTTGGCTACGCACCAACGGCAAGACTTGACAAATTCATGCTACACTGCGAATTAGCAGAGTTCTTCCGCAAACTGAAGCTAAAAGCTTTTTTCGAGAACTCTCCCACTCAACCCGACTCGGAACAACAGGGACACACACCCTTCAGAGTCAAGTCAACATTCATTCCATCACCGAGTACAGTACCACCAGAGATACTAGTGTATGAACAAACTGTGTTCAGAGAGATCGAAGCTTTGGATGAACCAAACACTTTCCAAAACATGAGCCGACTAGAACGCCTGGCTCTACAATCAGTGAAATGCAACCCAGAGATCGTAATAAAACCTACCGACAAAGGTGGGGGCACTGTCATACTCAACAAAGAGGACTACCATCGGGAATGTGACAGGTTACTTCATTACACAAAAAACTATGAGAGACTGACCCACGATCTGAGCACAGCTCTGAAAACATGCATCCACACCCTTGTGGACGATGCTGAAAATACAGGACTGATCACCAAGAGCGAGGTCAAATTTCGAACCACTTCGCCAGGCAAAATACCTTATTTTTACATTGTTCCTAAAAAACACACAAAAGTGTAATGCCACCACCAGGACGCCCAATAGTCTTGGGAATTGGATTATTATTAGAACCCTGATCACGCTACTGCGATCATTTCCTGCAACCCCTGGTACAATCGACCTGCACTTACCTTAAAGACACCAAAGACCTACTAGGCCTAATAATGGCCCTGCTCTACGACCCCACCACTTCATTTCTAGTCAGCCTCAATGTGGAGAGCCTATACACCAGTCTCTCACAAGAGGACATCCTCCTAGTACTAGAAAATGCCTTAAACAACTCGAACTGGCAACACCGAACTTCTACATCTTTCGTTCTTGAGTGTGCCACACTCGCACTTAAAGAAATTTGAGTATGAAGGCCGGCTATACCTTCAGAAGTACGGGACCTCCATGGGGAGTGTCTTCGCTCCCAGCGTAGCATGCCTGTATGTATGTATACGACTTCGAAACAAAACATCTACTTGACAACGACCAACTACGTATTCCCCAAATCAAATTTTATAAACATTACATGGACGACATTATATTGATATGGGAAGGTACCAGTGAATCCCTCATCACATTCTGTGAATGGCTCAACACATGTGATCCCAACCTTCGCTTCAAACATAATTTCCAAAATCAGGCCACATTCCTAGATCTGGACATTGAAGCTGCAGGAGGAGGTCTCAAGAGTAAAACTCATTTCAAATCCACCGCTCGCAACTCCTTACTCCATTTCACTAGCTTCCATCCAAGACCACTCCGCGAAAACCTCCCCTATGGCCAATACCTCCGGCTCCCTTGAAACTGTAGTGAAATTAAAGACTACAAATCTCAAGCCATAGACCTGAGCAACAAACTACACCAACGAGGATACCCCAAGTGCATCACTAACAAAGCCAACAAGAGGGCCAGGAACCAGAACCGCGGAGGTTTAATCGAAACACAGACGTGAGCTCCAACCTAGCCACCTCTCACATATATGACAACATACAACACTATTTACAACAAAGTCTCACAGATCATCCGGAAGCACTGTAAAATACTGAAAACAGGTAACCTAAATTGGGCACCACCCCTCCTCTCCAACCAAAGAGCTAGATCCATAAAAGACACCTTAGTGTCCACAAGACCTACACCTCCAAAAAGACCTGCGAGTACAGTTCTCAACACCTGGGAGCTCCCAGGCATCACAGGCCATTTCCCGTGCGGGAACTATAGTGTCTGCCACATCACTGAGAGCGTGAAAAACCTCAACCTAGAACCAGGATAGACATGGGAGCTGAGAAAAAACACCAAGTGCAACATTGAACATGTTATATATCAGATCGTTTGCCCCTGCAACCTCATCTACATCAGCATGACTAATCGCAAGATCAAAACAAGGATTTGCGAACACCGCAGCACCATACGGTGCAAGAAAAACACAACCAGGATGACAAACTACTTTCTAGAGACTGGCCGCACGACCAACGACATGAGATGGGTGGTCATAGAAGCACTAGACCCCAATTTACCAAACATCCAGAGCCGCCTACTTGAGAAAGAACAGATTGATACATCGTTTGTCAAGCCACATCACAGGCCTGAACGATAATATCCCCTGGAACAGTCTTAGAAGAACATAGCAACCTGATGGACAAACAGAGTCCCACGCACCTTACTCTTGTGTATCAGAGCCAACTGTCGGCCCTTTCACACCTTCCTCTCTGACTACATCTATACCACTCTCCCATAAAGATTAGCCAGTATGTGAGACCTCCATAGGCCCCTTCTTACTAATCACGCTAGATACACTATCCAGCCTGCATGGCCCAGACAGTTGTGCCTACAATGACTTCACACATCTGGTACCACCGATTTCACTCCCAATCGCACTACGAACTGCCACTATCATGGATCTCCATATGTGGTCCATAAATTTGGACTCTGCTCCCTTTTACCCCGCTCTAGCACTCAGCAGAGTTCTTTTCTAATACACCGTGTGCCTTGCATCAACACCATCTAATGAGCATCGCTCCACTCCATCATGGCCAATTGCTAGACACCGCGCCATCAACCTTCCGCGTATGAGCGCCTTTTGACAACATAATCTCATCTGCGCGCGATAGCATTCCGCCGCTATTCATACACACTGAATCTGGCCCTGCGACGCCCATACTGGCACGGACTCAACCCATCCAGCCGGTTTCATAACCAGAGCCCGCACCGGGCCCCACTACCACCTGGGACGACGGGAGACCACACCAGGTTTTTAGGCAGGTTACGCTCGGATACCAAGTAAGGTTGCTCTGCTGATAGAACATGGAGACATTCGTGAGCATTTTCGATCTAGCGGCTCACATCCCTCTCATTCCGACATTTCTTTCCCCAGAGTCTGACAGAGGAGCGAACTCCTCCCGAGCCTCGATCAGCTGTTAAAATCTCGACCATAGTGTAATTATACCTCTTAACAAAAGCGCTGCTTATTGAAGCGATCTCGCTTCCCTTGTACATGTTTTTAACAGCGCGTGTTTTTATACTTGCGCGTGCCGCATGACGGCACAGTGCCGGTTTTCCATGTGTGTGTTCACTGTCATAATGCCCACAAACGGCCCCTTTAACCACTGTGGATAGTTTCCAAGTTAAAGCGCTGTTATACTGTACCTCACGGTGGCCTCAGCATACATAATGACAACCTTCGGTTGCCCCTCCTCACTTACAAGCCTCGCAGCTTCATAGCAACGCTAAGACTGCATACTACTATACCAGCTTCTGCATGCAGCATACTCACCATATGTATGCTTCCATCCAAGTGAACTAATCACTAGGCAGGTCAGTTTGGATGACCATAGCACTTAAGATTGCATTTTATGTTGCTTAATAACTCTGCAAATATGCTGTCTATTTGTCTTATGTATATACATGTATTGTGCTGTTCCTTTTACCACAGGTCCTTTTTCCATTGTGTCCGTAAGTACGTAAACACGAAGTCCACACACCTTAGCTTGTGTGTAGGTACTAGTTTTTCACTCTTCACGTGGCACTACACACTTTGCCACTCACTACTTTTCACGGTCCTGAAGAAAGCCCCTCCTACATTTTCATGCGGGCTGAAACATGTAGATCTATCACAGACACAACTATAAGATAATTAACTCTATGTTAGTTGCATTACACATACATTTTAATCATACCCTGAGCCGCCGCTAATTAAAATACACAGGCAAGGATCCTCAGAGGTATTTTTAATTCACACCACATAACACCTGCACCACACCAGCTCCGCTGTAATCGGGCGTCGTAGCACATCCGGGGTCATTCGGCCACCAGGTTGGGACCCCAATGATGAAGCATGACACCAACTAGGTTGGTGTGGGAGGGGTCTTTTGAACAAACCCAGTGGTTTCCAAACACTGCCAACTAGTGATTGTACCACACACATATTGGGTTCGTCCTTCATTGTTGAACGTGCTTTCAGAGGTGCCAGCTTACAAGCACCTGAATAAGTAGGATTATTATAAGCAGGAAGATATGATTGGGAAGTATTTCATTCCGACTTCAATCTTAGATACAGCATATGCTCATCGACATAATTTGACCTGCTCATTAACTGAGGTAGAGAAGAAATTTGTAGATCAAGTAGAAGACAGATATAGCACACAAAGACACGTGATACTGGGGAGAGTCCAATAGATTGGACTGAGGAGGAGAGATCTCACAGAGCGAAGGGGAGTCATGGCCCTCTAGCATTGGACCTTGTGCAGACCTACTATGATAAGGTCTATGTGGGACAAAGTACGTGTGATCATGTTTTCACTATGGAAGAGTCGGCAAATAACTTTTTGCAAGGTTTGGTGCAAGTGGTGTCAACAGTATATTATGTATGTGGAAAGAACGCGTATGTGAGATTGTCTGCGAATTGGTATTTAACTTGTTATTCCGGAATCATTTTTCTCAAAATTTACCACGCAGACGAATTAGAACTTTTTGGAAGATGGAAAGCACTCTAGAGTCAAAAGAGGTGAGAGTGCGGGAGCAGAGATTGGAGATATTTTTGGAGCAGTAATTCCAAGTTTGGGAGTGATTCTGAATGATGTGAAGATTAGGAGATTGGCGACTGTTGTTGACGAGTTGTCAATGAATACAGCTAAGTCATTGATACTTGTGGATGGAGATATGTTATCGATAAGGACGATGGTGAAGCAGAACAGTCTTGCTTTAGATGTCTTACTGGCAAAAGAGGGCGGAGTCTGTAAAATGTTGAAGGTTCAAGAGTGCTGTACTTATATACCAGAATACCTCTGCTGCCTACTCACACGCGAGCGCTGGTAGTACAAAGTACTATATTAAGCAGATTGGATTACTGCAACGCGCTGTTGCTGGAATCCCCGAGATATCTAATAGATAGGCTCCAGAGGATTCAGTCAACAGCAGCCAAGCTAGCCTTGGGGAGGTCCAGACGTTCCTCCACTTCGTCGGCTTCGGCGGAGCTGCATTGGCTCCCAATAATGCAAAAAGAATTCGGTTCAAATCCCTCTGCATAGTCTTCAAGGCCCTGCATGGGTTTGGACCAGGACCTATGCAGAGGAAGTTTGCTTAGTATGTACCTGAGAGAAGCCTTCGCTCCTCCTCGGCCAGATTGGTTAAGCTACCAAAATTTAAAAAACACGCAATCTAGTGGCAGAGCCTTCAGTGTCTCGGCCGCCCGACTATGGAATAAACTCCCACTAGAACTGAGACAACCGAGGGATCTTCTCCCTTTCAGGAAGAGACTAAAAACTTGGCTCTTCCCCAATGCATAACCTGTTATCAGTTTCCCGTGTAGCATTACTCAACGTGCACTTTTGATGTCAGCGCCAGGATACCTGTTGGGTGATAGAGCGCTTTATAAATGAGATAAATAAAACAGCAAAGATCGGAAAAAGTATATAAGTAACATCACTGTGATCCACCATGAGATCCAGGATCTGACTGAAGAGGGTGTTTGGAAAAGTCGTAAAAGGGTTTGGTAAGGTGGGAAGTTGGTTTGCAAGTCTAGGGAAAGGCATTCTTGGTTACATTCTGAAGCCTGTAATTAACATAGTGGTTTGTTTGTGGGGATTTGCCAGAGCTTATCAATGGTAGAGTGAACCAGGTCGAAAGGTCCCTTAGGGAGCAAGAGATAAGGATGGCCAGCCTGCAGGACAGCCACTATCAGAATATCAAGAATCCAGATAAGTTCCGACAGGGAAGAGTGGCAACGAGCTCTGCTTAGGTCGGTTCTTTCTCCAGGGAGTTGTGATTTTGGTGATGACACTAGTCACCAAAGGGGGGGGGGGGCAGATATAGCTAGCTAGCTAGCAAGCGATACCTCTGAAATGACCTATATTACTTTTAAGGCAACCTAATTAGGTTCTAACATGCCATCAAACCCAACATCTGTATGCATAAAACCAAGTATAAGCAGAGTAAATTTTATTGCGTCTCTAACATCTATTCTTTAAATATAACTTTTATATATATTTTTTTTCCGTTTTCTTATTTGTGTACATTTAGTGTAGAAATATATACATATATAAGTGTCTGTACATGTGATAGCTTCAAGATTGTAACTAACGCAACATTAATTGCTTTAAATACATATATGCATAACGCCACGGCAACCTTCACCAATTCATTCCCACCACACAAACCAAACTCATTCAACCCAGTCATACAAAAGAGATTCAGCCCTATGAGGGGTCCAAAATTGATCTGCAGAGGATATATCCTGCAAATTGTAGTGATCCTAGATCCTAAACATCAACAGCTTCTGATGGGAATATCTCTCAAGGACCACTTCTCATAGGTGGTATTGGTCTACGTGCGTTTCAGTGGCATAGCCACCTTCTTCAGAACCAAGGTTGACAAAATGAATCTATCTCAAAAACAAGGCCAGGGGTTATCTGTGTGGTAATAGAAAGTATATATAGTGGGTTTCGGCATGTATTAATGCTTTGTAGAAAAATTGGTAAATTGTACTTCATACCCATCCCGTGGGGCTAATATTGAGTGCTCCCAAGCATCCTCCGTGGTTGGAACCATACTAGTAGTCCCAATGTAGCAACAAATCTGCCATCATGTGTGAATGCTCTTGGTACCTATATTTGCAGTGCACGTAGGAAGACCCATGGGTGCAGGTGAAATAGAGGTCACCGTAATGTACCGCCACCATCTAGTTAGATGTCATGCAGAGCTTATAAAAACTGATCAAGGAAAATAGAAGTAAGAAATGAGAAATGAATGATGAAAAGCAAGTTACGCAACCAAAAATGTAATAGCAAAAAAAGTGAAATACAGAGGTCTGATGATTACTTGGGCCCATTAAAGCAAGCCATTTATCAAGGTGTTTCTACCTGCAGTTCCTCAAACAGCAGTTATCACTTTCAAGAAGACAGCCGCTTATTTCAAAGATATAACATCTATGTCCTGGATGCTCGAGTCAAGTCCTATGTAGGAGAACGTCCTTTTATCTGGAAAAAGGGGGAAAACTAAGTTGAAAAAACTACCAAACTATTTAGGGAGAGCAACCTCTCTGTCATAGATTAGGCAAAATAGTTTACCCTGTTAGGAGCTTCTATCTTGCTTTTTAGGTCTCGCCTGAGCCAGCGCTTTAGCGCTGCTCTGGCGAGAGCTATAGAAAGCGGGATTTGGAAGTGCAAACTAGTGCCTTTCAGGCCGCCAACTACAGTGCATGTGCGCCGGTCGCGCGCACCATTTGTCAGCCTGCTGATCACTTTCGCGGCCGCTTTGATGTTCTCAGTGAGCCGCGCGGCCACTGAGAACATCAAAGCGGCCGCGAAAGTGCTCACCATATGCCAGCCTTCCCTGTGTTGCTTTAGCACTCGCGCCCCCCCCCCCCCCCCCAACTTTCTCTTTCATGGCCGCGCGGCATTAATTTCACGGCCAATGCTTGTTCTTTTTATGTGGCCCAGTCACTGGTCACTGCAATTTACTATTGGGCCACTCCTTTTGCTAAGATGCACTTTTGCACTCTGTTTACATTTTGTAATATTCTACTTCAAGACAGCTGTCTGTTACTTTGGAGCAGTAAATTAAGAAAAACAAAAAAAAAAAAAAAAAAAAAAAAAAAATTAAGAAGTGACTGCTGCTGCATTATTATTTTGTAAATGAGACAGCAAAACTATGTTCCAATAGCACTTGCATACACTTATCTTGATCTCTGTCTTTAAATAAAACCTGCATCCCTTAGTGTTCGGGAGATTCGAGTTCAGAAAAGCCTAGGAACTTTACCCCACGGTATGCCTTCACGAGCACCTTCTTTCTTATCTTTGGGGTATCGTCTTAAGCATCTATCACCCCGGAACCTATGGGCATGAATGTGCCTCAGGGCAATCCACTACCCTAGTGTATATGCTGAATGATTACATTCCTCAGATGTCAAACTACCAGTACATTTACATTCAGCAGACATCCCAAAACAATGCCTTTTCTCCAGATGTCTACATCTGCATTTCATCGTGTTGTGTCGTGCTAGGAATTTCTTGCGGCCACCTGTGCAGAAAGACTCACTCTAAATTCACGCTTTAATAAAGTAAACTTTCCATTCTCCATTGTAAAGAAAGAACGTTCGTGGAAAAAAAACTGCCAGTCGCGCTTTTCTAAGATTGTTGAAGGCTTGTAATATTTCATCATTCACTCTTTCATGTAATGTTTTTACTGCCCTTAGAAACATTTTCAAATCCACATGGCTCACATATTTTCAGCTCCATACTGCTCCCATCTATTCCCAAGAACTAGAGCTGGCCCCTCCATGAAGTTTACTGCCTTATGAACATCACTTCCAGGCATGAATACCTACATCGCACTTTTATGTATTTTGGCACCACGAAGAATCAGTTGTGTTTATTCATCAAGGGTCCAATTACAATAAACCCACCAGCACCCCTCAGAGAGTAGCTTCGAAACTACAGTATTAACCCGGCTCCGATCCCTACGCAGTACAGAAACTCTTCTCTTCCCTCCATACTCCCAGCTTTCAAAAAGAAATGTATGATAACAAAGTACTTTTCAGACAGTGTTGCAAGAATGTGGGACTCTCCCTCCAAGGCTCTGCAGCACCACCTTGAAACTTTTCTGGTTCAAAGATATCTCCTAGAAAGCTTTCGATAAATCCATTTATCCGATTCTGGCCTCCTCCTTACTCCCACTCCTGTCTTATCACCATCTATTGATTCTTCTTCCTCCTTTTCTTACAGGTACCAAATTCCTAAACTCTTCTTACTGAAGCGTTCTCTAGGTCCTCCTTCCCAGCCCTTTTAAAGCACATCCTGTTTTAGGATGCCCAGATAAAGGTAACTCCCCTATTTTGTGCTGGCCTCCTGCCGATAATGAACGGTTTGCTGAGTTTTACAGTCACAGAGATAATCACAATTAAAACAACCATTGGCATAGCCAATAGGTCTCGCTTTAGGGACCATATAAGTATTTAGTTATGCAGCACAATAGCCTTTGTGCAACAACATCAACTGTTGCACTTATAAGGTCCCAAAGCCGAGACCTGTTGGCTATGCCAATGCTCGTTTTTTATTTACAAATGATTGGCATGGCTGAGCCAGGCCCTTTATTTTCGCAAGTCTTGTTTCTGACGTCTTTTTGGAAATGCTTCCCAGCTAAAATAAAGAAGGAATAATGTGCGAATACTGTACAAACTTTTTACATGCTCGGTCAAAATGCGGTGTGAAGTAGCACCATCTTTCCTAGCTACATTATGTTCGGTAAGCTGGAATACTACCACATTTTTTATGCATAAAAACCTGTTTGTAACAATGCTGATCTAAGCAAGTACTAGAAACTCTCGTTGAACTATATATGCGATTCCAAGTGTATATCTAATATTGTACTGTACTTGGGACAAGGCTCTTAAAGATAGGGTGACCAGACGTCCCGGTTTTCCCCGGACGGTCCCCGTTTTTAGAGAAGTGTCCCCGTGTCCCGACACTTCTCTCCAAGTGAGTCAAATGTCCCCGTTTTAGAACAGTGTCCGGGTTAAACACAGAAATGTCCCGTTTTTTTACTGTTCCGCGCGCATGCTCTGTTTTCACTGCGTGTGACTTCACTGTGGTGAGCGCCAGAGGTGCAACTAGAGCCAAATTTCGGGGGGGGGCTAAGCAAAAATTTCGGGGGGGGGGGGGGCTAAATCTTTAAACAGTAGGCAGAGTGGCGCTGATTTCGGGGGTGAGGGCCGGGGTCTGAATCTAGGCAGAGTGGAGCTGCAGGGGCTCTTAGAAGGGGTGAAACAACAGCGAGGCCTCATTAAATGCAAATGGTCTTTTTAAAGACCTGTGAAGTGCTCTGGCATGCCCGGGAAGCGGTCTCATCCCGGGCTGCCACACACGAGGGGGAGGCGGGGGGGCGGCTGAAGCCCTTTGAGTTCAAAGGGTGTTGCGCGCCTGGTGAGCGCTGTAGCAGGAAGGGAAATCCTTTGAAGAGAGACATTTTCTCTCGGGATTTCCCTTCTCTTTGTTCACACAGCGCAATCTATGTCATCATGACGTGGCAGCCATCGGTCATTGCCTCCATCAGTCTGGCCTGACACCTTATCAAGAGAACACCTTCAGCCCTGCAGTGATCTTTGTTGCTCAAAAAGTTTGGTGCATGCCCGCCATGTTTCTGATGACCGCGCTCCAAACATATTTGTTTATTCGAAACAAACTTCTAAAGTGGAAGATTATTCTAAACAATACAAAAATGCCCCCACACCCTGAGTGTTTTATATCTTGGTGTTGGTTATGATTATTTGTTTTTCTGTTTGTGACCACCAGTTTCTATTGGGCAGTGATGGACGGAAAGAAGGGCACATCATATTGTTCACTCGAAATAATTGAGACCGTCTGATGCCTTTACTCTAACTGCCCATACTCTGCTGGGCGGTCGAAGTGAAATTTCCGTGAGCAGAGCCTGAAGGGGCAATGCCGTTGGAGCGCAGGCAGCCTACCCTAATCAAAATAGAGTGGGCAAGCAGAGGGTTTTGCAGACAAGGTAGTCAGTAAAGTTTCTGATGAAGTACCCCAACCGCAGGACTCTGAATTAGGCCCCTCATGATCTTCCAAGATGTATAATTGCAAGTCTGATGACAATCTCTGTCATTATGTAGCCCACATGAGGTATGACAAAAACTAATATCGTCTGTAATGCTTCATCTAGGCCTGCGGAGGGAGCTGTCCTTGTAGTCCTTTTTCTATGTCTATGACAGCTGTCAAATAGTCCTACTTTTCTGCCGATGGTTACGGCAAACCTTAGTCCTACTTCTATGTCTATGACCTGTCCCCGTTTTTTGTTTTGAGAATCTGGTCACCCTACTTAAAGAGCAAGTGATTGTGGCTCCAGAAACCGTTTTATCGCAATGTGTGCATCTGCTCTGATTGGCCAAATACGAAAAATCTTCCTTTTGTCAGTCACTAAGCTGCACAATGCACAAAGCTATTTGGGGGACAAATAATATCAGCCCTAGGCACAATTCTATTGCAATATATGTCCAAATTGACCGCTTCGCTCTATTTTCGGAATAAGAAATGTGCGCTAAGGGTTTACCCTTATTGACTACTCCTTAGGGAGATAGAAACTGGATATAATTCACGTACTTCCCCTCTTCGTCTCCTTACCTTCGTGACATTACTTCTGTCGTTGAATGACTGAGTCTTCTATTCCGGGCATCTGATAATGACGGCAGTTTGCAAAACACCCACCAGGATGAGTTCTTAAATGTTGCGCCAAAACGGAGGGAGATCTCGGAAGTCTCGCGATCTGGTGATGTCATCTCATATACAAGTTTTTTGGTATAGTAAATGCGCGATAATGGCAGCCATGTTGGAGCGGTAGGGGCTACTAGATATGCCAATCCATCGTCCTCTCCGGATGACTTTATTGACAAACTGAGGGTGGTAGCGATGGAGCGGTAGGGGCGACAGATGTTACTACTGCGTGGTTTCATCATATTACAGGCTGAGATAAATACTTAAATATCGCGTCCAAAGCGGGATGGCTAAACAAGCATTGGCATAGCCAATAGGTCTCGCTTTTGGGACCTTATAAGTGTTTAGTTATGCAACTGTTGCATGGCTAAACACTTATAAGGTCCCAAAGGCGAGACCTATTGACTATGCCAATGCTTGTTTATATTTGTAATATTTTTAAGCTTGCACAGAAATGTGAAGGGAAGTGGTATCTATGCAAAGAAACACTTTGTAATGGTAATACCGTTTTATATAAAATAAAGAAAAAGCATTATACGAAAACTATAGTCTAAAGCATGAAAAACAATTGTAATCCTGCAAGTCTATAAGAATAAGTGTTTCTAACGCTTTGTGAAATAGCATCATGGAAGTCTGTGTGATAATTTCAATAGACAGGTATTCAATAGATGTAGTACAGCTGCTAAAAAACCTTGTTTTTAGAATCTTTCCTTGTGAAAGTAGACATTATCCAGTCTAATCCTGTAGTAAGTAACTCTGAAATCACCTAGGGCTTAATTACACATTCGCCTTAAAGGCGTTGTGGCATATTTTACATTGGAGATTAAATATTAATGTAACTAGCATAGTTTAAATCTAGTTGGACTCCTAATCGAACATTTATGCACCAGCCACCAAATGTGTTGCAGACTACAAAGCTTTTGACGAGGAGAGAATAGGGTGTAAAATATCAGTGAGATCAGTTGTGACATTCACACAAAAAAAGACCCGGTTAGTGGGAAGAAAACCCCATTGTCGGATTAAAACGTATTTTTTCTGAACAGAGAAAACAGTTTTAAAGCACTTTTCTGTCAATTTAGGAACAAAACAATCTGAGCATATAGAAACAAAGATAGCTAAAATAACAATCACGAAGCAGTAAAGGAAGATGTCCGTGCCTTGAAGCATTTGTTAAGATCAGTGACAGAATGTGCCCTAGAGAATCAGCAATACATGCGCAAGTGGTGTGCCTTATGGGATCCTAAACAAACAGAATATTACAAGAGGGAAAGGATCAAACTTGCAGGTAGATGGAATCAAAAGTAGTGCTCCTTGATACTGTGCAGTGAAAGCTGCTTGAGACTGGTGAACCAGGCACCTCCCTATTCCACACGCTTCTCATGCTGTAGACCAACTGAAATGTAGCACTCTTAGTGCCTTTTCAGAACCCGGTGTTACGAGACGATTTGAAGCTAGATGGCGCTGAAGTTGTGGTGCAAAACATAGCTGCAGGCAAGTGGCTGGAAAATAAAGATCAGTCATTTCGGGCAAATTGTCCAGGTCATGGGACTCCACATAGGCCTGTTACAGCAAGGAAACAAGACAAGCCCGGCGGAGCGTGGCGCGCGCGCTTTGCGGGGGCGGGGAGCGCATTCCAGGCGGGGGAGCGGACCCTTTGAAGTAGGATGCCAAACGGATTGCATGGCGGCGCACGATGCACGTGATTGTGCGCGTGCTCGCCATGCAATCCGCTTTTGGGAGCACTTTTGGGAGCCCCTTACTATAGTCTCGCATTGCGATCGCTTACGCGATAGCTAGGCGAGACCTAAAAAGATCCTGCGATATAGTGGTGTCATCCGGCATCGCATATTAAAAATATTTAAGGTTGCCATGTAAGTTATCGCGCTAATGGGGGCCATATTCGAGCGATTGAGGTTATATATTATGCCAAGCCCTCATCCCATCTTGTTAACATAATACACAGTTTGAGAAGAGTAAGACACTAGCGTATTGCGCAGAAGTTGCCACTTTGTAATTTACTCGTGTTGGTATAGTGAGACACTAAATGACAGTAGGATTCTACAAGTACTAGTGAGTGACTGAAGCTGCTAGATGGTGCATGTAATGGCTTGGAGTTTTCTATATTACCAGATCCAAGGCCTTTACTATTAACTTCCTAAGAATCTATGGAGAAAATGTATAGAGTAATACCAGTTTTGCTACATTTTCTCTGCAGTATAATACATATTTAGGTTTTAAGAAACTATGAAGCACTAGTGTGAGATTGTCTCAGAATATTTATGTATTCGATGTTTAACATAGTTATAGTGCATGGTAAATGGTTGTAACTGTGTGGAAGTTCTGTAGTGTAGTGACCTGCAGAGTCTGAGTCTCATGAGGTATATTGTCTGGAGAACCACAGAGTCTAGGCCACATGAAGGACATTCATGTAACTATCCATATGATCTCTTCATTCAGCCCTCTACGGACTGTGTCACAGTGAAAAATCCAGAAAGTTTCCCTATCCTTCCTGACTTTCTCAGTGTCATATCCAGGTCTGATTATAATTTTTTCTAGAATGAGCCATTTCAGCTCATTCTCACTGTGGTGGCTATCCATACAGTGTCTAACCATAGGTGCCTGTATTTTGTGAGTCCTGATAGCTGACTTGTGTTCTGACAGTCTTGTGCGGAATTCTCTCCCTGTCTCGCCTATGTATCCAAGGCCACAGGGACAGAGGATAAGATAGACTATATTGCAGCTCCTACAATTGGTATGGCTTTTCAGTTTACCTGACTTGGTTTCATAAGACCATGTTTTGGTGGTGATTGCTGATGAACAGGCATGGTAATTGCCACACCTGTGATTACCTAAAATAGGGGGGAGTCCATCAATTTTCTTTTGCTCCCATATTTTTTTAGGTTTGGGTCTGCTTATCTCTCAAATTGGGGTTCCTCCTGAAGGCCACAATTGGTTTTGTCAGTGCCATGTCCTCTTCATCGATATTTAGAATCTTCCAGTTTCTGTATAAGATTTGTTGAATCTTATTATTCAGACTGGAATGGTTAACCACACAAACTAATCTTTCCAGAGGTTGTTTTTCCTTGCTACTGGTCAAGCTATATCTGTTGTAATATTTAGCACCACGTTCCAGCGATTGTCTGACAAGGCGTTTCGGATAACCTCTGAGTAATAATCTCTTCTGGAGTTCTTCTGCATGTGCCATAAAATCTTCGATATTATTGCAGTTACGCCTTATTCTCAGGAATTCCCCAATGGGAACAGAATCTTTTTGGCAGGACGGATGAAAGCTGCTATATTCTAAAATAGTATTTTTTGCTGTTGGTTTTCTATGTAAGCTTACCTCAATGCAACCATCCCTAGCCATAGATCCATATGTCAAGAAACTCAACTTTTTCAGATGAGTATTTGGCTGTAAATTTGAGATTGCTGTCGCTCAAATTGAGCCACTCGATAAACTGTAGAAGGTCTGACTCTTCTCCCGACCAGATAAAAAATATATCATCTATGAACCTGTGCCAGGTGTCTATATTCTCCTAAAAGGGGGCTATCTCATTAAAAATATGTTTAAGTTCAAATTCCCCCATATAAATATTCGCTACACTAGGTGCACACAAAGCTACCATACTGGTGCCCTTGATCTGTTGGAAGAGATTATCCTTAAATTCAAAAAAGTTGTGATGTAAAACAATATCTAGACATTCCAGAATTAAATTGTTGGATCTCTCCTCAGGATCTCTAGCCAATAGAGTTGCCACTGCCTCTATGGCTAGGTCCTGGGGGATGTTGGTGTATAATGACTCTATGTCTAGTGTCACCAGAAGCTGTGTCTCATGGTTGAAGGGTTTATGTTCTATGGTCGCTATCATGTGACCGGTGTCCTTTATGTATGAGGCATATAGTTTGGTCAAAGTACATAAAAAAGCATCCACATATTGGGAAAGTGGTTCAGTGCTTGAATTAATAGATGATACAATTGGTCGCATGGGTGGATCTGCAATGTTCTTATGCGTTTTAGGAACTCCATAGAGCACAGGGGTGACTGTGTTACTCTTGTTAAGAAATTATAGTTCTTTTTGGCAGATATAACCATCCAAAAAAGCCTTCACTGTGCTTTTCTATATATTTGTTTTCAGATCTGACAGAACTGTCTTCTGAGTTCTTCTGTTCAGGGACTTCGAGCATAGTGACCATTTTCTCTGAATATTGGTCACTGTCCATCACCACTATTCCACCCGCTTTATCGCACGGCTTGATGGTGATGTGCGTGTTATTCTGGAGGTTTCTCAATGCCTGGCTTTCTGGGATTGCCAGATTCGGGATTGTCTTCGGGACATATTTGGTAACTTTCTCAATTTCTTTGATGAAAGATTTTTCGAAGATAGCAACTTCTGGCCCTACCATCTCTAAGGATGCTGTGAATTTGGAAGGGGGCTTACAACCTGAGTGGTTAATCTCTTGTTCCGATGAAGTGTTATTAGACATAAACTTTTTCAGTCTGACTTTATGAAAGAATGAAAATAGATCTTTATTAAGTTTAAAAATGTCTGACTGAGTGCTGGGAACAAATAACAAGCCTTTGCTCAAGATATTAGTCTCTTCAATAGAGAGCTGATGGCTTGAAAGATTGAACCATTGCATATCTTTTTTCAATTTATCTGTTTTTTTCTTGATCAGATAGTCCTCAAACTCCTAGAGTTCTTGACTTATATTAAGTAGTTTGTTACCACCAAGAAGAGAGCCCGCAACCAACAGAGGGTCGCCCTCCTAGAGGATACCACACGGGACAGCACCATGACATGTTTGATCTGCGTCACCACCTACAATGTGGCCTCTATTCAAGTAGCCAAGATACTTAGCAAAAACTGGCACATAATAAACAGTGGCACCATGAAATGGTAACGCCCACTATTGGCATACAAAAAAGCGGGTAGCCTTCGAGACCGCCTGGTCTCCACCAGACCACGTATACCCAGAACTCCAGCACCTAACACTGTACTTAATGCGTGTGGGTTCCCCGGCATTAAAGGTCACTACCCCTGCGGTGACTGCAGTGTCTGCCACCTTACAAAAGCAACCAAAAACTTGAGTCTGGTGACAGGAAAAACTGTCACAACGGCTCCACCACACTAACTGAAACTCCAATAATGTCATCTATTTGATCACCTGCACATGCGGCCTACGTTATGTAGGCATGACGAGTCGCAAAGTCAGAACCCGAATTGCGGAACATCGCAGCACCATACGGTGTAGAAAAAACATAAGTAAACTGACAGACCACTTCATCCAAACAAACCACACCCCAAATGACCTAAACTGGACTGTAATAGAACATATCCACAGCCAGACCCTTTCAAATGACAGGATCGTACTACTTGAGGAGCAACGTTGGATCTATTGCCTTTCCACGAACGTCACAGGGTTAAATGACAACATACCCTGGAATAGCCTGAATCCAACCTGAACCACAGCACCATGCGTAAAATCTTCCTGCCTTACAAAAAGGCTAACCTGGACATCATATAATCACCTCAGTGTGAGCAACACTCCCTGCTTTAACTTCCAAACAGGCCACCCGAAAATGAGAAATGACATAACCAGCTTAGTGTCAAGAGCACCACTTGACCTAATAAAAGAAACATCCTTTTTTCACACGACAGTCCAATCCAAGTGTATGTCTACACTACACTCAACCTTTCTTCTCTTTTGTGATATGTTCCAAATTAACATGAAACATTCTCAGATTTTTTTCAAGCCACAATTAGTAGGCACACTTGAATTGAGAATAACAACACCTGCTGAATTTAGGAGTGCCTCTGGGTCTTTAGTTTATTTTATTTTATTTTTTCTGCACACACAAGCACTCGACACTCCCACAGGGGCGTGTCTTTTCTCTAGGTCTACACTCCCACAGGGGCGTGTCTTTTCTCTATGCCTATTCTCTCCTGCAGACTCATCAGAAGGCAGCCTAAACCAGCACCTGAAACCCATTGAACCAGTCACAGCGGTTCCCAATCAACCAAACTCGCTGACACCTGTTGGAACCAGCAGAGTATTTAAACCACCGCCCAGCTCCACTCATTCTACCACGGAGCTCCATGGCAGCTGAAGCAGGTACCGAGAAGGGTCCTAGACTTGGATGAAGTAAGTGGGAACATCCTAAGGAGGGTATGCTTTAACACTGCCTCTCCACCCGCTGCTGGCATTCTCTCACAGCCAAGCATGTGGGTAAATTTTAAATCGCTTTTGTCTCCTCTTTTAATTTTTGTCACATAGAGTGTGACTACAGGTCGGGCCCCCACATGGAACTCATGGGGCACTTTCCGGATATTTTCTGAGTAAGATACTTTACTTTTTTCGCTTTTCGTTTTTAAGTTACACGATGCAACACGTTATGCACATTTTGATTACCACTCGGTCCCGCATAAATTACCAGGTTTCTTTTATAACTAATTACGCCACACCCCGCCTAACTGTGCCTTTGACCGCATAAGAGCACGGATACTCCGCTCCTGAAACAACTATACCAGTATGTTAAATGTTTCTCTGTATGTTTGTTTGTCTTCTCCTTCCCCACAGGAAAGCGTCACTAGAGGAAATTCTCCTCTACCACATATCACACCTTAGCGCGTGTGTTACATATATGGTCTTTTAATAACATGTTTTTAGACCACTCACTTTGCACTACACATAGGTCATGAAGAAAGCCATACCACTAGGAGAGCATGGCTGAAACATGTTGACCGATTAGGATATTGGAGTTACCTTAAGATCTCCTTAAATATCCGACTCTCGTTTTTATTAACTGCCAAGGGCCCACTCATTAAAATAGTCATTTTTTTATCCCAGGGACCCTTAGGACAGCTTTTTTAACATTCACTCACTTCCATTCACTGCACTCTCATGGCACAATACCAGCTCTGCTTTTATCCAGGCATCGTAGCACACCCAAGGTGCACTCGGTGCCTTGGGTGGGGCCCGATGATGAAGCATGTCACCAACTAGGTTGGTGAGTGAGGGCCTTACTATACACATAATGTGTTTAATTTCCAAAACAAACATACGCTAGGAGCACCCACTCCAGAGCTAGTTCTCTTTGATAAAACACTTTCTTCTCCTTGACATGGTATCATGCCATTCTCTCCTGCTTGATGTGGCATCATGAAACTCTCTTTTCCTCGATGTGGCATCATGCCAGTCTCTTCTTCTCCACGTGGCATTGTGCCACTCTCTTCTCCTCGATGTGGCATCATGCCACTCTCTTCTCCTCAACTTTTTTGACCAGGCCTCTTGCTTTGGTGCTCTCTCCACAGGGAACTGGTCACGTCCTGTTCATAGGACTTATTTTTTTTCCATCATGACCTCTCACAGGCCAGGTCCTGACAATAGGACTTGACTCTTTCACTTCCTCATGGACTTCTCACCGGTCCTGTCCTTCTCTCAGGGATCTTCTAGGTGCTCTGCTCCATGAATGGAGGGTCAAGTCTCTTCCTTCCTCTCTTCTTCACTCGAGGGTGTAGTGCTTATGATTCGAGGTTATGCCATCGCAGCACTTGGTCCAACCTAAGTGTGGGCATGCTTGACACGTTTGGTCACTCCATGTGACATACTCACTGACGGGCCAACAGTAGACATTCACTACTGGGTGTAGCCAACTGGTGTGGCATTTAACTCTCGGAGGCTTCTCTTTCTCTCTTGGGCTCCTGCCCGTGCTGTTAGATTCTCAGTTGCTGCCCTCTGCGCACCTCTGATCTTGTGCTTTCAGTCTTTATTCATGGGCGCCCTCTGCTAGCACTTAGCGTGCTAATTTTTTTTTCTTGTGGTGGTGTCTGTTCACCACTAAGGACATGTGGCGCTATCTCTTTAAGTGCAGCACCATCGTGTGAGCATGCAGCACTGACCCCTCTCATCCTGTTTTCTTCTTCATGTAGCCTCTTCTCTCAGGCCAACCTGCAATCCGCCTTCTCTGGGGACACAGAACTCAGGTACTGCTTACAGGCTGGTGAGTAGGGCATCGCAGGGGTGAACACCCTTTTCTGCTGCTATACTTCCTATCTTGGCAGGGGCAGCTTTGGGCTTCTTTGGGTTATATCTCTACAGGGGTTCACAGTCTCTCCCCTTCAAAACACTTGGACGCCCACCAGGGGAAGGGTGGCGCTGTCTCTAGGCAGCCCATTGCTGTAGCTGTACAGAGTGCGGGGCGTGGCAAGCCCTCTTTTCCTTGTGATGCTTTTCATTAGGTCACATGGTAGCCTCAAGTGCAGGCCATTCCACAAGGACGTCTTGCTACTCCCTCGTTGTGGGCGGCCGGTGTGTCCTGATGCACACCACTTCCTCAGTGCTGCAATGGCAAGCAGGCAGCACTCAGGTGGCGCGGGACACTCTCAGAACCTGTCCTGGCTCCTTTCAGGCATTGTCTCTTTTCTTGCTGCTTTGTGCGAAGGCACTGCAGGTATCTCTTTTTCCACCTTGTTAATGACCAGGTCCAACAGTGTTTTTTTGTGTTTTTGCTCCTGGAAGGGCATGGAGCAGCCTCTACCATAAATTGGACTGGATGCCACGGAAGCCTTCCTAGTGCTGTGTGCCGATTCTTTGTGCACTGTAGCCTTTTCATTGGCACACTACTAGCAAATTGCCACTCAGTGGCACTGCATCAGTATTCTTTACAGGCTGCAGCAGTCTTTCCAGTATTGGAGGGCCATGCAGCTTTCCTTGCTGAGAAGGGAGACTACTCTCACTGCTGCAGGCATCCAGAGGAGGTCACGGGGGGTGGGGGGGGAAGGGGAGGCATATGATGCCGGTGCTGGCGTCTTTTAATGCTGGTGAGGCAGGGTGGCTTGTTTTTCATCGAACGCCCGCTGGGTAGATGACGTTCGGTGCTGCTGGTTCAGACATAGGCTACAGCTGCCGGCCCATTGCTGCTGGCCGTGCCTTTAAGCTCCTCAAGAGGCGGGCTGTGGTCGGCTGCCAATGCCCACATCGGCGCGTCACACCCTGCGGCACCATGACTGCAGCGTGGGAGGCAGACCGACCTCCATGCACAGTTAGTGGTGGCAGCAGGGATGCTTAGTGGGTTGTGCTAGCCTCCGCTGTGGCACCAGTACTTCTCTCTCCCCTCTTCTCTGGGGAAACAGGGCTGCGGATGACAGCTCAGTGTTGAGGTGTGTTGCGCCATGTCAGGAATGAATAAATTAATGAAAGAAACGTGCTTGTAAAGCGCACGGCTACTCAACAAGAGTGTCCCGGCACTGGGGATTCATGCATAACAGGACCCAGAGGCACGTCTAGCTCTAAAATAGCCAGGTTTTGTGGTGTTTCTTAAAAGCTGTTAAATCAGTTGTGGCTCTCAAAGTGGCAGGTAGTTGGTTCCATGTTTGAGCGCCCAAAAACCTGAATGATCAGCTCCCATATAGGCCAAGCGTACCTTGGGGATGCAGGCGAGGTCAGACGATCTTAGGGTCTGACTGGTACGTAGTGGCTCACACACCTGTTGAGATAGCCTGCCTCCTTACCATGAAGGGCTTTGAAGAACATCACCAGGGCCTTAAACTTGATCCTTTCTTTCACATGAAGCCAATTAGGAGCTTTGAGATGAGGGGCCATGCGCATCCTTGGCTTAAGTCTAAGGATCGCCCTGGCAGCGGAGTTTTGAACCACTTGAAGGCGCTGGAGGAGGTAACGAGGCAAGCCCAGGTACAAGATGTTGGCGTAGTCTAATCTAGAAGTAACCAGAGCCTTGACCACTGTCTTCCTGGTATCAGGTAAGAGAAGCAGGAGGAACCTTTTTTAACATGCGAAGCATGCCAAACAAGTACCCACCAATGCCTTCACTTGGGATCTCGTAGAGAGAGAACTATCGATGTGGATGTCAAGGTTTTTTTTACTGTGGTTTCGGCTGAGAGGGGGGGACAACTCTTCAGGCCACCAATGACTCCAGTTGCTCACGAAAGGCGGTCCTAAAAAGACAATCTCAGATTTGTCGGGGTTGCATTTAAGCTGGTTTGCCTTGAAGCAATTAAACACATTTGTGAGACAGGATCTGATTCCATCCCCATCAAACTCCGCACCCGTGTCGCAGGTAAAGATCAGCTGCGTATCATCAGCATATGAGATTATCTTAGTGCCATTGGCCTCTGCCAGGGGTGCAAGGGGGGACATGTATAAATTAAAAAGAGTCGGGCTAAGAATGGAGCCCTGAGGTGTGAGAAGTTGGCCAGTTACTGGTGTGGGGGTATGATTCCAAGGTATTTGACACCAAACACGACATGTTTCCGTGCAGCCATCCCAAAGTTAGCATTTACCGTTTGGTTATAATGCACTTAAGAGTATATGGTTTGGCTGCATCACAAACAACCCCGAAATAAAGGTTCCGAAGGCTGCAGAGGGGCCCTGCTCATGCAGGGGCACCCTCTCACATAATACCCAGCCCCCTGCCTTCAGGATTGGTAAGGCCTGCCATAGGGGTGACTGATAGGTTTATATGTGCAGTGATATGGAGAGATATAGTGACCCTATATCTCAGTAAGAGATGCATGCACCACCTTATCCAGGCTGCAGTAGCAGTCCTGTGGTGTAATTTTGAAAGGCTTCCCAGGGGTGGCATAATACATGCTGCAGCCCCTGGTAGGCCTCTGGGGTACCTATGCCCTGGGTATATAGTATACCATATACTAGGGACTTATAAGGGTACCCCAGAATCCAATCTAGAGTGTACCTAAAGAACTTGTAATCAATTTAAGGGAGAAAGCAGATAGGCTGGGGTCCTGAATAGCAGGATCCCAGCCAGACTAAGTCGAAAAACAGTGAGACATCAGCAAAAAGTGGGGGTAACTATAAGAAGCAGATCCTACTCTCCTACATGATGGACTCCTACTTTCATACTGGGCATTGGGGACGTCAAAGGAGGCATCCAGATTTCTTTCCTGGTTTCTATCCTCCAGGAAGGATGTTATCCATGCTAGTGCAGCACCCCCAATGCCTACGTTCCTCAGTCTATTGAGAAGTCTCTCATGTGGGACTGTGTCGAATGCCGCGGAAAGGTCAAGTAATAGGATAGCTCTGTCGCCCCGCCCCCGTCAAGCTGTTCCTTTAAGTGCTCCGTCACTTCCAACAGAACTGTCTCAGTGCTCTAATTGGCCCTAAAGACAGATTGAGTCATATGCAGTAGATTGTGACTTTCTGCATAATCCGAGATCTCTCTGTTAATATGCTTCTCTAGTACCTTAGAGAGAGCCTGGAGGAGAGAGATATGCCTATTGTTTGCAGGAACTTTGGGGTCCACAATTTTTTTTTTAAGGAGTGGCAGAATTTTTGCCTGCCTCCAAATGGACGGCACAATGCCTGTGGAAAGGGATGTGTTTGGCACCATATTAACAGTGGGGTTTGTAGTGGGGGCTACAGATGCAAAAATGTTTGCAGGACAAGCATCTACCGGAGAACCGGACTTAAAACCCTTTAGATATGTAAGCGATTCGTCCAGTTGTATAGCCGGGAATTGTAATAGTACCGGGGTTTGCAGGGGATTAGATTCTTTGTCCAGTGTCGATTTGGGGCCTGGACCTCCCCTATATCTGAGGAGAAGGACTGTTGGATTGTGACAATCTTATTGTGGAGGGATAGGGCCACCTGGCTGGTCCATTCAGATGAGTGCAGATATTCCTTAGCCGCCACCTTGGAGGAGGTTAACGACTTCACTATGGGAAAGATCTCCTTACCCTTATTGCTAGCAATATCAATCTTAGCCTACAGATAGCTCTTCTTAGCTTCTTTCACCTGCAGATATAAGATTTTAGAGCAGCCTTATAGATCAGCTTATCCTCCAATGAATAATGATTACGCAACTTCCTTTCTAAGCATTTGCATTTGCATTCGCTTTTTCTGGCTCTCTGGGATTCGTTGAACTAACGGGCGGAGAGACTAGTCCTCCTGGAGGTATGGGAGGTCAGAGGGCCTACGGCGTCAACATTTGTCCTGAGCCAGGATTCTAGTGCAAGGGCATCTACTTCGGAGTTTCCGAGTAGAGGAGGAGCTGAGGATTCTAAGGCATTCACCCAAGACGGGAGAGATATTTTGTGAAGGGTTCTGTATTTATAGTCTCCCGCTTTCGCCTGGGGCGGGATATCAGTCCCTGTGCTTGGCATCTTGAAGTTGATAAGGAAGTGGTCAGACCATATGACGGGGGTCGGAGGATCCATCTCCAATGCCACATTACAAAGATCTGATCAAGAGTATGTCCCAAGTTATGTGTGGGAGAGGAGATAAAAGGGGAAAGGCTGCAAGCTGTCATTATTTCAGACGGAGAAATAACATGTGGATCCAAAGGTTTGTCCATATGTAAGTTAAAATCCCCTAAGAGGAGAAGATGATTGTAACTGAGGGCTAGGGGGGTAATGGCTTCATTCAGGGACTCAATGAAATTGCGAGGCATCGCCAGGGGCCTGTAGATAAGGATCCGTGCTATGCATTGGCGCGGAGATAAAGTGGAAACCTAAGCATTCCGCGCCCTCAACAAGGTCTAACATGATTGAAATGCAGTCAAACTGTTGTTTAAAGACAATGGCGATGTCACCTCCTTTCCCTACCGGGCGATCTTTTCCCAGAATTTTATATCCTGATGGAATGGCAATGGTGAAAGTGGGGTTTGAAGAGTCAGACAGACAAGTTTCTGTGAGAAATACAAGGTCAGGGCGAGCATCTGACAGAAGATCATACATTTGTGCCTCATGTTTTGCACGGAGCGTGTGTTGAGCAACATTGCTCTATAGCGTTTCCCCCTGTCTCGCTGGGTTGACGGCCTTCTTACAAGGGGCGGACGCCTTGGGAGATCCTCCTGTGACCCTGGGGAAAGACCATTTGCAAATCAGGCAGTGAAAGTTGGCCCAATTATCACAGCTAGCCACTGCACCCCGGCACACATGAAAAGTGCCTAAGTTAAGCAGTTATTCATGCCTGTACTGGATAGTGAGAGTCGTACCAGAGGGCAAACGGGCAGCATGGCTGGTGCCGGCAACCTCCGGGATGCTGACGGGCGCAGACGAGCTTGCCTTAGGCATGCCTTCGGCACGGCCGTGCAGCGTCTCCGCTTTTATTCAAATGAGTCTAGAGTGCGCACCTCCCCAAAATGGTAGCGCTCTATGTCCCAAGCGTGAGGCAATGCCCAGTAAAGCCCACCCCCAACTTCCTGCTCGTACCAAAGTGCAAAGTGGAAAGTAAAATATGAGCAGAGCAGAGCAAAAAGCAACTTGACGAGCAAGAGTGGTGTCAGCTGTCAGTGTGAGGCACCTTGAGGGTCCTGGGGCACGTTCTCTTGTCAGCGCTGCCCCTGCCTTTTCACGCTGGCCTGCACTTGTCCCCAGTCACTGCTGCGGCTGCTGTGACCTCGGTGCTTTTCAACCGGCTGGAGTGACGTGCTTCACAGTATTACAGGGCAGTACCCATCCGCTTCTGTTACAGTGCAATACATGGAACTATGCCACGTCGTCTTCACCCGCCTCCTGCTGGCTTTCTCACCACAGTGGGCACCCTGCTCATGGGATGGGCTGATCACCTCCTCCCGAGGCATGTGCCTCCCTGCAGGGCTGGTCGGACCTCGGCTGAAAGGTTACCAGCACTGCAGGCGGCTATAGGGGTCCCACGAGATAACGCCAATGCATACGTTGGGTGGCCTTCTTCTCGCCCTGCTTCAGCCGTGAACAATTTGGCAGTAGGTGCGTGGACAAGCCTTAGACTCTAGCCAATCTTCTCCCCACGACGAATTGAGAAACGGCTGCCAGCCGACATGCGGGGACAGACCCGTTCATCCCCATTGTGGTGGCTTGGACCCTAGGCCCACATGTAGGTGTAATAACGACACAGAGGTATTGTAGTAGTTACTGGAACTGGCCCCAGGCATATGCACCCGTCCCCTTTTATCTGCACGGTCACCTGGCTGGTAACACCTGTGGTGTGAGCTGAGTGTGGGAGCCAGTCCTCGGGGAGTGGCTGGTTACATGTCACATTTATTGGAACACTAGAATGGTGTGTGAAGAGTGGGACATAAGTAAGTGCAGTCAGGGCTGCACATAGAAAATGTTCCCTAGAAAACGCACACATTTAGGGTTGTGGATAGAGCAATGGCAGAAAGAGGAGTCTAAAAGGGAAAAGACATGGACCGACAACACTCAATTCCCTCCCTCACAGACAAAAAGCCCGGTACCCAGATCAAGTTCAATGCTTCCATGACTTGCATTGCCCACTGGATGAAGACCACTGTCTGAAGCGGAACATTGACGAGACTGAAGTCAAGATCTTCGGGAAGAGCACTTCACTATGGGACTCCACCTGGTGGCCGACACCCTATCACCCATGCCAAGAACCTCAGGATTGTCATCGACAACAAATTCAACATGACTGCCCAAGTCCATGCCGTCACCGCCTCTCAGAACCATTCAGAACCCAGCAGCCAGAATCACTCTCAACCTCCCACGCTGGACTCCCATCACACCACATCTGAAGGAGCTCCACTGGCTCCCGATTCACAAACGAGCACAATTCAAACTCCTCATCTACACTTTCAAGACATTACATAAAGCTGGCCCAGCATACCTCAACAATCACATCTGTTTTCACAATCCTTGCAGACATCTCCATCTGGACTTGTACTTGTACACATCCCACACATACGGAAAACTAGATCTGATGGTCGAGCTTTCTCCTACATCACTCCTAAAGCGTGAAACAACCTGCAACTACACAAAAGAGGCTCCTCCTAATTTCTTGAATTTTGCAAGAATCTGAAGACCTGGCTTTTTTCGAGTAGTCCCACAAGGCCCTAGGTTTGGCTAGACTCACACCTGCTCAGTGCCAGGAAACCCTCTCGAGTGATAGTAGCATATAACATAACATAGGAGGAATCAATTATGGTAAGCCTAAGTTCAGCCAGTACATATTCATTAGTTTGACAAACTATGCCCCCAAAGAACAAAGGAAACGAAACGTAAACCTCTTCTAGCTTACTTTCTTGGTCACACAACAGAAAGCATTTTAAAACCACTTTAGGTGCTTAAGCATCTGCTACAAAGGTGTATTTATATCCATCATGTGTCAGAGTGCAGCACTAATATTATTATAGGATTACTTTTTAACTGTAAAATCCATATAAACATATAGAAAGCAGACAAACAAATCAATAAAATACGAATAATTACAATTGAGAAGAAAATGTCTGCAAGTCTTGGGAAAATGTCCCCGATGTCAATATGAGTTCACTTGTGACTAGCAGAAATACAAAGCTTTTTGCTACATGGATATATCAGCTAGAATTTGCAGTAACTAAGGGCAAATAAAGCACTTTTATGAATGGAGTACTAGTAAAGAGGCAGCGCGAGTCAGTGTACAAAGCGCTGGCTGCAGAGATTATTGTGTAATCCAGGAGTCATAGATTTTAATCATCATTAAATAAATTAGATGGTTAATGAGGATGTTTCAAAGCACTGCCTGTAAACTGCAGATCATAGGTTTGTATCCTAGTAAGCTAGTCAGTGGGTTAATGTGAGTGTTCAAGATACCCTTATGTGATTTGCAGATCACATAGTCCAAGCTAGGCAAAATAGCTCATTAGTTAATGAGCTTGCTACAAATAATTGCATGCAACTTGCTAGGCAGGCATTTTAATCTGTTCAGGTTTTAAATCAATCTTTTATTCTTCTACAGTAGACAGAATGAATGACATTATGTTAAGCAGTGGTTAGCACCTATTAATTGTCAAAGACAATTTACCTTGGATTGTGTGCATATAAATGATTATTAGTGTAATTACACACATGCACAAACGAACACACATAGTCCTATATATCTGACATACATAGATTACTTGAGAAATTAAACACTTTTATATTTTGGTTTACCTCTTGGCCTGCATGAAGAGTGACACACAAGTGCATCTTTATTTTCCTACTTAGTCAAAATGCAGCACCGGCTGTTCTCAACTTTATTCCTGACAATGTTTACATTCCGGAGACTCTTAAACTAAAGGGATTCTTGAAATCAGGCATTGTGATTATGGTGTACTGGTGAAAGGTGGGGGAAAGCATCCACTCCCATTAGACCCCATTCAAGCTACATTTTGCTGCCCAATCTTGGAAGGGATTCTTTAAGTCAGGCATTGGGAGCATGTATGTATGTAGTTTTAAAATTAATATACAAAGGTAGCACGAAAATACTAAAGGAAAAGCAAACTTATTGTAAGGTTTTTCAAAGCTGAACATTGAATTAAACATTTTCAATCTTTAAAACTGCACAGTTTTCAGAAAAGTATGTTGTACTGATGCAGCTTAAAGATAACACAGAGGACTAGTAGCAGCTACTTAAAAAACATATCAGCTGTCTGAGGAATTTAAAGGAAAATGGTTGGTATTTACTCTCCGGATGCCTAAGAACTGGAATAGATGCTCCAACCATTTGGCACCCTGCAGCAGCATGGGGAGCAGACTTGTGGGACTCTGGGAGAAGAGACACCTTTCCATTTGCTCTTCTGCTAAAAATGCAGGCTGAGTGAGTGAAGCAGCCTGCCCTTCCTCAGCACCGTAAGTGCTGCCTGTGTTTGCCAAGTCATGGAGCTTCCATGCCAATTATGTCCCACACACAATATAGGCATGGTCTATGGCAAGGCATATCTTCCTTATCCCAGAAGCCCAAAATTGATTATTTAGCGGCACATAGCAATAGAGTGATCTGTTGACCCCTTGGCGACTTTAATGGGTAAGAAGCATACCCTAGGATAATATACCCCTAGGGGCCTAAGCAATTTAACATCTAAAATCTGGTTGGCTTCCTTCCAATATTTCTGTAACTTAGGGCAATGCCAGAGGAGATGTAGGAGGGACCCAGAGTTGCCACAGTTTCTCCAGCAAAGGTCAGATCTACTCTGATCTCATTTGTGTTTTTAATTGAGAGTACAGTACTAATACATAACAATTTTCATGAGTGTCTCCCTCATTACAATACTGAAGGCACTTAATCTGGGCCTGGCTAGGATCCCTCCCTATTTGGTCGTAACTGTCTGCACAAGCTCAGACTCCCATCTCAGTTTCCCAGATGTCTGTCCGCCAAAGGCTTTGCCAATTTCAGATATCAAATATTTGTCATGGGCTTAAAATAAAAGCCAGTGTTCAAATGAGGTCATAGGTCTAGTGGCAAACTGCTTCACTGACCTGTCACCCAGTGTCTCACTTAAAGGTAACAAATCGTTTTAGACTCAGGAAAGCAATAGTCAAGTTTAACTCATCTAAATGACTTGAAGCTTTAGGTGACAGTTATTCGCTTACAGTTAGCCATCTTCCATGTCCGATATTGTCTTTCATTCATACCTGGGGTAAACTCAGGATTACCAATAAAGGGAGATGGATACACAGACAGGTTTTGTTTTTTAAACATATTGCCTCCCAAGAAGACAATTTGGCTGTCGTAACATGGGAGGAGTACAGGCCCCAGGAGAGATGTAGCCTGGGCAACCAGGGTATCTTCCAAATGTGATCTCCAGCGATTTTCTGATCTATAAAACTCTAAGCTTTCTCACTTGCCGATCTCCTCCACTCCACCATTTATCTCAACTGAGCAGATGGCAGTAATGCAAAATAAGAAGGATTCCCCAAAACCCCTCATTTGTTGGTGCATACATCATGCATTTAGGGAGTTATGCCTTTTTACCTCCAAATATAAAGTTGTTCAATGTGCTTTGGATGTAACTTAGGACCCTCTTGAGTGGTTGCAAAGGGAGTGTTTGGGCCAAGTAAAACAATCAAGGGAGGGCTGGTATTTTAACTGCGGCATTCCAAACAAGTCCTCTGTTATGCTTATTCTCCAGCTTCGATCGGCGGGAGTGACGGAGGTCCACATAAAGAACAGAGGATGTTTCCTCTGAAGAGAAGACTATCTTGTCCCCTAGGTATGTGATCTGATTTCCAGACCAGGATAAGAGGAAATTCAATTGTATAGTGTTTACCTAATAAGCAGGAACAGACAAGTTCAAGAGTTAAGTGATTTCTATAAGTTAATTATGAAACCTAATGCCCATCTGTTAAAAATTCGGTTGTTAGTTGATTGGGGGGTGAGCCCTGGTCAAGCAGCAACCACAATCCTTGTCACAGTAAGGCAGAAGTTAACCCTAAATTAACCTTTGCAACCTTTGCTCAATCCCCTGGTAGCTTGGCACTGAGCAGTTAGGCTATGTGTAAAATATTCGCGCAACACTTCAAACAGTGAATACACGATGGGCCCGCTAGCAGATGCAAAGAGACAAAAAACGTGACCCACACCAAGGGTCCAAGACCTGAGAGGCACCACTTGGGGGTCAGGCTGGTCCAGGAGCTGTTGGGGAGCCTTTTATGTACCTGAGGCACAGATCAGGTGGCCAGCAGACTAGCTCTTTGAGTCACTCTGAGGCCATGGTTTCAAGATGAAGTTGCAAGCCCGGCTCTTATTCCCCAAGCAGGCAGCAGGTCAGCACAGCAGGGCAGCAGTTCATTCATAGAAGCAGTCCAGCAGAGTGGCAGTCCTTGTAGCAGCACAGCAGTCCATCTTCCTGACAGAGTAGCCACAGGTTCAGAAGTGTACTTAACAGCTGGTGTCTGAGGTACTTCTTTTATACACAGTTGTGCCTTTGAAGTGGGGAGAAGCTTCTAGAGGCATGCCTCTGAAGTGCACAGATGCCCTGCCTTCCTGGCCCTGGCTCCAGACTAACTACAAGGGGTATGCAGCCCTTTGTGTGGAGGCAGACAGAGCGTATTCAAGTATAAATAGGGCTGTGCTCAGCTCCTCCCTCCCATCCTGCCAGTGAAGGCCCATCCATTCACACTTAAGCTCCCATTGTGTGGGGCTGTCTAGGATAAATACAAAAAGCCCAACTGTCAGCTACACTGATTCACAACACCCCGGATAGGCTGCACCAAATGGCTAAGGCAAGGAAATGCCAACTTTCTAAAAGTGTCTATCACAATGAGGATTGATCCTGTTCTGGGCCTAGGGGGCTGGGATGAATAAACATTGTAACAATATAAGAGCTCCCCTTTATACCATTGATCCTAAACTACTTTAAAGGCAGATACTTTACTTGTTCATAACTTAAATTGCCATCTTATGACTGTTATGTATTATTTGACCTTAGTTTTTTTTTTTTAAATCACTCAGCTACCTCGTATCAGTTATTAGTATGAAATTATGCATCCACAGAATGAAGACATGTCTGGTTGTAGAGTATGTTTATCACTTGATGCCATTATCATCTTTCAAGTACCACCCGTGATACATTCAATGGTGTGCCACAAAACAATTTGTATGCAATTCATATAAATCCTTCTATGTTCAACACCATAAAAACATACAGATATAAAATATCTAAACATTAAATTGACACATTTCATTTATCCTTGTGTGTCATCTCATGTCATAACTAGTGCATATGTGAAAAGGGTGTCCTACAATGTGATAACGAAAACATATTATTAAGACATTGGGGACATATTTTTCCCTCAATAATACAGACCGTATGGTACTACGTGGCTCTTTTGTGGTCAGAGATCCTTTATAAGGTCATGGAGGTATGAATACTCTGCTCGCCTGTTTTATAAATACACTATTTCATTCTTGATGGTAGGATGACTCCTGGCCACTTGAATTTATACCCTGAAGCGTTTCGACCTTCTTGTTGGGCCTGATAAATTATTGCAGGCCTTCTTCAGGGCTGGTGAAATGTTTATGTAGGACACGTTCAAGGGGGTGGATGTTTCAATCAAATTATTACAGCCCCACACGGGTGAGTGGACTGTGCCCAATGCGGAACCTTTTGCATTTGTTCGCTTGCAGTGTTCAAGCGCTGCTGTTATTTAAACTGTGCTTATTTGTCAACACAGGAATCTCTTCATGTAGGGATTCCTGTCCTCATATATGCAGGTCCTGTTGCAGGCCATGCATGAGTCCCTCTGCATGTGTTTAGCGGAGAGAAGTGGCATTTTCAGAAAAGTAATTTAAAATCTGGGTGCACCACTAAATGTGGCATTTCACCCCAATTCCATTGAATCTAAACATGACCTGGTCATCTCTTTTATTCGGAGATTACACTTATAAAATGTGATAAGGCAACTCCAATTTTATCCTATGGGCGAGATAGTCCTTGCAGTAATGAAAACAGAATGTAAGAGTTTTTCACTACCAGGACATGTATAACTTAAAAGTATATGTCCAACTTCTCAAATACATTGCACCCTGCCCATGAGGCTGTCCATGGCCTACCTTAGGGGTGACTTATATGTATTAAAAAGGAAGGTTTGAACCTGGTAAAGGGTTTACTTTGCCTGGTCGACATGGCAGTTTAAAACTGGACACACAGGCTGCAATGGCAGGCCTGAGACATGTTTAAAATGCTACTTAAGTGGGTGGCACAATCACAGCTGCAGACCCACTAGTAGCATTTAATTTACAAGTCCTGGGCAGATGTAGTGCCACAAGTAAATTAAATACACTCATTGGGTTTAAGCCAATTCTACCAGGTTTTATGAGAGGGAGCACACGCACTTTAGCACTGGTGAGCTGTGGTTAAGTGCCCAGAGTTCTATGGCCAACATATATAGGTTCAGCAAAATAGAGGAGGAGAGGCAAAACGTTTGGGGGAAGACCACCCTAAGGCTGACAGGTCTTACACCAGCTAAATCTATCCAGCCTTTCTAGGAGGGGTGCAATCAAATACATTGGTTCAGCTACTATCAATAGTACATCATCTGCTTAGAGATAAATTATTTTGTCACCCTTGCCTATCCTTTTCATTCCTTGGTTAGCTCTGCCTGTGCCCACCAGTGGTTCCATATCTATGGCAAACAAGAGGGAAGCAGTGGTCAGCCTTGTCTCATACCTCTTTCAATACCAAACGAGTCCAAGACTGTACCATTAAAAACAAAAACTATCTATTGAGCTCTCATGGTTGCTAGTGATCCATGCAGTTTATTTAGGTCCGAATCCATAGAGCTTAAAGTGTCTTCCACAAAAATAAGCAGTGTACCTTGTCAAACGCTTTTCAGCATCAACACATATTAGTAGAGCATTCTTATGGGCTCTGTGCCTGGGCCTTATCAATCAAATGTAATGTTCTTTAGGGATTGTCTAACGTACTCCTCCATGGGATAAATACCATTCCTCTAGTAATCTAAAATGTATTTTTATTTTAACTTTTTTTTAGAAATGCTTTACAAGTAAGAATTAGCAAACCAATAGCTTAGGACTCGCTCTAGAAAGGCAAGATACATGGACTTTGTCAATGTTTATTCGTACCTATAAACCCTAAAGGAAAATGAATGGGGAAAAACTTTGCGGGCCCATTTACAACATCTGACTGCCTTCACTTATGTTTCCAAAATTATATGTATGAGAAATGTGGCTAGGAAAAAAATACATTCCATTCACCTTCCATTATTCTTAATTCTATTATGCAAAATAAACCTTCAAATGTTAATCAAAAGTCCTTAATTTAGCATGTAAAATAAAAGCTGATATTCTGGTGCGGTTCACATGTCACCATTGATGACGTCACACAATCACATATATGCTTCCTTTTTTGGATACAGCTTCACTTAAATGCTGAAAGCTTCACTCTAGATGGTGAATACACCTAACCGTAGTTAAGTCACAACACACTTAATTGCCAGTTGTTACTCCAGATATCTCACTAAGGAACCTATAAACGAAGTCAGTTTAGAATTGCAGCTTTGTAAAAGGTAAAACAGTTTAACGGTGGTTAGTCTCAATTAATTTGGTTTTAGTGCAGTGACAAGGCAGTGACAAGGTATGGATATGGTATAACTGTAATTCATGATTATCTTAGGGAACTATTTACCCTGAACTTCACCAGTCTGCACGTACCTGCAGGTGTGAGTTAGACCCTTCCGAGACATGTCTGCTGTCTTCTTTGGGGTGCTTCAAGAAAACCTGCAGGGATTGCTTCATTGCTCAGATGCTTTAAAACAATGAAATGGTAAAAGGGCCCGTCAAGCTGGAAATTCTTTACACTAAATATTGATAAACCTCATACAATCAGCAATTCGGCGTAGCAATAAGGCACAAAAAAAATTCCTGGTACAGTAACCATCTTTTAGTTGTTCTGCATTGTATTAAAGCTTGTACTGGACCTGCAGGTGTGGGAGCGCTTTACGTGAGCACCAGTTATATTACACAAGGACACATCCATTGTCTTGCAGGTACGGGGAGATTAAGTGATTATTTGCCCAGAATCACACGCTGTGACCCGTATCTGGTTCCCCAGCTCCGAAGTCGGCAGCTCTGGCTGTTACGCCACATCCTCTTTCAGAACTTCTGGTGTCATCTACAAGCTAAATTGCAAGTGATGTCGCAGGCGTATCAGGGCTAGGGAAAATTGGAAATGAGCATATCTCCTTTGAGAGTTTTAGATTTATTCACTTATTTAATAGAAGTTTTATTCAGCACAGACTAACTCCAAATGGTGACCACACACTTACGAACCAGCTACTGGTTGCAAGCGAGAAATTACGGGGCAGATTTATAATAACTGGCGCATCCCTGCATATCAGCAGGGATGCGCCAGTTATTATGCGCCACAGCTGCGCCACCATGGATGCGCCGCATTTATAATGCGGCGCACCATGGGGCAAAAACGGCACAGATGCGTGACGCATCTGTGCCGTAAAAGTGGCGCATTGCTGGAGTTGCGTCGCGAGCGACGCAGCTCCAGCAATGCTCTGGGGGGCCCTATCTGTACAATGCTGCGTCAATCCTTACGCCTGCTTCAAGCAGGCGCAGGGTTTTGACGCAGCATGGGCCTAAAAGTGACTGAGTGAAATCTTGTAGATTTCACTCAGCCACTTTTAGGAGGCGTTCCTGCGCCGGAACGCCCCTACCTGCCCTGGAACGCCTACATGTGGTGCAGGGCTTTACAACGTGACGCATCTCAAAGATGCGTCACGTTGTAAATACCCCGCACCATGGCGCAGGATTTGCGCCGCTGCTGCGTCACAAAAGTGACGCAACGGCGGCGCAAAAGTGGCGCAAGTGCAACATAAATCTGCCCCTACATATGTAAAAAGAGCAAAAAAAGCCAAAAATATGCGAACCCAATTTTAACAATACAAATAGGTTATGGGTCACATATGTGGGTGCGTAGCATAACGTAGTAAATTAAGTAAGTATTGTAACATAATGTGAGTAACATACTATCACCAATATGTAAAACCAGGTAGAAACAGTGAAAACAGAGGGCATACTATAAATATTATAAAAAATGGAGTCAAATAATGCGGGAAACAATCAATCTTATTTACAGAATAGAGATTTACAAAACTGCATATCTGGCACTAATACCGGATCCTGGGATAAAAGCTGTCAGCAGCAAGCCTTTCAATTCTTTTTTAATAATTATCATAAGTGGATACTTTTCTGATGACACATCAGCTAGGATTCCAGACCCTGGTGCCACTTCCAGACAAGGATTGTGTTGTGCCCTCTTGCTGTATTATGCATGCTGCCCCCCAGTCTTAATGTTCCCTGCTGCTCAGCCAGTTTGTAGGACGTTTGGTGAGTGTGGGAGGGGTGTTTTGCCATCTTTCGTTCTGCTGAATTTTCTATTATTTTCATAAAGGGGAAATGTGTTGTGGCCTCTTGCTATCTAATGTATTGGTCCCCAGTCTTGCTGTCCCCTGCTGCTCAGCCAGTGAGTGAGGTCATTGGATGGTTGGAATGTTGAGGGTTTGTGCTTGGACGAGTGGACAGTTGGCGTGAGAAGGGCTGAGTAGCAGGATTCTGCTCCTCGTGGGTCTTTATTTGTAACCACCGACTAAGCTACTAAATCAACTTTTTTTTATAACCTACGAGTATCGATCCTTTATTGTAACAGATTGCTGTACAGTAGCTGATAATGTAAAAAATTGAACTTAAAGTTAAAGTCTGGACTCTTAAGTTGTTGATGCCACCTGAGATGGCTTGTTTCTGGCTGTGATAGGTTTGGAAGTAGAGTGGAGTGTCTTATGGGTAATGCAGGGTAGCCTATAGATACTTGTTGCCTAAATGGACAGCCAGCTCAGTGAGATCAGTATTGAAGAGATATAATCACACCTTTTTGCACCAGTGGCTAGACTAGGCGCTGCACGTAATGCTGCTCTGAAGTATTCTATGTGGAGTTTAGACATTCCTTAATGTAGTAAGTATGTATAGTCCAATTCTGTTAGCACAAGAGTTTGAAACCGTTGTGTAAAGTAATTTTCTTGGACAAGTGTTGGATACCTCACAGATGTCTGAGCTGATATTTGGCCTCTTTAGTCAGAGTTGATGTCTGATTACAGATTCCAGGAATCCGCCTAGTGATTTGGTGCAGTCCACAATGGAGTGCTGGCCAGTACTGAACTGTGACAGTGCACTTTGGCAGAGAAAGCAGAAGAAACTCTGTTTAAGCAGGTTGAATTTTAGATAGTGTATTGTCCCCCAGAACTGGATGTCAGGTAGAGTTTGAGCCACAGTTTTAATGGAACAGAGCTACTTCTCGGTGTAAAAGTGGTAAATGATGTTTTAGTGTTTAAGGGGCAGGCACAAAGCTCCATATATTGACTGAAGAAAGCGAGAGATATACTGGAACCTTGGAGAGAAATCTGGCCAGTTTTAAAAATTGACACTTGTCCACGAAGTATGATGAGAACTAACTGAGGACTGCACATCTCATCTCCAATCTAACCTTGAGAATTTCAAGTACAATGGAGGGACCTACTGGGGCAAGAAGTGAACAGGAACCAATAGGGTAAGGAGGGAGAAGTGACCATTGTCTAAAATGTGATGTGCAGTGCCAAATAGTTTTAGAATAGCTCTGTCTCCTGATCTGAAGCTAAATTGGAGCTTCTCAAGAAGGTCAATTTCAACTATGGTACCTCTGACTTCCACCTTGATACAGTCTTCCAGGAATTTTGCAAGGATGGGAAGATTGGACACTGGGTAGAAATTCTGTGACCCTCAGGGTCTGCTCATGTGCTTATTTTATGTACTGGGGAAGACCTATCACATATGTAAATAGACTGGGACTGGGTCTTTGACAAGAAATAGTTTGTTAGGTTCATCCCAAGAGGGATTAACTGAGGCTTTCAATTCTTAGAGAATTGTTGGTGATGCAAGATCAATGACATGGGAAAACAGTTTCATTTTGATATGATGTTTAGCATTTTGATTGGCAAGAAAGTTGTTTATGGCAACATGGATACTGTATTTGTTGCCCACTACTTAAACTAACCTGATAAAATCCATTTCCTCTTTTAATGCTCTTCAATGGAATTCATGGGTGCTGGGGCTTACTGTGCCTTTAAAAATGTATCAACGTGTTCCTTATAGTATTTTGGTATTTTCAAGTTTGATTCACAAACCATTGCTGTTTGTGTGTGAATTTTATAAATGAATACAAAAGGATGGCCATCTAGGTGAAAATTTTACTGCATTGTATGTTTTAATTGTAATGAAGTGAGCCAAGGACAGCTCAAACTCAAGTCCAGTTTTCCTGTGATTCTGGGCAAATCATTTAATCTCCCCAAGCCTAAAAATGAATTTGTCCATCTGTAAGGCAATTGGTGCTCATGTAAAGTGCTCTGATACCTCCGAGTCGAGTTCGCGCTATATAAGACTGCAAAAAAAGTGCTTTCATAAGAATGCACAAGGTGCTCTTTTACATGTGAAAATACACTCAGCCATAGCACCGTTTGTCACATTTAATTCTTAAGAGCATTGCTGCTAATTTTTACAACATTGACAAAGCCAATAGGACAGGCTTTTATATGATGAGTAGCACTTACAGTGAACTGGAGGAGTCCTTAGGTACAAACAGCCTAACACATGACACTTGACAAATGTGTGACTACAGGCAGTGATACCACCTTCCCAGAAAAGGGATATATCAATGATAGATGGGGAAACAACAGCATCTTGACACAATTATGTGAATTCTCATTTTCCACACAGTGGATTATACTAATCTCATGAAACAACATTGCAGGGACGCCAATGCCTCACAATGGGGCACTGTGAATGGTAGGGGTCTCTCACCAGCCTCTGGAATTTGCTCAGACTCAAACAGAGTTCCCACGCATTTGGCATTTCCAAGCGATGTAAATAACAAATGTTACTGTTACGCAATTTAATAGTAGCCTTTTTATCGACCACAGGCGACTGGAAGGCCAAAGCTTGCCTGGTATTCAACACGTGACCTTTCGTTCAGTGCAAATGACTGCAATAGTCTTTACTTTACTGAGCCTTGTTGGGCCTGTACTCCTGCCCCTATGTGTGCTCTGTAGCACGAATGTGCGCAAGTCTAGCCTCAACTGTATGTTCATGCCTGTGCAGGCGAGGTTTAATGGAAGCCAAATGCAGCTGGTCCAGTATGCAGACCTACCAACTAAATAAACTAGGAAAAAAATATTACTCCAATTTCAAAACTCCCACTTTGAATTAGGAAACTGACAGAGAGAGGAATCATTGTAAACTAGTGCTGTTTGTAATCATACCTAAGCAGATCCCCAGGCTATGAGTACACAATAGGTCTGCTAAGGGAAACAAAAGAAGACCAAAACACCAAAAGATGCCAATTGTTTTAGTGAGAGGATGTGGCATAACATCAAGACCTGCCAACTTTGAAACTGGGGGAGCGGTTTCGAGTCTCAGCATCGGCTCTCCTGTGCCTACAGAAATGTAGAGACATGCCCATCTGAAATGTAAATAAAACCATGGCAGAAGGTTTATTAGCACTGAGTGCCTACAGGAAGAAAAGCCGACATTTCAAACACTCTGGCTGACACAAAATAAAACGAGGAGGTGGTGAACACAGTCAACAGGAGAGGGCGGTAGCAAAGGCAACACGGACAAAGAGTAGTGCTTGCTTTCGGAGATAGGAGCAGATCATAGATATGCATAAAGGGAACGAGAGCGGCCGCGAGCTAGCAAGAAACATCACGGGACCCCTTAATGCAAAAAATGAGTGTGTCGAACAAACGATAAATAATTTTAAAAGTAAGGGCACATGTAACAAGGGCAGTTGCCAGGAAAGTGAAAACACTCCTAAAGCCGCGACAAATAGCAGCGTTTCACCAATAAAAAGAAAGTAATTTAGAAAGGCACATGAAAAAACACAATGGAAAGCTGCGGGCGTGGTCTAATCCCACAGAGGGATTACAGCATGTCTCGCAGAGCAGCGCATGCGCACTGCCTCTAGGCTTGACCAAAAAATCTTTCAAAATTGTTAGCTTCTGTGCTGTATTACTCCACTGTAATCTTGATGATACTTCTATTGTAGACAAAGAATTCAGTCATTAAGTCGCCAAACTATAGGGCCAGGAGAGCTGGAATCATGCAGTGTTTCCTGAAAAGCTGAAAGAAACTTTGGCATGCTACTACTTGCAGTGCAGATATTATCACAATGCTCCATGACTATGGAAAACAGTTCATATTGTGCAAGTGTGCAGGTACCTAGCACCCAAAGGGCTGGAATGTGCTAGGACAGTGCATGCCAGCCATGGATGGCTCTCCATGCCTTATTGTGAAGACTCAAAAGAGGGTAAGAGAGCACCATGCATGGTGATGCTAAAGAGAGCAAGTAGTGTTTATGTGTCAGAATACTGAATGTAGAACTATCGTCTTACATAAATACTGCGTCCTAAATATCGTTTGCAAAAATATTTGTCCACTAGGTGTAGATTTGCTATCATTAACAGTAATGATCAATATTTTTGTAAATGATATTTAAGAGTCAATATTTATGCCATCCAACATTTTCACAATGGTATTCTAGTATCATACTAGAGTGATATGAAATAATTATGTTAACAAGAGTGAAGTACTCGGTTGAGTGAATGAGTGAGAAACATCATTTAGGGCATGATGTATGACGAGAATTAGCATGAGCAAACGGGTTTGCGGACCGTTTGCACATGCTAATTCTGATAAGGCCATGTCAAAACACTATTTTGCGAGTCACAAATAATTTGCGACTCGCAAAATAGTATTTTGTGACTCGCTATTAGGAAGGGGCGTTCACTTTCTAATACTGGGTCATAAGCCATGTACCAATGTTTTGCGACCGCAATTACGGTCGCAAAACACTCTCAAATTACCACCCTCTTCAAGAGGGTGTTAATGCAGTCGCAAATGGGAAGGGACCCCTTCACCTTTGTGACTGGTTCTGAAATACTTTTTAAGGGCAGGCAGTGGTCCAAGGGACCACTACCTGCCCTTACAAAATGAAACAAAAACATTTCTTTTTTTTTTTTTAATGCAGCCCGTTTTCCGTTAAGGAAAACGGGCTGCATTAAAAAAAAACTTCTTTATTGACAAGCAGTCCCAGACATGGAGGTCTACTGAGCCCAGCAGGCCACCATCCCTGGGAGGGCCAGCCATTCCCAATGGGGTTAAAAATTGCAAGGGGCTCATTAATACTCATGAGCCTCGCATTTTCCGACCCCATTGGGAATCACAATCAGTGTCTCTGACACTGTTGTACATTCCAAATTGCAACTCACAATTGAGTGCAAATTGCGAGATGCAATTTTGAATGATCGTACATCTTGCCCTTAGAATTATGTTTTAACCATGCAGTGCCTTTACCAAGAAGTCTTTACAGCGTAAGTCTTCACCACGCATACCCCTTTACCACGTATGCCTTTACCATGCACAATATGTATAGTTAAGGTAAGTATATGTGTGTGTAGTGTATATATATATATATATATATATATATATATATATATATATATATATATATATATATATATATTCACAGAAAAAACCATAGGTTTCAGGGGTGTTATAGTTAGCTGGACTTTTCACTTGTACAAAACCGTTGAAATTCCCCTGTTATAGTTAGTTCAGCTAACTATAACTCGCGCGCCCGCAATGCACTGCTGATGACGTCACATATTACATCACTCATGACATGGTCAGTGACATCACTCATGACATCACTGATGACATCTCAAATGACGTCACTGATGACATCACTGATGACATCATCCAGTGAATGTGTGTTTTTCTGAAAATTAAATATGTTTTATATATGTATATCTCAAGGTCGATGGAAGAATAAATGGGTATATAAGTGTCTAAATGGATGATTTGTTTTTGAAAAATTGATTGTGTAACTGACTGATTAAGTGTATCATAGTGAATACATGGCTTAGTGAGTAATGTTTAAATATGTAAATATCTGTATCAGTCTCTCACTTTGTGTATAAGTGGCTGCATGGGTTGGTGAGTAGCTACATGGGTGTCTATATAGGTTATTAGTTGGTTTTTTGAGTATCAGTCTGAGTGTCTGCATGGTTCGGTGGGGGGTATTACGTAGTGCATAGGTGCATGAATGAGTGACTCACTCTTTGTATGTGTTGAAGACAGCATGTGTGCAGGACTGTATGGGTGGATGAGTGTGTGTATGGGTGTGTTAGTGAGTGAATGACTGTCTCAATAGTGTCTTTATGAGTAACTACATATGTTTTAAACTAGTATATGTGACTATTGGTGTATATAAGTGAGTATATGTGAGAGTGAGAGATTGAAAGAGTTCCTGTATGAATAAGTATGTGTGTGTAAGTTTCTGTAGAAGTAAGTGTGGTGGTGTGTGTATAACTGTATATGCAAGTAAATGTATGTTTGATTCTTTATTAGCATGAGTGACTATGTGTGTGAGTAACTCTATGGATGAGTGGCATTGTGTAACAGGATGTATAGGTGTATGAGTACATATGATGAGTGAGTACATGTATGAGTGACTGTAAAGGACTGTTGGTGAATGAGTGGATGTGTATGTGGATCTTAGAATTACTGAAGAGGTTGTTGTAACTGGTATTGGTATGTCCAGTGTTTTGAAAATTTTAGTCTCTATTTTTGAAAGTGTGTATCAAAGGTTATATTAGGGTGAGAGGAGGTCTGCCACTCTATCACAAGGATGATGTCATCAGTGATGTCATTTGAGATGTCATCAGTGATGTCATGAGTGATGTCACTGACCATGTCATGAGTGATGTAATATGTGACGTCATCAGCAGTGCATTGCGGGCGCGCGAGTTATAGTTAGCTGAACTAACTATAACGGGGGAATTTCAACGGTTTTGTACAAGTGAAAAGTCCAGCTAACTGTAACACCCCTGAAACCTATGGTTTTTTCTGTGAATTTCAAAGGTTTTTTAAATGCTAATTTCTAACTATGCCTACAGAGATAGGACATGTGAAGAAAGAAGAAAAAATGCACAGAAAGAAAAAAAAGAAGTGCAGAAAGAAGCAACAGAAGTCCTCAAAGACGAAGAAAAGTGCAGGAAGAAGGATAACGTGCAGAAAGAACAAAAAGAAGAGCAGAAAGAAGCCTTGTTGCAAAATCATCCTGTACCCTCAACTTTTTCAGACGGATACTGGTGGTAACTGAGTCTGACTAACCAGTCCTAGAGCCAGTGCTATGTTAAAAGACACTTAGAATACAATGAAAACACCTACATACACTAGGGAACATTATGCATTTGGGTCCCCCTGTGATTAGCATGACCTCCTCTGTAAGCCCCTAGTATATAATAGGGCAGGGAGATTAAAACTGCCTCTTAAAACAGGCCACAGGGCGTTTTTGCACACGTTAACTCAGGCCCCGTCCCCTCCCTTCACCACTGTGTAAACACGCTCTGTGTCCGTTTTTAGTTGGGAGATTAAGTTAATTTGAATTCTGAGGGTCCCTAGGTTCCAACTAGCCCACTAGGTACCTCCAGTAAGTGCCACAGAGCTGCGTTGCAGAGAGGTGTAAAAAGTGGCACAGCCTGGACCACCTCTCTGCAATGCAGCTCAGTGGCGCTTACTGGAAGCACTTGGTGGGCTAGTTAGCCCCCAGGGGCCCTCAGTATTGAAGGGAAATTATATCCCCAATTTAAAACGTGCCATAGTGCGTGTTTGCACACGTCACCTAAGGCCCCGTCCCCTCCCTTCACCACTGTGTAAACGCGCCCTGTGGCTGTTCTAAGTTGAGAGATTAAGTCCCCTTGAATCCTAAAGGTCCCTAGGGTCAAACTAGACCACTAGGTACCTCCAGTAAGCGCCACAGAGCTGCGTTGCAGAGAGGTGTAAAAAGGGGCTTGGCCTCAGAACACCTGTCTGCAGCGCAGCTCCCTGGCGCATACTGGAGTTGCCTGTTGGGCTAGTTGGCCCTCAGGGACCCTCAGTATTGAAGAGGAATTAATTCCCCAACTTACAATTCGCCAGGGGGCGTGTTTGCAGAGTGCTGCAAGGAGGGGGCGTGGCCTCCGGCACGATGCCAGTCTTTTATTTATTTTAATTTTTTAAGTAGGGGGGCTGTGTGGTTCCCCTTCTTATTCTAATTTATTGGCCCTGATGACCCCATCCCCCAGGGCCGGTCTCCTAATTATATTTTTTTTACCCCAATCCCCAGGGCCGGCCACTGTTTTTTATTATTTTAAAAAAATATATATTTATAGACACACCTAGGACATGCTGGACAAACCGTACGTACATATCACCATGATGATTTGCGTGATATTCATTAAAAGGCGACTATGCATACAATGAATCCACGTGGAATGTATTTACACCACTAGTGAAGCTCTGACATGTCTGATGCCCTACCGTGCCTAATCCCGGTAGACACCCTTGTCGTTTATTTATACAAACATGGGTAGCTATTGACGGGCACATTTAATACACATGCACACCAAGCCATTCAAAGGGGATTCGACAAAAATTCGACCAAAACTATGCAAGAAACCCCCCTCACGGTTAATAAAACACACATCCACTGCCGGATGTGTAATACTTTTTATTTTACTCTCTGGAAAGGGGACGAATATCACTTGAGAGTCACAGCCCGCTCCTGGCAGAGCCCAATGCTGTGTTACACTCACCATTGCCTGCTGAGTGCCACACACCTCTTTGTTGTATTCCACTAGCTAGTGCATATGCTATGACACTCTCTAGCCCATGTACACTGTAACACCACCCCGTGAATATGTCATGCCACACTTGTCTTCGCACGGGTTATATTGCCCCATCTAACGTGCCTTCCTCGATGCCTATGTTATAACGCACAGTGCTATGCCATACATATTACAATCTGGGATCCATATCTTTGTCACAGTGCATATGCAACGTTACACTCCCCAGCACATATTTTATATTACAACTTTAGAGACTAGTTAGGTTACACAACACTGCCCTGTGCATATTACACTCCAAGGCGCATATCGCATCGCACGCGCTAGTGCCTGTGCTATCTCGCGCTCTCCAATGAATCTGTAATTGCGCACAATGTATTGCATATTATATTTCATGCCCGGTTCATCTTATATCACACTTTTTGGTGCATAGTTTATACCATACACTATATCTAGTTTTCATTTTCAATCGTGCTCTCAGGACTATGTTCTATATAACACTGTGTTCACCTACCCTTTTCACGGGCATTACATTTTGCGATAGGGGGTGGAGGGTCAGGGGGTGTTTCTTCCAAGTGAGCCCAGAGTCACAGTCACAAACGTCCTCTTCTTCCTGAATAAAAGTGAGATTATGCTGCATACTTGTTCATATTTTAAGTAGTTCGCACAGACACACGTTTTAAAAACAATAAAGTTCCTAATACCCGCCTTCTCTGAACAGTTAGCTTGCTGCCCCATCCCCCTCCTCCCTATCCTCTGTTGTGTGAATCCATGGACTAGCCCCCTCCCTCCTGCCATGCATGGTCTGATGTGCTGCCACTGCCCTCAATTTAGTATGATGTACCAGTCCACTCCTCCTGCCCTCCATTGCCCAATTCTATGCCCCATCATTGACCTCCTGCTTAAACTCTGTGCTTAGCTTGCTGCCCCTATTCTCCTTCCCCCTGCCCTCCGATGTCTTTGTGCATGCCCCTGCTCCATCCTTTTTGCCCACCATTTTCCATGGACCTGCCACTCCTATTTACTCTGAGGGTTCTGTTGAGCTGCCACTCCCCTCCCACCTGCCTAGCATTGTCAGATGACTGTAACCTGTCCCTGCCACCTCCACCCTGCCTGTCCACATGCCATGCCCCTATCCTCTTCCTCCTGTCCTACATGGTCCATTGTACTGCCACACCCTTCTGCCCTCCCTGGTCTGTTGTGCTGCAACTGCTCCTCCTGCCTGCCCCGTGCGGTCTGATGTGAGGCCCCTTTCCCTGAACTTTCTTGTCTGTGCACAGGTCCTGACCCTCCCTTCTATCCTCCATCGTCCTTTGTGCATGCCCCTGCACCCTCCTTCTTGCCCATCATAGCCATTGTGCTGCCACTAACCCTCCCACTTGCCATGCATGGTCTTCTGTGCTGCCATGGCCCCTCCCACCTTCCCTGTGTGGTCAGTTAGCTGCCCCTGACCCCCTCCCACCTTCCCTCCATGGTCTGTGTGTATGCCATCACAGTCTCAGTGTTGCTCTTCATGGTGTGTCTTGCTTCTAGTGCCCATCCGGCCTGACCTCCATGGCTATCTTGCTGCTCCTGCCCTGCCCCCTTGCCCCCAGCCCTCTGTTTACATGTGCAGACCCCTACTCCCTCCCTCCTGGCTTGTCTGTTCCATTGTAATGCCCCAGATCCGTCCCTCCTGCCCTTTATGGTCTGTTATGCTGCAGCTTTCTCTCCTGTCTGTCCATTATGGTCAGCTAGCTACCATTGCCTCTTGCCCCTCTCTTCTCTGTTGTCCATGTGCATGGTCCTGTCCCCTCCCTCTTGCTTTCTATGGATTGTTGTGCTGCACTCCCGTCCCGCATGCGCTGTGTGGTGTATTGTGCTGCTGCGAACCCTGATGCCTGCCCTGTAGGGTCAGTTTGGTGCACCTCTCCATGTCCCTCCTGTCCTCTGTTATCCAAGTCCATGTCCCTACCCCATTTCCTACCATGATCCAATGTACCATACTTGCGAACATTTTGAACTTGGTAAGAGGGAGATTTTGAAAACAAACTGGGGTATTGATTTTCCCCTTTGAGTTACATTGAAAAAGAGGAGATTGTAGACAGGAGACAGATCAAATAAAGCCCATTTGAGCTTAAAAACATTGGACGTTTCCTGGCTGAATCGAGTCTGTTGGCATGTATGGTTGTACTACGATTGCCTCTTCCTTCTGCCCACAATGGTCTATTACATTGCCACAGCCTCTCTTGCAAGTCCTGTATTGTAGGTTTGTTGCCCCTGCCCCCCTTTCCACTGCCCTCCATAGTCTGTTGTGCTGCCACGGCCCTTCCTGCCTGTTCAGTGTGGTTAAATTGTTGCCTTTGCACCCTCCTACCTGCCTTCAATTTTCAGAGTCCGTGCCCCTGGCCTCTGCCTCTCAACAGTATCCTAATGAACAACTAGATTGCTAACATTCTATATTTATTACAAAAGCGTGGAACGCCTGATGTCATCTTGATGTAATCAAAACTGTAATACCTAGAGCATTTCCTTTAGAAATTACATATATGAGAGGGTCTTATTGGCATCAAAATTATGGTTAGTGCTCTAAAAGACTAAAATAAGGACATATTTTCTGAGTTTTCAAATAGCGACAAAGCACTTTTAAATTATTTGTTATCTTTATGTTTTTTTATCCAGTTGACCACTTGATTAAATGTTGCACTTAGGGGAGAGGATGTGGTGTTACTTCCAGAACTGCAGACTTTGCAACTGGGGAACCAGGTTGGAGTTTCTGCTTCAGCTCGACATTCTGTGATTCTGGTCAAATCACTTAGTCTCCCCATGTCTACAACCAAAATGAATTTGTTCTTGTGTGATGTAACCAATGCTCATGTAAAGCACTCCAATACCTGACAAGTCTGCACTATATAACACTGCAAAAACACAACATAATAAGTGTTTTGCACACTTCTGTCATTGGGTTATATTTGGGCTACATCTGGGTGATTTTGGGCTACATTTGGGCTCTTTTGTCTCCGGTGGCGATCTTGGGAGATTTATTTGTTATGAAGTTTCCTAATTTCCTCATGTACTGCAGTCTCCTCAGTAGGAAATGCTTTCAGTTTTTTACTTTGATTCCATCATGAAGGTATTCAGATATGTCACACATTTGCTATAAATTCTGAATGTTAGCACTATAGTTGCTAATTAGATCACTGTAGTAAAACTACTGTTCACCATGGAAGTCTGCTCCTGGTATTACAAGTGCATGTTTCAGTCTGCATGTCAGAATTTTTTAATGAAATAGAAGAGGATTTGAGAAGTCACTCAAAATGTGCCCTCATTTTCTTTCGTCAGCATTAATCATAATTTCTATGGCAAAACGAACCCCCTCATTGTGTTCCTTTTTAAATTAAATGTTTTAAGTGTTACCAGTTTATTCCAATCAAGATGGCTTCAGGTGTGCCATACTTTTGTCATAATGAAGACAGTAATTGCTCCAGTTGTTTTTAAGAACACTCTGCGACATTCTGTCATTGGGCTATACTTGGGCTACATCTGGGTGATTTTGGGCTACATTTGGGCTCTTTTGTCTCCGGTGGCCATCTTGGGAGATTTATTTGTTATGAAGTTTCCTAATTTCCTCTTTTACTGCAGTCTCCTCAGTAGGAAATACTTTCAGTTTTTTACTTTGATTCCATCAAGAAGGCATTCAGATGTATCACACATTTGCCATAAATTCAGAATGTTAGCACTCTTTTTGCTCATTAGATCACTCTAGTAAAGCTACTGCTCACCAGGGAAAACTGCTGCTGGTATTGAAAGTGCATGTTTCAGTCTGCATGTCAGAATTTTTTAATGAAATGGAAGAGGATTTGAGAAGTCACTCAAAATGTGCCCTAATTTTTCTTTCTGCAGCACTAATCATACTTTTTATGGAAAAATGAACCCCCTCATTTTGTTCCTGTTTAAATTAAATGTTTTAAGAGTTACCACTTTAATCCAAGCAAGATGGCTTCAGGTGTGCCATATGTTTATCATAAGTAGGACTGTTAGTGCTCTAGTTGTTCTTTGGAACACTCTGGGAAGCTGCAGTAGAACACAAAGGAATCAACTGACAGTCTCTGCCCTTGTTGGATGTACATGTTTTACTGAGAATGTCAGGCTTCATTCTCACATGACTGAGAAAGATAATGTGAATTTACAGAAAATAAGCTCTCAGTTTAGCTTATAGATCACCTTCCAAACCTCTGTGGGAAAAGCATGAGAAAATATTTTTCTCTCAATCATGATATCCCAGCAGAAGGCTTTTTCACATGGTGAAATCACCTTAGAACATACCACAATTCCTAAAATGAGTATGGTACCATCAACAAATGATTTATAATGTAACTAAAGTCTTAAAACCTTCTATTAACTGCAATGCTTTTTAATGAGGTGCTATCATGTATATTGGTCCCAAGATGGCTGCCAACACTTCTTGGATGAAGTGCTGACAGCCAATCAGATCTCAGGATGAGATGTGTGGTTAGGCTCCGCCCACATATATATATGATTTTACTTTTGATTTTCTCAGGAACTACTGAACAGATTGACACCAGACCTGCAAAAGGCACTTCCCTGACCTGAGGACCTCCTCTCTGCCAAATTTCAAGTAATTCTGTTCAGCCGTTCGGGCTGTACCTTGGACTAAAGGTCCCTATGGAAAATTGCATGGGGGAAAACGTGTTTTGGGACCCCCCTTTTTTCTCAGCCCCCGCTTGACGAATCCCCCCAAGACTTTCAGGGTAGGAGCGGAGCGGAGCGCCCCACCTATTTTGAAAATTTCGCGAGGATTCGTCAACCGGCGCCAACGTTATTCCAAATAGAATGTTGCGGATTTCCTATGGAAACACGGTCCTAACTATAACTATCTACTGGCGACCGCCAGTAGATAATATATATATATATGTATATGTGTATATATATATATATGTATATATATATATATCTCAACAGAAAATCCCGCGTGTTTACCAGCAGAGACAAATCACACTGGCACAGACTCCAAGGTGCAGTAAGTTTTATCCAAAGTTACATGGTCCAAATGACGCATTTTGGCCGCCGACCTGCCGCCTTGATCACATAACACACGAAGCCACATAAATAGGCAGGTAAGTTGCTTTATGGTTACTTTTCATGTTAATGTTGTTTTACGATTTATTCACGATTCTTTTACATGTCCTTTTGCATTCTTTTACATTACTTTCAGACGTATTCAAAGCAGAGTGACTTACTTGTAAGCCCCAAGTAGTCACATGTGGTGTGACAGACAGGTAGGTCAATAGAACAAAGAGGATAGACTGACCACTGAGAGGGTAAAGCAGCGATATATGAAGAACAGAGAGAGAAGCAGAGTCTCTATCAGTCAAATTATTCATCACTCAGTCTGACAACCTACATGCGCATAGTGCATTAAGCCAGTGAAGAATTTAATGGTTCATAGTGCACAACTATCGTTGGATCAAACCATATTGTGTTCATCAGAACACGGGGAGAAAACAGAGAAGACACTATGCCCTCCAATGGCCAATGGGAGAAATGATCCCGACAGATATACTACCTGCGCAGGAAGAAGAGAGAAAAGACGGACCATCCGAGCCGAAATGACACTCATAGTAAATGGAGTTTAGAGAAAGCCCAGATGGTGAGACTAAGTGCCCATCTTTGAAAGCTGGAAGATTATCCAGGCAGCGCTAGGTATCAGTACCTGTCTATGCGAATGAACAATCGGGCCTAATGTGAGTATAAAACTAAATATACGATTCCAAAATGGATGACGCGAAGTGTAGTGCAAGTGCTATATATATAGATGATGCTCAAATTCAAAGAAATGAAACATATATGAAAAGGTATAAACACAAAGACACAAAATGTCAAAAAATATACAGAATCAACTAACTATAGAACTCTGGTTTGAAATATCAGGGATCATACACAGATGTCCAACTATCTTAGCTGGAATAAGGGCAACGGTGCACCAAATAGCGCCCAGTCAAACTCACAGGCAGAGGCATAAATAGTGGCATTAATCAGTGTAAGGCAATATGCAGAAAATAATGAGTGATTGATCATACATGCTTCAGTGCAGACAACAGAATAGAATGGACATCAGAATAAGGTTATATGTGGATACGGGAGAGAGAGGTGGTCACACCCAACAGTAAGCATTACGGGTGCAAGGAAATCGGAACTATGTATCACAGATAGTTGTATAAATCTTCACTGATATTAACACCTGAGGGAGTCTTCATGTCAAGCTCCAGGATGTGGCGTGTCTCCAACTGCCTGAACTTCTTCTCATGATTCCCACCCCTTTTAAGTGTGGGCACACTATCAATGACAAAATATTTTAGGTGTTCAAGGTGGTTGTTGTTTTGTACCTCTCTGAAGTGTCTAGCTACAGGGTATGTAGGGCCATTGTTGACTGTCGCTCTCAGATGTTGTAGAATCCTCATGTGGACCTGGAGTTTGGTGCTGGCGATATATATATATATATATATATTCACTGAAAAAACCATAGGTTTCAGAGACATTATAGTTAGAAATTTGCATTTAAAAAACCTTAGAAATTCACAGAAAAAAACATAGGTTTCAGGGGTGTTATAGTTAGCTGGACATTTCACTCGTACAAAACCATTGAAATTCCTCCGTTATAGTTAGTTCTGCTAACTATAACTCGCGTGCCCGCAACGCACTGCTGATGATGTCACATATTGCATCATTCATGACATGGTCAGTGACATCACTAATGACATCACTGATGACATCTCAAATGACATCACTGATGACATCACTGATTACATCATCCAGTGAATGTAGTTTAGTTTGAAATTTAAATATGTATTATATATATTCCAATCTGTATTGAAGATTGAGTGGATATAACTGTCTGGATGAAGGATTCCGTAGCTGTCTGACTGTCTGTTTAAGTGAGTAATTAAAAGTGTCTCACTTAATACATGGATTAGTAACTAAACTATGTGAATGTGTGCATCACTGTCTCTGTTGTTGTATAACATGCTGCATCAGTTGATCACTAAATACATGAGTGTGTATATCAGTTATTGAGTAGCTGGGTGAGTATTTGTATGGGACACTGAGTTTGTGTGTGGTTGGATGGGGTGTGTGTAACTCTATGCATAGATGTGTGAATGGTTGATTGACTAGGTGAATAGGTTTAAAAGTCGTGAAGGATCCGCGTACGGTGTGCGACGGCTGCGTGTTTTTCAGTTACATCATATACATTTAATATTACGTGATGTGCGCGTTTGGTATGCGACCAGTCCGCGACTCCTGCTCCCGCGCATTCGTGACACATGAGCATTACGGTACAAGATGCTTGCGCGGTGGCGGGTCCCGCGTGACATCATATCCGTGCTGGGGCGCGCTGGGTGAGCGACTCCCGCGAAAAAAGTTATGTTCCAAAATGATATGTATGTGTCTTTAATATACATATTAGGGCAAGAGATTATCTAAGATAGTCATAAAAATAACATATTTGTACTTATAATAAACTTATATTATTTTTAAATATATTTTCACGAAGTCGGGTGCGTGCATCGTGAGTGCAGAAAACCAGGTCAGCAGAGGTGCTGTAGAGCCAGAGAAACCAGGTCAGCAGAGCCGTTGTAGAGCCAGAGAACCAGGTCAGCAGAGCTGCTCTAGAGCCTAAGAAGCAGGTCAGCAGAGCTGATCTAGAACCAGAGACCCAGGTCAGCAGAGCTGCTCTAGAGCCAGAGACCCAGGTCAGCAGAGCTGCTCTAGAGACCGAGAACCAGGTCAGCAGAGCTGCTGTAGAGCCAGAGAAACCAGGTCAGCAGAGCTGCTTTAGAGGGAGAGAACCAGGTGAGCAGAACTGCTTTAGAGCCAGAGAACCAGGTCAGCAGAGCTGCTCTAGAGCCAGAGAACCAGGCCAGCAGAGCTGCTTTAGAGCCATAGAACCAGGTCAGCAGAGCTGCTTTAGAGCCATAGAACCAGGTCAGCAGAGCTGCTCTAGAGGCAGAGAACCAGGTCAGCCGAACTGCTTTAGAGCCAGAGAACCAGGTCAGCAGAGCTCTTTAGAGGGAGAGAACCAGGTCAGCAGAGCTGCTTTAGAACCAGAGAACCAGGTCAGCAGAGCTGCTCTAGAGGCAGAGAACCAGGTCAGCAGAGCTGCTCTAGGGCCATAGAACCAGGTCAGCAGAGCTGCTCTAGAGGCAGAGAACCAGGTCAGCAGAGCTGATTTAGAGGGAGAGAACCAGGTCAGCAGAGCTGCATTAGAGCCAGAGAACCAGGTCAGCAGAGCTCTTTAGAGAGAGAGAACCAGGTCAGCAGAGCTGCTTTAGATCCATAGAACCAGGTCAGCAGAGCTGCTTTAGAGCCAGAGAACCAGGTCAGCAGAGCCGCTCTAGAGTCTAAGAACCAGGTCAGCAGAGCTGCACAAGAGCCAGAGAACCAGGTCAGCAGAGCTGCTGTAGAGCCAGAGGAACCAGGTCAGTAGAGTTGCTTTAGAGGGAGAGAACCAGGTCAGCATAGCTGCTCTAGAGGGAGAGAACCAGGTCAGCAGAGCTACTCTAGAGCCAGAGAACCATGTCAGCAGAACTGCTTTAGAGCCATAGAACCGAGCCAGCAGAGCTGCTTTAGAGCCAGAGAACCAGGTCAGCAGAGCTGTTGTAGAGTCAGAGAACCAGATCAGCAGAGCTGCTCTGTAGCCTAAGAACTAGGTCAGCAGAGCTGCTCTAGAGGCAGAGAACCAGGTCAGCAGAGCTGCTCTAGAGCCAGAGAACCAGGTCAGCAGAGCTGCTTTAGAGCCAGAGAACCAGGTCAGCAGAGCTGCTCTAGAGCCAGAGAACCAGGTCAGCAGAGCTGCTTTAGAGCCAGAGAATCAGGTCAGCAGAGCTGCTCTAGAGCCAGAGAACCAAGTCAGCAGAGCTGCTTTAGAGCCATAGAACCAGGTCAGCAGAGCTGCTTTAGAGCCATAGAACCAGGTCAGCAGAGGTGCTGTAGAGCCAGAGAAACCAGGTCAGCAGAGCCGTTGTAGAGCCAGAGAACCAGGTCAGCAGAGCTGCTCTAGAGCCTAAGAAGCAGGTCAGCAGAGCTGATCTAGAACCAGAGACCCAGGTCAGCAGAGCTGCTCTAGAGCCAGAGACCCAGGTCAGCAGAGCTGCTCTAGAGACCGAGAACCAGGTCAGCAGAGCTGCTGTAGAGCCAGAGAAACCAGGTCAGCAGAGCTGCTTTAGAGGGAGAGAACCAGGTCAGCAGAACTGCTTTAGAGCCAGAGAACCAGGTCAGCAGAGCTGCTCTAGAGCCAGAGAACCAGGCCAGCAGAGCTGCTTTAGAGCCATAGAACCAGGTCAGCAGAGCTGCTCTAGAGGCAGAGAACCAGGTCAGCCGAACTGCTTTAGAGCCAGAGAACCAGGTCAGCAGAGCTCTTTATAGGGAGAGAACCAGGTCAGCAGAGCTGCTTTAGAGCCAGAGAACCAGGTCAGCAGAGCTGCTCTAGAGGCAGAGAACCAGGTCAGCAGAGCTGCTCTAGAGCCATAGAACCAGGTCAGCAGAGCTGCTCTAGAGGCAGAGAACCAGGTCAGCAGAGCTGATTTAGAGGGAGAGAACCAGGTCAGCAGAGCTGCATTAGAGCCAGAGAACCAGGTCAGCAGAGCTCTTTAGAGGGAGAGAACCAGGTCAGCAGAGCTGCTTTAGATCCATAGAACCAGGTCAGCAGAGCTGCTTTAGAGCCAGAGAACCAGGTCAGCAGAGCCGCTCTAGAGTCTAAGAACCAGGTCAGCAGAGCTGCACAAGAGCCAGAGAACCAGGTCAGCAGAGCTGCTGTAGAGCCAGAGGAACCAGGTCAGTAGAGTTGCTTTAGAGGGAGAGAACCAGGTCAGCATAGCTGCTCTAGAGGGAGAGAACCAGGTCAGCAGAGCTACTCTAGAGCCAGAGAACCATGTCAGCAGAACTGCTTTAGAGCCATAGAACCGGGTCAGCAGAGCTGCTTTAGAGCCAGAGAACCAGGTCAGCAGAGCTGTTGTAGAGTCAGAGAACCAGACCAGCAGAGCTGCTCTGTAGCCTAAGAACTAGGTCAGCAGAGCTGCTCTAGAGGCAGAGAACCAGGGCAGCAGAGCTGCTCTAGAGCCAGAGAACCAGGTCAGCAGAGCTGCTTTAGAGCCAGAGAACCAGGTCAGCAGAGCTGCTCTAGAGCCAGAGAACCAGGTCAGCAGAGCTGCTTTAGAGCCAGGGAATCAGGTCAGCAGAGCTGCTCTAGAGCCAGAGAACCAAGTCAGCAGAGCTGCTTTAGAGCCATAGAACCAGGTCAGCAGAGCTGCTTTAGAGCCATAGAACCAGGTCAGCAGAGGTGCTGTAGAGCCAGAGAAACCAGGTCAGCAGAGCCGTTGTAGAGCCAGAGAACCAGGTCAGCAGAGCTGCTCTAGAGCCTAAGAAGCAGGTCAGCAGAGCTGATCTAGAACCAGAGACCCAGGTCAGCAGAGCTGCTCTAGAGCCAGAGACCCAGGTCAGCAGAGCTGCTCTAGAGACCGAGAACCAGGTGGGAAGAGCTGCTGTAGAGCCAGAGAAACCAGGTCAGCAGAGCTGCTTTAGAGGGAGAGAACCAGGTCAGCAGAACTGCTTTAGAGCCAGAGAACCAGGTCAGCAGAGCTGCTCTAGAGCCAGAGAACCAGGCCAGCAGAGCTGCTTTAGAGCCAGAGAACCAGGTCAGCAGAGCTCTTTATAGGGAGAGAACCAGGTCAGCAGAGCTGCTTTAGAGCCAGAGAACCAGGTCAGCAGAGCTGCTCTAGAGGCAGAGAACCAGGTCAGCAGAGCTGCTCTAGAGCCATAGAACCAGGTCAGCAGAGCTGCTCTAGAGGCAGAGAACCAGGTCAGCAGAGCTGATTTAGAGGGAGAGAACCAGGTCAGGAGAGCTGCATTAGAGCCAGAGAACCAGGTCAGCAGAGCTCTTTAGAGGGAGAGAACCAGGTCAGCAGAGCTGCTTTAGATCCATAGAACCAGGTCAGCAGAGCTGCTTTAGAGCCAGAGAACCAGGTCAGCAGAGCCGCTCTAGAGTCTAAGAACCAGGTCAGCAGAGCTGCACAAGAGCCAGAGAACCAGGTCAGCAGAGCTGCTGTAGAGCCAGAGGAACCAGGTCAGTAGAGTTGCTTTAGAGGGAGAGAACCAGGTCAGCATAGCTGCTCTAGAGGGAGAGAACCAGGTCAGCAGAGCTACTCTAGAGCCAGAGAACCATGTCAGCAGAACTGCTTTAGAGCCATAGAACCGGGTCAGCAGAGCTGCTTTAGAGCCAGAGAACCAGGTCAGCAGAGCTGTTGTAGAGTCAGAGAACCAGATCAGCAGAGCTGCTCTGTAGCCTAAGAACTAGGTCAGCAGAGCTGCTCTAAAGGCAGAGAACCAGGTCAGCAGAGCTGCTCTAGAGCCAGAGAACCAGGTCAGCAGAGCTGCTTTAGAGCCAGAGAACCAGGTCAGCAGAGCTGCTCTAGAGCCAGAGAACCAGGTCAGCAGAGCTGCTTTAGAGCCAGAGAATCAGGTCAGCAGAGCTGCTCTAGAGCCAGAGAACCAAGTCAGCAGAGCTGCTTTAGAGCCATAGAACCAGGTCAGCAGAGCTGCTTTAGAGCCAGAGAACCAGGTCAGCAGAGCTGCTCTATAGTCTAAGAACCAGGTCAGCAGAGCTGCTCTAGAGTCAGAGAACCAGGTCAGCAGAGCTGCTGTAGAGCCAGAGAAACCAGGTCAGTAGAGTTGCTTTAGAGGGAGAGAACCAGGTCAGCATAGCTGCTCTACAGGGAGAGAACCAGGTCAGCAGAGCTACTCTAGAGCCAGAGAACCTTGTCAGCAGAACTGCTTTAGAGCCATAGAACCGGGTCAGCGGAGCTGCTTTAAAGCCAGAGAACCAGGTCAGCAGAGCTGCTCTGTAGCCTGAGAACTAGGTCAGCAGAGCTGCTCTAGAGGCAGAGAACCAGGTCAGCAGAGCTGCTCTAGAGCCAGAGAACCAGGTCAGCAGAGCTGCTTTAGAGCCATAGAACCAGGTCAGCAGAGCTGCTTTAGAGCTAGAGAACCAGGTCAGCAGAGCTGCCATAGAGTCTAAGAACCAGGTCAGCAGAGCTGCTCTAGAGCCAGAGAACCAGGTCAACAGAGCTGCTGTAGAGCCAGAGAAACCAGGTCAGTAGATTTACTTTAGAGGGAGAGAACCAGGTCAGCATAGCTGCTCTAGAGGGAGAGAACCAGGTCAGCTGAGCTACTCTAGAGCCAGAGAACCATATCAGCAGAACTGCTTTAGAGCCATAGAACCGGGTCAGCAGAGCTGCTCTAGCTGACACTGACTGACTGACACTGACAGATTGACACTGACTGACACTGATTGACTGAGACTGATTGACACTGAGACTGACTGACACTGACAGATTGACACTGACTGACACTGATTGACTGACACTGACTGACACTGACACTGACTGACACTGATTGATTGACACTGACTGACTGACAATGACTGACACTGACTGACTGACACTGACTGACTGACTGACTGACACTGATCGACACTGATTGACTGACACTGACTGACACTGACTGACACTCATTGACACTGATTGACTGACACTGACTGATTGACTGACACTGACTGACTGACTGACTGACACTGACTGACTGACACTGACTGACATCGACTGACTACTCTCTACTACTCTACTACTCACTCTCTACTACTCTACTACTCTCTCTCTACTACTCACTCTCTACTGCTCTCTACTACTCTCTCTCTACTACTCACTCTCTACTACACACTCTCTACTACTCACTCTCTACTACTCTACTCACTCTCTATTACTCACTCTCTACTACTCACTCTCTACTACTCTCTACTATTCACTCTCTACTACTCACGCTCTACAACTCTCTCTCTACTACTCACTCTCTACTACTCACTCGCTACTACTCTCTACTACTCACTCTCTACTACTCACTCTACTATTCTCTACTACTCACTACTACTCTCTACTACTACTCTCTACTACTCACTCTCTACTACTCACTCTCTACTACTCTTTACTACTCACTCTACTACTCTCTACCACTCTCTACCACTCACTCTCTACTACTATACTGCTCACTCTCTACTACTCTCTACTACCCTCTCTCTACTACTCACTTTCTACTACTCACTCTACTACTCTCTACTACTCACTCTCTACTACTCACTCTCTACTACTCACTCTCCACTACTCACTCTCTACTACTCGCTCTCTACTATTCTCTACTACTCACTCTCTACTACTCACTCTGTACTACTCTCTACTACTCACTCTCTACTACTCACTCTCTACTACCTACTCTCTACTACCCTACTACTCTCTACTACTCTCTCTACTACTCTCTACTACTCATTCTCTACTACTCTCCTCTAATCACGCTCTACTACTCGCTCTCTACTACTCTCTACTACTCACTCTATTACTCACTCTCTACTACTCTACTACTCTCTACTACTCTCTCTACTTATCACTCTCTACTATTCTCTCTACTACTCACTCTCTACTACTCTCTACTACTCACTCTCTACTACAAACTCTCTACTACTTGCTCTCTACTACTCGCTCTCTACTACTCTCTACTGTTATGTTATGTTATGTTATAGCCATTTGTAGAGCGCGCAGCTGCCCCAGCGAAGGGGCATCCCGGCGCTAACAGCAGTGTCCAGAGAGAGCCAGGCTAGGCTGTGGGAAATAAGTGGGTTTTAATGGCCTTACGGAAGGATAACACACAGTCTAAACGACGAATCTACTACTCACTCTACTACTCTCCACTACTCACTCTACTACTCACTCTCTACTACTCTCTCTCTACTACTCACTCTCTACTACTCACTCTCTACTACTCTTTACTACTCTCTACTACTCACTCTCTACTATACTCTCTCTACTATTCTCTCTCTACTGCTCACTCTCTACTACTCACTCTCTACTACTCTCTACTGCTCACTCTCTACTACTCACTCTCTACTACTCTCTACTACTCACTCTCTACTACTCTCTCTATTACTACTCTCAGCTACTCTCTACTACTCACTCTGCTACTACTCACTCTGCTACTCACTCTCTGCTACTCACTCTCTGCTACTCTCTCTACTACTCTCTACTACTCACTCTCTACTCTCTATCACTCACTCTCTACTCTCTACCTCTCTACATCTCTCTACCTCTCTACCTCTACCTCTCTACCTCTACCTCTCTACCTCTGCACCTCTACACCTCTACCTCTTCACCTCTACCTCTCTCTACACGCACACATATGCACATATATATGCATATGCATTTATATATTCACTGAAAAAACCATAGGTTTCACACACGTTATAGTTAGGAATTAGCATTTAAAAAACCTTGCTAATTCACTGAAAAAACCATAGGTTTCACACATGTTATAGTTAGCTGGACATTTTACTGATAAAAAACCAATGAAATTCCCCCGTTATAGTTACTGTAGGCAACTATAACTCACGCGACTGCAATCCTCTGCTGATGCTAATACTGTATTTAGACACTTATTTGCCCATGTCTTCTTCCATTAAATTTTAGCTATACATATATTACAAATATTTTTTTTTCATAAAGACACATATGTCATCAGCAGAGGATTACGGTCGCGTGAGTTATAGTTGCCTACAGTAACTATAACGGGGGAATTTCATTGGTTTTTTATCAGTAAAATGTCCAGCTAACTATAACATGTGTGAAACCTATGGTTTTTTCAGTGAATTAGCAAGGTTTTTTAAATGCTAATTCCTAACTATAACGTGTGTGAAACCTATGGTTTTTTCAGTGAATTTGTACGGTTTTTTAAATGCAAATTTATTTATGTATTATTTTTTATATATTTATTTTACAATAAAATACGTATTAATAATTATTTTTATTTTTTTTTTTGGTTTTCACCCTGCGAATTATTTTTTTTTTTTTGCAAAAAAAAAAATTTTTTTTTTGTGTTTTTCAGGGTGCGCGCACTGTGCGCGCACCCCCGCGATTTTAAAAAAAAAAAAATTTTTTTTTTGCCTTCGGGGTCCTTCAGGGACCCCCTGACAAAGGCTAGGGGGTCAGGAACTCTCTACCCTGCCCCCTTTTCACGTTCGCCACCTTCCTTTTTCACTCTCGCACTGAAAACAAACAAAATGGCGGCCGACACTTCCTGATTTCGACCGATTCGAACGTTGACTAACATGTAACCACCAATCAGAATTACGCTCGCGCACGTTAGGGTGCTCGCACGGTGCTCGCACGGTGCGCGCACCCTGCGCGCATATATATATATATATGCTTTTAAATGCTATTTTCTCCGGAAATACTGAACAGATTTACACCAGACCTACAAAAGGCACTTCCTTGACCTAGGGACTACCTCTCTGCCAAATTTTGAGTAATTCTGTTCAGCCGTTCGGGCTGTAGCTCGTTCTAAAGGTCCTATGGAAAAATGCATGGGAAAAACGCGTTTTGGGACCCCCCTTTTATCTCAGCCCCCGCTTGACGGATCCCCCCGAGACTTTCAGGGTAGGAGCGGAGCGTAGCGCCCCACCTATTTTGAGAAATTCGCGAGGATTCGTCGACCGGCGCCAAAGTTATTCAAAATAGAATGTTGAGGTTTTCCTATGGAAACGTGGTCCTAACTATAACTACCTACTGGCGACCGCCAGTAGGTAATATGTATGTGTATATATTATCTACTGGCGGTCGCCAGTAGATAGTTATAGTTAGGACCGAGTTCCCATAGGAAATCTGAAAATTCTATTTTGAATAACTTTGGCGCCGGTTGACTTATCTTCGTGAAATGTTCAAAACTAATGGGGCGCTCCGCTCAGCTCCTACCCTGAAAGTCTTGGGGTGATTCGTCAAGCGGGGGCTGAGAAAAAAGGGGGGTCCCAAAATGCATTTTCCCCATGCATTTTCCCATAGGACCTTTAGTCGAAGGTACGGCCCGAACGGCTGAACAGAATTACTTGAAATTTGGCAAAGAGGTAGTCCTCAGGTCAGGCATGTGCCTTTTGCTTAAATGGTGTGAATCCGTTCAGTAGTTCCTGAGAAAATCAAAAGTAAAATCACATATATATCTGGGCGGAGCCTCACCACAAATCTCATCGTGAGATCTGATTGGCTGTCAGCACTTCATCCAAGAAGTGTTGGCAGCCATCTTGGGACCAATGTACATGATAGCACCTCATTAAAAAGCATTGCAGTTAATAGAAGGTTTTAAGACTTTAGTTACATTATAAATCATTTGTTGATGGTACCATACTCATTTTAGGAATTGTGGTGTGTTCTAAGGTGATTTTACCATGTGAAAAAGCCTTCTGCTGTGATATCATGAATCATGTTTGAGAGAAAACTATTTTCTCATTCTTTTCCCACAGAGGTTTGGAAGGTGATCTATAAGCTAACTGAGAGCATATTTTCTGTAAATTCACATTATCTTTCTCAGTCATGTGAGAATGAAGTCTGACATTCTCAGTAAAACATGTACATCCAACAAGGGCAGAGACTGTCAGTCTATTCCTTTGTGTTCTACTGCAGCTTCCCAGAGTGTTCTAAAGAACAACTAGAGCGCTAACAGTCCTACTTATGACAAACGTATGGCACACCTGAAGCCATCTTGGTTGGAATAAAGTGGTAATTCTTAAAACATTTAATTTAAAAAGGAACAAAATGAGGGGGTTCATTTTGCCATAGAAAGTATAATTAGTGCTGCAGAAAGAAAAATTAGGGCACATTTTGAGTGACTTCTCAAATCCTCTTCTATTTCATTAAAAAATTCTGACATGCAGACTGAAACATGCACTTTCAATACCAGCAGCAGACTTCCCTAGTGAGCAGTAGCTTTACTACAGTGATCTAATAAGCAACTAGAGTGCTAACATTCTGAATTTATGGCAAATTTGTGACACATCTGAATGCCTTCTTGATGGAATCAAAGTAAAAAACTGAAAGTATTTCCTACTTAGGAGAGTGTAGTAAATGAGGCAAATGAGCCAAAGAACCGGGTCAGCAGAGCTGCTTTAGAGCCAGAGAACCAGGTCAGCAGAGCTGTTGTAGAGCCAGAGAACCAGATCAGCAGAGCTGCTCTGTAGCCTAAGAACTAGGTCAGCAGAGCTGCTCTAGAGGCAGAGAACCAGGTCAGCAGAGCTGCTCTAGAGGGAGAGAACCAGGTCAGCAGAGCTACTCTAGAGCCAGAGAACCATGTCAGCAGAACTGCTTTAGAGCCATAGAACCGGGTCAGCAGAGCTGCTTTTGAGCCAGAGAACCAGGTCAGCAGAGCTGTTGTAGAGTCAGAGAACCAGATCAGCAGAGCCGCTCTGTAGCCTAAGAACTAGGTCAGCAGAGCTGCTCTAGAGGCAGAGAACCAGGTCAGCAGAGCTGCTCTCGAGCCAGAGAACCAGGTCAGCAGAGCTGCTTTAGCGCCATACAACCAGGTCAGGAGAGCTGCTCTAGAGCCAGAGAACCAGGTCAGCAGAGCTGATTTAGGGGGAGAGAACCAGGTCAGCAGAGCTGCTTTAGAGCCAGAGAACCAGGTCAGCAGAGCTCTTTAGAGGGAGAGAACCAGGCCAGCAGAGCTGCTTTAGAGCCAGAGAACCAGGTCAGCAGAGCTCTTTAGAGGGAGAGAACCAGGTCAACAGAGCTGCTTTAGAGCCAGAGAACCAGGTCAGCAGAGCTGCTCTAGAGCCAGAGAACCAGGTCAGCAGAGCTGCTTTAGAGCCAGAGAATCAGGTCAGCAGAGCTGCTCTAGAGCCAGAGAACCAAGTCAGCAGAGCTGCTTTAGAGCCATAGAACCAGGTCAGCAGAGCTGCTTTAGAGCCAGAGAACCAGGTCAGCAGAGCTGCTATATAGTCTAAGAACCAGGTCAGCAGAGCTGCTCTAGAGCCAGAGAACCAGGTCAGCAGAGCTGCTGTAGAGCCAGAGAAACCAGGTCAGTAGAGTTGCTTTAGAGGGAGAGAACCAGGTCAGCATAGCTGCTCTACAGGGAGAGAACCAGGTCAGCAGAGCTACTCTGGAGCCAGAGAACCTTGTCAGCAGAACTGCTTTAGAGCCATAGAACCGGGTCAGCAGAGCTGCTTTAGAGCCAGAGAACCAGGTCAGCAGAGCTGTTGTAGAGCCAGAGAACCAGATCAGCAGAGCTGCTCTGTAGCCTAAGAACTAGGTCAGCAGAGCTGCTCTAGAGGCAGAGAACCAGGTCAGCAGAGCTGCTCTAGAGCCAGAGAACCAGGTCAGCAGAGCCGCTTTAGAGCCATAGCCCAGGTCAGCAGAGCTGCTATAGAGCCAGAGAACCAGGTTAGCAGAGCTGCTTTAGAGCCAGAGAATCAGGTCAGCAGAGCTTCTCTAGAGCCAGAGAACCAAGTCAGCAGAGATGCTTTAGAGCCATAGAACCAGGTCAGCAGAGCTGCTTTAGAGCCAGAGAACCAGGTCAGCAGAGCTGCTCTAGAGTCTAAGAACCAGGTCAGCAGAGCTGCTCTAGAGCCAGAGAACCAGGTCAGCAGAGCTGTTGTAGAGCCAGAGAACCAGATCAGCAGAGCTGCTCTGTAGCCTAAGAACTAGGTCAGCAGAGCTGCTCTAGAGGCAGAGAACCAGGTCAGCAGAGCTGCTCTAGAGGGAGAGAACCAGGTCAGCAGAGCTACTCTAGAGCCAGAGAACCATGTCAGCAGAACTGCTTTAGAGCCATAGAACCGGGTCAGCAGAGCTGCTTTTGAGCCAGAGAACCAGGTCAGCAGAGCTGTTGTAGAGTCAGAGAACCAGATCAGCAGAGCCGCTCTGTAGCCTAAGAACTAGGTCAGCAGAGCTGCTCTAGAGGCAGAGAACCAGGTCAGCAGAGCTGCTCTCGAGCCAGAGAACCAGGTCAGCAGAGCTGCTTTAGCGCCATACAACCAGGTCAGGAGAGCTGCTCTAGAGCCAGAGAACCAGGTCAGCAGAGCTGATTTAGGGGGAGAGAACCAGGTCAGCAGAGCTGCTTTAGAGCCAGAGAACCAGGTCAACAGAGCTCTTTAGAGGGAGAGAACCAGGCCAGCAGAGCTGCTTTAGAGCCAGAGAACCAGGTCAGCAGAGCTGCTCTAGAGCCAGAGAACCAGGTCAGCAGAGCTGCTTTAGAGCCAGAGAATCAGGTCAGCAGAGCTGCTCTAGAGCCAGAGAACCAAGTCAGCAGAGCTGCTTTAGAGCCAGAGAACCAGGTCAGCAGAGCTGCTCTAGAGCCAGAGAACCAGGTCAGCAGAGCTGCTTTAGAGCCAGAGAACCAGGTCAGCAGAGCTCTTTAGAGGGAGAGAACCAGGTCAGCAGAGCTGCTTTAGAGCCAGAGAACCAGGTCAGCAGAGCTGCTCTAGAGCCAGAGAACCAGGTCAGCAGAGCTGCTTTAGAGCCAGAGAATCAGGTCAGCAGAGCTGCTCTAGAGCCAGAGAACCAAGTCAGCAGAGCTGCTTTAGAGCCATAGAACCAGGTCAGCAGAGCTGCTTTAGAGCCAGAGAACCAGGTCAGCAGAGCTGCTATATAGTCTAAGAACCAGGTCAGCAGAGCTGCTCTAGAGCCAGAGAACCAGGTCAGCAGAGCTGCTGTAGAGCCAGAGAAACCAGGTCAGTAGAGTTGCTTTAGAGGGAGAGAACCAGGTCAGCATAGCTGCTCTACAGGGAGAGAACCAGGTCAGCAGAGCTACTCTGGAGCCAGAGAACCTTGTCAGCAGAACTGCTTTAGAGCCATAGAACCGGGTCAGCAGAGCTGCTTTAGAGCCAGAGAACCAGGTCAGCAGAGCTGTTGTAGAGCCAGAGAACCAGATCAGCAGAGCTGCTCTGTAGCCTAAGAACTAGGTCAGCAGAGCTGCTCTAGAGGCAGAGAACCAGGTCAGCAGAGCTGCTCTAGAGCCAGAGAACCAGGTCAGCAGAGCCGCTTTAGAACCATAGCCCAGGTCAGCAGAGCTGCTATAGAGCCAGAGAACCAGGTCAGCAGAGCTGCTTTAGAGCCAGAGAATCAGGTCAGCAGAGCTTCTCTAGAGCCAGAGAACCAAGTGAGCAGAGATGCTTTAGAGCCATAGAACCAGGTCAGCAGAGCTGCTTTAGAGCCAGAGAACCAGGTCAGCAGAGCTGCTCTAGAGTCTAAGAACCAGGTCAGCAGAGCTGCTCTAGAGCCAGAGAACCAGGTCAGCAGAGCTGCTCTAGAGCCAGAGAACCAAGTCAGCAGAGCTGCTTTAGAGCCATAGAACCAGGTCAGCAGAGCTGCTTTAGAGCCAGAGAACCAGGTCAGCAGAGCTGCTCTAGAGTCTAAGAACCAGGTCAGCAGAGCTGCTCTAGAGCCAGAGAACCAGGTCAGCAGAGCTGCTGTAGAGCCAGAGAAACCAGGTCAGTAGAGTTACTTTAGAGGGAGAGAACCAGGTGAGCATAGCTGCTCTAGAGGGAGAGAACCAGGTCAGCAGAACTGCTTTAGAGCCATAGAACCGGGTCAGCAGAGCTGCTCTAGCTGACACTGACTGACTGACACTGACAGATTGACACTAACTGACACTGATTGACTGATACTGACTGACACTGAGACTGACTGACACTGATTGACTGACACTGACTGACTGACAATGACTGACACTGACTGACTGACTGACTGACACTGATCGACATTGATTGACTGACACTGACTGACACTGACTGACACTGACTGACACTGATTGACACTGATTGACTGACACTGACTGACTGACTGACACTGACTGACTGACTGACACTGACAATGACTGACTGACACTGACTGACATCGACTGACTACTCTCTACTACTCTACTACTCATTCTCTACTACTCTACTACTCTCTCTCTACTACTCACTCTCTACTGCTCTCTACTACTCTCTCTCTACTACTCACTCTCTACTACACACTCTCTACTACTCTCTACTACTCACTCTCTACTACTCTACTCACTCTCTATTATTCACTCTCTACTACTCACTCTCTACTACTCACTCTCTACTACTCTCTACTGTTCACTCTCTACTACTCACGCTCTACAACTCTCTACTACTCTCTCTCTACTACTCACTCTCTACTACTCACTCGCTACTACTCTCTACTACTCACTCTCTACTACTCACTCTACTAATCTCTACTACTCACTACTACTCTCTACTACTACTCTCTACTACTCACTCTCTCCTACTCATTCTCTACTACTCTTTACTACTCACTCTACTACTCTCTACCACTGTCTACCACTCACTCTCTACTACTATACTGCTCACTCTCTACTACTCTCTACTACTCTCTCTCTACTACTCACTTTCTACTACTCACTCTACTACTCTCTACTACTCACTCTCCACTACTCACTCTCTACTACTCGCTCTCTACTATTCTCTACTACTCACTCTCTACTACTCACTCTCTACTACTCTCTACTACTCACTCTCTACTACTCACTCTCTACTACCCACTCTCTACTACCCTACTACTCTCTACTACTCTCTCTACTACTCTCTACTACTCATTCTCTACTACTCTCCTCTACTCACTCTCTACTACTCACTCTCTACTACTCTCTACTGCCCTCTCTCCACTACTCACTCTCTACTACTCGCTCTCAACTACTCTCTACTACTCACTCTATTACTCACTCTCTACTACTCTACTACTCTCTCTACTTATCACTCTCTACTATTCTCTCTACTACTCACTCTCTACTACAGTGTCCAGAGAGAGCCAGGCTAGGCTGTGGGAAATAAGTGGGTTTTAATGGCCTTATGGAAGGATAACACACAGTCTAAACGACGAATCTACTACTCACTCTACTACTCTCCACTACTCACTCTACTACTCACTCTCTACTACTCTCTACTACTCTCTCTCTACTACTCACTCTCTACTACTCTCTACTACTCTCTCTCTACTACTCTCTACTACTCACTTTCTACTATACTCTCTCTACTGCTCACTCTCTACTACTCACTCTCTTCTACTCTCTACTGCTCACTCTCTACTACTCACTCTCTACTACTCACTCTCTACTACTCTCTCTACTACTACTCTCTACTACTCTCTACTACTCACTCTCTACTACTCACTCTACTACTCACTCTGCTACTCACTCTCTACTACTCACTCTCTACTACTCTCTACTACTCACTCTCTACTACTCTCTCTCTACTACTCTCAACTACTCACTCTACTACTCTCTCTCTGCTACTCACTTTCTACTACTCACTCTCTACTACTCACTCTCTACTACTCTCTATACTCACTCTACTACTCAATCTCTACTACTCTTTACTACTCACTCTCTACTACTCTCTACTACTCACTCTCTACTACTCACTCTCTACTACTCTCTGCTACTCACTCTCTGCTACTCACTCTCTGCTACTCTCTCTACTACTCTCTACTACTCACTCTCTACTCTCTATCACTCACTCTCTACTCTCTACCTCTCCACATCTCTCTACCTCTCTACCTCTACCTCTCTACCTCTACCTCTCTACCTCTGCACCTCTACACCTCTACCTCTTCACCTCTACCTCTCTCTACACGCACACATATGCACATATATATGCATATGCATTTATATATATGTATGTGTATATATTATCTACTGGCGGTCGCCAGTAGATAGTTATAGTTAGGACCGAGTTCCCATAGGAAATCTGAAAATTCTATTTTGAATAACTTTGGCGCCGGTTGACTTATCTTCGTGAAAGTTTCAAAACTAATGGGGCGCTCCGCTCAGCTCCTACCCTGAAAGTCTCTGGGTGATTCGTCAAGCGGGGGCTGAGAAAAACGGGGGGTCCCAAAACACGTTTTCCCCATGCATTTTCCCATAGGACCTTTAGTCGAAGGTACAGCCCGAACGGCTGAACAGAATTACTTGAAATTTGGCAAAGAGGTAGTCCTCAGGTCAGGCATGTGCCTTTTGCTTAAATGGTGTAAATCCGTTCAGTAGTTCCTGAGAAAATCAAAAGTAAAATCACATATATATCTGGGCGGAGCCTCACCACACATCTCATCGTGAGATCTGATTGGCTGTCAGCACTTCATCCAAGAAGTGTTGGCAGCCATCTTGGGACCAATATACATGATAGCACCTTATTAAAAAGCATTGCAGTTAATAGAAGGTTTTAAGACTTTAGTTACATTATAAATCATTTGTTGATGGTACCATACTCATTTTAGGAATTGTGGTGTGTTCTAAGGTGATTTTACCATGTGAAAAAGCCTTCTGCTGTGATATCATGAATCATGTTTGAGAGAAAACTATTTTCTCATGCTTTTCCCACAGAGTTTTGGAAGGTGATCTATAAGCTAACTGAGAGCATATTTTCTGTAAATTCACATTATCTTTCTCAGTCATGTGAGAATGAAGTCTGACATTCTCAGTAAAACATGTACATCCAACAGAGGCAGAGACTGTCAGTTGATTCCTTTGTGTTCTACTGCAGCTTCCCAGAGTGTTCTAAAGAACAACTAGAGCGCTAACAGTCCTACTTATGACAAACGTATGGCACATTTGAAGCCATCTTGGTTGGAATAAAGTGGTAATTCTTAAAACATTTAATTGAAAAAGGAACAAAATGAGGCGGTTCATTTTGCCATAGAAAGTATGATTAGTGCTGCAGAAAGAAAAATTAGGGCACATTTTGAGTGACTTCTCAAATCCTCTTCTATTTCATTAAAAAATTCTGACATGCAGACTGGCACATGCACTTTCAATACCAGCAGCAGACTTCCCTGGTGAGCAGTAGCTTTACTACAGTGATCTAATAAGCAACTAGAGTGCTAACATTCTGCATTTATGGCAAATTTGTGACACATCTGAATGCCTTCTTGATGGAATCAAAGTAAAAAACTGAAAGTATTTCCTACTGAGGAGACTGTAGTAAATGAGGAACTTAGGAAACATCATAACAAATAAGTCTCCCGAAATGGCCACCAGAGACAAAAGAGCCCAAATGTAGCCCAAATATCACCCAGATGTAGCCCAAGTATAGCCCAATGACAGAATGTCCTAGAGTGTTCTAACGAACAACTAGAGCGCTAACAGTCTTACTTATGACAAAAAAATGGCACACCTGAAGCCATCTTGATTGGAATAAAGTAGTAACACTTAAAACATTTAATTTGCAAAGGAACAAAATGAAGGGGTTCATTTTGCCATAGAAATTATGATTAGTTCTGCAGAAAGAAAAATTAGGGCACATTTTGACTTCTCAAATCCTCTTCTATTTCATAAACAAATTCTGACATGCAGACTGAAACATGCACTTTGAATACCAGCAGCAGACTTCCCTGGTGAGCAGTAGTTTTACTACAGTGATCTAATGAGCAACTAGAGTGCTAACATTCAGAATTTATGGCAAATGTGTGACACATCTGAATGCCTTCTTGATGGAACCAAAAAAAAAAACTGAAAGTATTCCCACTGAGGAGACTGCAGTAAATGAGGAAATTAGGAAACTTCATAACAAATAAATCTCCCAAGATGGCCACCAGAGACAAAAGAGCCCAAATGTAGCCCAAATATCACCCAGATGTAGCCCAAGTATAGCCCAATGACAGAATGTCCCAGAGTGTTCTAACAAACAACTAGAGCGCTAACAGTCTTACTTATGACAAAAGTATGGCACACCTGAAGCCATCTTGATTGGAATAAAGTGGTAACACTTAAAACATTTAATTTGCAAAGGAACAAAATGAAGGGGTTCATTTTGCCATAGAAATTATGATTAGTTCTGCAGAAAGAAAAATTAGGGCACATTTTGACTTCTCAAATCCTCTTCTATTTCATAAACAAATTCTGACATGCAGACTGAAACATGCACTTTGAATACCAGCAGCAGACTTCCCTGGTGAGCAGTAGTTTTACTACAGTGATCTAATGAGCAACTAGAGTGCTAACATTCAGAATTTATGGCAAATGTGTGACACATCTGAATGCCTTCTTGATGGAACCAAAATAAAAAACTGAAAGTATTCCCACAGAGGAGACTGCAGTAAATGAGGAAATTAGGAAACTTCATAACAAATAAATCTCCCAAGATGGCCACCAGAGACAAAAGAGCCAAATGTAGCCCAAATACCACCCAGATGTAGCCCAAGTATAGCCCGATGACAGAATGTCCCAGAGTGTTCTTAAGAACAACTAGAGCGCTTACTGTCTTACTTATGACAAAAGTATGGCACACCTGAAGCCATCTTGATTGGAATAAACTGGTAACACTTAAAACATTTAATTTAAAAAGGAACACAATGAGGGGGTTCATTTTGCCATAGAAATTATGATTAGTGCTGAAGACAGAAAAATTAGGGAACATTTTGAGTGACTTCTCAAATCCTCTTCTATTTCATTAAAAAATTCTGACATGCAGACTGAACCATGCACTTTCAATACCAGCAGCAGACTTCCCTGGTGAGCAGTAGCTTTACTACAGTGATCTAATGAGCAACTAGAGTGCTAACATTCTGCAATTATGGCAAATTTGTGACACATCTGAATGCCTTCTTGATGGAATCAAAGTAAAAAACTGAAAGTATTTCCTACTGAGGAGACTGTAGTAAATGAGGAAATTAGGAAACATCATAACAAATAAGTCTCCCGAAATGGCCACCAGAGACAAAAGAGCCTAAATGCAGCACAATATCACCCAGATGTAGCCTACATGTAGCCCAATGACAGAAGTGTGCAAAACACTTATTTTTTGTGTATTTGCAGTTTTATATAGTGCAGACTTGTCAGGTATTGAAATGCTTTACATGAGCATTGGTTACATCACACAAGATCAAATTCATTTTGGTTGTAGACATGGGGAGATTAAGTGATTTGACCACAATCACAGAATGTTGAGCTGAAGCAGAAACCCCAACCTGGTTCCCCAGTTGCAAAGTCTGCAGCTCTGGAAGTAACACCACATCCACTCGCCAAGGTGCAACATTTAATCAAGTGGTCAACTGGATAAAAAAACATAAAGATTACAAATAATTTAAAAGTTCTTTGTCGCTATTTGAAAACTCAGAAAATATGTCCTCATTTTAGTTTTTTAGAGCACTAACCATAATTTTGATGCAAATAAGACCCACTCATATATGTAATTTCTAAAGGAAATGCTCTAGGTATTACAGTTTTGATTACATCAAGATGACGTCAGGCGTTCCACACTTTTGTAATAAATATAGAATGTTAGCAATCTAGTTGTTCATTGGGATACTGTTGAGAGGCAGAGGCCAGGGGCACGGACTCTGAAAATTGAAGGCAGGTAGTAGAGTGCAGAGGCAACAATTTGACCACACTGGGCAGGCAGGTAGGGCAGTGGTAGCACAACAGACTATGGAGGGCAGTGGAAAGGGGGGCAGGGGCAACAAACCAACAATACAGGACTGGCAAGAGAGGCTGTGGCAATATAATAGACCATTGTGGGCAGAAGGAAGAGGCAGTGGTAGTACAACCATACATGCCAACAGACCCGTTTCAGCCAGGAAACGTCCAATGTTTTTAAGCTCAAATGGGCTTTATTTGATCTGTCTCCTGTCTACAATCTCCTGTTTTTCAATGTAACTCAAAGGGGAAAATCAATACCCCAGTTTTTTTTCAAAATCTTCCTCTTACCAAGTTCAAAATGTTCGCAAGTATGGTACATTGAATCATGGTAGGCAGGAGGAATTGGGGTAGGGACATGGACTCGGATAACAGAGGACAGGAGGGACATGGAGAGGTGCACCAAACTGACCCTACAGGGCAGGCATCAGGGTTCGCAGCAGCACAATACACCACACAGCGCATGCGGGACGGGAGTGCAGCACAACAATCCATAGAAAGCAATAGGGAGGGGACAGGACCATGCACATGGACAACAGAGAACAGATGGGAAAGAGGCAATGGTAGCTAGCTGACCATAATGGACAGACAGGAGAGAAAGCTGCAGCATAACAGACCATAAAGGGCAGGAGGGACGGATCCGGGGCATTACAATGGAACAGACAAGCCAGGAGGGAGGGAATAGGGGGTCTGCACATGGAAACAGAGGGCTGGGGGCAAGGTGGCAGGGCAGGAGCAGCAAGATGACCATGGAGGGCAGGCAGGATGGGCACTAGAAACAAGACACACCATGGAGAGCAACAATGCGACTATGGTGGCATACATACAGACCATGGAGGGAAGGTGGGAGGGGGTCAGGGGCAGCTAGCTGACCACACAGGGAAGGTGGGAGGGGCCATGGCAGCACAGAAGACCATGCATGGCAAGCGGGAGGGTTAGTGGCAGCACAATGGCTATGATGGGCAAGAAGGAGGGTGCAGGGGCATACACAAAGGACCATGGAGGATAGAAGGGAGGGTCAGGACCTGGGCACAGACAAGAGAGTTCAGGGGAAGGGGCCTCACAACAGACCGCGCGGGGCAGGCAGGAGGAGCGGTTGCAGCACAACAGATCAGGGAGGGCAGAAGGGTGTGGCAGTAAAATGGACCATGGAGGACAGGAGGAAGGGGATAGGGGCATGGCATGTGGACAGGGAGGGTGGAGGTGGCAGGGACAGGTTACAGTCATCTGACAATGCTAGGCAGGTGGGAGGGGAGTGGCAGCTCAACAGAACACTCAGAGTAGATAGGAGTGGCAGGTCCATGGAACATAGTGGGCAAAAAGGATGGAGCAGGGGCATGCACAAAGACATCGGAGGGCAGGGGGGAGGAGAATAGGGGCAGCAAGCTAAGCACAGAGGCTAAGCAGGAGGTCAATGATGGGCCATAGAATTGGGCAATGGAGGGCAGGAGGAGTGGACTGGTACATCATGCTAAATGGAGGGCAGTGGCAGCACATCAGACCATGCATGGCAGGAGGGAGGAGGCTAGTCCATGGATTCAGACAACAGAGGATAGGGAGGAGGTGGATGGGGCAGCAAGCTAACTGTTCAGAGAAGGTGGGTATTAGGAACTTTATTGTTTTTAAAATGTGTGTCTGTGCGAACTACTTAAAATATGAACAAGTATGCAGCATAATCTCACTTTTATTCAGGAAGAAGAGGACGTTTGTGACTGTGACTCCGGGCTCACTTGGCAGAAACACCCCCTGATCCTCCACCCCCATCGAAAAATGTAATGCCCGTGAAAAGGGTAGGTGGACGCAGTGTTATATAGAACATAGTCCTGAGAGCACGATTGAAAATGAAAACTAGATGTAGTATATGGTATAAAGTATGCACCAAAAAGTGTGATATAAGATGAACCGGGGCGTGAAATATAATATGCAATACATTGTGCGCAATGACAGATTCATTGGAGAGCGCGAGATAGCACAGGCACTAGCGCGTGCTATGCGATATGCACCTTGGAGTGTAATATGCACAGGGCAGTGTTGTGTAACATAACTAGTCTCTAAAGTTGTAATATAAAATATGTGCTGGGGAGTGTAACGTTGCATATAAACTGTGACAAAGATATGGATCCTAGATTGTAATATGTATGGCATAGCGCTGTGCGTTATAACATACACATCGAGAAAGGCACGTTAGATGGGGCAATATAACCCGTGCGAAGGCAAGTGTGGCATGACATATTCACGGGGTGGTGTTACAGTGCACATGGGCTAGAGAGTGTCATAGCATACGCACTAGCTGGTGGAATACAACACAGAGGTGTGAGGCAATCGTCGGGCACTGGTGGGTGTAACACCGCATTGGGCTCAGCCAGGAGCACGCTGTGACTCTCAAGTGAGGTTCGTCTCCTTTCCAGAGAGTAAAATAAAAAGTATTACACATCCGGCGGTGGATGTGTTTTTTATTAACCGTGATGGGGGTTTCTTGCATAGTTTGGTCGAATTTTTGTCGAATCCCCTTTGAATGGCTTGGTGTGCGTGTATATTAAATGTGCCCGTCAATAGCTACCCATGTTTGTATAAATAAATGACAAGGGTGTCGACTTGGAGAGTACCCACCGGCGGGGGCGCCGGGATTAGGCACGGTAGGGCGTCAGACACGTCAGAACTTCACTAGCGGTGTAAATACATTCCATGTGGATGGATTCATTCCATGCATAGTCACCTTTTAATGAATATCACGCAAATCGTCATGGTGATAGGTACATACGGTTTGTCCAGCATGTCCTAGGTGTTTCTATAAATATATATATTTTTAAAATAATAAAAGACAAAGGCCGGCCCCGGGGGATGGGGTCCCCGGAGCCATAAGTGGCCTGAGGAGGGGGGCAACGCAGTCCCCTCATAAAGAATTTAAATTAAAAAAAGGCCATGACCCGGGGGTTGGGGTCCTCGGGGCAGATTAAGGCCTTGGGAGGGCCAAATTAATTTTTTTCAACAAAAGAAACTTAGGGTGCAGGCCCTGGGGGATAGGGTCCCCAGGGCCAGTAAATTAGAAAAAGAAGGGGGGGGCACACAGCCCTCCTTCTTAAAAAAATCAAATAAATAAAAGACCAGCATCCCGCTGGAGGCCACGCCCCCTCCTTGCAGCACTCTGCAAACGCGCCCCCTGGCCAGTTGTAAGTTGGGGAATTAATTCCCCTTCTATACTGAGGGTCCCTGAGGGCCAACTAGCCCAACAGGTATCTCCAGTGTGCGCCTGGGAGCTGCGTTGCAGACAGGTGTTCTGAGGCCACGCCCGTTTTTACACCTCTATGCAACGCAGCTCTGTGGCGCCTACTGGAGGTACCTAGTGGGCTAGTTTGACCTTAGGGACCCTTAGGATTCAAGGGGACTTAATCTCTCAACTTAGAACAGCCACAGGGCGCGTTTACACAGTGGTGAAGGGAGGGGACGGGGCCTGAGGTGACGTGTGCAAACACGCCCTGTGGCGCGTTTTCAGTTGGGGAAATAATTCCCTTTCAATCCTGAGGGACCCTGGGGGCCAACTAGCCCACCAGGTGCTTCCAGTAAGTGCCACTGCTCTGCGTTGCAGAGAAGTGGTTCAGGCCGTGCCCCTTTTTACACCTCTATGCAACGCAGCTCTGTGGCGCCTACTGGAGGTACCTAGTGGGCTAGTTTGACCTTAGGGACCCTTAGGATTCAAGGGGACTTAATCTCTCAACTTAGAACAGCCACAGGGCGCGTTTACACAGTGGTGAAGGGAGGGGACGGGGCCTGAGGTGACGTGTGCAAACACGCCCTGTGGCGCGTTTTCAGTTGGGGAAATAATTCCCTTTCAATCCTGAGGGACCCTGGGGGCCAACTAGCCCACCAGGTGCTTCCAGTAAGTGCCACTGCTCTGCGTTGCAGAGAAGTGGTGCAGGCCGTGCCCCTTTTTACACCTCTCTGCAATGGCGCTTTCTGGACGTACCTAGTGGGCTATTTTGCCCCTAGGGATCCTCAGGATTCAAGGGGACTTAATCTCCCAACTTAAAAAACGGCCACAGGGCATGTTTACACAGTGGGGAAGGAAGGGGACGGGGCCTGAGGTGACGTGTGCAAACACGCCCTATGGCGCGTTTTAAGTTGGGGAAATAATTCCCCTTCAATCCTGAGGGCCCGTGGGGGCTAACTAGCCCACCAGGTGCTTCCAGTAAGCGCCACTGAGCTGCGTTGCAGAGAGGTGGTCTAGGCTGTGCCACTTTTTACACCTCTCTGCAACGCAGCTCTGTGGCGCATACTGGAGGTACCTAGTGGGCTAGTTGGACCCTAGGGACCCTCAGGATTCAAATTAACTTAATCTCCCAACTAAAAACGGCCACAGGGCGTGTTTACACAGTGGTGAAGGGAGGGGACGGGGCCTGAGTTAACGTGTGCAAACAAGCCCTGTGGCGCGTTTTAAGTTGGGGAAATAATTTCCCTTCAATCCTGAGGGCCCCTGGGGGCTAACTAGCCCACCAGGTGCTTCCAGTAAGCGCCACTGAGCTGCGTTGCAGAGAGGTGGTCCAGGCCGTGCCGCTTTTTACACCTCTCTGCAACGCAGCTCTGTGGCGCATACTGGAGGTACCTAGTGGGCTAGTTGGACCCTAGGGACCCTCAGGATTCAAATGAACTTAATCTCCCAACTAAAAACGGCCAAAGGGCGTGTTTACACAGTGGTGAAGGGAGGGGACGGGGCCTGAGTTAACGTGTGCAAACAAGCCCTGTGGCGCGTTTTAAGTTGCGGAAATAATTCCCCTTCAATCCTGAGGGACCCTGCGGGCCAACTAGCCCACCAGGTGCTTCCAGTAAGCACCACTCCGCTGCGTTGCAGAGAGGTGGTCTAGGCCGTGCCCCTTTTTACATCTCTCTGCAACGCAGCTCTGTGGCGCTTACTGGAGGTACCTAGTGGTCTAGTTGGACCCTAGGGACCCTCAGGATTCAAGGGGACTTAATCTCCCAACTTAAAACGGCCACAGGGCGTGTTTACACAGTGGGGAAGTGAGGGGACGGGGCCTGAGGTGACGTGTGCAAACACGCCCTGTGGCGCGTTTTAAGAGGTAGTATTAATCCCCTGCCCTATTATATACTAGGGGCTTACAGAGGAGGTCATGCTGATCACAGGGGGACCCCAACGCATAGTGTTCCCTAGTGTATGTAGGTGTTTTCACTGTATTCTGAGTGTCTTTTAACATAGCACTGGCTCTAGGACTGGTTAGTCAGACTCAGTTACCACCAGTATCCGTCTGAAAAAGTTGAGGGTACAGGATGATTTTGCAACAAGGCTTCTTTCTGCTCTTCTGTTTGTTCTTTCTGCACGTTATCCTTCTTCCTGCACTGTTCTTCGTCTTTGAGGACTTCTGTTGCTTCTTTCTGCATTTCTTTTTTTTCTTTCTGTGCGTTTTTTCTTCTCAATTAATACATTAAAAATTGTCATTTACAAAACCTTTGAAATTCACTGAAAAGACCATAGGTTTCAGGCCTGATATAGTTAGGAATTAGCATTTAAAAAACCTTTGAAATTCACTGAAAAAACCATAGGTTTCAGGCTTGATATAGTTAGGAATTAGCATTTAAAAAACCTTTGAAATTCACTGAAAAAACCATAGGTTTCAGGCACGTTATAGTTAGGAATTAGCATTTAAAAAACCTTAGAAATTCACTGAAAAATGGCATCAGTGATGTCATGAGTGATGTCACTGACCATGTCATGAGTGATGTAATATGTGACGTCATCAGCAGTGCATTGCGGGCGCGCGAGTTATAGTTAGCTGAACTAACTATAACGGGGGAATTTCAATGGTTTTGTACGAGTGAAAAGTCCAGCTAACTATAACGCCCCTGAAACCTATGGTTTTTTCAGTGAATTTCAAAGGTTTTTTAAATGCTAATTCCTAACTATAACGTGCCTGAAACCTATGGTTTTTTCAGTGAATATATATATATATATACATATATAAACATATATATAATCTGCATATCTATATAAATACAAATATAAATGCATGCATACATATACATATACATATATGCATACATATGCATGTTATGTACATGAAAGTTTGAAAAACACTAATAAAAGCAAAGCTAAAAAGCCACCTAATTACAAACAGAATTGCTTTAACTTAAACGAGGGCGAGACCTATTGCATTTTCAATGCTTGTTTACTTTGGTTCCATCAAGAAGACATTCAGATGTGTCACACATTTGCCATAAATTCTGAATGTTAGCACTCTAGTTGCTCATTAGATCACTGTAGTAAAGCTACAGCTCACCAGGGAAGTCTACTGCTCGTATTCAAAGTGCATGTTTCAGTCTGCATGCCAGAATTTTTTAATGAAATAGAAGAGGATTTGAGAAGTCAAAATGTGCCCTAATTTTTCTTTCTCCAGCATTAATCATAATTTCTATTTCAAAATGAATCCCCTCATTTTGTTCCGTTGCAAATTAAATGTTTATGTGTTACCACTTTATTCAAATCAAGATGGCTTCAGGTGTGCCATAGTTTTGTAATAAGGTAGACTGTTAGCGCTCTAGTTGTTGTTTAGAACACACTGGGACATTCTGTCATTGGGCTATACTTAGGCTACATCTGGGTGATATTTGTGCTACATTTGGGCTCTTTTGTCTCTGGTGGCCATCTTGGGAGACTTATTTGTTATGAAGTTTCCTAATTTCCTCATTTACTACAGTCTCCTCAGTAGGAATACTTTCAGTTTTTTACTTTGATTCCATCAAGATGGCTTCAGGTGTGCCATACTTTTGCAATAAGTAAGACTGTTAGCACTCTAGTTCTTCTTTAGAACACTCTGGGAAGCTGCAGTAGAACACAATAGAATCAAATGACAGTCTCTGCCCTTGTTGGATGTCCATGTTTTACTGAGAATGTCAGACTTCATTCTCACATGACTGAGAACGATAATGTGAATCTACAGAAAATATGCTCTCAGTTTAGCTTGTACATCACCTTCCAAACCTCTGTGGGAAAAGCATGAGAAAATATTTTTCTCTCAAACATGATTCATGATATCCCAGCAGAAGGCTTTTTTACATGGTAAAATCACCTTAGAACACACCACAGTTCCTAAAATGAGTATGGTACCATCAACAAATGATTTATAATGTAAATAAAGTCTTAAAACCTTCTATTAACTGCAATGCTTTTTAATGAGGTGCTATCAGGTATATTGGTCCCAAGATGGCTGCCAACACTTCTTGGATGAAGTGCTGACAGCCAATCAGATCTCACGATGAGATGTGTGGTTAGGCTCCGCCCAGATATATATGTGATTTTGATTTTGATTTTCTCAGGAACTACTGAACGGATTTACACCATTTAAGCAAAAGGCATGACTCAGAACCAAGGTCTACCTTTCTGCCATATTTGGTGTAATTTCGTTCAGCAGTTCGGGTTGTAGCTGCGACTAAAGGTCCCTATGGAAAATTGCATGGGGAAAACACATTTTGGGACCCCCCTTTTTTCTTGGCCCCCACTTGACGAATCACCCCGAGACATTCAGGATAGGAGCGGACCGGAGCAGGCCAAAAGTTTTGAAAATTTCGCGAAGATTCGTCAACCGGTGCCAAAGTTATTCCAAATAGAATGTTGCGGATTTCCTATGGATAATAGGTCCTAACTATAACTACCCACTGGTAGAAGGTAATAAATATAAATTGGCAGCGATTAATTTTTATTTATCTAAAAGGGACAATGACTTTTCTGACCATACCAAAATGCTTTTAGAAATGGTGAAAATCTGTCTACATAACAACATCTTTATGTTTAATAATTTGATGTACCGACAGCTCCAAGGAGTAGCCATGGGGGCCAGCTTCTCTCCAAGCTACGCATGTCTACACATGGGGGCTTGGGAGGAGCTGGTCCTCAGAAGGGAATATAAGGCCATAATGGACACAAATGTTATAGCATGGTATCGGTACATCGATGATTTATTTGTGGTATGGGACGGCACTAGAGAAGCAGCTGTCAATTTTGTGGATCTAATTAATACCAATGATTACAATCTCAATTTCACGGTGAATCTCAGTCAGACCGAGGTTACATTTTTGGATACTGTAGTGTATATCCAGAATGGGACCATTGAAACTAAACTGTTTAGAAAAAAAACAGCTGGCAACACTATCCTGCACGCGACTAGCGCACACCCCCAACATCTCATCATGAGCATACCTTATGGTGAGATGCTTCGAATTCGAAGGCTCTGCAGTGACGAAACTGAATTAAAAGCGGCCCAAGAATCCAGTAAATCGAGATTCTTGCAAAGGGGGTATTCTGTTAAAACTATTGAGGGGGCCATTGGCAGATCTCTAATGAAATCTAGACAAGATCTACTCAATAATTATGACACAACTAAGGTCACTCAGCCCTTTAACCCATCTCAATCTGAACCTCAAAATGTTTTCAGGATAATAACAGGATATAGTAAACAACATGCTGATCTTTATCGCATATTCAATCGCAATTGGCCCATTTTGCTAAGTGATCCTATTATAGGTCCAACTTTACCTCGCAGAGCTACTATAACTTTCAGTCGGGCATCCTCCCTAAAAGATCTTATTGTAGATACCAATCCGGAGGTGATGGAAAAAACTGGTTGGCTCCAATCAAATGGAGGATTTTTTAGATGCAAAACGTGCAAAGCTTGCACACATGGGGTCAACACCAAGTATTTTAAAGATGGTTTTAGTGACAAGAAATATAATATAGAGAAGGTTTTAACTTGCAAAACTGAATACGCGATATATGTGCTTCAATGCACATGTGCACTTAAGTATGTAGGAAGTACGAAACTGGAGGTACACAAACGTATCCTCCAGCACTTGAGGGCGATCACTAATCAGGACAACACCTACCCGGTGGCACGACATTTTAAGGAGGTACACCGTAGTAACAACAAGGACCTATCTTTTTTTGTCATTGACTCGGTGCCACCGAGTAGACGTGGGGGAAATCGTGAAGCGAGGTTGAGACAGATGGAAACTAGATATATACTCCAGCTGAACTCGAAATCCCCCATTGGACTTAACGTCACTGAAGATTTGCATACTATCTTACATTAAACCATTCTCAGGACACATATTTATTTATTTATGTATTCAAATATCTATTGGAACTAATAGAGTGCAATCGTTAGTAGCAATATGAATGAAGTCTGGCCCAAGGTTTGGGACTATAATAAACCATTGAGGGTTTGTATTAAGAGGTTATTTTAAAGGGGGAAATCATTTTTACCTTTTTGTAATTTATTTATTGTTTTAAAAGAACAAACAAAGTCACCATTCCTTGGGATGAATTATGCCAGAATCATATCAATAAGATTGCGCAGCAATACATACCACATCACCAATTAGGTTCCCTAGGGTTGATGGTATGTTGAATTATATGTACTAATATATGGAATGCACTCGCCCATCTTTTCTCATTAGGTATATCTAAGCCTATTCTTTTTGATATCTTTAAATACTGCAAACCCATGATGTTGATTATTTCCATCACTCTAAATCAATAATCTGGACTACTCATAAGCATTGTATCCAGTATCACAGACCGGGAAGGCAGGTCCGAGGTCAATCAACAACAATTTGACAGCTGGGATCAGCCAAGGCCATCTTTTCCCCATTAGCACTTACATTGCACAGAGTTGTTTTTTATGAAATTGCCAATGTTTATTAACGTATCTTAATTGGTTTTAAGGTTTTTTTCATGTATAACTGTTTTTTAATGCATTGTATTTGAGTGTTAAATTATTGAATTCTGTGTTAATTTATTAGCATAAATTTTGCACTCAGCTAACTACCTCAAACCTTAAGCACGACCGCAGGGAGCTGCAGTTAAATGAATATTAAATGAAGGCATTAGGAATTATATTTGGAGGATGATGTGGGATTTATCCCGATAGCTGACTTTATAATAATATATACAAAAATCTGATTTTTTTCGTGGATATTAATCCAATTAGTAAACAACTTTGGGTGTTTATTACAAAAATCAAAATGTAAATATCGTTTGGTTCATAGCAACATACCAAACTCAAGTCTGTCTTCCATTCCTATACCCTAATGATATCACGTGCTTTTCAAGGTTCCTCCTATTTAAGGAAGTGATGTATTTTCATTTGTTGTCATGTGATCAAGGCTCAAGGGGAGCCGAAACGTTATGGCGACATCAAGCAGTTGAGCGAATAAATTCCTTGCACTAAAGAAGGTGGTCCGTGTTTGTGTTGTTGCGCGGGGGCTACGAGGAGGCTGCCCTGCCAGGGATGCAATTGAACTGATATATATATATATATATATATATATATATATATATATATATATATATATATATATATATTGTTAGACTTGGGGGTCTCTAGTTGGCACAGGTATGCACTTGTGACAAATAGGGACCTCCTCCTCTAGTCAGGGTAAGGGGGTACACTCCTAAAATAACCCCTGCTCACCCCCTTGGTAGCTTGGCACGAGCAGACAGGCTTATCTCAGAGGCAGTGTGTAAAGCATTTGTGAACACATACAGTAACCAAGTGACAAAACTACAGATGGACACCACACAGGTTTTATATCAAAAATAAGTATTCTTTATATAGATTTACCACAAGACCATTAAACGACAAAAACACACAATACTGTTACTTTAGATGGTAGGATTTTGCTCAGTTCTCTTAAGTTCTTAAATGCGACACTTTAAGTCAATGTACCTTTTAGATGCGACACGCAGAGCAGCCAAAGTGTTGCAACGATGTTGATGCGATGAAGTTTTTGGTGTGAAGAAATAAAGACGTGAAAAGCTTCCAGATGCGTTACGCTTCTCCGATGTTGCGAGAAGACTTCGACTCGATGCTTCAGCTGCAGCGGCGACACACTTTACGTGATACGTCTGCAGCAGCCTTGGCAGCGGCACTCTTCTCCGACGTTGCGAGACGCTTCCGCTCGATGCGATGCTGCAGCGGCAACAACCCTTTACGCAATGCGACGACAGGAAATACTTATTTTGTATTTCCTGCATTAGTTTATGGGTTCACAAGGAGGTTACGCTAACTACATATTGGGAACAATCCATGTTGCAAATAGAATTTAAGTGTTTCGATTCACAGACTAATATTTAAGGGATTCTTAGGGGGATCAATGTGTATGACATCATAAAAAGTAGTTACAAACACAAAATATTGACCTTTGTTCAGGAATGTTAGACGAATTTTAATCATGGTTCAAACTGATATTGATTATTGTTTTGTTTGTTATTACAGTGACCCCTGACGAAGGGCAACCTTTGCCCGAAATGCATTGGGTTTTTATATAAATAAACTACTGCCTTTGATGAATTTGCGTCATTCGTGTTTTTGGAAGAGGTTCGGATGGCCCACCATTAACATCAGAACATAGTAAATTGGCATTCCACTCCACGTGTGGGTGCATGCAACATTGATACGATCTAAAAAGAAGTCAGCTAAGTGTTCGGATTAAAAGGATTACATTGATAAATTTGAAAGAATTTTTTGACTGCCACAACAGGCACAACTTCGCAGTGCGTTTGGTTTGGGGCGAGACGTCGCCCTTGTTCTAAGAATGTTATTCCAGTTGCTACTTGGGCAGGGCAACTACCAATCAGCACGCATTCTTTGACAACAAAGGAGAAGCTACGTTAAAATTGAGTGCATCCCACATCCTAATCCTTCTTGTTGAATTTACTGCCTTACGTCGGGATAGCACCGCAGACCAAGATAGAAGAATAGTTAAAATTCATCAACGTCGTTGGAATCCACAAGTGGCGAGATACCGTGGTTCATCACACAAGTCGGCATTTTATTTATTTGGAATAACCTTCAGAAACTTTTATTTGCACTGAATAACATATCACTTCAGTAAACAGACATTCGAATGAGGGTATTTTATCTGAACTATTAAGAAACCACAAGTGATCATTTTCTTGCCAAACATTATGTGGCATTGTGGGAAATGAAGTTTTTTGCATGTTGTTTGTTATAATCGTCATCAGGATGGCGGGAAGCGTTGAGACTGTGAACCAATAGGGAGCAATGAGAGACAGGAACGAGTGTTTAAATACAGATTTCAGGTGGGAGGGAAAGATCGTTCGTTGATTACATCCTCGAGGGGAGCGCACGTTCCGATGGACGGGACATGAAGAGGGCCACTTTTTACGTTTATGGCAGGTACGGAGTGGTGTATTTAGTTTGGGAGACACATGAGTACCAAGTTCAGGAATTAAGTAAATAAGGGATATTTAAGCTAGGAAAGAGAGACACGCCTCAGTGCGGTGATGCATGCACGAGTGAAATGATGGTGTGAGGCGACATATAACGCAAGCTCAGTCACCCATAGGGTGACAGGAAGGTTCTGTTAGATTAATATCAAGTGAAAGGTGGCCAGATCACGTCAAGATAAGGGAGATAGCAGTTTGAGTTCACTGGAGCACAGAAGTACTAGCCTCTAGAGGAATGAAGAGTTCAAAATCTCAGATTTATTTTGTATTTCCTGCATTAGTTTATGGGTTCACAAGGAGGTTACGCTAACTACATATTGGGAACAATCCATGTTGCAAATAGAATTTAAGTGTTTCGATTCACAGACTAATATTTAAGGGATTCTTAGGGGGATCAATATGTATGACATCATAAAAAGTAGTTACAAACACAAAATATTGACCTTTGTTCAGGAATGTTAGACCAATTTTAATCATGGTTCAAACTGATATTGATTATTGTTTTGTTTGTTATTACAGTGACCCCTGATGAAGGGCAACCTTTGCCCGAAATGCATTGGGTTTTTATATAAATAAACTACTGCCTTTGATGAATTTGCGTCATTCGTGTTTTTGGAAGAGGTTCGGATGGCCCACCATTAACATCAGAACATAGTAAATTGGCATTCCACTCCACGTGTGGGTGCATGCAACATTGATACGATCTAAAAAGAAGTCAGCTAAGTGTTCGGATTAAAAGGATTACATTGATAAATTTGAAAGAATTTTTTGACTGCCACAACAGGCACAACTTCGCAGTGCGTTTGGTTTGGGGCGAGACGTCGCCCTTGTTCTAAGAATACTTTCTAAAAGTGACATTTTCAAACACAGAATGTTAAAACCAACTTCACTAAAAGTTGTATTTTATCATCCTGAGTCCAGGCATACTAAATTCGAATTTCTACCATGTTCTCTGAGTCAGTTCGGATTATAAGATGTAATAACCAAACTGCCCATTCTGGCCTATGGAGAACAGGTAGCCTTGCAATAGTGAAAAACGAAAATGGCTGTAATTCACTATTAGAACATGCCACACACACCAGGGCATGTCCTACCTTATCCTTACAATGCACCCTGCCCTTGGGCCTACCATAGGGGTGTCTCATATGAAGAAAAGGGAAGGTTTAGGGACTGGCAAGTGGGTGCACTTGCCCTGTCAGCATGACAGTACCAGACTGCACGCAGGCTCTGCAATGGCAGGCCTTAGACACACTTTTACCGGCTGCTTCTGTGGGTGGCACAACCAGTGCTGCAAGCCCACCAGCAGCATTTGGATTTACAAGCCCTGGGCACCCCTGGTTCACTGTACTAGGGTCTGACAGGTAAACCAAACCAACCAATCATGGAATCACTAATTCATCATCAATTTACAATAGGGAGAGCATATGCACTTTAGCAGTGGTCAGCAGTGGTAAAGTGCCCAGAGTCATAAAACAGCCAACAGGTCAGAAAAAATATAGGAGGAAGGCAAACAAAAAAAGTTCAGGGATGACCCTGCAAAAAGGGCCAAGTCCAACATATATTATATATCGCGAAATTTTCAAAACTTTTGGCCAGCTCCGGTCCGCTCCTATCCTGAAAGTTTCACGGTGATTCGTCAAGCGGGGGCCGAGAAAAAAGGGGGGGTCCCAAAACGTGTTTGCCCCATTCAATTTCCCATAGGACCTTTAGCCGCAGCTACAGCCCGAACTACTGAATGGAATGACACCAAATTTGGCAAAGAGGTAGTCCTTAGTTCAGACTCATGCCTTTTGCTTAAATGGTGTAAATCCGTTCAGTAGTTCTTGAGAAAATGACATTTAAAAGTACATATATATCTATGGCCTCGGAGGGTCCCCGTACCCTAAGCGCAGCCTAAGCGCACCCTGCCATGCACGAGCTGTATTCTAATTGGCTGTCAACACTCCAAATCAGGAAGTGTTGGCAGCAATCTTGTACCTCGGTAGAACCGAGGCACAAGAAATCAGCAAAAGAAACGCGAAAAACGCAAAAAGGAGGCAGGGTAGAAACACCCTGACCCACTAGGCCTGCTCAGGGGGTCCCACAAGGAGCCCCAGGGCCAAAAAAAGCATTAAAAAAAAAAGAATCGGCGAGATTCACCCACCCAGTGCGAATTTCGACCGAAAATTTTAAAAAAATGAAGCGCGGGCTCCCGCGCTTCTTTGGTAATTGGCCCCCGGGGGGACAAATCCCGGGGGCATTTTCAAAAAATAGTGCGGGGGTCCCAATCACCCCCACACTGCCCCGGGGACCGCCACCCCCGGGGCTTATTAATATTGGGTGGGGGGCTCTCAGGCCCCCGAGCCTCGGGGACTGCCACCCCCCGGGGCTTATTAAAATTGGGTGGGGGGGCTCTCAGGCTCCCCCAGCCCCGGGGACCGCTACCCCCGGGGCTTCTTCAAAATGTGGGAGCGGGGCCACGTGGCCCCCCTCCTGGAGCCTTGTCTAGGCCCTGGGGACCGCCACCCCCCAGGGCCGGCTCCTGCAGTGTCCCGGGGTGCCCACCCCCAGGACACTGTAGTTTGCAATGACACGGCGGGAGCCTCGCGGCTCCCACCTGTCATTGCAAACTGCTTTCCTATTTGGAAGAGAGAGCAGGAAACCTGCTCTCTCTTCCAAATAGGAAAGCAGATTGCTTTTCCACAGGGGGGATGGGGTCCTCAGGGCCAATAAATTAGAAAAAGAAGGGGGGCTACACAGTCCCCCTTTTTAAAAAAATTAAAAAACGGGATCGGGCCGGAGGCCACGCCCCCTCCTTGCACCACTCTGCAAACGCACCCCCTGGTGCGTTTGCAGAGGGGGAACTAATTCCCCTTGAATACTGGGGGTCCCTGGGGGGCAACTAGCCCACCAGGAACCTCCAGTATGCGCCAGGGGGCTGCGTTGCAGAGAGGTGTAATGAGGCCATGCCCCTTTTTACACCTCTCTGCAATGCAGCTCCGTGGCGCTTACTGGAGGAACCTGGTGGGCTAGTTGGCCAGGGGACCTTAGGATTCAAGGGGACTTAATCCCCCAACTTAAAATGCGCCATGGGGCGCGTTTGGACAGTGGTGAAGGTAGGGGGTGGGGCCTGAGGTGATATGTGTGCAAACACGCCCTGTGGCGCGTTTTAAGTTGGAGAATTCATTCCTCTTTAATCCAGAGGTCCCCTAGGGGCCAACTAGCCCACCAAGTACCTCCACTAAGCGCCACAGAGCTGCGTTGCAGAGTGTTGTAAAAAGGGGCGTGGCCTCTGAACACCTCTCTGCAACGCAGCTCCCTGGTGCATACTGTTCGCCCTATGTGGGAAGGGTATGCCCAGACGTGGGTCCCTTGCTTACTACGCCACTGGAGTCAAGCTATCCTGGCTGAAGAGGGGTGACACCCCGAAACCGGTCCTAGGATGCTTGATTCTGGTCCAGGGAAGACATGGCTTGGCAGTTCGGGCTGGACTGTTCCCATGAGGCACAGGGTCAAGACTGATTTGCATATGGCCATGTCTGAACTGGGGTGGCGTGGTGAGCAAAATAACGATGGATTAAACCCAGATCTGTGACTGGGGGTGAATGTTTTGCCAATGTGCAACATTCCGTCCATCATCTTTTGTGTTTTGCTGTTCACCCTATGTGGGAAGGGTATGCCCAGATGTGGGTCCCGTGCTCACTACGCCACTGGAGTCAAGCTATCCTGGCTGAAGAGGGGTGATACCACGAAACCGGTCCAAGGATGCTTGATTCCGGTCCAGGGAAGACATGGCTTGGCAGTTCGGGCTGGACTGTTCCCATGAGGCACAGGGTCAAGACTGATTTGCATATGGCCATGTCTGAACTGGGGTGGCGTGGTGTGCAAAATAACGATGGATTAAACCCAGATCTGTGACTGGGGGTGAATGTTTTGCCAATGTGCAACATTCCGTCCATCATCTTTTGTGATTTGCATACTGGAGGTACCTGGTGGGCTAGTTGGCCACCAGGGGACCTCAGGATTCAAGGGGACTTAATCCCCCAATTTAAAACAGGCCACGGGGCGCGTTTGCACAGTGGTGAAGGTAGGGGGCGGGGCCGGAGGTGATATGTGTGCAAACACGCCCTGTGGCACGTTTTAAGTTGGGGAATTAATTCCTCTTCAATCCAGAGGTCCCCTAGGGGCCAACTAGCCCACCAGGTACCTCCAGTTAGCGCCACGGAGCTGCGTTGCAGAGTGTTGTAAAAAGGGGCGTGGCCTCTGAACACCTCTCTGCAACACAGCTCCCTGGCGCATACTGGAGGTACCTGGTGGGCTAGTTGGCCCCCAGGGGACCGCAGGATTGAAGAGGAATTAATTCCCCAACTTAAAACGCGCCACAGGGCGTGTTTGCACACCCCCTTCCTTCACCATTGTACAAATATTCCTCTAAAATCAGCCGAACTACGAATTCCGATTTACTCACCTATCTTTTAGCCCAGCACTTTACAGGAGATGTCCAAGGACTGAATTTAGGATCTAGTCCTGTGGTTAGAAAAGTAATCCATAAAGTAACTAATTGCATTTTACTAGAAATTCACATTGAGCTCAATGTTGCATTGTGTTTGAAATTATGTTGCCCATTGCAACAACTGTAACTACTGTACTTAAAAGTTTATTGCCTATTTGCAAAGTATTTAAACTAAAGTAATTCATTCTGAGAAAGTATATTTTGTATTGTAATGTATATTGTAATTATAATGTAATTAAAAAAATTAAATATCTAAAAATAAATAGTTTAAAAAATGTAGTAAATCAGTATCCAAAAAATCAGTATGACAATTAATACATTAAAAAATGTCATTTACAAAACCTTTGAAATTCACTGAAAAAACCATAGGTTTCAGGCCTGATATAGTTAGGAATTAGCATTTAAAAAACCTTTGAAATTCACTGAAAAAACCATAGGTTTCAGGCTTGACATAGTTAGGAATTAGCATTTAAAAAACCTTTGAAATTCACTGAAAAAAACATAGGTTTCAGGCCTGATATAGTTAGGAATTAGCATTTAAAAAACCTTAGAAATTCACTGAAAAAACCATAGGTTTTAGGGGTGTTATAGTTAGCTGGACATGTCATTCGTACAAAACCATTGAAACCTTGTCTAGGCCCTGGGGACCTCCACCCCCTAGGGCCGGCTCCTGCAGTGTCCCGGGGTGCCCACCCCCAAGACACTGTAGTTTGCAATGACACGGCGGGAGCCTCACGGCTCCCACCCTGTCATTGCAAACTGCTTTCCTATTTGGAAGAGAGAGCAGGAAACCTGCTCTCTCTTCCAAATAGGAAAGCAGATTGCTTTTCCACAGGGGGAGCAGCATGTTAGCTGCTCCCCATGTGGAAAAGCAATGTCGGCTCCCGCAGGACACGGGGAGCCGGCTGGGACCGTGGGGGGATTGGGGACCCCCCCACGGCCCCCAACCAAGAGGGCAAGCCCCGGGGGATGGGGTCCCCGGGGCTAGTAGTGGCACGAGAGGGGGCGCCACGCGGCCCCCCTTCTCAAAAAAAAAAATTAAACGGCCCTGGGGGATGGGGTCCCCGGGGCCATAAGTGGCCACAGGAGGAGGGCAAGGCAGCCCCCTTCAAAATAAAAAAATTAAAAAAGGGCCATGCCCCGGGGGATGGGGTCCCCGGGGCAAATTATGGCCTTGGGAGGGGGGCCACGCGGCCCCCTTCTCGATTTTTATATTTTGTTAAAAAAAATTGGGGGCAGGCCCTGGGGGATGGGGTCCTCAGGGCCAATAAATTAGAAAAAGAAGGAGGGCTACACAGCCCCCCTTCTTAAAAAAATTAAAAAACGGGATCGGCCGGAGGCCACGCCCCCTCCTTGCACCACTCTGGCAAACGTGCCCTCTGGCGCGTTTGCAGAGGGGGAACTAATTCCCCTTGAATACTGGGGGTCCCTGGGGGCCAAATAGCCCACCAGGAACCTCCAGTATGCGCCAGGGGTCTGTGTTGCAGAGAGGTGTAATGAGGCCACACCCCTTTTTACACCTCTCTGCAACGCAGCTCCGTGGCGCTTACTGGAGGAACCTGGTGGGCTAGTTGGCCGCCAGGGGACCTCAGGATTCAAGGGGACTTAATCCCCCAACTTAAAATGCGCCATGGGGCGCGTTTGGACAGTGGTGAAGGTAGGGGGCGCGGCCTGGGGTGATCAGTGTGCAAACACACCCTGTGGCGTGTTTTAAGTTGGGGAATTAATTCCTCTTTAATCCAGAGGTCCCCTAGGGGCCAACTAGCCCTCCAGGTACCTCCAGTTTGTGCCACGGAGCTGCGTTGCAGAGTGTTGTAAAAAGGGGCGTGGCCTCTGAACACCTCTCTGCAACACAGCTCCCTGGCGCATACTGGAGGTACCTGGTGGGCTAGTTGGCCCCCAGGGGACCGCAGGATTGAAGAGGAATTAATTCCCCAACTTGAAACGCGCCACAGGGCGTGTTTGCACACGTCACCTCAGGCCCCGCCCCCTTCCTTCACCATTGTACAAATATTCCTCTAAAATCAGCCGAACTACGAATTCCGATTTACTCACCTGTTATCAGGAGAGAACCCAGTGCTGCATCTTTTAGCCCAGCACTGACCCTGAAAAGTAATTCTAAGCGTACTTACCAGTAACTTGTATTTCCTTCCATAGGAATCCATTGTGTGGTTTTCAGCAGAAAAGTTTCTAAGTGTCGATTTTTGAAACATACAAATATTCCTCTAAAATCAGCCGAACTACGAATTCAGATTTACTCACCTGTTATCAGGAGAGAACCCAGTGCTGCATCTTTTAGCCCAGCACTGACCCTGAAAAGTAATTCTAAGCGTACTTACCAGTAACTAGTATTTCCTTCCATAGGAATCCATTGTGTGGTTTTCAGCAGAAACGTTTCCAAGTGTCGAGTTTTGAAACGTACAAATATTCCTCTAAAATCAGCCGAACTACGAATTCCGATTTACTCACCTGTTATCAGGAGAGAACCCAGTGCTGCATCTTTTAGCCCAGCACTGACCCTGAAAAGTAATTCTAAGCGTACTTACCAGTAACTTGTATTTCCTTCCATAGGAATCCATTGTGTGGTTTTCAGCAGAAAAGTTTCTAAGTGTCGATTTTTGAAACATACAAATATTCCTCTAAAATCAGCCGAACTACGAATTCAGATTTACTCACCTGTTATCAGGAGAGAACCCAGTGCTGCATCTTTTAGCCCAGCACTGACCCTGAAAAGTAATTCTAAGCGTACTTACCAGTAACTAGTATTTCCTTCCATAGGAATCCATTGTGTGGTTTTCAGCAGAAACGTTTCCAAGTGTCGAGTTTTGAAACGTACAAATATTCCTCTAAAATCAGCCGAACTACGAATTCCGATTTACTCACCTGTTATCAGGAGAGGACCCAGTGCTGCATCTTTTAGCCCAGCACTGACCCTGAAAAGTAATTCTAAGTGTACTTACCAGTAACTTGTATTTCCTTCCATAGGAATCCATTGTGTGGTTTTCAGCAGAAAAGTTTCTGTCTATTTTCACAAACGAAAAATATTCCTAAAAAATTGTCTGTATGACTTAAACACATTCTTTCAACTGTTTACAGGAGATGCACCAGTGCTGGATCCAGGATCCACCACTGAGTTAGAAAAACTAACGATAACACTACTTACCTGCTAAGTGAATTTTCTGCACTAGGATCACATTGGTGATTATATGTGAAAAAATTTCGAAGTGTAAACTTTTAAAATGCAATAATATTCCTTAAAAATCACTACTGTAACCAAAACGCTTTTATTCAACTGTTTACAGGAGATGTCCAAGGACGGAATCTAGGATCCAGTCCTGTGGTTAGAAAAGTAATCTCTAAAGTAACTAATTGCATTTGACTAGAAATTCACATTGAGCTCAATGTTGCATTGTGTTTGAAATTGTGTTGCCCATTGCAACAACTGTAACTACTGTACTTAAAATTCTATTGCCTATTTGCAAAGTATTTAAACTAAAGTAATTCATTCTCAGAAAGTATATTTTGTATTGTAATGTATAATGTAATTATAATGTAATTAAAAAAATAAAATATCTAAAAATAAATAGTTTAAAAAATGTAGTAAATCAGTATCAAAAAAATCAGTATAACAATTAATACATTGAAAATTGTCATTTACAAAACCTTTGAAATTCACTGAAAAAAACATAGGTTTCAGGCCTGATATAGTTAGGAATTAGCATTTAAAAATCCTTTGAAATTCACTGAAAAAACCATCGGTTTCAGGCTTGATATAGTTAGGAATTAGCATTTAAAAAACCTTTGAAATTCACTGAAAAAAACATAGGTTTCAGGCCTGATATAGTTAGGAACTAGTATTTAAAAAACCTTAGAAATTCACTGAAAAAACCATAGGTTTTAGGGGTGTTATAGTTAGCTGGACATTTCACTCGTACAAAACCATTGAAATTTCTCCGATATAGTTAGTTGTACTAACTACATCTCGCGCGCCCGCAATCCACTGCTGATGAGGTCACATATTACATCATTCATGACATGGTCAGTGACATCACTGATGACATCTCAAATGACATCACTGATGAAATCACTGATGACATCATCCACGTGACAATCAGATACACCTCATCATACACTAGTATAACCTTTCATCACTCACTGTAAAATACAGAGTGCCATATTTGAAACCATTGACACACCAATACAAGTTTCTAAACACCCACTCAGGGATTCCTAGATCTATACACACATCTAATCACTTACCTATAGATTCACTCATACATGCTGTCAATGATCAATAGAACACTATCAAATATACTTATACACCTATATCGACATTACACACCAGCACACATCCTAATCATTTATGAAGTCATCCTACTCACTTATGCAAACAATGGATCATACTTACTTTTACTTAGCTACACACTTATACAAAGTAAACACCACTTCATCTATTCATATAAATAGTAACTCATACTTAGTGTGTTATAAAATCACTATTACAGGTATACAGTTATCCATACAGTCACTCATACAATCACTGAGTCTTATGTATACTTATTTATATACAACTGACACATACACTGGCTTTTATTTTTCTAGTTTGTTGGATATGTACCATTGAGACATATATTTGCTCACCACCACACCCATAAAGATATTCACTCACCCAAACAACTGTTATAACATGTAGTTTTAACTTCAGATACCTACTGAATCAACTTTTCACACATCTTTGGGCTGTCACACACCCCCCACCGAACCACACACACATTCACTCTCCCATACAAATACTCAGTTAACTAATCAATAACTAATGTAGACTTTCACGTAGCTAGTAACCAACTGGTGCAGCAATTTACAAAACAAGTGATACAGATATTCACACAGTTTAGTCACTATCCAATATATTTAGTGCGACACTATAAATTAGTCAAGTAAACAGTCAATCACACTGCTACTAAATCCTCCATCCAGATATTTATATTTATATATCCACTCATTCTTCAATGCAAATTGCTATATATATATGAAACATATTTAAATAACGAACCAAACCACATTCACTGAATGATATCATCAGTGATGTCATTTGAGATGTCATCAGTGATGTCACTGACCATGTCATGAATGATGTAATATGTGACATCATCAGCAGTGGATTGCGGGCGACCGAGATGTAGTTAGTACAACTAACTATATCGGAGGAAATTTAATGGTTTTGTACGAGTGAAATGTCCAGCTGACTGTAACACCCCTAAAACCTATGGTTTTTCAGTGAATTTCTAGGGTTTTTTAAATGCTAATTCCTAACTATATCAGGCCTGAAACCTATGGTTTTTTCGGTGACATATATATATATATATATATATATATATATATATATGTATGGGAGGGTGTAGGGTGATAAGGGGTATTTTAGGGTTTAGGGGTGAGTAGGTACATTGGGTTGTAAGGGTGTTTTAGGGTTAATGGGTGGGTAGAGATATATGGTGGTAAGAGTACTTTAGGATTTGGGGGTAGGTAAATGCATAGGGTGGTACAGGTAATTTTAGTGTTTAGGGGTGGGTAAGGGTATCACGTTGTAAAGGTATTTTAGGGTTTAGGGGTGGGTAGAAGAACAGGGTGCTATACACCCTAATGGAACCTCCTTACAAACGTTAGGGACTCAGCTGAAAGAAGTAATACACACAGAGGAATATTTGTCTGCACCTTACTAGGTTTCTGTAGAGTGGTGTGAGAGAAGAATCTTTAGGAACACACACCAGTACTGTAAAGTATCTGAATGAAGTGCTAGGAAATGCATGTGGGATGAATTACATAAAGGTGAGTACATGCTGTTTATATTTTACTATACTAAGGGAGATGGGTATATGGAGGAGTACTTTTGTGTTTTTAAATTTACCTGGATTATTCATACTCCTAATTAATAAGACAGATACTGATCTGTTGAGCTCTTAGATCCCTCTTGTTGTATGTTGTGTGCTGGTGCCTGTAAATGTGAAATACCAATTTTGTATCCTTTCAATGATACATGTAAATGTTCGCCTCTTCTTATACAGATAGGTACTTATGCGCTGGTGTACTGCAGTATATCACTCTCTCTGTTCTAATGGATGCGTATCTGCATGCACCAATGCTAGATGTTGTGTTTGTGCAAGGCCCTCTTTGTATGTGCGTGTATGGATGTGTGCTAGTGTGCCTGTACTGGTGTGGGTTATTCTCTGGCTACTTAGGTATGTCAATCTACATTTACTGATATTTGATGAAGTGATTGTACAGGCATACTGGATATGCATGTACTAATGTATGTTAATGTACATGTAACGATGTCTGATAATGTGTTTGTAAAGGGCTATTGTGTTTATACGTATCTACGAATGTGCATTGGTGTGCCTGTACTGATGTGTCTCATTTTCTGTGTACTGATGTGTACTGATGGACTATAATCTATCTATATAGATGTTTGATGTTGTTTTTGTACTTGTGCTCTCTGTGTGTATGTGCATGTATTGATATACCTTAGGTTGCCTGTACGGGTGTGTCTTACTCTCTGTGTACTACTATAGCCTTATAGCCCGCCGTAGCGGGCTATACCGGCTATTAAAGGCCCGCTCCAGCGTTAAAGGCCCGAGCCGAAGGCGAGGCACTTTAACAAGGGAGCGGGCCTTTACTAGCCGTTATAGCCCAGCTACGAAATGCTATACGGCTATTAGGACATTCTGCCACTAGAGGGCAGAATGTTCTAACAAATTAAACAAAGGCTTTAGGGAGTGCAAGGGGATTGAAATCCCCTCAGGCTTCCTGAAGCCTTTGTTCACAGCCTCAGCTGTGAACAAAGAAGATTTGGAATGTTGGAGCTCCAGGCTTTTACCAGCCATTATAAGCCCAGAGCTACTCCATTGTTTCAATGGAGCTTCCAACATTCCAATTTTATAATATAGCCTTATAGCCCGCCGTAGCGGGCTATACCGGCTGTTAAAGGCCCGCTACAGCGTTAAAGGCCCGAGCCGAAGGCGAGGGACTTTAACAAAGCAGAGGGACTTTAAAAGCCGGTATAGCCCTGCTACGAAGGGCTATAAGGCTATTAGAACATTCTGCCACTAGAGGGCAGAATGTTCTAACAAAACAAAGCCTTCAGGGTGCGCAAGGGGATTGAAATCCCCTCCGGCTCCCTGAAGTCTTTGTTCACAGCCAGAGCTGTGAACAAAGACACATCGGAATGTTGGTGCTCCGGGCTTATACCAGCCATTATAAGCCCGGAGCACTCCATTGTTTTCAATGGAGCTTCCAACATTCCAATGTTCTAATGAATGTTATCTTTTTTTTACTAATGTTTGATGTTGTGTTTGTACATGCCTGCTATTTATATTAGACTAGAATTTAGGGGGTTCAAAGATGAAGAGGGTAGATCCTAATAAGGCAACCTCAACTTTGTTGGATTTCTGGAGGGAGTGGAGTCAAAGAACCAGGAACATTTCTTTGAGTGATGGGTCAGCCTCAAACCAAAGGGCCTATATTCATGCCTTATTATACAGAGAGGGTCCACAGGACTCTGGTGCATCCTCGTCTTCCTCCACTTGGTGTACTTCCCACAGCAATCATTACTAAAGTTCTTAACTACAGGGATAGAGATGTTACCCTTGAGGAAGCAACTAGAATTGGAAATCCAAAGTTTGAAGATAAGATGATAAGGATCTTTCCTGACTACACTCAAAAAGTTCCAAAGCTCAGGAAGTGCTTTAAGGCTGTGAAACAAAATGTACTTCAAAGTGAAACATAAATTGTTTTCCCAGCAAGGGTACACGTAATCCTCGACAGGTGGTCACACTTTTTCACGTCACCAGGTGAGGTCTGGGACTGGTTGGAACTAGCTGACAGACCGGAGAGGAGCCTTCTACAGCCCCAAAAGTGTCATCCTTTCAGGACGGCTAGGCTGACTTGGTAGGCTGCTATAGATGCCAAGAGCCATGGATCCCCATGTCATGACTGAATGGTGGTGGTTAGGAACAATGGCATTTTGGCGCTTGATTTGCCAGGGTGCCTGAGTGTGCACCCGGATTGGATGGGCAGACCCAGCCCCTGTGGTCGGTAATGAGTCTGTGAATATGTAATTCACAGAAATAACTCCTTGATACCTGAGCCCTTCCACGACACCTGGCATGGGTTGGTTGCAGTCGACCTTAAAAAGGCCCTGTGGCCCTCAACCTGCAGGGCCAGATAAGGAGTTCTCTGCCTTTTCATAGGGGGGCGAACAACAGTTTAATGGAAGTGAAGCGGGAGCTGCAGAGGGGTTAAGATTCATTTTGGGAGAACGCCACTGCTGCTGTTAGCAGCACAGCGGTCCTGAGTGGGCAGAGTTCCGCTGAATTTAGTTTAGAGGTGCTGGGAAGTGTCACCTAGCCTATGTTGGGAATGGGTGGGGATGCTTGATGAGCACTCTCCTACACTAGAATAAACAGTAATTGAGGATACAGTGTTAGCGTAGTTGTCGTTCCTAGAATGTAGACCTTGCATAGACACTTAGTAACCTTTTCTTTTGCGTATCAATCCATAAAGAGTGCTTGCTAGGGTAAAAGGAGGGTTAGAAGCTGTTTTAGCTACGACAAAACTGATGTCAGCTTACATTGATTATGTCCAGTCCCCAGTAAATAGGTGGAGTTGATACTGGAAATATCACAATCATTTTAAACATACATGGGACGCTGAAATATAACCCTCTTTTGTGATAATGGCACGAACTATTAAGCATGTTACCTGGAATGTCGGCCGACTCACTAATTTTGTTAAAAGCTACAAAGTCCACTCATGTTTACAACAAGATTCCATTTTTACAAGAGGTGCATCTCACGGATGCAGAGGAGGAGAAACTCAAGATGAAGTGGAGTGGACAAATGTTCTCACATACCTTGTCATCCTATGCCAGGGGAGTTTTGAAATGGATGGCTCCAGAATTACCCTTACACCACAGACAGTCTACTGCTGACATTGAGGGGAGATATGTGTTGGTATGCGGGGTACTGGATGGTAGAGAGATGTGTCTACTGAACATTTATGCTCTGAATCAAGACAACAAAACTTCCTTTGGGGCCATATTGGATTTGGAAGCCAATCAATCAATCAATCAATCAGGAAATTGTAAGTGCGCTGCTCACCCATGAGGGGCTCAAGGCACTGAGGGGGGGGTTCCCAGATCTGTTTAGCCAAAGAGCCAGGTATTGAGGGCCTTCCTGAAGGTGTTCAGGTAGGGGGTGCAGCTGATGTCTGCCGGTAGCTCGTTCCAGGTCTTGGCTGCAATGTGAGAGAAGGATCTTCCGCCTGCTCTGGCTCAGTGGATGTGTGGGGTTTCGGCCAGTGCGAGGTTGGAAGATCAGAGGTTTATTTTGGGTACGTGGAAGTTGATTCTGTCGTTGAGGTATTTGGGTCCGTTGTTGTGTAGGCATTTGTAGGCGTGAGTGAGGATTTTGAATGTGACTCTTTTCTCCAGGGGGAGCCAGTGGAGACTTCGTAGGTGTTGGCTGATGTGTTCGTGTCAGGGGATGCCGAGGTGGCGGTGTTCTGTATCTGGAGTTTGTGGAGTAGGGACTTGTTGATGCCAGCGTAGAGTGCGTTTCCATAGTCCAGTCTGCTGGTGATGAGTGCGTGGGTGACTGTCTTCCTTGACTCAGGGGGGGTCCACTTGAAGGTCTTGCGAGGATGCGGAGGGTGTTGAAGCAGCTGGAGGTAACAGCGTTGACCTGTCGGTTCAGGGTGAGTGATGAGTCGAGTACAATGCCGAGGTTCGTGGCGTGGCCTGAGGGGATAGGTGGGCTTCCGAGGGCGGTCGGCCACCAGGTGCTGTCCCATGCAGAATGGGTGGTACCGAGGATGAGGACTTCTGTCTTCATGGCGTTGAGCTTCAGGCAGCTGTTGGTCATCCAGACTGCGACATCTTGCATTCCTTTCTGGAAGTTGAGTTTGGCAGTAGTGGGGTCTTTGGTGAGGGAGAGGATGAACTGGGTGTCGTCGGCGTAGGATACGATGTTGAGGCCGTGTTGTCGGAGGATGGCTGCGAGGGGAGCCATGTAGCTGTTGAAGAGGATGGGGCTCAGTGATGAACCCTGTGGGACTGCGGAAAACTAGCTGCAATAGCTGTTAGCATCTGCTGAAGCCATTTTGTTTGTGGCAGCCATTTTAGTTAGCTATGTGCTCGCCATGTGCTTTCTCCCTCTTCATTGTTGACTGCCCTTGTATTCTGCTTGTGTCATTTGATATAGTTAACTCTTTCAGCACTGAGCCAGAGCCTTGCACATGTTCAGAAGAGTCTGTAGCTGCTCATGCACCTGCCTTAGACTGTAACTGTTCTAACTGATGTCAGCAACTCATTACTCCTCCTACTTGTTGACTGTGCATTTTCTGTATGACCATCTATGTGTGTAACTCTTCTTATGTGTACTTGTACCGCCTCCTTTTGAGCCCCTGTGTGGGTAGAAAAGGCCCCTGTTCTCTGCACTCCTTAGACTGTCTCCTACAGTGGCCTGAGGGTACTGTATGGCGCAGTCTCCCTCATGTGAGGTTAATAAATATTTATTTTTGATATTACAGCTTCCGTGCCAATCTCTTCTTTCTTGGGTTAAAGGACCAGGTGTATCAGTGAACTCCTAAAAAGGTTTTTATTTCTTCAAATGGTGCCCAAATAGGGACCTCATCTGACAAGCGGCTATCCAAGGGAGTGGTCTTGACAGGAGACAGGAATCTACTGAGGAGGACAGGACAGGGATCTATTGAGGAGGTGCACTGCGCATGGATTCTTTGTCTTTGCAGACCAATGCGGTTCTGGTTTCCCTGCTCTGGTCCTCCAGGTGTTAGCCGCTCCCAAATGAGACCTTCTTTGGCGTGAGTATTCCAAAACGACTGTTAGGTCACTCAGAACTTGGCAGTGGTAGGCTGGAGATTTGTGCTTGGTAAGGTCGTCGACATTTGTTTGCTCGTTTGGCCAACATTTTGACTTGTTTGGAAATATGCAAATTGCAATTTGTATAGGCAGGTAATGAGAAACTGTGAAAACGTGAACGGCCCACTTTGAGTTAAGTGCTACTTTGTGTATAGTTTTGTATATCTTACAATATTCTTGGCATGCCTTTTTTCAAGCGCACTTCGTAGAATGTGCTGCTTTCTTGGAGGTACCAATGTGAATCTTGAAAGTACTCAGCTGACTCCCCCCAGAGGGAAACCTAAATAGGTTTAGGTATATTAAAAAAATGATATTTCTTCCCTGGTGACTAGTACATCATGGAACCAAATATATCTATACAAAGGATCCGGGTCTGTGCACTTAGTAACATTCATAAGTGGTGATATGCAGAGCGCTTTTGAGTGTTCTGCCAGTCAAACTAGAAATTTGGTGTATTTTTGAAAAAGGTCTGAGGCTTGCGCCTGGGTTTTTAATATGGCAGTCTTTTGGCTGTCTATGTCTCTTGGTGTAATTTCTGAACCTTCTTTTTTTTAGAGCTCTTTTTGTAAATATGACTTACAATTAGTATTTACAAATGGTCTGGTTCGAGTACAGTCTGTGGGCTGTCTCTTGCTTTGTCCTGAGTGTTGATTTGTGGGTTAATTTTTTGTTGTTGTATGTGGTTGTGGACTGACATGCTTGAAAGTACTTGTTTCAGTAAGCAGACTATGCTTTTTGTGTGAGAATGGCTTGCTTTAAACAAGCAGTTTTGTGTGTTCTGAGTGTATGACCCCATTGTTGAAAATGTTTGGAATAAGCTCAATTGGGTTTTTGTTGTTATTCTGTTATGCAAATGTCATTGAAAGAATTACATTTTAAAATTCAAGAAATGAATTATGTAACATGCTAAATAGCACATTGGAAGTAAAATAGTAACAAAATCTGGATGTGCAAATTGCCACAATGGTAAAGATTAATTAGAATTCACAATCAATAGAAATACAATAGGTCTCATAGAAAGGAAGAAAACAATTCGGTGCTTTACACACCTAGGACTCAATATAAAATGTTACAGCATTCTCCTTAGATACATTGTATTAGATATTAAAAGGAATTTACATTATCTGAGTAATTAGTTGCTGGTTAAATAAAAGCGCATCTTGTGTACAAACATTCAGAACGATAGATTTTGACTGGCTTGCAATGCCTGACTTTTAAATAGATTGAACCGTGCTTACATTTCCTGCACCAGGAAAAGAGCTTTCAAACAGCTGTGTTTAAGCTGTCTCACTGAGAAGGAGCTGTCTGACACACCAAAAGGAGATTAAACTTTTTCAGGACATTTCAATACAGCAAAGGGGTTTTTTCCTGAGAAAGGCGTAGACATTGACGCCTGCTGGTCAGAGCACAGCTGAGTAATTAACACATGGTTATTTCTAGCCACTAAATTACAGATTAAGCCATGGGAAGCATTGTATGAAGGCACATGCGTTAACAACTACTGATTTTAAAAGTGAGAAAAGACAGTTTCATTATTTTGGATAACAGTGAAAGGATTAAAAGTAGGGATTTTCTTTCTTGTTGCTCTTTATATAAGTACATCTGTGGATCTGATAATCACTGCTCTTTAAAAAGTGGTGCAAGCTATTTTAGGTTTAAGTAAAGCTTCTGTGCTTAGTGTTATAAATAAATGCATTTAAAGGCAAAAGGGAAGGAATGAGGCTTGCTTTTCATATGTGGAAACATCAAAAGGGTTGGTGATAATAAAAAAAAAGAAATGTGACTATATGAAAAAAAATGTATTAAACATAATTGCACTAAAATCGGTTTTTGATCTTTGTAATGTGTAATAATCATACTGTGAAAAATATAAGCTCCTAGCATCAAAGTTGAATTTAAGTAGCACTTAACAACAATGTAGGGAGTGAACTTTCTCTTTACCCAGGCGTATAAAAACTCATTTTTTAAGGGTATACCTTATACATTTCTGATCCCCCATTCCTGGGATATCTAGAGGACACTCTGGGGGTCCCTAATATGCCAAAACAGTGTAGGTTATTCATTTTTTAAGTGCCCATACCACCAAAGTCGAATTTGGGCAAAATTTACTTTTTAAAAGCAGTTCTGCCACTCAGGGCAGTTTTCAAACTGATCGCAGGCTTCAGTAATACACTCATGCAAGTATAGAACAAGCAGCTGACCTCTAAACTGCTACAAAGCACACCACACACTGCACACAAATGAAAATAAGTATAAAGAAACCAGCAGAAGTTATTATCCTACCATTAAATTTATTAGACCAAAGGTACGGAACAGGACTGCCTTTCAGCTGTGATTCTTCAGAGTTGCTTTGAATTGGAAAGACCGCATGGAATAGCCTTACTGACAGGGGACAACAGGATTAAGGATCAAAGGCCAAGGTCTGTTTTTAGAGCTGACCAGCCCTACTGAATGTGAAACTTCCACGCAGGGAGCCACTGTGACAGTCCTGATTCTCACATTGTAGGGTAAAGCACTACAGATCTGTTTTTGCTAACATTAGCTACAGGAAATATTGCATATTCTGTTAGAAGCACATGGGGATATCACTGTTTTCTTGAGCCATAATACAAGTTTAGGAGCTCTGCAGGTGGGGTTTATCCTATTGAATAACATTATCAAGGTATAGCAGCGTTTGTAGGTCATATGCAGAGAATAGCTCTGCCATGTATATAGCACTAGTGTTTTTAGTTTAAAGATTACTGTGCAAGGGCTACAATAAGGAGGCAATGAAATTCAGTTTGCATTCATGTGCCCTCATGTTACACTAGTACAATTGCTAAAGGAATTGGTAGTTGGTTATTAATGTTTTCTAGCTAGCTCAATGTGCTATTTACCTCCTACAAGTTTGTCTGTGCCCAGCTGCCAAACATAGGGGTAGATAGTGTCGACAGAAGTTCACCTGTTTCAGGTTTCCTACTGTTGAAATGGGGGAAAGGAGGTTAGCTCCTGGGCTAATTAAGGGTAAGCAAATTTATGTTTTCTCTCTCTTTTTCTTACTCTCTTTTGAGCCTGTCTAAACTGTCTACGAAACGGCCATGAGACATTTAAATGGCTATTCAGTAATACTGTTTTTAAATTGTTAGAATTAATAAAATGAATAAAAAAATCAATCATGTTACTGCCCATCCTGTCTGATAAAATTATGAAAGGATGAGTAGTCCAGATTGCTGTTCCCTTATTTGACCTTTCAGGGGAAACTATATGTTATTCTCATGCTACATACAGTTTTGCAAGGGCATTGCTGGTCTTTTATTAGTTAGTCTGTGTAATTCAGCTGACAGCCCTTATTAGAGCTAGTGAATAGGGTTTTTTCCTTTGAAAATGATGTTGCATAGTCCACATCGTGAAAAGTAGAATGCATAAGGTTTATAATGTCAGGGAAGACGCCCATGTGATCCTCAGCAAACATTTTTGAAGGAAAATATTGTTTTATAGGAGTCTGTTTGTTACAACATGTTCTGCTGGAGAAATGTATGTACCCACTACGTTGAGTTTTTTAGTTCTTTATGTAAAAAGAATCCCTGTTAAAATAGCAGTTTTAAATTTTACCGCTGCGCCTATAACATGAGAGCATGGTCCTAAGCATACAATGTTAGATAGATGAAGTGGTTCTTGGGTGCCTTGCTAATGTATGGGGTGCCCCAAGACTGAGAAGGTATTCTGAGACTATCCTCTCTGTTGATAGATTAATTGTATGCCTTGTCTAAAGACCTTTCGTTCTGTCCACCAATAGATATTTGCTGCCTTACAACCATTGCCAGAGCAGTCTGGACATCAGATCCAGCCTGAGGAGTCAGCACCAGTCCAGCTTGAAGCCAAGGTGAAGGTAACCAGCACAGGCATTGCCTGCAACTAGGACCTCAGTGAAGGTAGAAAGCCGGAAGCACTGGGACGTGAAGTTTGTACCCCTGCCACTGTCTTGGGCGAAAGACGGGGTCACAAATCAGAATGGAGAATTGATCCTTTGTGTATCCAGTTTTTGGTGCCCAGCTGAGAGTCACAGACCGACCAGGACAGCAAGGAGGCTTTTGCTTGAGGTGACCCCCTTTGAAACAAGGGTTGCTTCAGGTACTTCAGCATCACGCCCCTGAATCCTGGCTGTGAAATAAATGAAAGTTTACACCTTTGTTTGTTGATCAAGGAATGCCTGGGCATACTGGGTACAATCTGTGGCCCCAACGAAAGTGCAGTGTGCCAGAGGAGCGATACAGGAGTTAGGGAAGGACTTGAGTTCAGGGTACAGGTGCTGTGCCTTTGGTGCCTGTTAGATTAAAGTGAAGAAAACTGGTGCACTGCCTGAGACACTGGACAGGATCGCTGAGGGCATTAGCCCCGGAAGGTGATTGCCCTATCCTGAAAGAAGAAACTTTTCCCTTGAAACTAGGCCGTGATTTTTTTTTTGAGTTGCAAGTTGTGCAGTTCCACCTATGGATGAACAATAGGAGCCTGCCTGTGAGGCTCAGACGGACACAGGGAGAAGACTCCCCTCTGGCTGGTTGTACAGCGACTTCAATTTCCCAAGGACTTCTTTTTGTTAGCAATGTACCCCTTTGGTCGTCCCATTTTTGAGGAGGAGCAGCCCTTTGCGGCTCCTCGTCCCAATTCCCATGGCTCCGTTTGGTCCTCCTGGTCCCCTGCATCCAGGATAATTTTTGTAATGATCCTTGTATTTTCTTTAATATTTGCATTGGTAATGTTTTTCTGCAAGAGAAACATTTTGCTAAACAATCGATAAATTCTTCTTTGCCCTCTTCCTAAGTATATTAAGTGATACTCTAGCTCTCATAAAAAGAACATTGGAAAAGTCTATTGAAAATATTTTTTTATTAGATATGTGTTCTCCTGATACCTGTGTGTTAATTATGACCTAATGCTCTGTTCCCTTTGTACTCCTTCTTATACCTTACATATACCCGCTTAATGAAATGTTTAGGAATGAAAATGCCTACCTAGCAATGGATCAGAATATTAATGAATTTATGAGAATAAATGTGCAAAATATTTCCTATATTCCTTCTAGATCATAACGGATGTCTTCAGCTGATGCTAAAACGGCCATCTGTGGAAAACTAGCTGCAATAGCTGTTAGCATCTGCTGAAGCCATTTTGTTTGTGGCAGCCATTTTAGTTGGCTATGTGCTCGCCATGTGCTTTCTCCCTCTTCACTGTTGACTGCCCTTGTATTCTGCTTGTGTCATGTGATATAGTTAACTCTTTCAGCACTTAGCCAGAGCCTTGCACATGCTCAGAAGAGTCTGTAGCTGCTCATGCACCTGCCTTAGACTGTAACTGTCAGGCTGTTCTAACTGATGTCAGCAACTCATTACTTCTCCCACTTGTTGACTGTGCATTTTCTGTATGACCATCTATGTGTGTAACTCTTCTCACGTGTACTTGTACCGCCTCCTTTTGAGCCCCTGTGTGGGTATAAAAGGTCCTTGTTCTCTGCACTCCTTAGACTGTCTCCTACAGTGGCCTGAGGGTACTGTATGACGCAGTCTCCCTCACGTGAGGTTAATAAATATTTCTTTTTGATATTACAGCTTCCGTGCCAATCTCTTCTTTGTTGGGTTAAAGGACCAGGTGTATCAGTGAACCCATAGAAAGGTTTTTATTTCTTCAGGACTCCGCAGGTGATTTTCGTGGGGTCGGAGAGGAAGGGTGGGAGTCTGATCCTTTGGCTTCTTCCGGTGAGGAATTATCGGATCCAGTTCAGGGCTGCTCCTTGTATGCCGGCGTCGTGTAGTCTGGCGACTAGTGTGCGGTGGGAGACGGTGTCGAAGGCCGCTGTTAGGTCGAGTAGGATGAGGTCTGTGGAGTGGCCTTGGTCCAGGACTCAGGAGGGTGCGGATGTCGTCTGTGGCGGCGAGTAGGGCGTGTAGCCACATATCTGGACATCTATATGATCTGGACAGGAGACTTTAATTGTATTCTGGACTGAACTATAAAAAAAACAGCCCCCAGGGACCATATAAAATCAGCTATGACCACCACGCTATCTAAGCTCATGGCTGAATATGGATGCAAAGACATCTGGAAAAAACTCCACCGTGATGCAAAACAATTCTCGTGCTACTCAGCTACACACAATACAGAAGAGGAGACAGGATACTAACCTTGCAAACTATTAGTTTGAATGTTGTAAAAATTCAGTACTTAAACTGGTATTATTTATCAGATCATTCTCCTCTCTTGATGGAACTCCTCGCTGACAGACCTCAAGCCAGTATACCTATTTGGAGGTTAAACCCACAGGCACTGACAGATACAACCATTTGCACAGACATAGATTCTACAATCTTGACGTATTTCCAAGATAACTGGGAATCAACAAAAACAAATTAATGGGAAGTCATGAAGGCAATGTCGAGGGAAACCTATATGAATAAAGCATCCAGGGCTAAGAGACAATCACGATCGTTGCAGTGAAACGCTGTTTCTACGCCGATCGTATCGCCATGTCAGGCAATAATGCCAAGGAGCTGTTTAATGTTGTTAAAAGCTATGTGTCGCCAAAAGCCATAAACAATGCCCACACTCCCTCCCTTGCCTGGTGCGAAGAGCTTTCTGACTTTTTTATGAATAAAGTTAGATCACTTCAATTGCTCTTTAGCACGCCAGCGGCTCAGACCAATCAGGTGCCCGCGGACCTTACTACCGTGTCTGACACTGAAACTGGCTTTTCCTCCTTTTCTGTCATACCCCTGGCCGAGTCCCTTGCTGCCTTGACCTCTTTAAAATCTGGCTCCCCTCTCCAGCCGCTGTGTGATGCTGTAGTCATCAATCCTCTGGTGAACCAGCTGATTAACGCATCTCTGCGGTCGGCCTCAGTTCCTCCCGCCTGGAAGCAGGCTTTGCTGGTCCCGCTTATAAAAAAGCCAACTCTGGACCCCCACACTCCGTCCAGTTATCGTCCCATCTCTCTGCTTCCGGCGTGGCCAAGGTTTGTGAGAAACTGGTCAATAAACAGCTGACCCACTACATTGAACAGCAGGGCTTGCTGCATCCAGCTCAATCTGGATTCCGTGCCTCATATATCACTGAGTCTGCCTTGGTGGAAACCACGGAGGCCATCCAGGAGACGTTAGATGCTGGGGGCAGGGCAGTTCTGGTCCTTTTGGACCTATCGGTCGCATTTGATACTGTCCCCCACACTCTTCTTCTGGCCCGCTTACAGAGGCTAGGTATTGCTGGTGCCGCGTGGGAATGGTTAAAGTCCTTCCTTAACGGCAGAACCCAGCAAGTTTGGATCCCCTCTTTCGCATCTACGATTCAATCCGTGCAAACAGGGGTTCCTCAGGGATCCATACTGAGTCCTTTGTTATTTAACCTGTATATGACCCCTTTAATCCAGTTAGCCGAGGATCTTGGTGCAAAAGTGGTAGCGTACGCCGATGATACCCAGCTGCTATTCACCTGGAAAAGCACGAGTCCACTACTTTTTACGTCAGAACCTGCCTGTCTGCGGTTTTCAACTGGTTTGCTTCAGCCCAGCTGAAATGCAATGAGGATAAAACAGAGATATGGTTCTTTGGGGCATTTCCTGCGATGTTTTGGCATGACTGCTGGCCTGCTGATGCCCCTCGTCCATCCCCTTCGGGTCTTCCAGTGAAAAAACCTCGGGATTTGGTTCGATGAAAAACTCAGCTTTGTTAATCAGATTAGTAAATTGACAGGTACATGTTTCGGCATTCTGAAGCTTCTTGGAATTTTTTTGCCCCTGCTGCCTCTCTCCGCCAAAGAAACTGTAGTCCGTGCCCTTGTCACCTCCCGGTTTGATTATGCTAACGCATTGTATGTGGGCCTCCCAGGCTATCTTATGGATAAGTTGCAGGTTGTGCAGAACGCCGCTGCGCGGCTGCTGCTCGACTTACCCAAACACATTAGCGTGAGGCAACATATACGCAACTTGCATTGGCTGCCGATTAAAGCTAGGGTCATGTTCAAGGCCTTAGTTACGGCCCATGCTGCTCTCTACAAGTACGGTCCGGCGTATCTGAGGAACCGATTCTCGTATTATGTCCCGGGCAGAATCTTACGCTCTTCAAACACTTGCCTGACCTCCATACCCAGAATCCGTTTGAAAAGAAAGGGGGGCAGTTTCTTGTCTTATCTTGCAACTAAGTCTTGGAACTCCCTTTCCCTGGAGCTCCGCTGTCTTCAAAACCCTATTCAGTTCAGAAAAAAACAGAAAAACCTTCTTATTCAACTAAGCTTGTCCCCTTTCTGCCTCTACCTTTGTTTTCACTGGCTCACGTTTCTTTCTGGGCTTGCTCTGGGACACTCTTCTGAGTAGCTGTGCGTGTTATAAATCACCAATAACATAACATAACAAATTACATAACAAGAAAGTGACCCAATCACAGAGATAGGAAGCTGTACAACCTCAAAACAAGCTTAAATTGATAGAAGCTAAAAGGTGGCAGGGTAAACTCAGAATGCTTTGGCCAAATTCACATTGAGAGATACTGGCAACGCCTACATAGGGAGAACAAGAAATCAGGTAAATTATTGACATGGTTGCTATATAGGGAGAAACCTGCCCCAGTCCCACTAGCCATAAACAAGCCAAATGGGATGCGAGTGGTGACCCAAGAAGATATCAACACAACAATGACACTGTTTTGTACTGCTCTTTATAAATGTTCACTACAGGTGGAATATTCGCCTGATATATCTGGAATAATCATGGCAAATGGTTCAGTGCAGACTTGGAGTAGAACAAGTAGCTAAACTAGAATTGGAAATTAGAAAAGATGAAATACAGGAGGCAATTGGAGGATGGCCAGGGGAGGTCGTCAGGGGAGGATTACTTCCCTACATACTGGTATAAGACTTACACACTTCCTTTCCTTAAAAATTTGCCTGAGGCGTACAACTGAAACAAGTAGAGTGATAGACTGCCATCATCCATGTGAGAGGCTATCATCATCATTGAATGGGAAGCCAATAAGAACTCCTTGGAGCCTGTCTCATACAGATCCCTGCCCATGATGGACACCAATGTTAAAATCCTTTGTAAAGTTCTGGCCAACCTAATACAGGTGTCAGTGAAATCACTGGTTTATAAATACCATTCCAGAGTTATTCCAGGGCACACCACTTTAAGGAATATTAGTAAACTCACCCATAAATCGCATGCTAAAAAGCATATGGAAAAAGAACTGTGCATTTATTGCCTTTGTTATAAAAAAAAAAGTGTGCAACACCTTAGAATGGGCTATATGTTTACAGTTCTGACTGAGTATAGATTTGGTAGGAAGTATTTAAGTTTGGTGCGATACCAACCCCAGAGCAAGGCTGAAAACAGATAGCATAATCTTTGATAGTGGGAACATAGATAGCATCTCTAGACTGGTGTCCAATTTCACCCTTACTATTTGCACCTGTGTTGGAGCCCTTAAGTAATTTCCACTCTTCGGGCAGTCCCTAACAGAGCTCTATACATTTGGCAAAGGATCTGGCCTAAGAACCAACTGGGGCAACTCTGTGATATTCCTAATAGGAGGCTTCCTAACTGGGTCTCAAATGTGAAACAGATAGGTTCAGGTACCTGATATTCAGGTGGCTCACTCTGAGGAAAAACTCTCTCTCTCTCTCGCTCTCTCTGTATATATATATCTATATATATACATAGAAGTCTTTATGAAAGCTAGAAAGGCTATTAATACTTTTGATACTCTGCTCTGGTAAACAGAGTAGGGCAAAATTAGAAACACTTACATTAGAGTGTCCAGATACAGATCTTGCACGCCCAATTTGAGTCAGCTCCCACATGCAACAAAATGTTGCCCACCGGAGGATAACTGGGAGAAAAGGCTGTTACAGTGCTCTGTTGAAAATGAACCCCTCCCTCTGCTACTTATGAGAGTAGGGCTAAACCAAAGCAGTTGGGGCCTGTTTGATCCTCTTGAGACACTCCCTCAAAACCACTGAGCACAGTGAGCACTGCGTTCCCAAGCAGGCGGCCCTCGTACCCACATACCAGCTAATGCAGACACATGGCCCTCCCTTATATCCTGTCATCCCTTGGCCCTTCCCCTCGCTGAATCCTCCTTGCACTTGGCTTCCCTGGCTGACCTTGGATTGGTCTGTTTTAATGGCGCCCAGAGTGGCAACTGATGTTATTGTACTGCATATAAATGCTTTAAGCCTATTCGTGTATTGACACCGAGATTAAGCAGTTTACTGCTTTGTTCTTGTTGTGTACTGTTTGTTGAAAATCTAATAAACAGATTCTGAGTGAAACACTAAATCAGTGATACAGAGTGCATTGTGGTCATTCGAGTACCTTTGTGCTTCCAGATGTGACTGAATTATATATTTTTAATTTCTGCTCTGCTTGCAGCTGGAAGTATAGTGTGCTATAATTTGTGGTTCTTTGTGCGCTGTACCTATGATTTATTATGACATTGAATTGTTTGTTATGTTCTCATGTTTTGTGATGGAAAAACCACAAAAAAAAATAAAGACATTAAGAAAAAAGATGCAGGCTTTTGAATTAAGAGAACTGTGTTTGTTTCTCTACAGTGGATGGCCCGTTTAGTTGCATGACAGTGAAACGTAATGCAAACGAAGCTAACTCCATAAAACCCATACATGTACCCCCCACTGCAAAACAAAAGAATGATTGAGCACACAGATGACATTTAAACAAAGTGCGTATATTGTAGCCTAGGCTTGTTTCCCATAAGGAGCACCATTTTAAAAAACAGGCTGCCTACCCGACACTGCTCACATCCACAGCAGAGGTCAGAAACAAGACCTTCATATCGTAACCTATAACTATAGAACGAACACTCCTTGACGCATGTGAAAGGCTGAAAACTACATCTTGAATGGAAGATTGGAAGATAGAAGGTAGTCAGAGCTGTTAATGCAAAGGCACTTGATTGAACGTTAAGCTCTTGTATACATCTTTAAAAAATCCAATAAACTCAATTGTGCTGGAAATAAACCACCTCGTATCACTGATGCAGTCTAGTTGTCATTTGTTGTCATAGATGTGCCAAAGGAAAATCTAAAAACAGATAGCTACGCATGCCTAAGAAACTACAAACAGTAAAAGTGAACTGCACACTAACACACTTTAATGTGGCACACTTGAACATGTCATTAGAATTGCAAGCTGATTCTGATGGTTTACAAAAAAATAAAAATAGAAACATAGGAAATGTTAGAACACTGGAAAAACTTCTAATGTTTTACTTTTGGGATTGTAATGTTAGCATTTGACAGTTTGACAGCGAAAACACAATAACGTATTTCTTCAACTTAAATATAAAAGAAAAGTGAGAGAGTGTTCCATAAAGTGCTAAAAGTATAGGCTACGGGTAAATGGATAGATGTCATTTAATAAAATAAGACAAGAATAAAGGGTTTCACTTCCATTAACAAAGGCTGTATTTTGAGGGTGGGATATAAGGCCCATTCTCCATAAACTTCCGAAAATCTTGGTGTAAACAGGTTAAACAAAAACCTATTACTTATAGACCTCTGTTTTTTCTACAGCTAGTACAACAGCATAGATTCTATCCTACGTATTAACAATGGCTTCCCAACAGTCACACATTTTATGCAAAACACAAATCCAGTACGTGTGCCTTACCTGAACTTTGTAATTGTCCTGCGCTTGTGAGTAAACTCTACCACCAGCTACAACCTCTGACCTGCGATCGCCAGCCTTCCTTTCAGGAGTAAGCCTTGCGAGATCATCCAACGACTGAGACGAACGGATAGAAGACGGGGCATTGAACTCTGGTCCATACATTGTCTTCCTGATGTGAAGCCTATGAAAGCTTCCAAACGTTTTTAGTGGCGTCAATGAGATATTTGAGCTACATCTTTCTTCTCCAATTTGCGGCAGTAGATCCTCTCTTGAACTTTTGCAAACAATGTCTGGAACAAAAATGTCAGGGATTGACAGGTTTGAGCCTGACTCCTGTTGTGAAAGGTGGGACTGGTGAAGGTTACTTTTCTGAATATGAGGATTACATGGGCTATCATTTTTATCACTGACAAATTTATACATATATTGTTGAGAATCTACAACTGATGTGTCATCGACAAAGTCTGCGCGATGCAGTTCATTTGGCTCATTGTAAGACATGAGTCCAATTGATGGTTGTATTCCAGGGGGCAGTTCCTTGACATATTTGGCAGGGATGTAGAAAGGTTTTGACCGCTCATCTCGTCTCACGTGCCACCAGTGATCATTTGTCTTTTTTAAAAGTAAATATCTCTCATTGGGTTTGATAGAGATTATTTTTCCATCTTTTTCTGTGTATTGAAATTCATATTCCACCAGAACGTAGGCGTTTTCTGTAACTCCAGGGTTCTGCATTATACCAGCTCACACTTTGCCACCCTGCAAAACAACCACAGACAGCCTTAACTATAAATATTTTGAAAACTCCATAGCTTGTTGTTTGGAAATTATCTATAGTACATTATGCTCCTGGTCACTAGAATTATGCAAGTCCACAACCAGAATATAATCCACATTTGAAAACAATGGTGAACTATGAGCCAATACCAAGAAAAAAAATGTTTCCAACTCAAATGGGTCAATATTTCAATAGGTCAGCAATCACCTGTCCCCTACTGACTGCTGTAGTCATGCACGAAAGAGATTTATGATCCCTAAATGAAAGGTTGTGGTTTAGTGGTTTTGTCTACAGCAAAAATGCTAGGTCTCTCATTATAGTAATGGGTGACACGTTCTGCCCAGTGGCAGATGGGGCTATTGCCAGGCATACAGTATTCCTCAATACAGCATACGCAAGGGTGTCAGGCAGGGATTCAGACTGGCAGAAATCTCCCACCTGCAGAAGACCCCACCTTTGATTACTAGCTCTTAATTTGCTTGTGGTGTTCCCAAGCAAATTTCAGGGAGCATAAAGCGCTGTCAGATTAATAAATTTTCATACAGAGCTTGGTCAATAAAACAATATAATTCAATAAAAGTGTAGCACAATAAGCTCCACAAGAAAGACAGAATGGGTACGTTTTTGAACCATAAAGGTTTGTAAAAGGTTAAACGTTTACAGAAGGCAGAAATCAGATTAGTAACATTTAATGATCAAAATATGTATGCTTAGAATAATATGCAATTCAAAATAAAATCAAAATCTTATACATCAAAGGACAAACCAGCATGGAGTCACCTCAAAGGGAGAGACAAAGGGAAGTTAGTTGTCTCACTTGGGAGAGCACTCTAAATCTCTGACTGTGCTCTGCATCAAAAACAAACCTGAATTCTAATCTGTACTGCACTAACCTAAATCTCACAATTTTACCAATCTAAACACCTACATTCAATTTTCATGAGACTATCCAATCAAGTAAAAGCATACTGATGCAATTATATACTCGTTAGGTTTGCAGGATTCTTCAGACTACAGCTTCTCTAATGGTCCTTCAAACTTATGCTATCTGTAACAAGATGAGGTACAGGAGCCAGCCTGTAACCTGCAAGTGTTTTTAGTGAATATGCTATTCATTAAAACATTTCATGATTATCACAAATAAAAGAAAACATTTCTTCACATAGGAAAAAAGGCAAAGTAACATTGTACTCGGTAATTACAACTCCAGCTTAACCTAGAAATAAAATGTTCACGTAACACACACCAAGATAGCAAACTACAGTAGCCGTTTTAAAATTCAGGTCTTGATTAACTATGGTAAATCTAAATGTAAATGCACATGTTTTTTCTACAAATAACATTTGCACATTTATGTGTTAATGTTGTGTTAAGGCAAAACATTTTAATATAAAAAAGTGGTACCACAAACTAAGGGGCCGATTATGATGGCGGGGAGACCGCCACCAACAGGCTGATGGTGGCAGTCTCCCCGCCATTGGAGACATGTTTCCCGCCCGCCATATTACAATGGCAGGCGGGGTTTCCGACCCCCATGCATCCGACGGGCTCCTTGAGCCAGCCAGTGCAGTGGAGGGGCTTGTAGTACCTACCATGTTGGCGGTGCCTGCCAGCCACCGCCTTAGGGATTACAATGTCCCATTCCACCGGCCTTTTCATGGCAGTTAACCCGCCATGGAAAGGCTGGCGGAAAGGGACTTTGGGGGCCCTTGATGGGCCTCCTTTCCCCCTAATCCCCAGACATGGGACCTGGGGGGCACCTAAGGTGCCCCCATACAGATCCCTGCACCATGTGACAGGCACCGCATGGTGCCTGCCACGTAGTGCAGGGATATGTAAATTGTCTCTTTTTGTATTGCGGCGGGTGCTGCAGCCAGCAGCACCCATCACAATGCGAAAAATAGATATTGCGACTGCCGTGGTGGCGGTTTCATCAAAATACCTATGTCAGGACCGCTGACAGCCTATCGGGCGGTCCCAACCCTGATAGGGTGGCGGGCGCACATAAGTCCACCAGCCATCGTAATCGGGCCCTAAGTTCTGTCCAATATAATCAAGAAACAAGATGATGCGAAGGAACCAATCAAATAATAATTCTTTCATAAAATGAAGGAAACCACAAATTATCCTTCACGGTAAATTAATTAAATATATGAATAAATCATCTGGTATTGATATCATTGTCTGAACACAGTGTCATTTGATAACTTTCCTTTATAAATATTTAGATAAAGATTCGCACACACATAATTCAATAATGAACATAAATGTATTACTCAAAACATAAGAAAAGCAGAAAATAATTTTCAACGACAATTCAATATAATCCTTATTGCCCTAAAGAAAATAATGGATGTGGACACTTCTGTCGTGAACATTCCATTGGTCAAAGTAGCCCCATTGTGTAGTACTGAGAGGTATTGAAAATTACACCTCTAAACAAAGTTTCTTAGTGCTACATATGTCTTATTTGGACAATAATTCAAATTCATCCGGGGCTCTTTGTAATCAAAAAGTCGACGCGTTTCAGCCCAACTTGCTTGGGGGCCTCATCAGGACTAGGGTATATAAGGGAAAATTTCCTGGAACCACATCGGTTATTTCTCACCTCACGACAGTGTAGATCAGGAGCTGAAGAAACTTAAAACGTTTATAGACGTGGCTCAACAGTATATTGATGGTATCACAGTGCGTTCATAGGTCTCTTGTTTTGGGATGATGCAGACCTCAGACAGAGCTTCCGTGTTGTCTAAACGCGAACCGCCAAAACAAGAGACCTATGAACGCACTGTGATACCATCAATATACTGTTGAGCCACGTCTATAAACGTTTTAAGTTTCTTCAGCTCCTGATCTACACTGTCGTGAGGTGAGAAATAACCGATGTGGTTCCAGGAAATTTTCCCTTATATACCCTAGTCCTGATGAGGCCCCCAAGCAAGTTGGGCTGAAACGTGTCGACTTTTTGATTACAAAGAGCCCCGGATGAATTTGAATTATTGTCCAAATAAGACATATGTAGCACTAAGAAACTTTGTTTAGAGGTGTAATTTTCAATACCTCTCAGTACTACACAATGGGGCTACTTTGACCAATGGAATGTTCACGACAGAAGTGTCCACATCCATTATTTTCTTTAGGGCAATAAGGATTATATTGAATTGTTGTTGAAAATTATTTTCTGCTTTTCTTATGTTTTGAGTAATACATTTATGTTCATTATTGAATTATGTGTGTGCGAATCTTTATCTAAATATTTATAAAGGAAAGTTATCAAATGACACTGTGTTCAGACAATGATATCAATACCAGATGATTTATTCATATATTTAATTAATTTACAGTGAAGGATAATTTGTGGTTTCCTTCATTTTATGAATGAATTATTATTTGATTGGTTCCTTCGCATCATCTTGTTTCTTGATTATATTTGTCTTACCCAGATGCGTTTGGAAATACTGGGTTCCCCCTTTCTATACATAAGTTCTGTCCAATGGCACACCTGATGACAAATGCTGATTCTACACTGAATTGGTTCCAGAGACAGGACATACGCTATTTAATATAAGCCATGGCTTGTGCTTGTCTTATCTTGGAACGTTTAGGGAATGTTGCTGGTAGATAAAGGGCGGGGGGGCCATAGGATATCCCTGTCAAAGGTGGGTACCAGATGGCCATCATCTGCACAGCAGACATCGTCAGATGGGAAAATTATCTGATATGTTCTTTGGGTGTCACTGCTCAGATGGTAGGTCCAACTCATTAGGTTTCTCTACTTCTCCATCTACAACCACTACAATCCAATAACACTGTAGATCACACTATAGATCAAGGATTAAGCTTGCTTTAGTGATGTAAACCGTCCTAGATGTTGTGAGAGAACAACTTCTGTGGTTGGCAAATAAGGTTTCAACTATTACGTTGGTGTTACTGGACCAGAATGAAGCATTCAGTACTGGTGATCATTGTGAGAAACTTAGGGTATTGGTTGAGAGAGATGAAATCCTCCTCAAACAACAACCACAATCTTCACCAGGATGAACCACAAAAAAGTAATTACATTTACCTAGGCTTCACCCTTTTGAAGCTTGGCACAAAAGCAGTCAGGCTTAACTTAGAGGCAATGTATAATGTATTTATGCAGCACACAAACAATAATAAAGTGAAAACACAACAGAAGAAATATCCCATACCACTCTAAGAAAATAGAGTGTAGTTTAACAAATAAAATGACATCAGAATGACAAAAACCCAATTAGTAGAACTAGTCCTTCCAGCAGCAGGGCAGCAAAGCAGTACATCTTCTGAGTCTTCTACGGTTCCAGAAGTGATCTGATGAGTGGTTCAAGAGATCCAATATCTATACCTGGTGTCAGCTTTTGAAGTGGGGGAAGCACCTAAACCAGGCCCACATCTGATTTTGGAAACTTCCTCCCTTCCCCTTTTCAGGTTCCAATTTTTGTGGGGTCATAATAGTCTGGCATCAAGTCCCTATGTGTGTGTGCTGGGGCAGCACTCTGAAATGTAATAGAGGCACGGAACAGTTCCGATATCAACCATCTTGGATGGTTGCTGGCCCATCCTGCCAACACCTAGCCCTCCTAGCCCTCTTTCGTGTCACTGTCTGGGAGGAATACACAAAGGCCAACTGTCAACTACACCTCGTCATGTGGCCCAGGACACAAGCAGCAGGCACCTGTAAATGATACCACGCTCTTCAGACAAATCACTCCTACTACTCCGGTGAATGAGTGCTTTCATGTTCATTTCATTTTAAGGTCTTGCCTAGGCAGCCCATCTGTGGGATTTGAGCATGCCCCTCGCTTGCCATTTGTTACTGTGAGTGCTTTTCAAAATTTCGTTCCTTTCTGTGGCTAATTGTTCACATTTGTTCCTCCTTTCCGTGGATGGTTCTTGCCCCTGGCGACTGGCCCTATTACATGTAGTATTGCTCGTTTGTCTATTTCTGTTTGTTTCGTTGCACTCCTCTTCCGTTTGCTTTGGTTCGTTTTTTTAGTGGGCACGGGGAGAACCGATGCGGAGACTCAAACTCGGTTCCCCAGTTCCAAAGCCGGAAGCTCTACATCTTACACCACATCCTCTTACCAAAAATTGATAGTTTTCTTTTTAAATGCCTACTCGGGAAATCGGACTGCTTGGTTATGTATTTCTCCTCTGACTTGGGTTACCATGTCTCTTGGCATGAGCAGTGTTTTTTCCATGTACTGTAATGTAATGTGTTTTTTGCAGCTAAATTTGAGGTTTGCAGGGGATTCTGGGTAGGGAAATGTTGGGGTATCCACGTAAGCCATACCTCGTTATACTCCCCCGGGTGTCTAGTTTTCAGAAATGTGTGGGTTTGGTAGGTTTCCCTAGATGGCGGCGATCCCGGGGCCAAAAAAAACAGGTGCTCCCCCTTTCAAAACCAGGTAGCTTTGTTATAGGTAATTTTGAAGTCTCCACAGTGCGATTTGGGCCATTTCCTGTTGCAGCCACTATGCCTACCCACACATGTGAGGTACCATTTTTATCAAGAGACCTGGAGGAACACTGGGTAGTAGGACATTTTGTCAGCCCGGGGATCCTACAACTTTCTCACACAGAAATGTGAGAATAAAATGATTTTTTCAATAAAGTTAGAAGTTTGCAAGGGATTCTGGGTAGGGAAATGTTGGAGGACCCATGCAAGCCATACCTTGCTGGACTCCCCCGGGTGTCTAGTCTTCAGAAATGTGTGGGTTTGGTAGTTTCCCAAGATGGCCGCCGAGCCCGGGCCAAAAACCCAGGTGAACCCCCTTGCAAAACCAGTTTGTTTCATGATAGGTCATTTTGATGTCTCCTCAATACGTTTTGGGCCCTTGCCTGTCGCAGGTACTTGACCCACCCACACAAGTGAGGTACCATTTTTCTCGGAAGACTTTGGGGAATGCGGGGTGGGTGGAACTTTGTGGATTCACACAGATTCCAGAACTTGCCACCACAGAAATGTGAGGAAAATGTTTTTTTTTGTTTTGTTTTTACACATTTTGAGGTTTTCAAGGGATTCTGGGTAACAGAACTTGGTGAGAGCCAGACAAGTCACCCCATCCTGGATTCCCCTGGGTGTCTAGTTTTCAAAAATGTTAAGGTTTGCTAGGTTTCCTGTTGTACCTTGATTTCCTTTCTCTACTGCTCAGCAGGTATGAATGTGATGTGGATGTGGAATGTTAGAATGTTGATGAGAGAGTAGAATGTTAAAGTGCCTGGTTGTGTGAGAGGATGCTGCTCCTTGTCGGGCCTTGGATTATCTTAACTACCATCCTGAAACTACCATCTTCCATCCAAGCTTAAATAAACCTTTATTTATTTTTTATACCTCATGGCCACGTCTGGCGTTCCTACAATTCATCTTTGTAACATTGGCGACGATCAGGAGAAGAAACTCTGCGTGTACTGGCTTCTGGTCTAACTGAGGTGAAGATATCTGAATTTAAAACAAGACTAAAAAAGCAACTTGAAAACTAAGGAATAGAACGCCCCTAAAGCCCCACCAGTGTCCTCCACCATCTGGACAGCCTGCTCTGGGCGCTTCACACTCCTTACATTCATAGAGGTTTCAAAAAAGAAATAGATGAAGAGAAGAAAACAGCTGTGTGCTTCTACGTTTGACAGCTTCCAGAAATGTGATTCTGGAGTCAATCTACAATCTACAATCTTTCATTTAGTGACTTGTAACCTGCTGTTCTTCAAACAACTCAGTACTACATATGGTAAACCTACAAGCGTGATACACCATCCTTTGTGCAAGAAGGGATTGCGGTCAAGCCTGGGTCATTGGGACAGTACACGTGTGGTGAGCAATTGGCGGTTTTCCCTGTGCGTGAGGTTTATTAATCTTTGCTGCTTTTTCTGCCCTGAACCTGAGTGCCAGCCACACCGTGAACGTTGAGGAGATGACCCACTGTTCTGTTCAGTTCCCCTGGTGAGCTAGTGCATGTGTCTGTACTGGGAGAGCCTTATGCTGATTTTCAACTCGGGGAAAAAGTGAGAACGCAACTACCCTCCCTGCGTCGCAGACCAGCCGTCACACTAACTCATTCACACACACATTCATTGGTGGGGCCCATAACACCAACACTCGCACGTTTCTCATTCACAGGTCTGCACACAGGAGGTGGAATGATGCGCTGGACATGTGGGTGGGAGTACCTTATAACCTATAGGGAAAGAAAAGTTATTTTACATCATATACATTAACATTCGCCACCTGTAGATTCCTAATCCTAAACATCAAGGCACTCCGCCCACTTGGTCGATCGGACCAAATAGTTGGATTGGTTGATGGTGATTTAGAACCAGCTAAAACACATTTAAGACTCAGAATCCTCTATTCTCTTTAACGAAGAACCACAAACTCACAATTTCTGTTAATCAATATTTGTTTATCTAAAATGTCATTAAATTTACATTTGTCTCTTCAAATCTTGGATTTTCTAGATCAATTTAATTAAATCACAGGACACCATATCTCTATTTCATTGGCTCAGCATAATCGAATTTTGTCGTTAAATTGTCCAAAGAACAGGCCAGATCTCAGAGTCCGAAAGTCCTTTGCTCAGCACGTTACAGTCCCAAAGATCATCAAAGGACCAGAAATCGTGCCAGCATCCGTCATCGCCTGTGGGGTTAAAGAGGGTGTGCAGTCAAAATAACCGCCGAATGTGATCGAAAAGGTCTGGAAAGAATAGAGATAGCCCCTCCCTATTCTACTACTCTTTTTATAATAAATTTTGGGATAACATGAAACATTTTTGGGCGGAGAAAGGTTCCAATTGGTCGGGAGAAAACGTCCGATTTTGTATAGTCCAGGTTCACATGGATTTTGCTGCTATGTTTCCGGTTATGACCGAATTCAGATTGTTGCAATATTTCGACTTCTAGTTTAAAAGGTCCATTGTTCATTTATACCAGATTCTAATATCCGGGGTCTTTTTGGCAGTCCACCTATAACCTATCCTTGACAGAAAGAGCATGTACAGAGGTCGTTAAGAAGTTCACGGAGCCATCCGATTCTGCGTAGTAGACTTTGCGCTTCACGAGACGGTGGAACTCGGTCTCTGCTGCCATGTTTTCGATAGGCCAAAATGTCAACTTAAGCGAAACAAACACAAGAGAGTAATTAATACAAAGAAACTATGCTTCTAATGTTATACCCTCACTAATCCCTTTATGTATTAGTATTTTCCTAGCATATAGCGGCATTTAAAGCAGTATATTCACCTTTACGGTCCTCCACGAAGGTGCAAACGTCACAAAGGAAATATAAAGCATGCAATATCTAATTATTACATATACTACTGTTAATATGCGTATTTTGCCATGCAAATAGCAAGTTCCCACGTGTAATTTGTGTATGCAGGTTGGTTAATTTTAATATATCACAGCACACTATTAGTAAATTATAATAAGTAGGTTATTCAATTAATACTTTCATGCAAAATAGAGGAGGTATACAAAATTTTGCACTACCTGCTCCATCATCAACATTAACTGTGACTACATTTTTGGTAATTGTTTATTGCCTCTATGTGTGTCTTTCCCATGGCAGTTTAACCGCTTTCACTTATTTAAAAAAAAAACGCCTCGAGCACACACAGAGCCCGCACACACTTACCTCACTCCGGCTGCTTTGCGAGACCTTCCTTCACTCCACTGTGACGTCTGGATGACCTGCTTGTTGCTACTGGGTGTATTTCATGCACGGTAATCCGGCGTGGTTTGCAGTTATCATTTGCACTTTGTTTCTCCTCCATGCTGTAAATGTATCTGTTTGATCTGTATTTGGTTATCTCCATTTGTACTTTGCATATTTCTCTTGTAATGTATTTGTATGGTGCAATGTTGTAACCATCTTTATTTATTGTGTTCCCAAGGGAAGGGTATGTGTTCTACCTTGATTTCCTTTCCCTGCTGCTCAGCCAGTATGACTGTGATGTGGATGTGGAATGTTAGAATGTTGATGAGAGAGTAGAATGTTAGAGTGCCTGGTTGTGTGAGAGAGAGACAGTTGGAGACTGTGGGCTGAGCAGCAAGGATGCTGCCTCTGGTGGGGCTTTGCATTATCTTAACTACCATCCTGTAACTAACATCTTCCATCCAAGCTTAAATAAACCTTTACTTATTATTTATACCTCATGGCCATGTCTGGCGTTCCTACAATTCATCTTTGTAACATTTCCCTATGTGCCGGCAGAGCTAGGGTTCAAAATCTACAGCTAGGCACTTTGCAAAAAAGGGTCAGTTTTCACTGTGAAAATGTGGTGTGTCCATGTTGCGTTTTGGGCCATTTCCTGTTGTGGGCACTAGGCCTACGCACACAAGTGAGGTACCATTTTTCTCGGAAGACTTTGGGGAACATGGGGTGGGTGGAATTTTGTGAATCCACGCAGATTCCAGAACTTTCCACCACAGAAATGTGAGGAAAATGTGTTTTTTTGGACAAATTTTGAGGTTTGCAAGGGATTCTGGGTAACAGAACCTGGTGAGAGCCACACAAGTCACCCCAACCTGGATTTCTATGGGTGTCTAGTTTTCAAAAATGTATAGGTTTGCTAGGTTTCCTTAGGTGCCGGCAGACCTAGGGTTCAAAATCTACAACTAGGCAATTTGGTGTGTCCATGTTGCGTTTTGGCGCGTTTCCTGTTGCAGGCACTAGGCCTACCCACACAAGTGAGGTACCATATTTAGGTCTTGCCTGAGCCAGCGCATGCGCTGCTCTGCGAGACATTTAGTAGGTGGGTTTTCAAAGTGCTGCTACAGGCTTTCGGTGGCGTAAAGCTTGCGTGCACGTGAGCGTGCACGCGCGCAGCCGCCATCTGTCTTTCCAACATTGATCGCGATCACTTTCACTTTCGCGGGCCGCGGCACTGGTGCTTTACCTTTAACCATGAGTAAAGCGCCGGTGCCGCGATTGCTGCAAAAGTAAAGAAATAGAAAAAAACATCTATTTCTTTACTTTTGCTATAATCGCGGCACCCGCGCTTTATTTTTAATTTTAAAAGTAAATCGTGGGTGCCGCGATTCACCCATTTAAACCATGTCACCATTCTCAGGGACCTTTAAAGTCACGTGACTACTTTAAGGCTCGTATAATGGCTTTTTTTTCTTGCCAGCTGCTTAAATCCTCTGCATAACATTCTGTCAGCAGACTATTTGCTGGCTAGTCACACTATCCCCCCCAACATCATATAAAATGGAGATCAAATAGAATGCACTTCCTACAACTTTCTGCAAGAACGAAGATGACATTAAGGCCAATCATGCTAGTTTTCAGTCTACAACGTACGCAGTGCTGCAGCCGGTACCACCAAGAGCCTATACAAGAAGCCGAATGAGCAAGTCTTCAAAACAAATGGGTGCCGCCTCCGGGATTAGTGGAGACATGCTTTTATTTACAGCATCATTTATTACAAAATAAATTTATATAGGGGTTTTGACCGGTTTTCTTTATTGACTTAACTGCTGGAACAGTCATCACATTTGGATGCCGTCAACCACAGGATACAGCACGTGGGATCAAGTCAGCCACATTAGTGGACTGCCTTACAGTGAGATGGCACTCATCGTATGTGCACTGCTGCCTTCAGGGACACTTGGTAATACATTTGCCATATTTAATATATGTGCAAAAAAATATGAGTAATCAGTGCCCATACACAGACATCGATTCACCAAAATGTCAGGGGTAGCTTAAGTGACATCACATGCCTTTTGACTCCTTGGTGACATTACAAGTGTCATCACATAACCTTGGCCCTCATTGCATGACAGGAAGTGATGTCACTTTACCTTTTAACCCGATGACAACATAAGTGGCAAAGTGAAACATAAACCCTTAAATAAGAGTAAAACTTAATAAGTTTAATAAAATATTTTTTAAGTTGCTAGAGCAGGTAGCTGAAAATCTATTTTACATTTAAAACATTCCCACTTTAACAAAGTGTATTATGGATTAATATTTATTTAAAGCAACGTAGAGACTTAATTACATACTTTAGCCACCTTTTACTAAATAATACTAAATTCATTTATAAATTCAAACTTGGGCATCAAAATATTTAATAATTCAAAAAAAATTATATTTCAACAATACATATTTACATTACTATTTAAAAACAATCAAAAAAACTTTTACTTTAACATTTCCTATGGGATTTCATGTTTAAATCCCTTGCTTCATTAGTTTCTTTAAGAGTGTTTGCAGTACTAATGGTTGGCAAATCTGTGGTGATGGACTTTATTTAAAAAGACAAACATTTACAAAAAATTCCAGCAATATTGTAAAGGCTTTGTTCTGCTTTTTTGGAAAGCTCTAAGACTATCTGCTTAGAATGCTGATTACAACCAGTTTAGACAGTAACACTTTACAATATTGTTATTGTTTGCATTGGCAGGACCAATAATTAGAGTGGCCTAACCAAAACATGCACCAACAGATGCAAATAGTTGGTAAGAAAGACATGGTCTAAAAATATTAACTCCTCCAATTCTAAATAGGTTAAAACAACGTCCAAAGAATTCAAGCAAATACGGTTTGGTTCATGCAGATGATGTAGCTTTCAGTGCCCTTCACTAGAGTTTGCACTCATTTTTAGTCCAAGTTTACAGGGAGTCGAAGTTGCTTCCTAGTGTTACTGCAAGTGAACCTACTGGGGCAGCTCTGGCCAGCACCTCCTAATTAGAACCTAAACAGTCGGTTATGCTAGGGAATAAGCATACTGTTCTACTGAGCCAGCCAAAAACCTTGCAGTTTATTTTAGATCCTTAATAGTGCTTGTGCGATTGCTCCAAAAAGCACCATGTCTTCACAAGCAAAAGTCAACACAACTCTTCAGTATCAGAAAACACTGATTGGAAAAATAATTCTGAAAGAGAAAAGATCGATTACAACCAAAACAAGCATTGGCACAGCCAATAGGTCTCGCCTTTGGGACCTTATAAGTGTTTAGCCATGCAACAGTTGATGTTGTTGCACCAAGGATATTGCACTGCATAACTAAATACTTATAAGGTCCCAAAAGCCAGACCTATTGGCTATGCGAATGCTTGTTCACAGAAGACTTTGGGGAATGCGGGGTGGGTGGAATTTTGTGGATCCATGCAGATTCCAGAACTTTCCATCACATAAATGTGAGGAAAAGATGTTTTTTTTTTTACAAAGTTTGAGGTTTGCAAGGGATTCTGGGTAACAGAACCTGGTGAGAGCCAGACAAGTCACCCCATACTGGATTCCCCTTGGTGTCTAGTTTTAAAAAAATGTACAAGTTTGCTAGGTTTCCCTATGTGCAAGCTACGCTAGGGCCCAAAATCGACAGGTAGGCACATTGCTAAAAAAAAGTCGGTGCCTAGTGGGCTTTCTGCCGCCCTGGGGGGGAATCGGGGGCGGGTGGTTTGCCCCGATATGCTCCCAATGGGGGACAGAAAGACTGTGGCTATTTTTGGCTATTCTGGGCAGCCCCCACCCCCACTCATAAAAAAAGCCAGCGTAATCGCTGGCGCCTAGTAGGCTTTCTGCCCCCCCGGGGGGGCAGATCAGAGGCCACTGCTCAGGGGGGGCAGAAAGGCCGTAATTGTTGCAGTGGTGGGAGCATTGGAATGCCCGTTTTGGGCAGCCCCCACCCTAATTAAATTACACACAACAAAATCCCTGACATCTAGTGGGCTTTCTGCCCCCTGGGGTGGGGAGATTGGGGGCTACTTTCCCCCTCTTCCCCCCAGAAGGGGCAGAAAGGCTGTTATTGTGTGGGGAGGGGTGGGGGCATTGGAATGCCCGTTTTGGGCAGCCCCCACCCTAAAAACAATTGCGCAAAAGAAAATCCCTGGCGTTCAGTGGGCTTTCTGCCCCCCCGTGGGGGGCAGATTGGGCGCTACTGCCCCCATCTGCCCTCAGGGGGGGTCAGAAAGGCTGTTATTGCGGCAGGGGGTGGGGGCATTGGAATGACCGTTTTGGGCAGCCCCCAACCTAAAAACAATTGCGCAATAAAAACATCCCTGGTGTTTAGTGGGCTTTCAGCCCCCATCTGCCCCTCAGGGGGGCAGAAAAACTGCATTTTGCCAATTACTTTATTGGTGGAGCAAAGGTGTCTAGTGGGTGAATCCCTGCTTGGGGAGGGCCCTCCTGGGGCCATCCCCAAGCAGGGATCCACTGGGGAGCGGTTGCTCCCTTTCCAATGATACCGCCTCCGTCTTTCTACGTGATCAGGGGGCTGGGATAGCCCCCTGAGCATGTAGAAAGTGAAACTGAAATGAGCTTAAAGGCTCATTTCAGTTTCGGTGAAATGATGTCAGCGCGACGTGGGCCGCTGATCGTCATTTCACAGAAACTGGGGGGGGGGGGCCTCGGGAGCTGGGAAGGTCTTCCCCAGCTCCCGAGGGTACAGGGGAGAAAAAGAAATCCCACTGGTGCCTGCACCAGAGGGATTTCCGGTGCCATGTACCAGGACGGCTGGGAGCACACGAGCACTAAACCAAGAACGTGTTCGGGGATCCAGCTGAGGGAAAATAATCACAAATTGTCTTGCTCATATTTAATGCAGCTTTCTATGCCTGCATGCACAGAAAGCAAGACTCCTGCAGCTTCCTTCTGGCGGAACTATCAAAGAAACTGATAGCTGGAATGCAAAAAAAAAAACAAGCATTGGTAATGCATTAGATCTCGCATTCGTTTGAGTTAGAGCTGTTGGGATTGTAAATTCCCTATGCACTACCATTGTAAATTGTGGGGGTCACACCATGAGAGAGTCAAAGACAGACACCCCAAAAAAAAATTAATAAAGCTGTGACGGGCACCGAAAGTATACATGCTCACCAGCCACCAAGAAGTGTGGCTTTCAGATATTTCGGTTTGAGGGCATTTTATTTTCCGAACTGGAGGCACGCCCACCTCTTAGAGCAGGAGACCACAGGCGTTGCTATGTCTGCTTGTGTTTGTGTCAGTACATGCACATCTGCACTTTGAGTGTGTGTGTTTGGTGTGTGTCATGAGGGGGTTGGTTGTATCTTTATTTTTGCTGCACAGCAGCATTCTGTGCCACGAACTGATAAACATTAACATAAACTGATAAAATCATTTATTAAAGCATGTTTTTCTGTGTGTGATTGTTAGGTATGTATATGTATGGGCCTGTTTATACATGCGTATTTATGTTTATATGTGCCTTATTTTGTATTTATGTGTATGTATGCTTATGTGTCTGTGTCGATTTTGTGTTGCTCCGTGTTTGTATGTGTGTGAGATTGAATGATTTTTTGCATGTTTAGGTTTGGGCTTATTGGCCTTTGTGTAATGTGTGTTTGTGTGGGTAGATGTGTTGATCTCTGCGACAGTTTTATGTGCTGGTGCATTTCTGAGTCTGATGAAGTGCGCGTTCCCGCACATTTTTCGGAGAGAGAGTGGTGCGTTGTTGCCCTTCCTCTCCCTGGCGATTTTAGGCGGCTGCCAGAGCTACCTGCAAAATGCTTTGCCTAACAGCTGACACAAAACACCACTAGCCTCGGTTTTCTCTGTGTGATAAAAATAAACATATCCTTTGTGGCTTAGTGCTGAGAGTAACCGACTAACCTGAATACCTGCCTGGGATATGCTCTTCCCTATTTCTGACCCAGCAGTGTTGAGATGAACGGCCAGTGCAGACAACCATGCAAATATATATGTGACTGCTTTTATGGTGCGAGCTCGACCCAAGTATTATGGGGTACCCTATATGATCAATAACTGCAACACACAAGGCACTTCATTTGCAGGAAGGGGAAGCGGTTGTGCCCAGAATCACAGAACGCTAAACAGATGCCAAGACTCGACCCTGCTCCCCGTGTTCGCAGTGGGCAGCTCTGGCCATAGGGCTGCTTCCTCTCACATCAAAAGAGGGATATGCGAAAAAGCTTTGGTTGGTTGTTTTAGGCATCGGACAATCAACGAATGCAAAATCCATGCACCCATGTGGCGCAAGTTAGTCCATATCAAGCGCCTACACTTAACTCACCTGGTTGCAGCACTGTCCGACGATGAGCGGCTCAAGTGCAGGCAAAGAGTGGAGAGAGCCACTGGGTGTGCGGCAGCCTCTCATGTTCCGTCAACAGTATAGCGCCTGGAAGACCTCTCACCGCCTGGTTCTATGGCCTCACGGTGTGCATAGGAGCCCGACGGTGGGAGGCATTTCCCTTATGAGTGCTGAGACCTAACACACGCATACAGCCTCAAAGCACTGTAACAGCAAGGACGCTTTAACCGTTCAGCACGAGCCGCTAAAATTAAAGATAAGGAGTTGTGCGAGCTGCGCACAAGACCCGCGGCCGCCATTATTTAATGTTAAAAAAAAAGTTTGGGACGAGCTGCAGAGCCCGTTCCACTAGTGGTGGGTGCGGCCTGATTGTAAAAGTGAAAGCGCGCATAGCGCGCTGCAAATACAAAACAAGCTGTCGCCATTGCAAAGGCAGCCTGCTTGTTTATATTTGCATCGTGCTTTCACTTTAACAATAGCTGCCGCCCCACCCAGCACTCGCAGGGTGGGTCGGCAGCTATTGTTAAAGTGAAAGCGCTATGCAAACATATACACACGGCCACCATTTGCAAAGCCGGCCGAAAAAAATAAGTGCCTACCGACAGTAATTGAAGGAGACAGTGTAACACCGCAAGCGAAAGATCCAGTCCGGATGGGTCGTCCCAAAAGGAGACAGGGCGGTAACAAGGAGGGACTAAAAAGCCTCATTTACAATCAAATGCCAGCGTTTAGCATAGACGATGACGCCAGCCAATCAAAAAGATGGGCGGGGCTTCAACTCCACTTCTAAAATCTCCTCTACTACAATATGGCTCGCAGAGTGAGTAGCTCATGCGCGCTGCAACGCTAGGTCTGCAAGACCTAAAAACCCGTCTAGTCAAGGCATCATTCAAACCGAGAGAAGAGCCTGTTGGGGCAGTTCCTGGAATAAAAAGATGCAAACTGATTACACGTGTCTTTTACAGAAAATGTAACTCCTCTTTATGTTTTTTCAAGCTGAAGCATGGCTCTGTGCAACAGCTGCCAATTCTATGCTCCTTCTCTGCCCCTCCCCTCCCCTCACCCGACCCCCAACTGATCATTTCTGTTCTGAACACGAAACTGTGGGCAACGAGTTGAACACAAATACTACGGTCTCACATTCTGGTGAGCCACAGCGTATGATTTGGAGGGTCTTAACCACCTTAAAAAAGAAATGTCATGGTGCCACATAAGATGACTCGATGGGTTAATGTGCCGGCAGCAGAGATACCTGACCAGAGTGCACGTCACAGGTTCAAGCTAGTCCTGCTGAGCCAAGTTGGCCTTTCAATCTCTGACAGTGATAAAGTATTAACAAGTTGTTTATCAATAGCGCTTGTTGATTACGGAGATGCAGTGCTCCTATGCTCAGAATACACATTATTGTTGTCAGAGAAGTCTTAAAAGAGACACCATAAACATTATTTCCTATAGACAGCCGAAAAACTACATGAGTGCATTCATTTAGCTTTCTTTTTTTTTGGAAAACTTTATTGCGCAAAACAACATCATTACAAATATGGGCCTACAACCGCAAGGGCCGGCCGCTAGTATATACAAATCAATTGTCTGTCGACAAAAAGCAGCGACTGGTCCCCAGAGGCCCAGCAGAATTACAGGATATATTCTCGGCAACTCAGAAGATAGGCAGGATACCAATATTTTAAATTTTTAGAAAAAGGAACCAACAGAAAAACAATGAAACAAAACTCAAGGCGAGAAACATTCTAAACGGTGTCGAGCTCCGATGGGGGGGACCTGCCATACCAGGTAGAGAATCAGGAGGACAATAGAGATGACCAGGGGGGGAGGCAGTGGGGAAGTCAGGACAATCAGCAAAAGGAGTACAGTAGTCTAGGAACCTCAGGATCAGGGGGACAGAGAAATGTCCGGAGTGTCCTCGAAGGGGGGCGTACAGATGTTACCTCGGTAGGTGTTCCACTGGCCCCAAATTTTACTCCACGCCCCAGGCTTGCCCCTAGCTAGATATACCGTCTTCTCTCTAAACATGCACCAGTCCATGTTCTCCTTCCATGCTGACACGGTGGGAGGCCGTCGGGAACCCCAAAGCTGCGCAATATCCCTCTTTGCAATCATGTTCCCAAGTGCCGCCCACCGGGCCCGGGCAACATCATAATCATTCGGCTCCCACACATTCAATAAACATCTACGAGCCTCAGGCAACAGAGCGACCCCAGTGACACACTCCATTACAGCATGCACACGGTGCCAATACGCCGCGACCTCACGGCACTCCCAAAGGATATGCAGGAAGGTGGCGCTCATTCCACATCCGCGCTTACACAACCCATCCGAAGAAAAACCCATAGCAACCAAACGAGGACCCGTCACATAAACACGGTGAAGAATTTTGAGCTGGACGAGACGGAGACGGGCAGGAATGGCGACCTCTTTCGGGGAGGACAGTGCGGACTGCCAGTCTTCGTCATCCAGCTACAACCCGTCTCCGGTCCAGGCCTCCCTAAGACGCACAAGGAGATCTGCCCGATTATTGATTAATTTCTTATAAATCAAAGAAATCGTACTATCGGGCAGATGACCATCAAGTATACGGTCCTCGAGTGGGGAAGATACAGGGACAGTGGTACCGGCCGTGAAGACCGACAGCAAAGCGTGGCGAACCTGTGCATATCTGAAGAACTCCCTCTCACTCAACTCATACTCACTCTGAAGCACCGCAAAGGATTTGACCGCACCTTTTACCCAGAGATCACCCACTCTGCTGATGCCAATCGGATCCCAGTTTTCAAAACCTTTCGTTGTCCAGAGGCATCCCAACCGTTCCGAAGCAAACAAAGGGGTCGCTTGCGTCAATCGATCATTCCATCCCATGGCCACATTGGCATCCTTCCACACACGTACTGCAATCTTAGTGGGTCCCGTTAGATTCCTCCCCGCTGTCCGAGAGTAGAGCGCTCTGTTGAAGTTGCCACCAGTCAACTGATATTTGTCCATCTCGAAAGCCGGATTTGGACCGGGTGCATACGTAGCATGGTTGATGGCGGACAACTGGGAGGCCCAATAATACCTCCTGATGTCCGGGAGCGCGATGCCCCCGTCATACCAGGGGAGAGTCAGTTTTGCGAGAGCGATGCGTGCGCGACCATCCCAAACAAGTCTCCTCTGTAAGCCCTCCACCTCCCGAAAGTAGGCCACCGGAATGATATCAAAGGTGTTCTGGAGTGCGTAGAGAAATCGGGGCAGGGACATCATTTTAAAGAGTGCCGCTCGACCGAGGGGCGACAACGGCAATCTACGCCACCGGGCCACGTCCAACTTCAATCGCCGGAGAGGAGGAAGGAGATTATGCTCGTGGCGGACCGCCGGGCCAACGATACATAGACCCCCAGATATTTGAAACCGGATCGCGAAATTTGAATGGGAAACCTATTCGGTAAGGGGGGAAGGCCACCGGAGATGACATACACACACGATTTAGACCAATTAATGATCAACCCGGAGGTGAGGACGTCAAATAGAACGTTAAGGGATTCACAAGGGGAGGTGAGGTACAAGAGAATATCGTCAGCGTACAACGAGACCCGGTCTTCAAAATCGGGGGCCCACTGAATGCCCCTTATCGAAGGTTACGAAAGATGTTCAAACAAAAGTTTGAAAAAAGGCGCACTATCCACCTGCCCTGTAAGGTGCAACTAGGTAAATCTATACAAGTAAACTAGTGTATTTAGTACATCAATCTACTAAACAGAGGTAAAGCGAAAAGCACCGATGGTGCCTATGTTAGATTCAAGTTGTAAACAACATCTTAAGTGAAAGATAAAGTGAGCTGAACCATTGGTATGTTATGAAACAAATTTGACAATTGCAATTGGAAAAGAGACAATAATGGTGATAACTTAGAAACAAAACTGTAGTTTGTGAATCTTCATGAGTTTCTGAGATTCTTCTTTATTTTCTTAACGTATTTAAAAAGAACGTAGGGTGTCCCAATGCATTTCGGTGTGACACACACCTTCTTCAGGGGAATACTGTAACAATATATACATATAAGTATATAAATCAATTCAAAATGAAAACAATACAAGTATCAAAACCAACTTATATGTATGTTCAACTGTGACATTAATTTGCATTTTATAACCCTTAGTATCCAGTATTAACCAGCCATAGTAAGGCATGCAACTGCCGTGAAACTCGTCATTTGAAAAAAGAGAACGGGATGTGAAAAGTAAGAGTAGAGAAAAAAAGAAAAGAAAAGAAAAAAAGAAAAGAAAAAAAGGTTTGAATAAAGTTTATTGAAGATTGACAACCAAAAAAGTAGAGCCAAGGAATACCAAAATGACACCAGTGGGTTTAGGATCGTGATGCCTAGCATGAAACGGTTAACTAACTCAAAAAGTGCCCGTCAGAGTGAAAAGTGGATTCTGGTACATTAGGTGACCAAGTGAACCGAAGAAACCACCGTAACCAAACCGTAATAGCCTGCGGAGGACTCACCTCCCAGCGTTCAAGTGAAAAACGACACACGAGAAAGAGTCCAGATCGTCACTCACACGACCTGTGTTGCAGAAATAGAGAAGGACGTTCTGGTGTTACCAAAAAAATAGACTCATAAATTAAACAGAACAGTGTGCCCAACTTAAAGTGCAGCTTACTTCGCCTCATCCATAATGCGTATACATCCAACTTCAAAACGACTTAAGCGTAGCGATGAACCTTGTCCGAAAAACTTATAGGTTTAAAAAATAGTGCAAAAATGGTGCCGTTAGCTAAATGCGTGCCGCGACCAAGATTCAAAGCGATTAAGGTTAACCACGAAAAACCAGTAAATTGTCACCACTACACATACCTTTTAGTACAACGTGCTGTGCGATCTAGAAATAGTCATATCTTCGAGTGGCAAGGATTCGATGTGGCTAGGAGCGTGCGGGTGCATATTTAAAAGCCATGAGTATCATGTGACTAAAAGGAAACTTGTGTACATCGAAAGAGGACTATTTCAGGCGCCATATTGGAACGGGTGCCTGATCATAAACACGATCACAGTGAAAGATAAAAGTCAAACAATAGAGGGTAAAGAAAACGTAAAAAAACACGAAAGGGAACGTAAAAGAAAAAACCGTTTCAAAAGTGTCTAAAGAAGTAGATGGCAAGAATGCCATGTAAGAAAAGTTTGCTAAAATGAGCACGCCAAATGCATGGGTGAAATCAAATTTAACAAGCATGAACAAATATTAGACAAATATGAAAAAAAATGCAATCTTCAATATTTAACAGTGAGACAGCTGTAAAGTGCTGTAATCATGCAACCATACTTAATCACAGAAAATGTATCAGTTCTATTTTGTCATTCAAACCCCCAGGGCTCATGGTCTGTAAAAAACGTATCCAGAATGTTTCTCTTTGAGCCAAGTGCCTATTGGGGTCAGCATGTAAGAGATCGGATATCTGCTCAAGAACAGTGAAACGAAGTTGGGGTATGGTATGCTTATGTGTATTCCAATGTATTGCTAAACAAGATTTCTGATTGAAAGTGCGAATAGCACTTTTGTGTTCAGTTACCCGTATTTTTACTTTTCGGGTTGTTCTCCCCACATAAACTTGGCCACAGGGACATTTGATGGCATATACTACCATCGCTGTGTTGCAGTCTGAAGAATGTTTTAGCTTGATCGATTTTCCCGTATGTGGATGTGTAAAGGTATCACCCACCATGACATTCCCACAGTGACCGCAATTGTAACATTTACGCATCCCTGAGTGTTTGGGCGTGTGTACATTGGAGGTTCTTTTGGCCAAAATCTCTCTGATGTTCTGAGATCTAGAGAAGGCGAAAATGGGTTTGGCATGAAAGACATTCGTGAAATCATTTTCTTGCTCTATAATCTCCCATCTCCTGAGGATACTCCGTTTAATCGCCATAGCTGATGTGGAAAATTTTAGAACACAAACTTCACGTTTAGATTCTGGTTTTTCAGTTTTTTTCAATAATTGCATTCTGTCCATACTGTACGCCTTTAGCTTCGCCGAGTCTAGAACAGGTGCTGGATAACCTCTGTCTAGGTATTGTTGATACATAATATCGGTGTCAATTTTCCCTTGATCATCATCAGAACTGATTCTGCGCACCCGAATAAACTGAGATAAAGGTAAATGGTTTTTCAGGGATTGTGAGTGAAAACTCCGAAAATGTAATGCATTGTTCCTATCGGTTGGTTTCTTGAAAATCCTGGTTGTTAATGTAGAATTGCGTTTTTCTATCTGAATATCCAAATAGTTAATGGTGGTGTCATTGATGGAATGTGTGAATTTGATGTGAGGATGACAGTTGTTCAAGTTTGTGATTGCATTCTCCAAAGCTTCTTTGGTACCCCGCCATAAAACCAAAATGTCATCAATGTATCTGAGATACAAAAGTAGATGTTCTGTCCAAGAACTGTTGTTCAAAACATGCTCGTCCTCAAATTTGGCCATGAAGATGTTGGCATACGTGGGTGCCCCAGTAAAACCCATTGAAGTGCCAGTCTTTTGCAGATAGAACTGTTGCTTCCAAGAAAAATAGCTGTGGTATAGGCTGAATTGAAGTAACTCAAGCAGAAAAATATTCAAGGTTTCTGCGTAGTCGTGTCGAAGCAACATCCATTCAACCGCCTCAATTCCTTCCCCATGGGGGATTGAGGTGTAGAGGGCTGTGACATCTATGGTAGCCAGGAGCACATCTTCTGTGTTGGGTAGCATGATTTTTTGAAGTTTGTTGAGGCAATCCGTGGTGTCTTGTACATATGTTACCCATTTCTGAACCAACGGTTGCAAAAAATGGTCGATAAATTTACCTAATGGTTCATGTAGCGACCCACAACCTGCCACAATGGGGCGAAAGGGGGGGTCTGTCGGGTTCTTATGCATCTTGGGAAGCATGTATATGTGTGGCCTTTTAGGGTAGTTGTTACTTAAGAATCTGAAAGTGTTGTCATTAATCCAATTCAAATCTTTGGCTTTTGTCAGTATCAACGACAAGGTTTTCTGGAAGATGTCAGTGGGATCTGTGTCTAGAACCAAGTACGTGTCAGTATCCGAAACATGCTGATCCACTTTGGCCTCATAAAAAGTAGTGTCCATAATTACTAGGGCGCCACCCTTGTCAGCCGGTTGGAAAGTTAAACTTCTGTTGGAGGCTAGGTTTCTAAGTGTTACCCATTCTTTTTTACTTAAGTTGCTCTTGATTGTTGTAGCTTGATGAGAATGTAGTAGGTCTTTCTTCACAAGAGTTTCAAATAGATCAATGGCCTTGTGACTGGTCGGTGCCATGAATGTACTTTTGGGCCTGAATTTTTTCGATGCGATGTCCTCTGCTAAGATGCTGGATGAATCCTGTACGATGTTATGAAAGAACCACCGTAGTCTGAGTTTTCTGGTGAATTTGAACAGTGCAATTTCTGTTTCCAGTGCATGAGTGCGATACGTTGGCACGAAAGACATACCCTTGTTGAGTAAGGTTTTTTCGATGGGTTTCAACTGAACACTAGATATATTCATGATTAATTCCTCCGAGGGTTCCGTCGGCCTCCGTTTGCTGTTGTCTTTTTTGGTGCCTTTTCCCCTCCTGATTCGCCTGTAGCGCCTCCCGTTGTTAAGGTGCCCTCTGGGGGATGGTTGGACGTCCGACCCAGGTCTAAAAAAGGAGTTTGTTTGGTCATGCCACTCGTGGAAGGAGTGCTCTCAGTAGTAGTAGTAACCAAAGGAGTGCGAGTGGGAAGTGTGTCTTGCTCAGTCGCAATGCTTTCTTCGGAAGTCGAGGCCTCAGGTTTACGGAAAGTTCTTCTTTGGGCGTACACCTCTGCCCAGGTGTACACCTCATCCAGCTTATAATCAATAGTATCCCTTCGAAATTTCCGCAATTTGCGGTCATGCACTTCTTTTGCGTGTTCATCCAATTTATCATTCATGTCTTTTAAAGTTTGTTGTAATTCCTCAGACGATAATCTCTGTGATAGGTCATCTTTCAGGTCCTGAACCGGCTGACAAGGGTGACAAGGGTGGCGCCCTAGTAATTATGGACACTACTTTTTATGAGGCCAAAGTGGATCAGCATGTTTCGGATACTGACACGTACTTGGTTCTAGACACAGATCCCACTGACATCTTCCAGAAAACCTTGTCGTTGATACTGACAAAAGCCAAAGATTTGAATTGGATTAATGACAACACTTTCAGATTCTTAAGTAACAACTACCCTAAAAGGCCACACATATACATGCTTCCCAAGATGCATAAGAACCCGACAGACCCCCCCTTTCGCCCCATTGTGGCAGGTTGTGGGTCGCTACATGAACCATTAGGTAAATTTATCGACCATTTTTTGCAACCGTTGGTTCAGAAATGGGTAACATATGTACAAGACACCACGGATTGCCTCAACAAACTTCAAAAAATCATGCTACCCAACACAGAAGATGTGCTCCTGGCTACCATAGATGTCACAGCCCTCTACACCTCAATCCCCCATGGGGAAGGAATTGAGGCGGTTGAATGGATGTTGCTTCGACACGACTACGCAGAAACCTTGAATATTTTTCTGCTTGAGTTACTTCAATTCAGCCTATACCACAGCTATTTTTCTTGGAAGCAACAGTTCTATCTGCAAAAGACTGGCACTTCAATGGGTTTTACTGGGGCACCCACGTATGCCAACATCTTCATGGCCAAATTTGAGGACGAGCATGTTTTGAACAACAGTTCTTGGACAGAACATCTACTTTTGTATCTCAGATACATTGATGACATTTTGGTTTTATGGCGGGGTACCAAAGAAGCTTTGGAGAATGCAATCACAAGCTTGAACAACTGTCATCCTCACATCAAATTCACACATTCCATCAATGACACCACCATTAACTATTTGGATATTCAGATAGAAAAACGCAATTCTACATTAACAACCAGGATTTTCAAGAAACCAACCGATAGGAACAATGCATTACATTTTCGGAGTTTTCACTCACAATCCCTGAAAAACCATTTACCTTTATCTCAGTTTATTCGGGTGCGCAGAATCAGTTCTGATGATGATCAAGGGAAAATTGACACCGATATTATGTATCAACAATACCTAGACAGAGGTTATCCAGCACCTGTTCTAGACTCGGCGAAGCTAAAGGCGTACAGTATGGACAGAATGCAATTATTGAAAAAAACTGAAAAACCAGAATCTAAACGTGAAGTTTGTGTTCTAAAATTTTCCACATCAGCTATGGCGATTAAACGGAGTATCCTCAGGAGATGGGAGATTATAGAGCAAGAAAATGATTTCACGAATGTCTTTCATGCCAAACCCATTTTCGCCTTCTCTAGATCTCAGAACATCAGAGAGATTTTGGCCAAAAGAACCTCCAATGTACACACGCCCAAACACTCAGGGATGCGTAAATGTTACAATTGCGGTCACTGTGGGAATGTCATGGTGGGTGATACCTTTACACATCCACATACGGGAAAATCGATCAAGCTAAAACATTCTTCAGACTGCAACACAGCGATGGTAGTATATGCCATCAAATGTCCCTGTGGCCAAGTTTATGTGGGGAGAACAACCCGAAAAGTAAAAATACGGGTAACTGAACACAAAAGTGCTATTCGCACTTTCAATCAGAAATCTTGTTTAGCAATACATTGGAATACACATAAGCATACCATACCCCAACTTCGTTTCACTGTTCTTGAGCAGATATCCGATCTCTTACATGCTGACCCCAATAGGCACTTGGCTCAAAGAGAAACATTCTGGATACGTTTTTTACAGACCATGAGCCCTGGGGGTTTGAATGACAAAATAGAACTGATACATTTTCTGTGATTAAGTATGGTTGCATGATTACAGCACTTTACAGCTGTCTCACTGTTAAATATTGAAGATTGCATTTTTTTTCATATTTGTCTAATATTTGTTCATGCTTGTTAAATTTGATTTCACCCATGCATTTGGCGTGCTCATTTTAGCAAACTTTTCTTACATGGCATTCTTGCCATCTACTTCTTTAGACACTTTTGAAACGGTTTTTTCTTTTACGTTCCCTTTCGTGTTTTTTTACGTTTTCTTTACCCTCTATTGTTTGACTTTTATCTTTCACTGTGATCGTGTTTATGATCAGGCACCCGTTCCAATATGGCGCCTGAAATAGTCCTCTTTCGATGTACACAAGTTTCCTTTTAGTCACATGATACTCATGGCTTTTAAATATGCACCCGCACGCTCCTAGCCACATCGAATCCTTGCCACTCGAAGATATGACTATTTCTAGATCGCACAGCACGTTGTACTAAAAGGTATGTGTAGTGGTGACAATTTACTGGTTTTTCGTGGTTAACCTTAATCGCTTTGAATCTTGGTCGCGGCACGCATTTAGCTAACGGCACCATTTTTGCACTATTTTTTAAACCTATAAGTTTTTCGGACAAGGTTCATCGCTACGCTTAAGTCGTTTTGAAGTTGGATGTATACGCATTATGGATGAGGCGAAGTAAGCTGCACTTTAAGTTGGGCACACTGTTCTGTTTAATTTATGAGTCTATTTTTTTGGTAACACCAGAACGTCCTTCTCTATTTCTGCAACACAGGTCGTGTGAGTGACGATCTGGACTCTTTCTCGTGTGTCGTTTTTCACTTGAACGCTGGGAGGTGAGTCCTCCGCAGGCTATTACGGTTTGGTTACGGTGGTTTCTTCGGTTCACTTGGTCACCTAATGTACCAGAATCCACTTTTCACTCTGACGGGCACTTTTTGAGTTAGTTAACCGTTTCATGCTAGGCATCACGATCCTAAACCCACTGGTGTCATTTTGGTATTCCTTGGCTCTACTTTTTTGGTTGTCAATCTTCAATAAACTTTATTCAAACCTTTTTTTCTTTTCTTTTTTTCTTTTCTTTTCTTTTTTTCTCTACTCTTACTTTTCACATCCCGTTCTCTTTTTTCAAATGACGAGTTTCACGGCAGTTGCATGCCTTACTATGGCTGGTTAATACTGGATACTAAGGGTTATAAAATGCAAATTAATGTCACAGTTGAACATACATATAAGTTGGTTTTGATACTTGTATTTTTTTCATTTTGAATTGATTTATATACTTATATGTATATATTGTTACAGTATTCCCCTGAAGAAGGTGTGTGTCACACCGAAATGCATTGGGACACCCTACGTTCTTTTTGAATACGTTAAGAAAATAAAGAAGAATCTCAGAAACTCATGAAGATTCACAAACTACAGTTTTGTTTCTAAGTTATCACCATTATTGTCTCTTTTCCAATTGCAATTGTCAAATTTGTTTCATAACATACCAATGGTTCAGCTCACTTTATCTTTCACTTAAGATGTTGTTTACAACTTGAATCTAACATAGGCACCATCGGTGCTTTTCGCTTTACCTCTGTTTAGTAGATTGATGTACTAAATACACTAGTTTACTTGTATAGATTTACCTAGTTGCACCTTACAGGGCAGGTGGATAGTGCGCCTTTTTTCAAACTTTTGTTTGAACATCTTTCGTCATTTTCTAGGGCCCGTGTAGGGGTTGCACCGGCTACAAAAAGGCAGCACCTTTGATTAAACTCATGACTACTGTCAGCACTTTTTGATTAATCCTCATCTAAAACATAGGTGTGCAGTTTGTCCAATCTGTCACTATTGTCATTTCCTTATCGAAGGTTCCCATCGGAGCCAGGCTGCAAGCGGTTCTAGGGCAAGAGCAAAGAGCAGGGGGGACAACGGGCACCCCTACCTAGTACCCCTCCCGAGAGCGAAGGACTGGGACACCCTACCATTGACAACAACCTGAGCCAGCGGATCCGTATATAAAAGTCTCACCCAACTGATAAATCCCGCACCGAAACCGAATTTCGCCAGAGTGGCCCAAAGGTATGGCCATTCTATCGTGTCAAAGGCCATTGTGGCGTCCAAGGAGGCCAGGATGGCCGGCTCGGACAGAAACTCCGCCCTGGCGAGAACGCCATGTAAGCGCCGCAAGTTGAGAGCAGTGTTCCGGTGCAGAATGAAACCAGATTGATCCGGATGGATCAGGTCACAAATGACAGTGAGTAGGCGATTAGCGAGGACCTTGGCGAGAATCTTCGGTTCAGCATTCAGTAGGGAAATAGGCCTGTATGAGGCACAACGATCACGAGGCTTGCCCTCCTTAGGAATCACAACTATAGTAGCCAGACGCTGGTCACACGGGAGGGAGCCAAGATCACGCGACTCCATAAACATATCACGGAGAAACGGTGCGACTTTATCCGGGCGCAATTTGTACAATTTAATCGGCAATCCATTTGGGCCCAACGCTTTGCCAGAACGGAGGGAACGGATCGCGGTCGCAATCTCGTCGACCGACAACGACGCCTCCATGCACTCTCGATCCTCTGCAGACAGGCAGGGCAGCGCAATGTCCCTCAACAATAAACGAGAGTCATCCTCATCCCTATCGGACACCGGGGAGTAGACCACACGAAAGTAGTCAGCAAAACACTCCACAATCTCGCCAGGGTCAGTCACATTCACGCCGTCAGAATTCTGAATCACAGGGACCACACGATTCGCTCTCTCCCTCTTATCAAGCCAGGCAATCAATTTACCCGCCTTGTCCCCAACATCATACAGTCTACCTTGCTGTTCCCTGTACATTGTCTTGGCAGCATCGGTAACAAGGGATTTATAGTCAAACTGTTTCAAGCTAAGGGCGTGGAGTCTATCCTGGGTGACGCCTAAGTCTAGATCAGCCTCCAACTCCAGTATTTTGGCCTCCAGCCTCACGACCTCCCCATTCCTAGCTTTCTTGGTCTCGACTATTAAAGATAGGGCCTGTCCACGAATAACAGTTTTGAAGGCTTCCCACAGTGATATTGAGGACAAAACAGACCCCTCGTTCTCCAGGAAGTAGTGGTCGAGCGACTTTATGAGGTTGTTGCGGGTCTTGGGGTTGCGGAGATGCCACGGATTGATAGGGGCGATCCGCTCCGCTGCGTGCATCCCTGTGTCAAAAAGAAGCCACACAGGGAGTGATCTGAAATGCCCCGGGCCAAGTGTCTGACCTCCCCAACGCAGGAGGACTGGGCAGCGGGCATGAGGAAGTGATCAAGCCTGGAGAGACTCCCATGAGCCCCGGAGTGGAAGGTGTAGTGACATTGCATCGGATGCATTAACCTCCAGCAATCCACCAGACCAAAGGTGTCCAAGAACCCACCAAGCCATGATTGGGAAACGGGAAGGGCCCTGGGGGGGTGGTGGTCCAGGTCGCCGGATAGCACAGAGTTAAAGTCCCCACCCATGAGGAGAAGACTATCAGGGAGCTCCAGCAACATCCGACCGACATCAGAGAAAGTGGAGGTCTGGAGGCCCGGGGGAACATATATCGTGACTAAAGAAAGAGTCTTGCCCTCCCACCTACCAGTTAGGGCGGCGTAACGCCCTCTGTCGTCAAGGATGACATTATCGATCTCTAGTGGGAAGGAAGATCGGACCAGAATACCAACCCCTCGGGAACCAGTGGTGAACCCGGAGTGTGCAACCAATCGGTATCCCCACCTATTCATAGCATGACACACATTGCCGACCAAATGCGTCTCCTGCAGGAGTACCACATCAGGAGTCAAACGACGCAGATATTGCAGTACAACACCCCGTTTAATATGATCCCCCAATCCATTGACGTTCCAGGATATCAACCTCAACCCACAACCCCCATCCCCGCAAGTGTTGCATGAGTCTCCCCACAAAGAGCAGGACACCTGAAGCAGAGGAAGAAACAATTTGCCACCTTGAGAAAAGAAAACACAAACACCCCCTCCCACCCCCCAACCGAAACCCGTTACAACTCCCCCCTCCCTGCACCCCTGCAGACTGAAAAGCCACCCCAAAATGCAGTGTGCCTGTCGCCCTAACACTCCCATTCTCCAAAAAGACCCCGGAGGAGGAAAGAGGCTCGTCTCCGCCCGCCACCCAGACGTGAACTACCATAAGGCAAAATATACAAAAAGGATAAACCCCAACTGAGCAATGTCAGATTGTCGGAGGTTAGGGACCGAGAGGTCACTTTTGTGTAGGCTCACCACCCTCGGCACCGCCAGGGTGCTACGTTCGATCGCCCCGACCAGGCAGGGAATCCAACCAGTCACTCACATTGTCCGGTTGCTCGAAAAAGAAGGTCCGTTCCTCATATTCCACTCGAAGCCTGGTAGGGAAAAGCATTGCGTACTTCAATCCCAGGTCCCGGAGACGTCGCTTAACCCCCTGAAAGCCCATCCTATGTCTCTGGACAAGCTGAGTGAAGTCCGGGAAAAAATTTACAGAGGAGTTTTCAAATTTCACCGGGCCGTGCACTCTCGAAGCCTGCAAGATCGCATCACGGTCTCTGAAATGAAAGAGTTTTGCGATGATAGGCCTCGGAGGAGCGCCCGGCTTGGGCTTACCGCCCGTAACACGATGTGATCGCTCCACAGCGAAAAACTTGCCCAGTCCATAAGGGGCAAGATGGGTGAGGATTAGGCCTTCGACCAGGAGGTCAACCGAATGAGTCGCGGGATTCTCTGGAACACCTATGATGCGAATGTTGTTGCGTCGTGCCCTGTTCTCAAAATCCTCCAGCCGATGGGACATCAGGTCGGTGGCCGATTTCAACTTGCCAAGTTCCGTTTGGAGTTCCGACACTTCGGCCGTGAGGCTGGAAGTCTTCAAATCCAATGACTTCACTTTCTCATTAGTCTTAGACAGGTCGGCCTAGATTGAGTGACATCAATGGCAACCGTGTCAAGTTTGCGAGCCAGAGCCTCATATTGCTGGACGATGGTCTCCTTCATGCCGGTGATGGCGCCCATAATGTCCTGCAGGGACAAATCAACAGGAGCAGAAGGGTCGTCTCTGGCGTCCTCCGGGGTACGGCTGGAGAGCCAGGGGGATCCTTTGGCTTGAGTGTACTGATCCATAACGTTTGTCTGGAACGGTCCCCCACGAAGAGGCGTCTTGGTCTTCCGCTTCTCGGCTTCACCCCTGCCCGTCATGTTGGAAAATGCGCCCCGGAGGGGCCCGCGAGACCTGGTGAGATTGGCCGCCGGCAGGTCGGGCACCAACTGTTCACGAAACCGGCTCGTACGGCCCAGAGAAAGTCACGACTGGACCCAGGAGGCTATAGTTAGGAAGCAGCGATGACACTAAATGGAGGCTGGATTGGTCCCCAGCCGAGCGAAACGGTCTCTCAATCAGACCCTGCCAGGATCCGGAAACGAAACCGAAAGTGGGGGTACGGCCACCGATGAGGTCCCACTGCCGTTGTTGTTCAACTACGTCCCGGATCCACAAATCGCCAAGACCCCGGCACGGCCTCCAGGTGGGCCTCAAAAGTTCAAAGTGCTGTAATTCCGGTTGCCCAAGTCCGATTTAAATTCTGGAAAGAGTTATGAACTCAGCCGAGGTTCACCTTCAAGAGTCCGTCCAAGAAATCAGGATATTATCAGGATAATTTGCGAGGAGCGGCGAGGGTCCGGGGAGCCCTGTGCTCACGCGACCATCTTGGATGCGCGCTAAGCTCCTCCTCCTAGCTTTCTTGAAGTCTTTTATAGTTTAGGGTTGAGGTGAAGAATGGCCCCTCTTCCCGTTACCCCAGCAGACACCCTCCTACCCTTCCATATGCGTTGGTGACCTAGGCATGCTCTCAGATTATTGCTGTAACAAATAATTCTGAAGTTGCGCTGCTGCACCTTATGTGCTGTTTCTCCAAAGCATTACCTTCATATGGAAAAAATCTCCGAGCATGATATAGTGAAATCATTTGACTTTAAATGTTGATGCAGTCCTAACACAAGAAATGCTATTAGGAATTTCATTACAAGCTTGTAACTTTAAACACATCTTTTTGGTATTTCCCTATTTTCCTAAATATGCTTGGCATTGAATAAAAAAAGAATACTGAAATATTGATAATGTAGGTAAGTGACATAGCTGTTAATTAGCATTTTGCTTGTCGGAGCCTATAATTTCACTTTTCCTATTATACGTATGGGCCTGTGAGGTCCAGAATGCAAAGCTCAGTTGGGTAAAGCATCAGAACTGGCTGAAGGTGTCCCATAATGCCACAACACACAAATCCACGCCGCATAAATCCACTCCAAAGAACACATTTAAACATCGCATAACATGCCACACAATTCAACTACACACACTTCCACTCCACATCATTCCACTTCATGCCACTGATAGAACATCATGTTATTCTGAAATTTGTAGGGGTGCACCATATTCACCGTTAGTCAGCACCCGCATATTAATCGATGTAGGTTAAGTGTGCCATAGAAATGTATTACTAGAATCGTTTAACATAGAGGTGATTAGAAATGTAACCATGCTTTTCATGACAAGTAACGTTGCATATTATTGTGAATGTATTTTAGTAAAGCATAATGATTAGTTTACGTAATGCAATGTATTAGATTAAACGTGTGCCATGTTAAAGTTACACGTGCAAATTGCTTAGTCACGTATAAAAATAATGAACTAATGCTTAGAGTGTGATGTAGTAATGTGTTTAACAGTGTAAGGGCCTGATCGTATATACGTTTAAAGAGAAAGGCCTGTTCATTTTTCTTATGTTAGCTAAATGTTGTAGGCCGAAAATGATTTCCCTTGGTAAAGGCTTTGGGTTGTAGGACGAAGAAAAATCTTAGAGAAGAGAATTTTTTTTCGTTCCCATGTTTCTGTTGCAGGTGCAAGGACATTTAGCTCGTTGGTGAGACTAGGTCTTTGCTTTAGAAGTTAGGATGCTATGAGAAGCCAACAGGGGAGTACGATGGAATGTGAGGATGATACTTTCAGCGGAGAAGGTGCCTGGGACCCAAGGTCAAGCTAACCATCGTTGGATGACTTACAAGTTTCGATGGAAAAGTACTGGAAGAAGACCGGGCTGAAGAGGTGTGCCTAAGGGCGTGTTCTACGTTTTGGGGATTTTGTATTAGGGACAGTGCCCCAAGGGTTGAGCAGTTGAGGTTTAGACGGGAAGCTAGAAAGAGCATCTTAGAACGAGCTCTGACTAAGTGAATATACTTCTTAGGAAGTCTTCACTTCTGACACCTTTTGTTCTCTTGCCTGGGAAGGGAAATGTTAAGTAGGGATGTCACCTTAGAGGTAGTGTAGGGAAAGACTAACGGATTTTCTTTTAGGCTAATGATTCCTAATGTAGATATTGGTTTGACTATTGCATTTCTTATGCTTCTTGAGCTTGTCATTCTTTTTGTTCTGAGTTGTATGAGACTTTTGCGCAGATTGGCGTTTGTATTAGTGCCCATCTATCTTCTTCACCTTGTGCTAAGGTGTTTGTATGTGCAGTTATTTTTGGTTGTAATAAAATCCTACAAATTTTAGATTCAGAGTCAGTGGTCCTTTCCAAATGAGATCTAATTTTGGTGATTATGTTTTAATAATTACATTTCCTCCCCTCTACACTATTTAGCAGATAAAAAGATCCTGGCGACCTGAGAGGATTCTTGGAGATAACCAGGTAGTCAAGAATCCGGCCCCATCACCACATAATTACAAACCAATAAAATAAACTCCACATAATTTCATTCCGCTCCATTCCAGAAAATTCCACTTTACCTAATACTACTCTGCTACATAATTCCACTCCAAATATATCCCCTCAATTCCAAAACACATAATTACACTCTACAAAATAATTGCAACTTCGCAACATGCCACATAATTCCACACCACATAATACTGCTCGACACCATGCCACATAATACCATTCAAAAGCATGCCACATAATTCCACACAACACCACACAATTCAATGCCAGACAATTCTACACCACACATCATAAATACACTCCACATAATACCACTCAGCGCCACCTAATTACAATCCACATAATTACACTCTACTCAATACCACATAAATACACCCCACATAAATCCTCTCTATACCAAATACCAGCAATCCACATAAATGTACTCCACACCATGCCACAAAATTTAACAGCACACCACATAATTCAACTCCACAACATGCCACTCCACAACACACAATACCATTCCACATAATTAACTCCATGACACACAATTCCACTCTACATGATTCTAGTAAACTCAATACCAAATAATTACTCTCCGCATAATTCCACAGAACACCATGCCACATAATTCCACTACACAGCCCCACTCCAAACCACACAATTCCACAACAAACAATTCCAATCCAACCCACATAATTTCACACCACACCACTTACATCCACTCTACTCCATAACACATGGCTAAAAAACATTGTCATTTACAATGCCAATAGGTCTCGGATTGACATGACCTATTGCCTTTCTAGAAAACACAAAAAATCTCGCAAAAGCATGACCTATTGGCTTTGCCAATTCTTGTTTATTTTTGTTTCCTTTCCTCTCTTATTATCCTGTTCTCCTACTTTTAGTCAATTGGCCTTATAAGGTTTCATTACATGACTTATGTCTTCTGACTACTGGAATACTGGGGATCTGGAGATTCGGTGGGTGGCGACTGGGGAATGAGAAAAGTGATGCCAGACATGCAAGTCATGCCAAGGACTTCTCCTGTACTTGAATAAACATTTCCACTTTTCAGCTATTAGAGGTCTGATTAATAGTGCTAACAACACATATCTTCTCAAGCTTTCAGGACTGTCTACTTCAGTATTCAGCTCCTCTGTTCTACATGACCTTCCACAACAGTCAGATTGAACAAACTTCCAACTCGTACATCAAGTCAACAAATTACCAGGAGCAGAGTCTCAAAGCCTTTGGCCTATCCCAGCATTACAAGATTGACCCCTTGTCTCACTCTCCCTCAGTCAACAGCCACATTTTTGCTGCTGTGAGGCTGGGGTAAGGCCTGAGTCAGAACCAGTCAGAACCATAGAAATTGATGCTCTGTGTACTATCTCTTGCGGCTGCTACTTTCATGGCCCCTAAGATCAAGGTAATCAATGAAGTACTAGGGGAACCATAGGGTAAGACAAGGGTAGGAGCTGCCATTCTGGTTATCCCCAAGTGTTACAACACATGAAATCCGCGGGTCTAAGAACACAAATATATGCCTAAAGAAGAGACAGCAAAGATGATCTCAATGTGCTATTAAGGAGATCCCTTAATTAGGACGTAATCCCATCACCCACCGAGGTGGCATGCTTCATCATCTGAGATTATCCTCTTGACGAGGAACCCTAGCCCCGTCAAGGACTACTACCCCCTCACTGTGAGGGAGGAGCTCAGGGATGTTTTTTATTCCTACACTAATAAGGATATAATAAATCCTTTAGACGAGAAGAAAACTGAATGGGTTGGGTGACTGGTGCAGTGCAGAACTTAAAGAAAGAATGTGAGTGAGTGATGTTAAAACTAACTACCATGAGCATTTATGGACTTTATTAGTTTGTTCCTGGTGTCAGGATTAAAAACAGTGCACCTGCACTTTAAAATAATAACTGTGTATGGTGGACATGAACTGCCATCTTTTCTGGATGTGGAGCCAGTGGAGGTTCCCAAGCTGTGGTGTAATGTGGGTCAGTTTCGGCAGTGTGAGGATGAGTCTGGCCGCTGAGTTCTGCATCAGCTGTAGTCTCTTCAGGAGTTCGGTGGTGGTGCTGTCCAGGATGATGCCGAGGTTACCAGCTTGGTCTGTCAGTGTGGGTCCGAGGTCAGTGGGCCATCAGGTGTTATTCCAAGAAGAGGCGTTGTTGACGAAGATCAGCACTTCGGTCTTGTCAGTGTTGAGCTTCAGACAGTTGGTCTTCATGCAGTCGGCGATTTTCTTCATACAGTTGTGGAAGTTGGTTTTCGTGATGGTGGGGTCTGCTGGGAGTGAGAGGATAAGCTGGATGTTGTTGGCATAGGATATGATGTTTAAGTTGTGGGTTTTGACGATCTCGGTTAGAGGTGTCATGTAGGTATTGAAGTGGGTGGGGCTGAGGGATGAACCTTGAGGAATGCAGCAGATCGTTCTTTTGGGTTCTGATGCGAAGGGAGGTAGGAGGATTCTCTAAGTGTGTCCCGTAAGGAAAGATGCGATCTATCTGAAGGCTTCTTCCTGGATCCCAATGTGGTGCAGTCTCTTGATGAGTGTTGTTGGGATACAGTGCTGAAAGCTGCATAAAGGTGGAGGAGGATCATGGCAGCTGATTCTCCTCTGTCGAGGAGGATATGGATGTCGTCAATGGCGCCGATCAGGGCAGTCTCGGTGCAGTGGTTGGTGTGGAAACCAGATTAGGAGGCGTCGAGCAGGTTGTTTCTCTCCTGGTATTTGGTGAGCTGCTGGTTGATGGCCTTCTCGAGGACTCTGCTGCGGAAAGGGAGCAGCAAGATGGGGTGGTAGTTCTGGAGTTCACTGGGGTAGGCAGAAGGATTCTTGAAGAATGGTCTGACTTCTGCGTATTTCGATGGGTTGGGAAAGGTGGCTGTGGCGATAGATGTGTTAAGGATGGTGATTAGTTGGTGAATGATAACCTTGTCTCTGGGGTTGAATAAGTGGTGGGGACAGGGGTCCCTGGGTGCTCCAGAGTAGATGTAGTTCATGATGCCGGTGGTGTTCTGAGAGGTGAGCTGTTCCCAAGTTGTGTGTGGCTGATCGGTAGAAGGCTTCAGTTAGCTCAAGGAGGATGTGAAGGTCAGTGGGTTTGGGCTCGAAGGTGCACAGAGCAGATGACGCATGTATATGGAACCCTTCATAAAAAAGAAATGTATTCTGGGAACAAATAACAGCTATGTGGCATAATCAGGAGGGTTAGGGTGCCTCTTGACCCCACTAGGAGGCAGTTATACCCATGGCTGGGAAGTGGGACTAAACTTTTAATTTCCCCTTGGAACAGGAGGGTGTCGGAGTTCTTGCTTGGGCAGGGGCTGATTGTCAGCATGCATGGGTCTTTAGGCAAAGTGCATGGAGTCAGCCCACCAAGAGACTGTTTTGCATATGAATTTGAGACCCATGAGAGTCTTTAAATTTAGATGTTCTAGACATATAGTGCTTTGGGGTGGTTTTCCACCTGTGGGCCCTGTCTGAGAAGGGTCTCTCAAGGGCTTGTACACGGGCTATTAGTAGTCTATGGCTGTTTTACAGAAAGTACCCGGCAGTGTAATTGTTTGTGCCTGCTTCTTGCACCCAAGGCATTTTTGTACTATAAAAAAGATCACAGACTTGTGCAATCCTCCAGCCTCTTCCTGCTTTTGGTGCTGTTCCATTAAGGCCCAACTTTCAGGAAGGGTCAAGGCCTAGCTATCAAAGACTGGGGGCGTTTACAGCCCCAGTTTTTTAGGTAGGCATCCTAGTTAGTGGCGAAGCATGGTAGTCATTCTCATAGTGACCTAGGGACCTCTGTAGCATGTTCCCCGCCATGGATCTCATTCCTCGAGGCGTGATAAGGTATAAGAACTAGGGGATGAATGACCGAGGGCAGGGATAATAATAATGAGACTTTGAGAGGCATAAGATTGAATTATTTTGTCCCAAATATGTCCCTGATGAGAAGCTATCAAGGCTGGAAGGACTGGCCAACCATATCAGCGTGCATATGGGAGGGCACTTGCGTTTATTCCAGGGGAACCCCCTCCCAAATGGAATCTCCAACTTTTATCTCTTGTGGGAGTACTACTTGTGCCCATAAGGTATACCGCCAAAACGTAATTTGGCATTCAAAGATAAATGAAAAGGACAGAGGTAAAGTTCCTTTGCAAAAATCCAAGTGTCAGCGTTTAGGGCCAGATTTATCTAGGCTTTGCACCACTGTAGTGTCATAAAGAGTGATGCAGACCAGCACAAAGTCTTTAAATTGGACTTACTTTCCAGCACAAATCTTGATTTGCATTGGAAAGTATCCTTTAGGTAATGCAGAATAGTGACTTGTGCTTATTTGAATTAAAGGGGCATCCCATAGGTAGTAGTTGGGTTTTACCATGCCATTGGCCATGAATATTGATGCAAAGCCCTATCAAATGAAACAAGGTAGACGGGGCGTTGCGATAAAAGTTTATGTCTCCTCGAGGTAAATGTTATGTTTGAGAAATGTTTTTTCCTGAACACTTTTCGTGTGTGCTTTAATGTACAGCACATGTACAAAGTTAGAAAAGTTAGAAAGGCTACAAAGTTAGAAAAACCATATCTAACCTTAGTATTTTCTACTGGAAGGGTATCCTTCCAGTGCAAACCTCATGTACACACCCTTTCACTAAGTTGCAATAACATCAGCAGTTACATATCTTAGTAGATATGTCACTGTCCTGCTGTCACCCTTTCATGCAACACAGCACAACAACCTAAGTTTCTTCTCTACGTTGCTTCATTTCTAAGTAAATCTTACATTAAATGTGTTTGACTGCATGTATTCCAGTATTAGAGTCTGCGTGGCTAAGGAAGCATCACATTAGCATTTCCTGGTGCCAAGAGACCTGCTAAGGTGGTGTGCGCCATACATAAAGATACTTATTCCTTCATTCATTCATTCATTCATTCACTCTGGTTAGACAGGTTTTGCCAGCTCTGGTCAGTGCCGGTCCATTGAGATTCACTTAAACGTCCTGCTGCAGTGTTAACCTTTTGACTACTGTAGCCCCTCCACTTAATCATTACTGGAATCCAAGTACCCCCACTGAGTCACTTCTGGAAGCTGAGCTTCCCGTCTTAAGCATTTTCGATAATTTGAACCATAAAACAATAGACATAAAATAGAGACACAAACATTTATCAAACAGATGCACAATTGTTGAAATATATTCATAAACAAACATAAAAAAATCTTAATTTTACTAGGAAGGTTCGAGCTTTTCTAAGTTCAGTTGAGGCCACACATCGTCCATACTATATTCTGATTTATCCACTTGCACTGCTCCCACGAATAAATATGAGGACACTAACTCAATTTTTAGACTTCATTCAGATTTACAGAACGTTTTAAATTTTTCAGTTGTACATATTGCATCTTTATTTAAATACACTTTATTAATCTGTTATATAATTGTAATTTCTAAACAGTCGCGGACCGCAAGAGTAGGCCTCAAGGACCCTAGGGGCCCCCAGACCACTGGTTAAGTACCGGTGCCTACCGTGATAGCCTCCCTCCACCTGGAAAGGACTGGAGTGTATCCAGGGCTGCACATTGAAAGATGTATCCAGCGGATTTCTGATTTAGTCAGAAAAGCAGGGTGCACAGGAGACTTGGAGCTCATAGCTGCATATTATGTGGTGTAGAGAGATTGATGCAGAGCCTGGTTCTGATCTAGAGAGGCTGTGGTTACCTGGGGAAGAGTTGCCCATAGTTTTTCTTACACCCATCAGGCGAATCCTAAATCCCACAGCACAGCTCGTCGGGCACCCTCAACTCTGCAGGAGAGTAGGATCTGCACTTATGTTGTCCCCACTTTTTTTCTGATGTATTCACTGGTTTCTGGCTATAGTCTGGCTGGGTCCCTTCTAATCAGGGCCCCAGTCTCTCTGTTCTCTCTAAATGACTTGGTGTGCATATTAGATGCACTAGTGATTGGATACTGTAGTACCTTATGAGCCCCTAGTATATGGTACCTTAGGTACCTAGGGCATTGGTACTTCACAGGCCTACCAGGGGCTGCAGCATGTATTATGCCACCCCTGGGAAGCCTTCTCGATCTGACACCACAGGCCTGCTACTGCAGCCTGTGTGAGGTAGTGTTAGCACTCCTCACTGAGGTATAGGTTCCTATATCTCACCATACACACACATATAAACCTATCAGCCACCCTTCTTGCAGGCCCTAACAATCCTGAGGGCAGGGTACTTGGTTTACTATGTGAGGGGGTGCTTCTGCATGAGCAGGACCCCTCTGCAGCTGGCAGAGTCTATTCTCTGCTGCTGCTGGTGGATGCGGTTAAACCATATACTCTTAAGTGCATTATAACCTCGCGGTAAATGCTAACTTTGGAATTACTGCATCAAAACATGTTGTGTTTGGTGTCAAACAACTTGGAATCATACCCCCACACCAGTAACTGGTGTGGGAGTATGATCCCACCCTTCTAGAGGGGAAGACATGTACCCACTGTGAAAACATGGTAGAAATCTGAAAGAGCCCTGGCATCACAAAATGGATGCCACCAGCACAGACACTGGGCTGCCCTCCTGCTGCTGACCGAAACTCCAATTGGAGGAGGCCCAACAATAGGCATCCTGTCACAGGGAGGTGTCACCACCTTCCAGACAGGATTTAGTGTATTGGAGCTGGGTGGGTGCACTCTCAGAGTGCTTTGAAGTCCTGCACTGGGGGAGCAGTAGTCTCCTCTGTGCATATGCCAGCTCAAACCGGTTCAGGGGCTACCTGCCCCTGCTCTGGCGTGAAACTGGACAAAGGGAAGTGGGTGTAACCACCCACTAACCTGACCCTCCTAGAGGAGTGGTCATAGAGCTAGTCCCTCCCCTATCTTCACTATAAGATAGCAAGCATTGCCAATGCAATTCAGATTACCCTGGACGGCGCTCTACAAAGAAGAATTCTGGCCCTTCGATGTTCCACTACCTTTCGAAGACTGAAGAATCTCCCTTGGAGTCAAGGAGTGACTCCCCTGCTTGGTAGGCACCAATCAATTAACCTCAATCAACAGTTGCAAACTTCACCGCTCCCGTCGGAGTCCGAAGTCCCTGCGGCCCCAGAAGCAGATTTCCTGACCTCTCGGCGGCCATTTTGAGTCCCCAGCGAAGCTGTGGCATCTGGACCCCACGAGTGATGAGGAACGGCAATACCTGGGAACTGTGCACTGATTTCGAGTGCAAACCCTAAACAACGTTCTATGAACTTGTGCTTTGGACCATTTGTGGCCCAAGTCCCCAGCAGGTGTTGTTCCAAAAATCAGTGGCCTACCCTGTCCCGAGTGACCGTGGGCTCCTGTGAAACGTTTCCTGTGGCGGTGTCTTTGTGATCATTTGCCCGTTGGCTAGTGGGCCCCCTGGAGACTTTCTCAACAATTCAAAGGGCTCTCCTGATTGCTCCGGGCCTGCCCTCACTTACCTTTGCTGGGTAAGTCCATCAGACCTTGCTGGTCTGCATCACTGACTATCTTCAGTCGACATGAGACTTGCAGTTGCCAAGGCTTGTTGGCTCCAATCTGGTTTGGTTGCCAACACCGCCATCAGCTGCAGACGTCGTGGGACACTCCGAATTCAGCTGCTGGTCATCGTCGATCCCTCCTGGACCTCGTGAGCGAAGAGACAAAACACCGTCGACGACCTGAAGCGACGCGACATCTGTGGTCATCCATCCTACTGGCCACCGGTCACTGGCAAGTGACTTTGAACACTGTCCCTTCAATTTTCAGGTCCTCTTCATCTTCAATCCACCTTCGGATTCCAGCGGACACCTCTTCAGTCGTCTCAAGCAGCAAGTCTTCATTGGTCTCCATTGAAAACAGCATCGCGACCCGACACCAAAAGACACCTATGCACCCGGCTTCCCTGGGTGAGGTAGCTCGTGCACTTCAGTACCCAAGTGTGTGTTGGCCCTCAAAACACTTACCCTGTAAGTGGCTTGCTTGTTGACTTCTTCGAAGTGCCCTAAAACTTTAAAATACAAACCGCGACTTGCTCCATTGTAACCTATAGGAAACCCGCGGCTGTGTTTAGACACTGCACGCGTCTCCCGTGGGCTTGTTACTTACCTGCTAACACTGCAGTAGTAAAGCCCCAGTGATTCCCAAGGCCCTAGGCTTTGTCATTTTGCAAGTCGACTTTGTTAAACCATTTTTTAGTATATGGTCTGGTACGCCCCTAGGGCTCCAGCCATATTTGTGCTTAATTTATTGAGAACTGTTGACATTTAAATGTTTACCTGGCTTCTAATCTCATAAAGAGATTAGTAGAGTGTGTCTAGAAATAAATACATATATATTTGATATATATACCTGTGTGGTGTCCTTTTCATTTGTCATTCAAGAGATTATAAGGTAAAACAAGCTGCTTTACATTCCTCAGAGACTTAGCCTGAAGGCTGCTCTCCACAGCTACCACTAGGATAGCTTTCTTTAAAAGGTTGTCTTAAACCTATCTACCATAAGAGTCGAATTGGACTGGTGCAAGGTGGCCACTGTAACTAGTGACTAGCATATGCCAGGCCAACTTCTCACATTGGTGGGCAGCGTGTGGGATTCCAGCTTGCCATTGTTTTACCAGAAAATCTCTATTTCAATTACTAACTGAAAACCACTAAAGGTACTCAAGGTACATATAAAGTCAAGCTAGTATTAATAGGTTCTACTGAACTTAGAGCTGCTTGTGAAGGGATAAGCACACCCTTGCTACAGCTGAAGCTAGGTTCAGTAGGCCTCAACTAGTGTAGGTAGTACAACACTGCACAACACTAGTATGTCTCACCAAGGTGGAGCCAGTGGGTCCAACCCATCTCAGTACAAAGACATAGCCTACAGTGACCTGAAGGCCTTATGCTTTGAAAGACAACTGATGGTGGGCAGGAGTCCCTCCTCACAACACCTGATAGATCTGTTAGTAGCAGATGATCTGAAACTAGCTCTAGGAGCTAGTGGGTCTGCATCAGGGAGTGGGTCAACCATAGTCTCTGGGTCTGATGATGAAAATCAAGATGACCTGGAGTCTGTGACTGAAGGGCCAGACCCAGAAGGGTCTGAACAGAACAGAGGAATTCTCCTTAAGAGAACTGACAGAGTGGGAGAAAGGCCTAGGTCCCCCTCAAGGGACTCTGACCATTCATATCACTCTGGAAGAGAATCTGTTCCACAGAGGAACTCAAACTATCCCAGAGAGACCTCCTCTGACAGAAGGTTCAAGATGCTCCAGTATGAGGAAGCTAGGCTTGCCCTCAGAACCAGGCAATTGGCCTTAAATAGGGAAGCCTTCGAGCTCCAAAGAGCTTCTAAGAAGGAGCGGTTAGATACCCCTGGTGGCAGTAACAGTGTCCCTAGAGGCAGAGATTACATTCCAGACCATAGGAACCTGTCCAAGGTTGTTCCTCCCTACCAGAGTGGGGATGATATCCACAAATGGATAACTGCTATGGAGAGGGCCTGTAGAGTTCAACAGGTCCCTCAGACCCAGTGGGCAGCAATCTTGTGGCTCTCCTTTTCAGATAAAGGTAGAGACATGCTCCTCACTGTTAGAGAAGAGGATGCTAATGATTATGAAGCCCTGAAGAGTGCTTTGATAGATGGATTTGGCGTAACCACTGAACAGTACAGGTTGAAGTTCAGAGACACCCAGAAAGCACAGACTCAGGATTGGACTGACTTTGTTGATTGTGTAACCAAGGCTCTAGAAGGTTGGCTGGTTGGTAGTAGAGTAACTGACTTTAATGGATTGTATAATATTATAATGAGAGAACAGATCCTTAATAATTGCCAGAACCAGTTGTTGCATCAGTACCTGGTGGACTCTGATCTGACCTCTCCCCAAGAATTGTGAAAGAAGGCAGACAAATGGGTCAGAACCAGGGTGAGTCAGAAAAACCAGAACCAAGGTGGTGACACTAAGAAGCAAGATCCTAAAGGCTCAGATAAAGGTGGGGATAGATCTAAAGACCAGAAGTCGTCACAAGGGCCCCAAAAATCTGCATCTGGTGGGGAGTCACAATCTGCAAAGGGAAAAGGCCAAAAGAAGCCCTGGTGCAAATACTGTAAACAGAAAGGGCACTGGACTTCTGATTGTACCAAGTCCAAAGACCAAACCACCACCACTCCAGCCCCTAAGGCAACTGTTCCCCCTAGTGCAGTCATTGGTGGAGGTAATACTCAGAATAAGGGTGTAGTAGGGTTGACTCTGGGTTCTGATGTGGACTCTGGTCTAGTCAGAGTACCAACACAGGCATTGCTAGTTTGTGAGGGAGACCTTGATATGTCCTTCCCAGTGAGCCCCAGTAATCTGGGCAAGTACAAACAGCAGCCTATCATAATGGCAAACAGGCTTTGGCATTTAGGGACACAGGTGCTAGTGTCACCATGGTGGCAGAGGATCTAGTGGACCCTGCACAGATCATCCTGGGTGAAATGTACCAGGTAACCCATGCAAGCAACACCAGGACCAACCATAGCCTGGCAGTTGTGAATTTCTCCTGGGGAGGGGTAACTGGCCTCAAAAAGGTAGTAGTCAGTGCAGACCTCCCTGTCGAATGTTTGTTGGGCAATGATCTGGAGACTTCAGTCTGGTGTGAAGTAGAATTATGGACTCATGCTGAGATGTTGGGCATACCTGCAGAGGTATGTGCTGTGACCAGGTCACAAGCCAAGATGCATAAAGCTGAACCAGCTCTGGATCCTGAAACTATGGACCAGATGCTACCCAAGAGGAGGAGCAATAGGGTTAAGGCTGGGCCTTCCCTTCTGTCTTTGATCTCAGATTCCCCTCCTGAGGGAGGAGAAGCAGATCCTGAAGAAGGAACTGCCCCAGAGGAACTTGAGCCTGGTCAGGTTGAGTTCTTGGGGGCAGGGGGACCTTCCAGGGAAGATCTGAGCAAAGAGCAACAGTGCTGCCCCACTCTTGAACCCCTCAAACAGCAGGCTGCTGCTGAGGCTGCTGGGAGTGCTAGTGAGTCCCATAAGGTTTATTAGGCAGAGGGGCTCCTATATTCTGAGGCTAGAGATCCTACCCCTGGAGCCACCAGGAGGTTGGTAATACCTCAGACGTTTAGGGGGTTCCTCTTGACCCTAGCACATGACATCCCATTAGCAGGACACTTGGGCCAAAACAAGACCCGGGATAGGCTTGTACCACATTTTCATTGGCCACACATGTCTGAGGACACCAAGGAGTTTTGTCGCACCTGTGTCACTTGCCAAGCCAGTGGCAAGTCAGGTGGCACAACAAAGGCCCCCCTGATACCACTACCTGTGGTGGGGGTTCCCTTTGAAAGGGTAGGGATTGACATTGTTGGTCCCCTTGACCCACCAACTGCATCTGGGCACAGATTCATACTGGTGGTAGTGGATCATGCCACCAGGTATCCAGAAGCTATACCCCTAAGGACTACCACAGCTCCTGTGGTCGCAAGAGCCCTCATTGGAGTCTTCTCCAGAGTGGGTTTCCCTAAGGAGGTCATTTCTGACAGAGGTTCTAACTTTATGTCAGGATATCTAACTGCAATGTGGAAGGAGTGTGGTGTCAACTACAAATTCACTACTCCCTATCACCCACAATGCAATGGGTTAGTTGAGAGATTCAACAAAACCCTAAAGGGAATGATTAAAGGCCTCCCAGAAAAGCTTAGGCAAAAATGGGACCTTTTACTTCCCTGCCTTCTGTATGCATACAGGGAGGTTCCACAGAAGGGGGTTGGCTACAGCCCTTTTGATATTCTGTTTGGGCACCCTGTTAGAGGACCATTATGTTTGGTGAAGGAGGGATGGGAGTAACATCTCAAACCTCCCAAACAGGATGGGATGGACTATGTACTTGGTCTCCGCTCCAGGATGGCAGAGTATATGAAGAAGGCCACTAAAAACCTTGAGGCAAGCCAAGAATTACAAAAAGCTTGGCATGACCAAAAGGCTGTCCTGACTGTTTATCCAGCCAGGCCAGAAAGTGTGGGTGTTGGAGCCTGTGGCCCCAGCAGCTCTCCAGGACAAATGGAGTGGCCCCCATACAATTGTTGAGAAAAAGGGAGAGGTCACCTACTTGGTAGATCTTGGCACTCCCAGGAGCCCGCTTAGGGTGCTCCATGTCAACAGACTTAAGCCATATGTGGACAGGGCTGACATGAGCTTGCTCATGGCAACAGATGAGGACCAGGAGGAGGAGAGTGACCCTCTCCCTGACCTGCTCTCACAGAACCCTGATGATGGATCAGTTGATGGTGTTGCTTTGGCAAGCAGCCTCACTGAACATCAACAAACTGAATGTAGACAAGTGCTACATCAGTTTAGACATATGTTTAGCCTGACCCCAAGTCAGACTTCCTGGTGCACCCATGAGGTGGACACTGGAGACAGTCTGCCTGTAAAGAGTAAAATCTACAGGCAACCTGACCATGTCAGGGATTGTATCAGGACTGAAGTCCAGAAAATGTTGGAGCTAGGTGTTATTGAGCCCTCAGATAGCCCTTGGGCTAGCCCAGTAGTCCTTGTGCCAAAACCTAACACCCAGGGTGGTAAGAAAGAGATGAGGTTTTGTGTTGACTACAGGGGCCTCAATGCAGTCACCAGGACTGATGCCTACCCAATACCAAGGGCAGATGAACTAAGAGACACTTTGGCCTCAGCCAAGTATCTCAGTACATTTGACCTTACAGCAGGCTATTGGCAAATCAAGTTAGCTGATGATGCCAAGGCTAAAACAGCATTTTCGACCCCAGGTGGGCACTATCACTTTGTGGTAATACCCTTTGGTTTGAAGAATGCACCTGCCACATTTCAGAGGTTGGTGAATAAAGTCCTGACTGCTATGGAAACCTATTGCTCAGCTTATCTTGATGACATTGCTGTCTTGAGTTCCACCTGGCAGGATCACCTGGTCCACCTCAGGAATGTACTGGAGGCCCTGCAGAAAGCAGGCCTCACTATCAAGGCCACTAAGTGCCAGATAGTGCAGAGTCAGGTTGTGTACCTGGGCCACCTTGTAGGTGGAGGCCAGGTTCAACCATTGCAGAGCAAGATCCAGACCATAATGGAATGGTTAGCTCCAACCACCCAGACACAGGTGAGAGCCTTCTTGGGCCTGACTGGGTATTACAGGAGGTTTGTTAAGGGATATGGATCTATAGTGACCCCCTTAAATGATCTGACCTCCAAGAAAATGCCCAAAAAGGTTCAGTGGACAGCTAGCTGTCAAAAGGCATTTGATGACCTCAAGCAGGCAATGTGCACTGCCCCCATCTTACAGAGTCCAGATTACAAAAAGAAGTTCATTGTTCAAACGGATGCTTCAGAGCTGGGTGTGGGAGCTGTACTGTCTCAACTTAATGATGAAGGTCAAGACCAGCCAGTAGCTTTCATAAGCAGAAGGCAGACCCCTAGAGAGAAACGTTGGTCAGCTATTGAGAGGGAGGCCTTTGCTGTGGTATGGGCCCTGAAGAAGATGAGGTCATACTTGTTTGGCACTCACTTCATAGTTCAGACTGACCATAAGCCCCTCCTATGGCTCAAACAGATGAAAGGTGAAAATCCTAAACTGCTCAGGTGGTCCATTTCTCTACAGGGGATGGACTATACAGTGGAACATAGACCTGGGACCCAACATGCCAATGCAGATGGACTCTCAAGATATTTCCACTTAGAACATGAAGACTCAACTGGTCAAGGTTAGTTTAATGTCCCTGCGTTTGGGGGGGTGGGGGGGGGGGGTGTGTGCAGGAGAGTAGGATCTGCACTTATGTTGCCCCCACTTTTTTTCTGATGTATACACTGGTTTCTGGCTATAGTCTGGCTGGGTCCCTGCTAATCAGGGCCCCAGTCTCACTGATCTCTCTAAACAACTTGGTGTGCATATTAGATGCACTAGTGATTGGATACTGTGGTACCTTATGAGCCCCTAGTATATGGTACCTTAGGTACCTAGGGCATTGGTACTTCACAGGCCTACCAGGGGCTGCAGCATGTATTATGCCACCCCTGGGAAGCCTTCTCAATCTGGCACCACAGGCCTGCTACTGCAGCCTGTGTGAGGTAGTGTTAGCACTCCTCACTGAGGTATAGGTTCCTATATCTCACCATACACACACACATATAAACCTATCAGCCACCCCTCTTGCAGGCCCTAACAATCCTGAGGGCAGGGTGCTTGGTTTACTATGTGAGGGGGTGCTTCTGCATGAGCAGGACCCCTCTGCAGCTGGCAGAGTCTATTCTCTGCTGCTGTTGGTGGATGCGGTTAAACCATATACTCTTAAGTGCATTATAACCTCGCGGTAAATGCTAACTTTGGAATGACTGCATCAAAACATGTCGTGTTTGGGGTCAAACAACTTGGAATCATTCCCCCACACCAGTAACTGGTGTGGGAGTATGAGCCCACCCTTCTAGAGGGGATGACATGTACCCACTGTACTAAACGGTAGAAATCTCCAAGAGCCCTGGCATCACAAAATGGATGCCACCAGCACAGACACTGGGCTGCCCTCCTGCTGCTGACCGAAACTCGCAGTGGAGGAAGCCCAACAAAAGGCATCCTGTCACAGGGAGGTGTCACCACCTCCCAGACAAGATTTAGTGTATTGGATCTGGGTGGGTGCACTCTTAGAGTGCTTTGAAGTCCTGCACTGGGGGAGCAGTAGGCTCCTCTGTGCATATGCCAGCTCAAACCGGTTCAGGGGCTACCTGCCCCTTCTCTGGCGTGAAACTGGAAAAAGGGAAGTGGGTGTAACCACCCACTACCCTGACCCTCCTAGAGGAGTGGTCATAGAGCTAGTCCCTCCCCTATCTTCACTATAAGATAGCAAGCATTGCCAATGCAATTCAGATTACCCTGGACAACGCTCTACAAAGAAGAATCCTGGCCCTTCGACGTTCCACTACCTTTGGAAGACTGAAGAATCTCCCTTGGAGTCAAGGAGTGACTCCCCTGCTTGGCAGGCACCAATAACCTCAATCAACAGTTGCAAACATCACCGCTCCCGCCGGAGTCTGAAGTCCCTGCGGCCCCAGAAGCAAATTTCTTGACCTCTCGATAGCAATTTTGAGTCCACAGCGAAGCTGTGGCATCTGGACCCCACGAGTGACAAGGAACGGCAATACCTGGGAACCGTGCACTGATTTCAAGTGCAAACCCTAAACAACGTTCTACGAACTTGTGCTTTGGACTTTTTGTGGCCCAAGTCCCCAGCAGGTCTTGTTCCAAAAATCAGCAGCCTACCCTGTCCCGAGTGACTGTGGGCTCCTGTGAAACTTTTCCTGTGGCAGCATCTTTGTGATCACTTGCCTGTTGGCTAGTGGGTCCCCCGGAGACTTTACCAACAATTCAAAGGGCTCTCCTGGTTGCTCCGGGCCTGCCCTCACTTATCCTTGCTAGGTAAGTCTATCAGACCTTGCTGGTCTGCATCACCTGTGGTAAATAATTTAATTACCGGAACTTAATTTGATGCGGAAAATCTATAATAATAGCTCAGTAAAATAAGAGGCAGAATCCGTGGTATTAGAGGTTCGGAACGGGCTTTATTCCAAAATCAATTCGAATTGATGGACTCCATATTCCATCACCACGAAGGTTCAGGAAGTGAAGGGGTTATGTCAACCTAATCCCAAATCATATCTAACATCCTATGTTTAAAGAACTATGTTATCCGAAATGAGAGGTCTCTTAGGATAGAATCTTATTCTATACTGACTATACTGACTGTTAGTGCGTGTACAAGCGTCTAAGTGTCTACACTAGATGCGAGGGGGTAGGAATATTCCATGGTAACAGGGCTATGAATTACTTGCATAAAGACAGAGAAGCCGGGCCTTTTGCTCGGTAGCTGGAAGAATGTTTACTTAAACTACTAGACAGGAATGCATTGGATGAGGAGCGGAGCAGAGCAGATAATCTTGAAGGTGAAATACAGTTTTTGGCAAGCAGACAGATCGAGTCAGGCACCGTTAGCCGCACAGGGAGTAGGACAAAGTTCATGGATACAGATGCGAGCTCAGACTGGAGCTTTCAGAGGCAGAAGGCAGGAAAAGGCTTAATGGCAGAATCAGGGCCTATTCGCCTGAACTGTAAAATGGGATAAATGAACCATATAAAGCCGGTGGCCTTTCATACTTAGGAATAGAATATCCGGCCCATTCATGGCTGATCTGAAAGAGGACATGTTGACGGTGGCCGCACATGTGTTTGCGTCTTCATAACTGGAACTGGAGGAAACATACATGTACTTGTGATTTATACATGAAACCGTTGGGGTCCAAGATAGGGGACATAACTGATCATAAAAATCCATATTTCCACATTCCCTCCTTGTCCCCTACTTGCCCTTAAGAGATATCAATCTTCATCAATCCGTTGATCTGTTCATATAGCATCATTTGTTCTTCTTTCTTCTTCCGGGATGAATGAAATCTTGGTGGTGGAATACACGATGTGGCACACAGACCACAAATCGCTGGTCCACATTGTAGGCATAAGCAGCAACTGAATAGTATGAGAAAGCCAATACCTAGGAAGGATAGGACCCTCCATCCAAAGGTAGATAATACACTCCAAAACCAACCGGACCAAGTCCAGGTGCCTGGATTCTGGTGTATCTGGCTTACAATCTTATGAAGGCGAGTTATGGCTTTATATACAGATGGCGAATTTTCTGGTATGAAAATGCAACAACTTGATCCGATGACCCTACAAGCTCCGCCCCTATCGGCCAGAATGACGTCAAGGACAAGACGATTTTGAAGCGCAACAATCCGCATAGCAGACTGCTCTTCTGTTAAATTGCCTAAGGCGGAAATAGTTTCGTTTACTACTGCTTCAAGGGTTCTGGTTAATCTACGTATCAGCTTACTATTAGTGACTGTACCTATATAGGGAAAGAGACCTTTATTGAAATCTGTGTATTTTTCCCATGCTGTTTCAGTGTAGTCGACTATTGGGAGATCTCTCCGTTCTCTATTGTGTACTAAGTGAGTATTTCTGTGATAATCAGGAGGAGCTAGGAAAACAGGTGGCAAAAGGAATCCGATGTAGCAGGTACCATCCCAATCTAGAGGCAGACGTATATATGCAGTCTGACCACATATAAAGTAGGAATGGCGAGAAGCTCTAAATGTAGATTTGCCTTGATCACTGAATTCTATTACAGTGGTGCATTTACTATGGCCCATGTGTATGGAGCCATTCTTTCTTATACACAATTCACCTTTAACTGGAAATACTGACATAGCGGGCAAAATTGGTGCAGCTTCGGATTCGACATTCAGGATCATGAGATTAAGCGTGAAATTACCTAATCCATATACTTCATTTTCTAGATCAGTTCCTGTTCTTTTGGGAAGTCCCTCCTTGTTAGGGTAACAGACTTTAAGCAAGACTAAGTTCAGGTTTCCCCATACCCAGTTGTCTTGATAAACTGCGGAATTCGAACCTAGGGAATTAATTAAACTAAACCATGCTCCACAGGAGCCATTGTGTGTGAACGGATATGGAAAGAGAGGCAGAATTCCCTTATAGTTCTGATAGGGAGGGAGTCGGCCACATATCCAACAATTTGTAGCATTGCTAGCCTGATGGGAATGATGTAACATACTAATAAAAGTGTTATTGCGCAGCGCAAATCTATAGGACAACTCATGCGGGGGAAATTCACTAAAAGAATGTTCAGCAGTAACATTGTAAACATGTTTAGAAATAGGATAATATATGTGCAATAATATACTTGCACCGATTATTAAAAGACATAAGAAAAACAGAATTAATAACGTCACTGTGCAATGACTACGCAGTGATTTACAGTACGCATGTTTTTTCAACTGGATTTGATTATTTCTTCCTCTATTCCGGTCCAGAGGGTACATGTCAGAGACAAATTCAACCGATTCACCTTGGAGAGGACTTAAACAATCAAATTGTCTGACTTATTGGACCTCAATTTTAGTCTATATAGTTCTGAGTTTGTTTGCTCAACCAAGGGGAGCTTTGAGTCTGTCTTTGAGGAAATACAGGGTTTAGTCTCTATATCGGATGGTAATCCATGAAATTTCTTGATATGACTTGAATGTATCCAGCCTTTTCGACCTTCGATCTTCACGGCTGTCCTCGTGGTTAACAGTACAAGTTGAGGCGATTTCCACCTAGGATCCAGCTGAGACTTCCGGTCAAAGTTCCTCACTAACACCAGGTCCCCGGGAATTACGTCATGGGGTTTCACCTCGGTGTTGTCGGGAAAGGCTGCAGCTACCTGTGAACGACAAGATTGTAGTGCAGACATCAAGGAAGCCAAGTAATCTGTCAGCATATTACAGTCTACATCAGTTATTTTGCGTGGTATAGGCGTCCCCCACATATTAGGTGGTCTACCGAAGATCACCTCATATGGGGATAGCCCTGTTCGAGAGTGCGCTACCATTCTCATGTAAAAGAGTGCAACTGGTAAGGCTACTACCCCGTCGACACCTTTCTCTCTACATATTTTGGACAATCTAATTTTCAGAGTTTGATTATGTCGTTCCACGAGACCTGCTGCCTCGGGGTGTCGGACACAATGAAATCTCCATTGATAACCTAACAAAAGTGAAACGTGTTTCATTAGTTCGGATGAGAACGGCTGGCCGTTATCTGAGTAGACAGCACGTGGTAAACCGTACCGTGGGAAGAATTCTCGAACTAACTGTTTGGCAGTAGTCGGGGCAGTGTAATCTGAAACCGGGTATGCCTCTGTCCAACGGGAAAGAGCACAGACAACTACAAGAACATATTTGAATCCTCGACATCGTTCCATCTGGATATAATCCATCTGGAGGACTTCAAAAGGGTGCTCAGGAGGCTGAAATCCACCCTGTTCTACGGGAATGCTTTTACCTGGGTTAAACTGACAGCAGATCATACAGGTACGGACTTTTTGTTTAGCTGCTGCTCGTAAATGTTTGTTGAACCAAATGTGTTGAATGCTGTCTAGCATAGCCTTTTCTCCTAGGTGCGCTGGACTATGTATTGTATTAATGATAACTTGGACCATTGAGTCGGGAAGAAACCATACAGATTTTTCCTTCGTCATCCATCCTTGATCCGTTTGGATCCCTCCTAATTCATTCCATTTCTTTATTTCGTCTGGTGTAGCATGTGTCTGTATGTCAATTACGTCAAGAGCGGGATCCTTAACCATCATGCAATGTGTTGGTGTCGGAACTATTGTCTTTGTCATGTCAGATGTGTGAGTTTGAGCAGTCTGTTTAGCTGTTCTGTCAGCTAGATCATTGCCTTGGGAAATGATATCAGTAACTTTCGTATGAGCTTTACATTTCATAATTGATATCGCAGCGGGTAGATGTATTGCATCTAATAAGGCATGAATGAGGGGTCCGTGCTGAATGTGGGCACCGTGAGAAGTTAAATAACCTCTCTCTCGCCACAGCACGCCGAAGTCATGTACAACTCCGAATGCATAATGTGAATCAGTGTATATGTTGACTTTCTTATTCGTAGCTTGAATACAGGCTTGTGTCAGAGCGATGAGCTCTGCTGCTTGAGCTGACAAGGTATTAATACGATTTGTTTCAATGACTTCAGTGTCTGTTGTGACTGCATACGCGGCCACTAGCTCTCCTGTACTTGTTCTCATACATGAACCATCTACATACAACGTCAGGTCTGGGTCTGACAATGGGACGTCTGTCAAGTCTTGTCTGGGTTTCGTCGTGATAGTAATAACTTCTATACAATCATGTGCTAATGGGTCTGTTCCGTTTACTGGTAACAGTGTGGCAGGATTTAATGTACTACAACGTCTGATTTCTATGTGTGGCTGAAACAATGTCAGTTCGTAACCAGTGAGTCTCGCTATAGTCAAGTGTTGTGTTTGCGTTCGGTTCAAGAGAACCTCTACTGCATGTGGTACTTGTACCGTCAATTGGTGTCCTAACACTATGGCATCGCTTTGTCTGATTGCTAAAGCTGTTGCTGCCACTGATTTCAGGCACGCAGGCAGAGCCTGAGCTACGGGATCTAATGTACTAGAAAAATAAGCACATGGTTTGTGTGATCCTGCTTGTTCCTGTGTGAGTACTGACAAAGCAGTACCTTCGCGTTCTGTAACAAAGAGTGTAAAATGTTTATTGTAACATGGTGTTGCTAAGACAGGTGCTTGACATAAAGCTTTCTTTAGGCTTTCAAAAGCTTGTGTATGTTCCTGAATCCAAGGGAGGACAGTCGATGTGGCTGCCTCCTGTGTTGTCAACTGAATGAGTGGTTTTGCTAGAAATGCATACTGAGGGATCCACTGCCTACAATATGAAGTGAGGCCTATAAAAGCCCGCACCTCCTTTTGTGTCTTGGGTATTGGCATGTTAGCAATTAACTGGATGCGATCGGGTGTAAGCTGCCTTCCCTCCTTGGACAGCGAGTGACCAAGGTAAACAACTCGCTGAACACAGAATTGCAGCTTAGAAGGGGGCACCTTGTGCCCCTTTTCGGCCAAGAATTGTAAAACCGTCAGTGAGGCTTTTTCACATTCAGGTTCGCTTCTAGCGGTGATCAGCAGATCGTCGACATATTGAAGCAGGGCAGTGTTGACTGGCATGTGTATACTGTCAAGTTCTCGTTTCAGTGCTTGGCTATAGATGCTGGGGCTTTCTGTGAATCCTTGAGGTGCGCGTGTGAATTTAAAGCTTCGTCCATTTAAACTAAATCCGAACAAGTATTGGCTTTCCGGATCTATTGGGACGCTGAAAAAGGCATTCTTGAGATCAATTACAGTAAAGAATGTTGCTTCGGAATCAATGGCTGTCAGTAATGAAGAAATATCTGGGACTACGGGGTATTGTGGTATAATACATTTATTTAATTCGCGTAGATCAATAACCAATCGATATACTGGCGGGGCTTTCGGATCAGTTCGTTTAAGAATCGGAATTATCGGTGAATTACATACATTGGAGTCGGTTTCCACAACCACTCCTTGGGTAATAAGCTCGTCAATGATTTGCAGTAAAGCCACTACAGCATCTGGGGGTAACTTGTATTGTCGCATTCGTGGTAGTACCACTCCTGTCTTTAGTGTGACTCGATATGGTGTAATGTTCATGCAACCAACATCTGTAGGGCCTTGTGCCCATAAATGTGTGGGTAAAGTCTGCAGTCGGTGATCCATGTCTCGGGACACATAGTGCCCTTTGAAATCACGTAGAAACAATCTTACTCCTTCCGGAGAACAACATATTATAGCTCCTAGAGCTTTCAAAGTTTTTATACCTAACAAGTTTTCTGGACATGATTTAGTAAGCAATAAATCTGTAGTTCGTGTCAAGGGACCAATCGTAAGGGGAAGAGGCTGTGATACTTCGTTAACGATAGGTTTTCCTGAAAAGCCAAGGGAAATATTCTGTGAGCCTGAGAGAGGTGCCCCTGGAACTTCACTACGTTTTATGGTTGTTCGGCTTGCCCCTGTATCAAGTAAAAAATTTCTGTCTTGGCCTAATAATTCACTGTGTACATAAGGTCCTTCTTGATCTACAGGGACCTCGATAAGGGGTAAGTCAACTTCCCTCTCTAGGCTGTTTCATGAGTATCGTTGATAATCAGGATAATCATACTGTGCGGTCTGGTACATCTGTCGTGTCGTTGTTTGTGTGGCAGCAATAGGCTGCGGTGGTGGAGCTGTCATAGATTGTTGCGGAGCTGGCATGGACTGTGCATGCTGCGGAGCTCCTTGTTGGTTCTGATCCTGTCTAAGTGGCCGTGGTCTTTCTTTTGTATTACCTATGGCGATATTATGTTTTAAAACTGGACAATCGTGTACATAATGACCTGGCTGTTTACAATAGTTGCATGTCCCTTTTACAGGACCTGCTGAAACACTGGACTGTGTCATACCCTTTTTATGACCGTCAGCTGGAACTGTCTGAGAAACTAGCATTTTCATTTTCGTGTCTTTCATGCGTCTTTGTTCATGTTCTTGTTCCTCTCTAATTCTATTGTGATGGTACTGTAGCATTTGTAACATTTGTGACGGAGTGTTACCTTGCCATGTACTCTCGAATTTCAATACTCTATTCTTAACTTGGGGCAAGGAATTTTCAACTAATTTTGTCACAAACAGATGTGGATACGATTCGCTACTTGCTTTTATTCCACTATTTATACCAAAACATTTTTCGAATCGGGCATAGAAATCACTAGTGTCCTCATCGTGCTTTTGTTTACAGGCCGAGATTGCACCCCAGTCTTCCTTTTTCGTAGTTAATAAACGTGGCAGTACCTGTACTAGTAAACCTGGTAGTGTTTTGGTCTTGTCCCCAAGCCCTGAACCTGGACCTCGAGCTTTTTCTTCGTTTTCTAATGCTGTCCAATCTATCTTCTGGTCTCCCACCTCCCAATCCTTTTCCTTGAGTTTTTCGTAAATGCCCGCAGGCATTAATACCTTCAATATTGTCATAATGTCGGGATAGGTATACTCTCCCATGAGCAACATGTCTTTAATTTCACGGTGGAAACCCGCTGGGTCTTTGTCATGACTGGGTACCACTTTCTTCATTTCTACTAGTTCTATTTTAGATATGGGTGTGTATACAAACACACGTTTAAACTGATTGTCTTCACCTTTTATCGGGTGCACTTCGCGTAAGGGATTCTGTCTATCCATGTAATACGTCGTTCTTTCTTTTATGGGCAGTGAGACATGTTCGGGACATACAAAAAGAATGTACTGTTTTCTGGATTCTAGTATTTCTCTAATTAACTCAGTACCTGAACCTCTCCATTTATTCGTGAGTAATTCAGTCAATACATCAGGTAAGGGACCAGGATCGGAGTGTTGGCTTTTATATAATATAAGGAGTTGTTGAACCATATAGATACCAGCTAAACGCTGTTCATCTGGGGTGAGGTTCAAAAACGTGTGTGCTAGTGTATCATCACTATATTTTCCGGGACTGTCAACCCAGTGAACGGCTGACCTGGCTAGTTCTTGTTCGTCCATAGAATCGAGTATATGATAACCCCTTCGTTCTCGGAGTAATTTGTCAGCAGCTTGGAACGAATGTTCGGGGGACCGTATATTTATTATAGGAGTTTGGAAATTTCTGTTATTATCTGGGCGTATCGGACGTATCGGATCAGTAAAGCATCTAGTATTATTACAATATTTCCCTCTACCTACATAGGCCATGGTTTCTAACTGTCCTGTGGGCAGTTCTAATTCTTCCTCCTCCTCGGTTTGTTCAGGCTCGTCTACTGCTAATCTTTCTTCGTGTATTCGTTCTACTTCTTTGCGGATCTTGCGGCACATAGCTACTATACATGATCGTTTATCATGTCTCCCCTCTGATATATTCCGACTCCATGTGGTAAGAATTTGCATTTCTTCCGGATTTACCCCTGGTCGGTCTTGATTTCTGATCACACAATTTATGAGGAAACGTAACAGTTCCCCCTGTATCTCCACTTTCTGGTACTCCAAGGCTCCATTAATACTTTCAGAATCTCGTCCTGAATGGACAAAGTGATATATATTTTCTAAATGTGTAGTCATTCCTGGTAGCCTCCCTAAATATATTGCAGCTCGTCGGATACGTAATGATGCCAGCAGCATTTCGTCCCCTTTTCCGGGCACCGGGTCATATCTACAATCTATTAGAAGTTCCTTAAGCGTGTCGGGAGTTACTAGTTTGGGCGTACGTTGGTGGGCTAATTCTTGAAAGGAAAGTTTATTTACTCTGGGTGGCGTGGAAAAAATGTTTGCTATACCTCCCGTAGCACCACCTGGGGTGCTGGATGTGAAAGGATTCGTTGAACGTGATATGGCAACCATAGTTGTGGGTACAGCTGTAGAAACAGATGTGCTTGCCGGAACTTGTGTCGGAGTTTGTTGTTGCGGAGGTACAGACGGAGGAGGGTCTTGGCGTTGAACCCCCTCGGCAGGCGGTCTATGTGGCGCAGCATTAGCATACTCGGGAGCTGCGTCGTCTAAATAAGAGGAAAGAAAAACATCTTCTGCGGTTCTGGGATGCCCTTTGGGATGTACTTTTATCGGGAACAATGGGGGTGGCAAGTCTTTTGGTATCTCCGGAGTAGCCCTGGGTAACCCTTCGGCCAGAAGAGGATACATACTATTCATAAGGGCATTTCGTTGTCTGTCTACTTGTTCTGATTTTACTCGAGTACCTTCTTCAATTAATAGATTTTCTCGAACTTTATTTGAATTCTCCTTACTCTTCTCTTCCTGTCTACGTGCTTTTTCTGTACGTCTATACGATTCTTTACGCCATAATTCAATGGCATCTTTCTGTGATTGTCTAGCTTTCTTTTTCCATAATTCTTCCTCTACTTTCACGATGCAATCTGCATCCCAGGTCCCAGCTGCGGGCCACCTCTGACTTTCTGGTAATTCCTTGGTGTAGTCTACCCATAAATCAAGAAATAATATGGCGTCTAGGCCATGTTTATGATACATGAAGTACCCTGGAGTGTCCCTAGGAGGAATGGGAACAGCTTCTTCGAGTACCCCTTTTCTAGTTTTGATCTGTCTTAATTTCGAAAAGAGCGGCATATTGAGAACTGATCTGATACCTAATTCTGAACACGTTTAATACAACAAAACACAATAATGAACAGTCATTCACACCACAATATGCAGAACGTATTTAAAACATTTTAACATTTAACATTTAAATGACCAACAATGATGGTCATTTAGGGAACTAGTCACTAAGCATAATACTCGGCACTAACTAGGTAATTCTGAATTATATACTAGACATACTTGATATACTGCTAAACAGTACAGATACACTGCTAGAACAGTGCAGACCGGATTTGTGTACCCAAACCCGTCTTGACCGGCACAACCTATGTGCACGTCAGAACGCCTCCCCGACAATGGTACTCACCGGGTAGCTCGGAACGGAAGGCCTCGGAACTGAACTGAACTGGACTCGGACCGGACTGGACTCGACTCGAAACTTCGGAACCTCGGAACTGGTGGGCCTCTGTATACCTCGGATCTTGCTCTCTCAGCTAGGCTCTGGTCGGGATACTTCGCACTTCTCACCGCCTCGTCTGGGTGTTGATCGCAGCCTCAGTTACCCCCGCTCGGCAGGAGGGAGATACAGGAAATCCTGTGGGTACGCGTTGTTGTCCGTCCAGCTGTGACAGGAGACCGGGCCTGCAACGCACCTCCGGCGCGTGAGATGAGAAAGTGTCCCTATTCGGGCGCCATATATGTGGTAAATAATTTAATTACCGGAACTTAATTTGATGCGGAAAATCTATAATAATAGCTCAGTAAAATAAGAGGCAGAATCCGTGGTATTAGAGGTTCGGAACGGGCTTTATTCCAAAATCAATTCGAATTGATGGACTCCATATTCCATCACCACGAAGGTTCAGGAAGTGAAGGGGTTATGTCAACCTAATCCCAAATCATATCTAACATCCTATGTTTAAAGAACTATGTTATCCGAAATGAGAGGTCTCTTAGGATAGAATCTTATTCTATACTGACTATACTGACTGTTAGTGCGTGTACAAGCGTCTAAGTGTCTACACTAGATGCGAGGGGGTAGGAATATTCCATGGTAACAGGGCTATGAATTACTTGCATAAAGACAGAGAAGCCGGGCCTTTTGCTCGGTAGCTAGAAGAATGTTTACTTAAACTACTAGACAGGAATGCATTGGATGCGGAGCGGAGCAGAGCAGATAATCTTGAAGGTGAAATACAGTTTTTGGCAAGCAGACAGATCGAGTCAGGCACCGTTAGCCGCACAGGGAGTAGGACAAAGTTCATGGATACAGATGCGAGCTCAGACTGGAGCTTTCAGAGGCAGAAGGCAGGAAAAGGCTTAATGGCAGAATCAGGGCCTATTCGCCTGAACTGTAAAATGGGATAAATGAACCATATAAAGCCGGTGGCCTTTCATACTTAGGAATAGAATATCCGGCCCATTCATGGCTGATCTGAAAGAGGACATGTTGACGGTGGCCGCACATGTGTTTGCGTCTTCATAACTGGAACTGGAGGAAACATACATGTACTTGTGATTTATACATGAAACCGTTGGGGTCCAAGATAGGGGACATAACTGATCATAAAAATCCATATTTCCACACACCGACTATCTTCAGTCCACATGAGACTTGCAGTTGCCAAGGCTTGTTGGCTCCAATCCGGTTGCCAACACCGCCATCAGCTGCAGACGTTGTGTGATACTCCGAAACCAGCTGCTGGTCATCGTCGATCCCTCCTGGACCTCGTGAGCGAAGAGACAAAACACCATCGACGACCTGAAGCGACACGACATCTGTGGTCATCCAGCCTACTGGCCACCGGTCACTGGCAAGTGACTTTGAACACTGTCCCTTCAATTTTCAGGTCCTCTTCATCTTCAATCCACCTTCGGATTCCAGCGGACACCTCTTCAGTCGTCTCAAGCAGCAAGTCTTCATTGGTCTCCATTGAAAACAGCATCGCGACCCGACACCAAAAGACACCTATGCACCCGGCTTTCCCGGGTGAGGTAACTCGTGCACTTCGGTGCCCAAGTGTGTGTTGGCCCTTGAAATACTTACCCTGTAAGTGGCTTGCTTGTTGACTTCTTCGAAGTACCCTAAAACTTTAAAATACAAACCGTGACTTGCTCCATTGTAACCTATAGGAAACCCGCGGCTGTGTTTAGACACTGCACGCGTCTCCCGTGGGCTTGTTACTTACCTGCTAACACTGCAGTAGTAAAGCCCCAGCGATTCCCAAGGCCCTAGGCTTTGTCATTTTGCAAGTCGACTTTGTTAAATCATTTTTTTAGTATATGGTCTGGTACGCCCCTAGGGCTCCAGCCATATTTGTGCTTAATTTATTGAGAACTGTTGACATTTGAATGTTTGGTGTTTCCTTGAAGACTTGGTCCTGTGAGGCTGTGGCTGTATTTCTCTGCATCTTTCCTGCTGACCTCGCAGCACCCGCTCCGCGGGTGCTGCTTCGTGATCTGGCGCAGAGGCACTTTGGACGGCTAGAAGGAGCCGAGTTTCGTGGGCTCCCACAGGAAGCTTGCATCAGGGCCTCGTGAGCGAAGAGACAAAACACCATCGACGACCTGAAGCGACACGACATCTGTGGTCATCCATCCTACTGGCCACCGGTCACTGGCAAGTGACTTTGAACACTGTCCCTTCAATTTTCAGGTCCTCTTCATCTTCAATCCACCTTCGGATTCCAGCGGACACCTCTTCAGTCGTCTCAAGCAGCAAGTCTTCATTGGTCTCCATTGAAAACAGCATCGCGACCCGACACCAAAAGACACCTATGCACCCGGCTTTCCTGGGTGAGGTAACTCGTGCACTCCGGTGCCCAAGTGTGTGTTGGCCCTTGAAATACTTACCCTGTAAGTGGCTTGCTTGTTGACTTTTTCGAAGTACCCTAAAACTTTAAAATACAAACCGTGACTTGCTCCATTGTAACCTATAGGAAACCCGCGGCTGTGTTTAGACACTGCACGCGTCTCCCGTGGGCTTGTTACTTACCTGCTAACACTGCAGTAGTAAAGCCCCAGCGATTCCCAAGGCCCTAGGCTTTGTCATTTTGCAAGTCGACTTTGTTAAATCATTTTTTTAGTATATGGTCTGGTACGCCCCTAGGGCTCCAGCCATATTTGTGCTTAATTTATTGAGAACTGTTGACATTTGAATGTTTGGTGTTTCCTTGAAGACTTGGTCCTGTGAGGCTGTGGCTGTATTTCTCTGCATCTTTCCTGCTGACCTCGCAGCACCCGCTCCGCGGGTGCTGCTTCGTGATCTGGGGCAGAGGCACTTTGGACGGCTAGAAGGAGCCGAGTTTCGTGGGCTCCCACAGGAAGCTTGCATCAGGGCTGCTAGCGTTGCAGGGACTCCATCTCCCAGGAGCCCCTGCCTGACCTAGAGACATCACCTGGTCCGCACTCCCTGTTGCTCCGCCCACAGCCCGTATTCCTCCCTACTTATTGGATACAGCATCCCGCTGCGCGGGAGCGCGCGGGAGCGTCGCAGGGCGAAGCCCGGGCCAAGGGCGGGTCCGTTTGTGCCCGTTCGTGACCGATCTTGTCCGGTCCGGGCCCCCCCTCTTGCTTCTGCTGCTACATTTTGCTATCTCTAGCGTGGGGAGATGTCTTGTCGTGAAACCAGGAGCAAGTCATCCCTAGCTGGAGCGGCCATATCTGGAGGTATGGAGAAATTTTTGATTAGAGCTAATACCCTCATTGACACTGAAATAAACGTTCTTGAGAAGCGTTTATCAAAGGAATTATCGGCCTTCAAAAGATCTTCCCTTGGTACTTTGGCTAATGCTAAAACCCCCGAACGACCTACAGAGTCTACTAACAATGCTGCTATGGGCCCTTTTTCAACATCTACTGTGACCAACTTGGCGTCACTTGATCTGGACATTTTGGTTAACGAAATTCTCCCAGAAATTGATATGGTCCTTGATACTAATGTGCCCACTCCCTCAGACTCCGTTGTCACTTGTGATACTATACTAAATGGAGTTATTGAAGGGGTCGCAACTAAAAGTAAAAGGCTGTATAACTCGAAACCTGGTGGCAAATCTAAAACAGCCAAACACAAACATGATACCACCAACCCCACATCAGGTCTTTCTCAACACATACCTAGTTTGGACCTCTCTTTAGAAACTTTGGGAGCCCTCTTCAAATCCCTTTTATTCCCCCTAGAGTCTAAATTGGAACGCATAGAACTCCGTCTTACCAACATTGAGAAAACCTCTGCTGCTATATTAGCTACTAGATCCCCCAAGTCCAATACCTCTTCCAACCCCTAAATCACTCTTACTAACTTAGGTAATCTAGGCCCCTCCTTAGTGAATGATGCCGCTCCCCCTTTGCGTCCCCCAACGGGCAATCTAGCCCCGATTCAAAATAGCAACTCTAACATTCCCCCTTTGCTACGTGCAGGTCCAGTTCAATCTATGACCACTACTAACGGGGCCACAATTAATGGCCACATAGCTTCCCCACCCCCTGATAAGATTGTCCCTAGACCATGTAGGCCTGACCTGCCCCCTGAAGCTAACCGCTTCATGGTAGTCCTGGCCGGTGTTCCTCCCTTAGAAGTTGGAGAAGCCGAGAATTTTCAATCTCTCAAAAATAAAGTCATTAAATGGCTGAACTGGAATAGACCCCTCCCGGCCCACCTTCATAATGAAATCATCTTGGTTAGAAGGGTACCTTGGCTGGGTAAAACTAGAAAGACTATAATCGGGGACTGTATCATGGTGAGCTTTAGAGACCCCAGAACAGTCTCGCACATATGTGCCGGGTTTAATAGATCCTTTGATTCCACCATCCAGACGCTGCCAGTGTCTTTTTTCTTCACCCCTATCCACTTGCACCATGATCAAGGCCGAGATAATTGGACGAGGGTTGAGCGGAGGGGTAGATTCCGTGGGTATAAAGCAAGACCGGCCCTGTTGTCTCCGGAGACTCCCTTCTGTGATTTTAACCGATTTAATTGTCTTAACGATTTAGATGGAGTAGACTGACTATCCACATTATATTTCCCATTTTGCATCCCCCCTGCTACTGGTAATAGTTTAATAGCAGTTATGGGTAAAAGTATATCTATCGATCCAGCCCCCGTAATGCCCCTCACCCCTACCCCTGCACATTTACTATCCCAGGGAGTTGACCCCTCTGCCCCACCCCACCTTCTTGTATCTACGGTCTCCCCTGTTGTTATCAGGCCATTACTGGGATTTACTACTGAACCGGAGGTTATTGAACTAGCTCCATGTACCCCGGTCTTCAAATTTGCTAGCCGGAATATTTCTGGCTGGAGCCGGCAAAAGTCGTCCTTGGGCTGGAGTGAAATTCTTTCCCAGTTTGATGTCTTATGCTTACAAGAGACCTGGGTAACAACTGATATCACCCTTGATGGATTTGTGTCATATAACAACCCGGCACAAAGGTCCAATATGGGCAGGGCTAAAGGGGGACTAGTAACTCTACTTTCTGTGAACCTCCCTGTTCGTGTGAAATCGCACCAGACTGTGGGTTTTCACTCGCAAATTTTAAGCATGGAACACAAAAGGGGCCATGTAACCCTGCTTATTAACCACTATAACAATTTGTTTGATGCTACAAATACCTCAGTTTTGGATGAGTTGGATGTAGCAGTGAGAAACATCTGCAAAGGCATCCATAAACCTCTTGATATCATCTGGGGAGGGGATTTTAATATTCATACTTGCCCCCACTCTTTCACCAAAGTTTGCGGGTACGACGGGGATAATGGGGGAAACCGGGCACATTTTATACACTCACCATATGGCGACTCCCTCAACTCCCTTATGCTTAAACTGGATCTATTGATACATTCCCCGGCTGCAGATCATGAGGGTAACCCCGTACCGACTTTTGTAGGAAGGAACATGGCTTCTGTTATTGACCATTTATTAGTTTCTGTTCATATTGTTCCATTTTGTATGGCTCCTATTGTTGTAGATTTTGGAAGTAGCGACCATAATGCCATCACCATGTTGATTTCTATTTGGGGGGTTCCGGTTAACATCCAGCATATGATAGTAGAAGACTTAACCCCCTGTAGGCAGAATGGTATTCGTATCAAATGGCGTGTGGATAATTCCGAGAAGCTGCAGCATAAAATTGTAGAAATGGGGTCTGTAGCGATACTCAAATGTTTGGACTCAGAGGCTTCCCCCCAGTGCATTATAGCTGATTTTGTGGAATTGGGTACCATCATAAAAAGATCCCTCACCATCACCAAAGGCTTAACGAAGAATGCAGCTACCGGTTGGTTTGATAATGCGTGTACCAAATCCCTTCAAGAACTTAAGCGGGCACTTTCTAAACAACCCAGAGACAGGGAGGCCATTATATACCTCAGGCTGTTATACAAAAAGCACCTAATACGTAGAAAACAAGAGCTAAGAGAGCTTGCCTGGGACGATTTGACTAAAGCAGCAGTATTGCGTGACAGTAAGCTCTTTTGGAATACGGTCAACAGCCCTTTTCTTGTAAAGGAAGATTTCCCTATATTATCAGCACAGGTTAGCGAAGATAATTGGGTATTATATTTTACAGAAATCTTTGACTCGGCTAAGGAGGACTGTGCTAGCCTTTCTACCGCCCTGTATGAACCTAAGCTATCCCTGGGTATTACCCTTCAAGAGGTGGAAATGGTCATCAGCCAGAGCAAAGGGGGGAAGGCACCGGGACCTGATGGGGTCCCGGTTGACCTGTATAAATCTAACCCGGCACTTTGGAGCCTGCTCCTGACCCAGGTGTTCAATGCATCAGTTACCATCCACCTGGAGTGAATCCATAATTTTACCGATCTATAAGAAGGGAGATAGAGAGAGGCTAAGAACTACCGCCCTATCTCCCTTCTGGATTCCTCACTCAAGATTATGAGCAGGGTCCTACTGGTGCGACTGGAGGAATGGGCGGAGGAAAATAAAATTCTAGCTGAATCTCAATATGGCTTCCGTAAGGGTCTTGGGACAACAGAGCAGTGTATTAATCTCGATCTTATCATCGGGAAATACACTAAAGCGAAACAGGGCTCTTTATTTCTCTGTTTCGCTGACCTCTCAAGTGCCTTTGACCTAGTGGACACCCTGTCCCGGTCCTGCTATATGCAGATGACACGGTTTTACTCTCGCGTACTCCGAATGGACTCCAAAACCTTATGAATTATTTTTACGACTTTATCAAGGGGAGAAAACTAAAAATAAATAACTCTAAGACCTTCATTATGGCCTGCGGGAAACGGATGAAACGTTCTAAACCATTTCATTTTAATAATCATAGAATTGAGGTAGTGGACAAATTCTGTTATCTTGGCATAACTTTTAATAATAGAGGAGCTTGGGCACCTGAGATTTGAAACGTGAATGCCAAGATGGGCAAAAGCTCCTCTGGAGTATTCCGCTTTGCATTCAAATTAGGCAGTCGTCGCATCCCTGACATGTTAAACATCTATAGGCATAGATGTGTATCTATTGCCTTATACGGTTCAGGTATATGGGGCTACTGTAAACACAGGGATCTACAAGTTACAGAGAACCAGTTCCTTAAAAGACTCCTTTGCCTTCCCTCCTCGGCATCTACTGAACTAAGTCATAGAGAGCTGGGACTTGATTATCTTACAGGTTTAACGGGATTGAGACCTCTTATGGCTTGGAGGTCAATTTGGGCTAAGGATGAGACAGGATTTACCAGGCAAATCATTTTAGACTGTCTTCGGTTGGATAATGTCCGTGAGATCCCCTGGTTAAATTATGTTTCATCTTCCTACAGTGAAATTTTTAATCTTGACATTTTTGATGAGCCCCTGAGTGCTGTCACTATACCTAAAAAGGAGCTTAAAAACGTTTTTCTAGGGACCAAATCTAACCTGCGTAGTGTTCAATGTAGCCTCTCGTCAACCCATGTTTTTTACCACTCTAACATGTCGGTTGTCTCGGGCTTGCCTATGTATTTAAAAGCCATTACCAAACAATCTCACCAGTTTGTTCTCACTAGGTTGAGATTAGGCATTGCCCATAACCTGGTGGCCTTTCCACAGATGAAAATTTATAGCCCAACACCTTGCCCTTGTGACGGCTCAACTAAGCAAAGCACATTGCACATTATGCTTATTTGCCCTTTTTATCTGCATCTTCGTCTTTACTATCTCAAACCTGTTTTTAAGAAATACTTTGTGTTCACTACTGCCCAAGCGATGAAATTGTTATTTGGTCTTGATATGTTGGACATTTGCTTTTTTACCGCTACCTTTATATTAAAAGCTGTCTCCCATAGGAAAAGCCTGGTGTTCTAACCGTGGTTTTTCTATAAACATTAGATTGTCTGGCCGACATACTTGATGCCATTTAAGTTGCTTCGTTTACTGTAATATCTGATGCATGTTCTGTATTTTATTCTGTATTTTAACAATGTATGTTTTTATGATTGTTTTTTAATAATCGAATAAAGCTTTGAAATTTGAATTTGAATGTTTACCTGGCTTCTAATCTCATAAAGAGATTAGTAGAGTGTGTCTAGAAATAAATACATATATATTTTATATATATACCTGTGTGGTGTCTTTTCATTTGGTAATTCAAGAGATTATAAGGTAAAACAAGCTGCTTTACATTCCTCTGAGACTTAGCCTGAAGGCTGCTCTCCACAGCTACCACTAGGATAGCTTTCTTTAAAAGGTTGTCTTAACCCCTTCAGCGCTGCGCGGATTCCCCCGCGGTGCTGAAGGGTTCGAGCGCGGGCGGGGCCATGACGGAACGGTTCCGTCATGAGCACAGCTCAACCGATGCTCATGACGGAATCGTTCCGTCATGAGCATGGAAGGGGTTAAACCTATCTACCATAAGAGTCGAATTGGACTGGTGCAAGGTGGCCACTATAACTAGTGACCAGCATATGCCAGGCCAACTTCTCACAAACTCTAAAAGGATCTTTAATCCTTCTCTAGAAGACGTGTTTCTGTGGAACTGCAGCTACTTGCCAAAGATTCAAAACAGGCACGGACATACTTTAAAAAACAGGCTGCCGATTAACACTCCTGCCGTTCCAACCACTCCGTTTCAAAAGAAATCATAGCCAACTCCAGACAAAAATCCCAAAATCTTGAGTATTCTTTTGCATCACCGTCACTCTTTCAGGACGTCTGCCAAAGCATTGTTCAACCAGAAATAAGAAGACAATGTTGTGTATAGCCATCTTGTAGGAAGAAAGCCATCTCTGCACCATGTGCAGTTTTCCCACGTGCTGTAATGCACTGTAATAGCATCTCCTAACAACACCACACCCACTGCTTCCTGTCTTTCCTCGGCTGCAGTCACCACACCGAGGATAGGTATTTTCTGTGGTCACTGTAAGTAGGTTTGCTTTCTCAACCAATGAAAATGGTAGTTGAAATGTACATTTTCTTGGCAGACTCAACAGCAAAGAAAATACAGGTAGAATCTTATTATATGAAATTAGTTAAACATTACTGGGAGTGTTCCAGTAGGAAGGAAACATTACAGTGGATAAATACTAAGGGGCATATTATCAAGGACGGCGTAAAAATTATCGCCGTGGCGATAAAGGGCTTGATAATATGCCTTTGAGAATTCCCATAGAACCCCATGTTTCACACCAGAACCTGGGCTTCTATTGGAATCCCCAAGGGCATATTATCAAGCCCATTATCGCCGCTTTAGCGGCAGTTTTCTGCCGCTAAAGCGGCGATAATTTTAACGCCGTTTGTTGATAATATGCCCCGAAGTTCGTTCAGGGGAAAAGTCTACATACTGTATCAGTTGCAAATGAATCCTGATTCAGACATAAACTCTCATTTGCGCCCACATCAGGGTCACTGGCCCAACGGTAATTGGCGCTATTCTGTTTAGTATTTTTTCACTGTACATCTTTGAAACAGAACTATACAATTTCATAAGAATTTGACCTAGGGCCGAATTTGCAGTTTGCTGGACGTACTCTGTATGTCAGGGTGGTGGGGGATATTTTGTCAACCACATTGACGGACTTCTTTCTGCCAAATTTAGATGTAAATTGCTGGCTCAGCAATGGTCTTTGTACCTTGACAGGAACTGCCACACAGCCATTCTGGACAATGAACAAAACATTTAGTTGACGTCTGAGGTCGGTTTTAATGGCCATCCATCAAGTTCTTACAAAGATTTTGTTTTTAGAAAATAAACTCTCAAAGAAAAACAAAACACTCATGACCACCACATCCAGTGAGTTTTTGGTCTTTGGTGGGGGGGTTATTATTATTTTTTTGCCCTCACTCCCATAAAAACGATAAAACATGGTCCACCGTGAACATGGTGGCCGGAGTAATGTCCTCCCTTCAATGGCACCTACTCTGACAGACCATCCAACAAAGCTTTCTGTCCATGGAGCCAATGGGGGCTCGGTCGAAAGAAAGATGGTGGTCGTCCTGACCCTAAGCAGGGATGGACCATCAGTTTGGCCCACAGGGTACTTCGTCGTAATCACAATGGAGTACTCTCCTCACCAAACTAAACCAGGACTAAGACTAATCTTTTGTCTTGATTTTTATCAGTTTGAAATAATGTTCATTGAATTTCCTCATGGGTACATACACGATAAGTCACAGCTTCACCAAGGGCCTCATACACCATCACAGGTCTGGCTTGAGCAGGATGCTGCTGTGCTGTTTGTCACGAACAAGGGCACTGCGATCCTACTAAACTAATATAAAGTATAAAGGCAGTGTATCGATCTGAGAAAGATCTGTGAGAAGGACATATTTCAAATGAACCATATTCTGTGAAAGAAATAAAAGTGTTCATCTATTATTATATTACAGTCAATTCACTTCTCCCTTTACGTCATCAGTGTGAAATAGTCCAAAATTATATAGTTTGGCTCTTTGCTTACTAAAAGATTCAACTGCAAGTGAAACACAAAGGCCCTCGTTCCAGTGGCACTGGAAATTGGTCAGGTTTTCCCACCTCTTGCATTGCAGATATCGCGGTTACCAGAACATTCTGGGGGTGGTGAAAATCCGACCCAACTACGAGCTGTATCCACTAAGAAATGAGGAATCACTCAGGGAATTAGTAATTACAGATTGAATTCCTCCAGTAATTCCTCATTTTGGGCTGGACTTTAACTTCGATGTTTCCACTGTTTCCAGCAGCTACAAAAACTTTCAAAGTAAAACAACTCATAATTCCTATGGGGCCAGTAACAACTGTGACCAGTCCAATCAGAATTAAGTTGTCACTAGTAATGAGAGAAAAAGTGGTAGAACTCTAGGTTCAACTATTAGACGCACTTTGAGGAAGTGTAGAAAGGGTGCTCTCTGACTTCTATTTTGAATTTATGAATGTGGTGAAATATGTTTAAGTGCAATGTGCTGTAAAGTAAATAGCCAGGACAAGCCATGGTGTAACACATGAGACGGTGATCGCTTGCCCGCTTTTCTGTGTGACCTGTATCATAAGGAAAAATACATACTTTGTGGAGGAAGCTGTACCAGGGGTGGCTCCTCCGCTAAGGTGGAGGAGTGTCGCCCCACTGCTCTTTGAGCAGGAAAAATAAAATGATAATAACACAGTTATTATCATTTTATTTTTGTAAGGTTCAGGGCTGGGTTAGGGTGGGGCGGGGCTGGAGGCACAGGGGGAGGAGTGGTTTGTGCACACTAAATGCACATGACTGCTTAGCCGGCCGTCTGGCACAGTCTGGTGGGGAACATGCTCAGGCCTCCAGTCCCCATCTGAACGCCAATTCACTGCACTCAGACCGATCACAACGCTGCATTTCAGTGTTGTGATTGGCTATGAAGAGCCTCCGTGCTTCGTGGTTCCCGGACTCGCCGGAGAAGCGAGGAGAGACGACCGGTGGAAGAGGAAAGTGTTTTTGGCATTTTTTGTTCCCCTTGCCACCCTCCTTCCCTGGCAGCTGCTACTGAGTTGTACACCCATACTGGCCTAAAGCAAAACCTAACATCTAATAAAGGGCACAGGGCGTCTCAGTGCATTACAGGCTAAAGATAGGCAAGCCCAAAAACAGCACAAGTAACCCTCATAATTAAATTTGATTTTGGGGCAAGACTGAACTCTCACTAATGAAGTATGGGCCAGATGTACTAAGGCTCTTTCTGGTAGCAAAGGGTCCTATTCGCAAAATCTAACTGTTTTCAACATGGCCTTTTGGTATGTACCATCTACAAATGTGATTCTGTAACACGTTACCAAATCACAATTTGGGTTTGCGACTATACCAAATAGGTATTTTGAAGGGGTGAGTTTAGGGCATCCCTTCCACATAGCGATTCGAAATGGGATGCATTAATGTTTTGCAACTGAAATTTGGTCCCAAAAAATTAATTTTTTAGGGACTACAGAAAAATGTAGCGGTAGCTCATTCGCAAACAAGAAAGGATCCCTATGGGACCCCTACCATTATGTGAATGTTGACAAAAACCTTTTAAAAAAGATTTCTTAAAATATTTTTGTAAAACATTTCATTTTTTTAAAACGCATCCTGTTTTCCCTGACGGAAAACGTGGCTGCATTAAAAAAAAGTATTGCTTTATTAAAAGCAATCATAGACATGGTGGTGTGCTGACCCCAGCCTTCCTGTGGTGGGAGAAAATCATGATAGTTCACAATTTGGAAAGTACTTTAATAATTTTGATAAGGTAGATCTAATTGCGACCCACTGTGATTCGGTATTTTGCAAACTGATCTATTACTATATTAGTCGGTTTGCAAAATACTACACTGGTCTCAAAAATACTGGTCACAAATTGCAAACAGTGTTTTGTATATGTAACCTTGTTTCCTTCTTTGGACACCAACGGTCGGATACCAAGAAGCTCTGTTGACTAGCATTGACACCCGGAAATCATTATTCTGGGTTTGGGTGGGATCTGTTAACATTTTGGAAATATTCTAAGTCATCTGGGCTCAGTCTAATTCAGTTGTCCTGCCTTGCTTCTAGAGCTAATGAGAAACCATCACAAAGAGCAGACATTTCATAGAAATCTAAAGGCCCTGCCGTCTTCTATTTTACTACTTTGTCCTAAAGATTGCAAACATAAAGATAAACGAAAGTGAGAGACCTGAAACTTAAGAGTTTCCGATTTTAGCCAAAGATGCCTAGGATCATTTTCACCATGGGTCTCGATGTTATTGGAAATATAGCTCTTTACTGAACAAGCATTATAACTATGTTTAAGGCATGACTCTACTCGAGAAAGTGCCATGATATTTTATTTCTGGCAGTATCAATCAATAATATGTATTTTTAGGTGCACCACTTTCCTACCAGTAACTAACACAGCTATCCTTTGTAAAAAGATATCCAGAATGACAACATGCTACAAGGCCATACTGACGGGGTACTGTGCGTAATATAAATACCAATAAAATAAAAGGCATAGGGCCTTATTTGAATTCTTGGCGAACTGCTTACTCCGTCACAATGGCGACGGATATCCCATCCACCGAAATATAAATCCCACTATATGATATGGGATTAATATTTTGGAGTATTGGATATCACTCACCGTTGTGTAACCCATCAGCCAAGACGTAAATCAGGTCCTTAGTTCTGAGCAAACTACGGGTTTATTGTGTATGATCAGCTGTGCCATACAGTATGTGAGTTTAAAACCCTCTGCTACCCACTACAATATATCTTAAAATTCTGTCTCACTGTCTGTGTATGAGCAGCTGTAGCTTAAAAACTTCCACCAGCATTAACAAAAAATCCTTCTATTACTTTGATACACATACATCCCTTCAATCTTTGATAGACGTAAGAATCTAGAAGTTGCTACAGACTACAGATCCCAGAATGCATTTGCAAGTATTCCTGAAAGCGCGGCAACCATTATGCAATGCTGTGATTACTTGGAGTCCTAATATTCCTCTGCACTGGATTCTCTTTTTCAGGCCTTGTCACGGAATGGTAGTACACACTCCTGTGATTACTTTTTTTCAACCAAATCATGTGACTCAACCATAGGCTTCCCGCTGCCTGAAATGCTTACAAGCGATGTGTGCAAAAAATCTCGTGCATACATGTGTTATTGAACCTTTGTATTTGAGAACCCCTAGCCAGCTCCCGTTTGTGTTTTTTGCAGAGTTTTATATAGTACGAACTTGACCCGAATCCAATCAGGTATCAGAGCGCTTTACATGGCACCAGTTACGTTACATGAGGACACACATTCATTTTATTTTGATTAGGCACAGGGACATTAAGTGATTTGCCCAGAATCACAGGATGTTCAGTGTCATTAACGAGATTCGAACCCAGTTCCGAGGTCGAGCTCCCTAGCCGTTAGGCCAACTCCTCTCCCCTGTTTGTCTGCTGGCTAGCCAGAGTTTATTCCATGTTCCATTGTGTCCTGAATTGCATTTTTTTTCTCTTCCCATATTTAACCCTGTAAAGATCTGCAGCTGCTAAATACCTTCCTTTGTTTTTTGTACCTCAGTTTTTTGGTCGAAGCCTACTAGACAGCACAGCTGTCTGTTTGCTAACGACTTCTTGGTGACATTCTGAAAGCTCCCCTGGAAATGTATTCCGCCGACTACTTACTATTGGCTTTGTGGTTTTTTACTCACTTTTGCCTGATTTATATTTGCTGGTTTTATTTGTTTTAGCCTGGCCAGCTTGAGTTTGTCCCTTCCCTTGCCTAAACGTTATTTACTGTGGTCTTCTACCGGTACTGGATTTCTGTAAACAGGCCTTTAAATCTTGTTCTTATCTTGTGACATTTGCTGTGCATTCAAAGACAGAGTTCAAATGTCAGATTCTCTCTTCCAGGGAGCTTGGTGTTTACTTATCTTTCTCTAACTTTCAAGTAAGAGGATTTATGTGACAATCATGCTGGCTCATGGGGTAGTGCTTGAGGAAGGCTGTACAATATTATAATTATTTGTACCACGCAACAAAATGTAAATGTCTGTAAATGAACCGGGCAGATATTTCAGAATTTAACAGAATTAGAAAAGAGGAAATGTAGTACTTTGGTAATTCTGAAGGGTGGTGGAAATAGATAGTTTAATACAATCAAAACAAATCAATACACTAGGTGATGACATTTCCACACATTATCGTTGATGCGCTGTATATTTTTACCAGTAAAACTGTATATCTGTGCAAATGCAATGGTCAATTCAATTAAAGATGTGCTGCCTGTTATGGCAGTGTGCTACCACACCATGTATACTGCACTCTACCCCACTTCACTCTGTTATGCAACACTCCACTCTCCGCCACTAGACTCTACACCAAGCTACTCTATGCCACTCCACTCTACAACACTGTACACTATGCCAATGCACTTGACTCTGTACCACTCCACTCTACACCAGTGCACTCAATGCTAATCCACTCTGTGCTTCTCTAACCTACTCTGCACTCTATACAACTGCACTCAACCATGCACTACTCCACTCTACTCTGAAACCGTCTACTCTACACCACTGCACTCAGTGCCATTGCACTCAGTGCCACTCTACTTAGTGCCACTGCACTCTACTCTGCGCAACTGCACTCTATTCTGTGCCACTACACTCAATGCCAATACACTCTACACCACTTTACTCAAAACCAATGCACTCTATGCCAAACTACTCTGCACCACTGTGCTCTACATCACTAAATTCTACTTTGCAACACTCCGCTATTGCTCTACACCATTGTACTCTACAACACTGCACTCTATGCCACTCTACTCTACTGTGCACCACTGTACTCTATGTCAGGGCTCTTAACACCACTATACTCTGCACCACTCTACGCCACTGGTCTGCACTCCACTCCACACCAATACACTCTACGCCACTCTACTATACACCACGGCAGTCTACTCTGTAAAACTGCAATCTCTGCCACTGAACTCTAAGTCACTGCACTCTACAATGCACCACTCTACTCTACTCTGCAGCCGTCTACTCTATGCCCCTGTCCTCTAAACCACTCTACATCACTGCCCTCTACACCGCTCTACTCTCAACCAATGAACTCTACACCAATCTACTAAACACCATTTTACTCAAAACCAATGGACTGTATACCACTGCACTCCACGCCAACTACTCTACACCACTGCACTCGCTGCCACTTTACTTTACTCTGCAACACTCTATGCCACTGCACGCTATGCCACTGCATGCTACACCACTCTATTCTACCCTACACCACTGCTCTCTGTACCACTCTACTCTGCGCCACGTTACTCTGCAAGATTGCACTCTCTGCCTTAAAACACAATGCTACTCTACTCTGCCACTGCACTCCAAGCGACTGCACACTATGCCATTGCATGCTACGCCACTCAACAACATTGCACTCTATGTCACTGCACTCTACGCCACTCTATTCTACTCTGCACAACTGTACTCTATGCCACTGCTCTCTGGACCACTCTACTTTACGCCACTCTACCCCGTGCCACTGCACTGAACTCTGCAAGACTGCTCTCTCTGCCACTTAACTCCATGTCACTCTACTCTGCACCACTGCACTCTAAGCCACTGTATGCTACGCCATCCTACACCACTGTGCTCTACATCACTCCACTGTATGCCACTCTATTGTACTCTGCACCACTGTACTCTCTGCCACGCTACTGTATGCCACTGCACTACTCAACTCTACACCTCTATACTGCACTCTATGCGGATGCACTCTACACCGCTACACTCTGTATCACTCCATGCTACTCCAAACTATTCTGCACCAGTGCAATCCACACCACTGCACTATATGCTACACTTCTGCATTCTACCCTGTACCACTTCCCTCGACCCTGAACCACTCCACTGTACACAACTTAACCCTACTTTGAAACAATCTTGTCTATTCCATTGAACTCTATGCCACTGCACTCTACTCTGCACCACTCTACTTGAAGACACTCTATCTTAAGTCACTGCACACTATGCCAATGCATTATACATCACTTTACTCAAAACCAATGCACTGTATGCCAATCTACTCTGCACCACTGTTATTTGTGCCACTTCACTCTAGGCCACTTAACTCCACTCCACTCTACAAACACTCCACTATATGTTGCACTACTCCTACTCCACTTTATGCCACTTCACTCTACAACACATGCCACACTGCAACACTACTCCACTTCATGAAGCTCTAGGCAACTCCCTTGATGCCACTCCATGCCACTTTACTCAACTATATTCTCTGACACACTACTCTACTCCACTCCACTCTACTCCACTCTTTGCCACTCCACTGAAATCTATGCCACTCAACACTCAAATCCACTTTTTACCATTCCACTCTCCTTCACTACGACACTCTATGCCACTCAACTCTGCAACAATCTACTCTACAAAACTCTACTCCGCTCTACTCTACAACACTCTACTCCACCCTAGCAACACCCTCTATGCCACTCTTTAGATTGGCATAGAGGGTGCACTGCACTCTATGACACTCCACGTCACTCAAGTCTACTCCACTTTATGCCCTTCCACTCTGTAACACTCTACTCCCTCCACAACACTATACGCCATTCCATAACACTCCATGCTACTCAACTCTACTCTACATCAGTCTACGCCACTCCATAACAATTCACTTTATGACACTCCACTTCACATCACTCCCCTTTACTCCACTACATTTTAGCCATGCTGAACAGCAGCTAAACTGGTGTACAACATGGCTAAAACATATTGGCAAAGCCAATAGCTTTTGCATACACAAGATCTATTGGCTTTGCCAATGCTTGTTCTTCTTTCCCAGCTTCCATGTTTTCTTTGCTTCCTGTTCTGTTTACCTATACTTCTGGGCATTTTTGTCCACTGTGCTTACTCAGTCTATTTCTGTTCTTAGTGCCTCTATCTACTCCCCAGTCTCCTTTTTATTGCTCAGTGGTATTTTTGGACTTTTGTTTCTCTTTTTTTTCTTTGATATTTCGTAAATACATTTAAGTCTGTCTTTATATTGTTTTCTATTGTTAGGTTCCTGTGAGCTAACTTGCTTTTTTGTTATCCAAATGTGCCTTGATGCAGTGCTTTTTCGCTATTTCATTTCCCGTTTCTTCTGCCTTAGCTTTTTCAATCTAGAACAGTCTTCCGTATGATGCTGCCTTGTATTCTTTTGCAAAAAGAACAATTGATGGACAGAATGCAGAACAATGTCATACATTCACCCCAGTACAAAGATCTGGGCCTAAATCCGTTTTGTATTCTTTTGAGCTACTAGTGATTTTGTAAACGTAGTATTTTTTTACTTGTCTTTGCCTAACTTTGCTACTTTTATACAGATATCGGCTCCTAGATACAAAGAGGAATCTCTGCCCATTCATTTGTCTTTTGTTATATTGCTTCTTAAGTACCTTAATTGTCACAGTGTAATATTGCTATAATATGTGGGGCATTTCGTGAAGTTCCTACAAATCCGTAGGATCTGTGCATTGTTTGGACAACATAAACTAAGGACTTAGGGTCTAGACTGATTCCAAACACCCACGCAGAATATGTTGGCCTATAGACCTGCTAGATCACAGTGCCACCGTAAGCCCTCCTAACCTACCAGGGAGCAAATGGTTTCTGGCAACCACTGAACATGACAACCCTGACCCCTCGGGGACCATGGAAATAGTATAGAACCTTTCGCTCAGTCACTTGTGCCTAATTATTCTCAGAGAAATATACAGAGAATACACAGTGGGACGTTTTCAATAATATTTATTGAACCAATGTTTTTCATGCATAAAATGCGTGTGCTGCAATGATTAGTAGATAGAAGCAGATAAATGTGATTACAAGCACTAACAGTGTAAATAGTAGATATAGTTCTACCATAGTGCTAAAGCAATGTATATATATATATATATATATATATATGCAGGCATATAGATCACATGGCAGTAATTGAGCGTACTTCCACGATGCGGACCCTACTCTGAGTGTTTCTAGAGTGTGTGGAGGTGTAAAGCCAAGAATCCCCCCAAAGGACGAACCAACCCCATTACCTGATGGGATAGAGTGAAGGACCCCATCTTGCTCACGAACCGGACACCCTCACAAGATGTCAGACCACTGCGCGGTGATTCCTCAGCATGCAAGGACCTCGGTGTCTGTGGACGTGGCTCCTCTGGCAATTTATCAGGATGCTCATCTTTTTTTATAGAAAGCAGTCTTGCAATGTGTGTATACATTTGTGATGTTATAGAGCCCTGTCGCCCCGTGGATGAAGATAGTGGTGACATTTGTACATAGTGAGAAACGAGACCTTGTACATGATGTTCAGGGCATTGTGATAGTGTTGTGTGAAGCTGGATGTGAAAACAAGTTTAGTTTCGGAGAAACTAACCCAACATTGTTGTGCATGCAAATATGTGTAAAAGGTCCCAGCTGAAAATGTTATTTGTGAGGACAATGTAAGAAATAAGCTGCTTCACTACAAGATTATTACATCTAGGATGATATAGAGAAGTGGTAACATGCTTGATGACAAAATAAGCAAGAACAACTTTAAATTCTTGTGAAACAAATTGGGGGCCATTATCAGTGGCAATCTTATCTAGAACGCCTTCCTTGAAAAGCAGCGTTTCCAAAATGTTCTTAACTATAGCAGTGGTGATATTATTCACAAATGCAAACTGCGGCCACCTAGACAAATAATCAATAACCACAACCACATACTTGACCTGGCCTTTGACCACTCCTACAGGACCAATAATATCTTAGCCTAACTTAGATAATGCTTTGTCAGTTACAGAAACAGCAGTCACAGGGCTAGGAATGATGACTTGGGTTTTATCACTTGCAAAACAAAACCTACATTGTCACACAAACAGATCATCATCTTTGTCCATTCCTACCCACAAGAATAGTTAACCTATTCTTCTCTACACAGTTCGCAGGCTAATTTGACCTTCGTGTACTAACTCTACCACTCTGGACCTTAAAGATACAGGAACAACTACAAGATCAGACCTACGAAGCAAACCCTTGACAATGGACAATTCAGATTGAATATGTCAATAAGCATCCACAAAAGATGATAACTCAATGACTGCAATGTATTCCTCCTTCTTAATGCTCATCCCGATCTTCTTGACAACACACCAAAGGCAGCCTTGAAAGAAAATCTGTCATACTGTTCTTTATGTCTTGAATGTATTCTATGTAATAGCAAAACTCTTGTACTCTATACTGCCATTTAGCTATTCTAGGAGTGACTCTTACGGCAACCTTGGCAGTAAACATATCAAATGAAGGTTTATGAGCCACTCTTACTACAACTTCCATCCAGCACAAATACTGGTGAAAATAGTTAACACCACACCAGCAGGCCAAAGCTTCATGCTCAACCACCAAATAGGATGGTTCAGCACCTTTTAAACTATGACTAGCAAACGCTGCAACCTCTTCCTTTCCATTCCTCTTCTGCAACAAAACAGAACCCAAACCATGTTTACTGGCATCTGCAATTACAAAACTGAGATTTGGTGTGTCAAACAGTTTCAGAGAAATAGCATTAGCATTGCTTTCTTGATGTCGTTGAATTCTTGCTCACACACATCACTTCCAAAAAAGTTTAATTTTTCTGTAATAATTGACGCATAGCATGTGTTCTTTCAGCACATTTTTTTTTTATAAAACTCCATCAATCCCATAAGTGATCATAACTAATCCTTTCCTTGTGGAATACCGGCATAAACCATGTGGTGAGGAGCCAAATTCTCTTTTGGCTCCACACCACACACAGACGATTTATGACCCAAATAATCCACTGCAGACACTCCAAATCTACATTTCCCAGCCTTAAGGGTGACCCCCTTTTCCTCTAGTATAGTTAGTGCATGTGTCAATTTCCTGTTATAGCTGCTTTTGTCTTCCCCATATATTAACAAATCATCCTCAAAACAAATGACCCCCTTCACATCTTTGAACCACGTGTGCATAAGATGTTGGAATATGGCTGAAGCCAAAACTAACCACAGGGCACTCTTTAAAAAATGAAAATACCCGTCCGGAATGATAAATTAAGTTAAATTGCGAAAATCATTACAAAGCACTATCAGGTCATATGCAGAAGTCATGTCAAGTGTTGAAAACACTTTAGCACCCTTGATCGATCAAGGATAACATTTCTGTTATATGCGGCAAAGGATGGCGACACCCCCATATTCTAGAATTTAGATTCCTCAGGTCCACACACATACTCAAACTGCCATGAGCTTACATGCAAGTACGGCAGAGGACAACCATACAGAGCTCACAATGGGTTCAATGACAACGTGCTTGTGTAGTTTGTCCAGTTCTTTTCGTAACTCTGATCCCTGATACTTTTATGGGAACCCTTTTAACACCGATGCACCCAAACAATCCTTTTACGCAGGACATGTTCAGAATGATAAGAATCCAGAATAATTTCCAAACTATAGGCTCCATTACGATGGCGAGTGAATCGTAACGGAAAATGGGACCGACCGCTAGAGGTGCGGCGGTCCCACGTGGCCAATTAGGATGCGCCCGCCACACTGGCGGGCGCATTCTTGCCTTTAACATTGCGGCGGGCAGTGCTGTAAACAGCACTCGCCGCAATGTTAAAGAGGCATGTTGTGCATTGCCATGCACAACGTGACAGGCACCGCGCGGTGCCTGCCACCTTGTGTATGGCAATGTAGGGGGGTACCATAGGTACCCCCCAAGTGCAACCCCCCAACCTCCCAGGGGCCCGTAACGGGCCCCCAATGCAATTTCCGCCGGCCTTTCAAGGCCTTGTAAAATGCACATCATAATATGGATGGTAGTGCCTGCTCAGCACCGCCACCATATTGTGCCCCAGATCCAGACGGCAGGCAATCGTAACGATTTCCTGCCGGCGGAAAAGCGGCAGACGGTCTTCCCATCCGCCGCGGTACCCCCCGCCGTACTAATATGGCAGGGGGTAAATTAGGTACAGATGGCGGGCGGATTGCCACTGCCAGGCTGGCCATGGCGTTCCACCCGCCATCATAATAGGCCCCTATGTATTTCTGACCACCTTAATAATGATGGGCCGTATTTGGTCAAAAGCAACAATGGTGAGTGTAGAATTCCCTTTAAAGGACAGAGTGGTATCAAACAGTCTAATTTTAGATTTTCTCAACTTTTCTAGTCATCTATGCCACCCAACATGAACAGTGATTCAGAATCCACAAAACAGACACTTGACAATACAGACTCTTAAACATTGTGATATCCATCTGCATCACTTAATTTCCACCAAACGTTGATTCTTGTGAGACCTCCACATAAAATACTACACTCTCATCATTAGAGTCAGATGATATTTGTTCAACTTCAAGTTCACTAACATTTTCAACAACTTTAGTTTTCCCATTCCTTTTATTAGATTTGAACACCTTTATAAAGTGACCCTTCTTTTTATAATCCATACAAAAGTTGTCAACAACAGGACATGACGTTGAAATTCCTAAATGATTGGCACTCCCACATCTGTAACTCAATAGTGTTTTCCTTATTCTGGCCTTCACAGTGTTCTTTTTTCCCTTGGTACTTATTTCAGCTACCAGTTCTTTAGACAATGAAGAGTTGTGATTAGACATTTGAGCCATTAAGGGCACAGTAATGTCAATACTCACAGCTATTTCTACTTCCTTGTTTAATGTTAGATTGGTGTAGTTAATACTTCTCAGGTTTTCTTATTATTAATATGTTCCACAATTTGGTCCCTTATAAATTTAATTCATCTTCAAACTCTTTGTATTTACATGTGGAGGTTAATGTCCTTCAAGCACCAATACTCTCTGTAGACTCCCCAACTAGTCAATGGTGTCTATCAAATTATGTCTTTCTAGTATTAAAGTTTTGTATCCAACATCTTTACCACTGATGCATACTCATCCACTACATCACCGTCACCCATAATAGACTGGTGGGGTAGATGTTTTAAACATTTTCTTCTTTCTGGTCCGAAACAATGTCTTAATAAAGCATTCTTTTTCTTATGTGTAAAAACTTGACAATCTATTACCTCCAGATATACCTCAAAACCTTTCGTCCATTGCTCCTAATCCATGGTAGGATGGCCTGGCCTTGATAAAAAGGATGGGAGAGGCACTATACTTTGGTGCATGTTATATGCTGTGAGCCTGCAAAATAACACTCATGTAACAATAAACCTTTTTTAAATATGAAAGAACACTGGCACTTAAACTGTAACAGTGGTCAGAATAATGAAAATCCTTGTGACATAGAGACACCTGATGTTGAAAGAGAATATGAAAGCTTGCACAAGTAACATAAAGTGTGTGTAAGGGCGCATATTTCCCAAACTTGTGGGTGTGTCACCGCTCCTTGACACACAACAACATAACCAACAGTACAGAATTAATCAAAATTTGTTAATGAGGTGTGTGTGTATGTGTCACCATTCCTTGGCACACAACTTCCTACAAATGATGCTGGTTCTGAATAAATTGGTGATGAACTTGCAGAAATTTCCGACTTCCGTAGAAGAATTTCCCAAACCAAAATGACCACCAAACGTAGCGTCCAATCAATGATGTCTTCGCTTTAGGTGAAGATTGGGAAACAACGCAATTAAAAATCACCACCACCTGCATAGATACGGTGTACAGCTCGATGACTTAGCAAACCAACGGCAGACAGATACGGTGTCCCAAGGCAAAACGGCTGCTGCATTTCGTCGCTGGGAGCACCAAAGACGATTTCCCCAAGTGGGAAACCGCTTCTCCTGTATGTCCCAGAATGGGAACAACGTCACTCGTATATCCAGCCAGGGCACAAGTCGGGGGTACACGCAGGTACACGGTGTCTACTCACTATTTTCACAGGGTGGACGCCACCCTCCTGCCAAGAACATGGGCCCCATAGAAATATGCTGAACTTGTCCCAGTGTAACTGTGACACATTCAGCCGCTCAGCGAGGGAGCTTTTTTTTCACCTGCAGCTGGGCCGAAGTTAAGGGGCAATCAGGCCTCCTTTTGTTTCAATATCCTGACTGGAGGTGGTCTGGAACCTCACACTTAAATGTGAGTGCCACGGAGGGGAAACAAAGGACGCAGCTTGTTATCTTTTCACAGGTACTTAAGAGAGGCATGCTATTGCCTTTGTTCAGTCATTGTATATTAGAGATGCATGCACTGTAAGAATGTCAGGTGTGTTGGCCTGTCCCAGTATTTAATAATTTTAATAGCACTATTTTATTTCTTTTCTAGTGCTATGCAACCCAATACAGGGCGTCAGATCTCTTTATGTAAAGTACACATTATACATTGACAATAGATCATGTACATGTGTAAATCAATGTACAAAATGAGTTACATGAGACAGGGTTACAAGGTGCAGGAGTAGCATGTCCTTCATAGCTCACTGTGCTATATTACAAGGATTACAATTTATGAGCTGCAGGTAACAAGAAGATCTCTGTGTTAAAAGCAACAACCCACCATACTATCTACATAAAATAAAAATCTGTCATCTGTATGTTACCTGATATGCTTTGCAGGAGACACATTAACCCTTTCTGCTACTTTGATTCTATCTGGGACTTCCTCACAAAACACAGATCTCTCCAACAAATGCATTCACCTCCAGAGTAATCTCACCATTATTATTATTCCCTGAGATCTACTGGGCACCTTTACAGCGGATGCCTTAACACATAAAATATTTCCAAATGCAGACTGTGCAACCAATTAAGCAGAACAAATCTACTGCCATGCTTCTCCTTGTTGCCAATTTCTATGTGACAGGGTTTAAAAAAATAAATATATTAGTTGTGGCCTGATTTTGCGTCGGGATTGCGCCACTGTTTTGGCACAATCCCGACACCAAATTCTATTTGTTAAATCACATAATGTGCTTAAATGTACTCATGATATATCTGATAAACATGTATGAGGTCTTAATACCTGATGTCACTTCTTGTGATGTCACATTTAGTGAGGTCCCTTCCTGTAATGTCACGTGCAATTTCACGCATCGTGACATCTTGCGCTGTGATGGCACACGTTATGAAACAGCCCTCATCGCCGCCACCCACGACATCAGGGCCATGATGGATAACAGAGAAACCACGGCCCTCATCCTCCTGGACCTCTCGGCCACCTTCGACACCGTCTGCCACCACACCCTCCGCACACGCCTCCACAACACAGGGATCCGCGACAAAGCACTGAACTGGACCATCTCCTTCCTCACCAACAGAACCCAGAGTGTCTGCCTCCCGCCATTCCGCTCTAAAGACACCAAGATTATCTGCGGCGTACCCCAAGGATCGTCCCTCAGCCCGACACTCTTCAACGTCTACATGGCACCGCACGCCAACATCGTTCGATAGCACGACCTCAACTTCATCTCATACGCTGACGACACCTAGCTGATCCTCTCCCTCACCAAGGCCCCCACCACCGCCAAATCCAACTTCCACGAAGGAATGAAGGCCATCGCCGAATGGATGATGAACAGCCGCCTGAAACTGAACTTGGACAAGACGGAGGTCCTCATCATCGGATCCACCCCCTCCGCCTGGGACGACTCATGGTGGCCGGCCACACTGGGAGCTGCACCAACACCCACCTACCACGCACGCAACCTGGGAGTCAACCTGGACTCCGCATTGTCAATGACCCAACAAGTGAACGCCGTCTCCTCCTCCTGCTTCAACACCCTCCGCATGCTCCACAAGATCTACAGATGGATACCCACCGGAACCAGAAGGACGGCCACCCAGGCCCTCGTCAGCAGCAGACTGGACTACGGCAACGCTCTCTACGCAGGAACCTCAACCAAACTCCAGAAACGACTACAATGTATACAGAGCGCCTCTTCACGCCTCATCCTCGACATCCCCCGCCACAGTCACATCACAGCCCACCAGAAAGACCTGCACTGGCTCCCCGTCAACAAGAGGATCACCTTTAAGCTACTCACCCACGCTCACAAAGCACTCCACAACACCGGACCAGTGTACCTCAACCAATGACTCACCTTCTACACCCTGACCCGCCAGCTTCGCTCCGCTGACCTCGCCATCGCCACCGTCCTCCGCATCCGTTGAGCAACCGCCGGCAGCAGATCGTTCTCTTACCTCGCCGCAAAAATCTGGAACACCCTCCTCATCCACCTACGACAGACCCAAGACCTGCTAGCCTTCAGGAGACTCCTCAAGACCTGGCTGTTCGAGCAGTAGCAGCACCTCCCCCGCCATCCAGCACCTTGAGACCCTCACGGGTAAGTAGTGCGCTCTACAAATGATTGATTGATTGATTGATTGATTTCACATGCATGCTGCCTTACCTGGTTAGTCTCCCCACTTCTGTTTTTAGGACTTGTGCCCTGTATCCAGCGCAGTAGTGAACATAAAAACAGTCGCCATCCTGCAGGTGAGGTATAAGAACCATGGTCATAACATTTGGCACAGGAAGACTGCTTTCCGATAAATTCCCAACAATGCACGTAGGGTCCGAGGAGCTGCTGCCAGTCGCTCATCACCGGTGAAAAGATTCCAGAACACAGTGAAGGTAAGAGTTTTATGAATATTTAATAGAGAATCTTCTTAAACCCCTGGCAGTGCAAACAGGAACACAGCAACTGCTTTTTCTTTCAACAGTAACATTCTTCCCATCCCCACATTCCAATTCTACATAACACAATAAATTCCATGAAGAAAACCCAACTCATACAGGTGACATGTATGTGCTCAGGACATTAGAAAGTTCATGGTGTCTTCTTAATGGGAGGCGGATTTATCATGAGTGCTTTGTACACTGAATTGCATTGGAGACAAATGGGAAACAAATAATAATCTTACATCTGTAATAACAACAAATAAAAAAAGAGACAATTCTAGTAGAGGTGAGCGTGGCTCTAGAAGCAATCCTGTATTATGTTTTATTACCAGCCCTGAGTCACAACAAGCGAGCATTCGTGTGCAAACACTCTGTAACCACAGTAGCCTTTACGTTTTAAACTGGACCTAATTACAAGCTTTATAGCACGCATCTCCATATGCAGAGGCTGTAAATTACTCTTTAGGCACCCCTGATAATCATCGCAGGAAAAATTCTAATACTTCGGAACCAGGTACAAAAAACAGGGGTAAAATGTGCCTGCAGGATCAAATCATGTATTTAATTTTAAGAACATTGAGCGCACTTCTCCCGAGGCTTTATTATTGGCTTGAAAGGCAAATAACCCATCTGCCCAAGCCCTCTTTCCTCTAGGCCCCAGAGACTTTCACTGTCTCACATGTGGATATTCGAGCTCTGCTTCCCCAGAGTTCATATAAAAGGGAATTAGTCGCTGTGGGGACTTATCATATGAGGTCATGGCTGCATTCAGAACATTAAAACATAGTTTCCACTTAGGTTAGGTGGGGACTCTGTAGTCTGGACACAAGGATGGGGTATTGGTTCCTGTGCTGAAGGAGAGCTAATGTAGACCAGTAGTTACATTAATAATGAAGATATCCCCTTAAGTGTTTGGACATGAAGAGTGCGATCAGTTACATCAGAAATGATTATCTCCACAAGGGAGTCATCAGCAACATAGTGAAAAACACAGGTATGAATACACCACTAAAGAGAAAAGCACAGGCCTATCAGACGTTTTAGTGGGACTCTGAAAAACAACTTAATGGGTGACTAGCAGACGATTCTTACATTTTTGCTAGGTGCCAAAGGCGCCTAATTATAAATATAGAAAAACACCATGCCATTCAAGGACAAGCATTAAAAATGCAATAGGTCTCGCCTTTTATTAAGTTAAAGTAATTTGCTTTGCTATACAATACCATTAGCAAAGCAAATGGCTTTAACTTAATCAAAGGCGAGACCTATTGCATTTTCAATGCTTGTTCTGGACTGCAGTGACACCAGGCACATCGATGTGCGCATCGTTACACTTCTCACTAGTGGAGAAGTTACAGCATGCCAGGTGAGCACATTGATGTGCACAAGCTCACACTGCTCACTTCTCACTAGTGGAGATGTTACGGCATGACGTCATGCCAGGTGAGCGTTGTCGGGGAAGGGAAATCCTTTAAAGAGAGTCATTTTCTCTCTGGATTTCCCTTCTCTTTTTGAAACTCAGGAGCAGCAGCATTGTCGTGGTGTCACCAGGGCTGTAAATAGAAGCTTTTTCAATATTATATACAAGCCATAGTTTCTGCTTATTTATCTTATGCAAGTAACAACCATTGACAAAGCCAATAGTCCAATAGAGGGGAGCGACCTTTGACCCTGTCACCAGGCAGGTCGCTCCCTTCACCGCCACGCAGCCCCCTGTGTGACCTGTGATCCGCTGCCACTGCCGCCCGTGTTAGCCCGCCTGCTTCACTGCTGAGTACTATTCTGATTGTTTTTGCATCTGTGTCCATTTTGCCTTCTGTACACCTGTGTCCGTTTTTTACCCTTGTGCCCCCTTTCTTTTTTTGTTCCCTCGCCTTCTGTGTCCCCCGCCGTTTTCCCACCACTGCGTCCCTGTGGCCCCGCCCCCTTGTCTCCCATTGGCCGCCCCGCTCCCACCTCCCAGCTGCTCCTTCCTCCCTCTGCCCCTCATATGGAGGCCGCGTAGCGGATGCGCGCAGCGGGAGCGCAGCAGGCGCGCCAAAGGCAAGCCCGTCTGCGCCTGGACCACGTCTAGCGCCAGAACCCCTGGTCCCAGTCGATGCCAGGAACCCCGACTGAGATACAACACCGCCGCCCTCAACGCACTCAACACCGGACGACCACCCGCCTGCTATCAAGCCACCCCGAAGCGCACCCACAGACCCTTCACCTGCCTAGCCTGCAAATTCACCTGCCTCCGAACATGCACACCACCCGCCGGACCTAACATCAACAACAACCACCTCAAGTGCATCCTCCTCAACACCCGCTCCGTCCACAAGCACGCCGTCGAACTCTGGGACCTCCTCGACACAACAGCACCGGATGTCGCCTTCCTCACGGAAACCTGGATGAACACCTCCTCGGCCCCCGACATCGCCATAGCCATCCCGGACGGCTACAAGATCACCCGGAAGGACCGTATCAACCAAACCGGAGGACGAATCGCCATCATCTACAGGAACACCATCAGCGTCACGACCAACGCCGAAGACACACTCTCTGCCGCCGAACACCTACACTTCCAGATCCACACCGAGGAATCCTCATCTACAGACCCCCGGGCCCGCGCACACAATTCAGCGAAACCATTGCCGACTTCGTCAGCCCGCACGCACTAACCTCACCAGAATACATCCTCCAAGGGGACCTGAACTTCCACCTGGAGAACAACAACGACAACAACACCACCACCCTGCTCGACAACCTCGTCAACCTCGGACTCAAGCAACTGGTGAACTCCCCACCCACTACGCCGGCCACACGCTGGACCCCATCTTCTCCGCCAGCAACCACGTCTCCTTCAGCCACTCCACAGGACTACACTGGACCGACCACAGCTGCATCCACTTCACCTTCATGAAGACTACATCCCACCACCGCACGCCACAGATCCCCCGCAGATGCTGGAGCAAAGTCACCACAGACCAGCTAACCACATCACTGAGCCAGAACCCACCAGCCGACACCTCTGACACCAACGACGCAGCCCAGAATCTCGCACAGTGGATCACCAACTGCGCCGACAACCTTGCTCCACTGAAGAACCCCCCAGGCAAGACCAGCAACAGGAAAACCACATGGTTCACCGACGCCCTCAAAGACTCAAAGAAACCCTGCCGTACTCTCGAAAAAACCTGGCGCCACGAACGGACGACAGAAAACATGACAGCCCTCAAGAACGCCACTCGAGAAACACCACCAGCTGATCCGCACCACCAAAAGGACATGGTTCACAGAGCGGCTGGACAACAACACCCACAACAGCAAGGAACTCTTCAACATCGTAAAAGAGCTCTCCAACCCCAGCGCCAGCAACAACGACATCACACCGTCGCAAGACCTCTGCAACTCCCTCGCCACGTTCTTCTACCGCAAGATCGCAGATATACATGACAGCTTTGACGCCCAGACTCCGCCCCAGTCACCAAACCAACGACCCCCACCACCACCCTCAGCGCCTGGACCCCCATCAGCACAGAAGATACCACCCACGCCATGAACACCATCCACTCTGGCTCTCCCTCTGACCCATGCCCCCATCACATCTACAACAAAGCCGACACCATCATCGCAGCCCACCTCCGGAACGTCATAAACAACTCCTTCGCGTCAGCCACCTTCCCAGAGAGCTGGAAGCACGCAGAGATCAACGCCCTTCTGAAAAAACCCACAGCAGACCCTAAAGACCTCAAGAACTTCCGCCCCATCTCTCTTCTTCCCTTCCCGGCAAAAGTCATGGAGAAGACCGTCAATAAACAGCTGAAGGATTCCTCGAGGCAAACAACTCGCTCGACCCATCCCAGTCCGGATTTCGAGCCAACCACAGCACTGAGACCGCCCTCATCGCAGCCACCGACGACATCAGGACCCTGATGGACAATGGGGAGACAACCGCCCTCATCCTCCTAGACCTCTCAGCTGCCTTTGATACCGTCTGCCACCGCACCCTAATAACCCGCCTCTACAACACTGGGATCCAAGGAAAAGCCCTGGACTGGATCACCTCGTTCCTCTCCAACAGAACCCAGAGAGTTCGCCTCCCGCCGTTCCGCTCCGCGGCCACCAAGATCATCTGCGGCGTACCCCAAGGCTCCTCGCTCAGCCCAACCCTCTTCAATATCTACATGAGCCCCCTTGCCGCCATCGCACGCAAACACAACCTCAACATCATCTCCTACGCCGACGACACCCAGCTGATACTCTCCCTCACCAAACACCCAGCCACCGCCAAAACCAATCTCCAGGAAGGAATGAAAGACATCGCAGAATGGATGAAGCTCAGTCAGCTGAAACTGAACTCAGACAAGACGGAGGTCCTCATCCTCGGACAAACCCCATCCGCCTGGGATGACTCCCGGTGGCCCACAGCGCTGGGCACCGCACCGACACCCACGGACCACGCACGCAACCTGGGATTCATCCTGGACTCCTGCCTCATGATGACCAAACAAGTCTACGCCATCTCATCCTCATGCTTCAACACCCTGCGCCTGCTCCGAAAGATCTTCCGGTGGATCCCCACCGAAACCAGAAAGACGGTCACCCAGGCCCTCGTCACCAGCCGACTGGACTACGGGAACGCCCTTTACGCAGGAACCACAGCCAAACTTCAGAAACATCTTCAGCGCATACAGAACTCCTCCTCGACATCCCTCGCCACAGCCACATATCTGCCCACCTGAGAAAGCTGCACTGGCTCCTCGTCAGCAAGAGGATCACGTTTAGGCTCCTCACCCACGCACATTGGCGTAGCGAAAATTGAGGGGGCCTCCCTGCACGGTACGAAAAGGGGCCCCCTCCAGGCTCAATCAGGAGCTCTCTGACAAGAGTGCAGTGCTGAGGGGGCCCTCTGGAGCTTGGGGCCCCCCCGCACCGCGGGGGCTGCGGGGGCCTGTGTTACGCCCCTGCCCACGCACACAAAGCACTCCACGACATGGGCCCCGAATACCTCAACAACCGCCACTCGTTCTACACTCCTACCCGCCAGCTCCGCTCTGCCAGCCTCGCCCTCGCCACCGTCCCACGGATTCGCAGAACCACCACGGGAGGAAGATCATTCTCCTACCTGGCCGCCAAGACATGGAACTCCCTTCCCGCACACCTACGACTGACCCAGGACCATCTCACCTTCAGGAAACACCTCAAGACCTGGCTATTCGAGCAGTAGCGGCCCCCCCTGCGCCTTGAGACGCTGGCGGGTGAGTAGCGTGCTTTATAAATGTATTGATTGATTGATTGATTGAATAGTCCTGACTTGTTGTAGGTATGATATTACTTGTTGTATCATATATATGGATGCAATGACAGAAACAGTAAAATACAAGTAGGGCAACACACTATGCTAAGCACAGATTTTTTGCTTATGTGTTTTGAATCCACGTCCTTAATTACATTGCCCACGCCCCTTTGAGAGACCCCTAGATTTTGCATCCCACTTAAAGCCCTGCACAATGTAAGTAAGTGCTTACAAGCAGCAGGAATCTGAATTCAACTACATACTGAAACGTGCAGAAGTGAAAGCAAGCAGCAGCATGGGCAAGCCAACCAGCACAGCGTGGAGGTCGAAAAGTATTTCAAAACCTCATCAGCTTCTGTGCTGTATTTACCTTGCAGCCTCAACTGGCCCTCTTCAATCACCTCGTTGCATCACCACTTCCAAGCCAATTAATAGAGCTGCTGGGTTGCAGTCCGTGCACGAGCACACCACTACCTGTTGTTATTCAGTTCATCTTGTGCTGCCTAAATTTAAAAGCTACGCACATCTCCTGCTCTGGACGCATACTCCTGGCGCACTAACCCAACACGCCACACTAGCCCACACCCTGCATAAGGAAATCACATCTGTCAAGCGCACCTCTCACTCCACGATGCACAGATTCACTCGAGCTGCACAAAGCAATTGGCTCCCACTGACGGTCAAACGTCAAGCAGTTTTTAACAAGACTTGAGAGCTACTGAAAATGTAAATGTAATGAAAATAAATTACCGTAATGCCAATCCTAGGTCAGAGTTATAAAACACAAATTTGGAAGCATGTTCAGTATTATTTACTAGCAGCAGCGAAAGACAAGAACATACCAATACAGCTGCCTGTGGAGGCTTTCTGTAATGTAGACAGCGTGCTCAGCATAACATAGGAGGGTCACTTTGCGACATTCTTTAATCAGTGCCCCTTGAAGCGTGGCTCTTAGTTGAAAGCACGTTGGGACTAGGGCCGCTGATACGTGGGGGCTGGAGGGCAAAGGGTACAGGAGAAAAAAGATAGGAAAGCTGATGGACGAAGCGAGATGCATCCTAGAGTATTTCAATGCAAGGACATAACCGCAGCACACGAAAGTACGGAAAAGCCATCAGGCCCATTAAGGCTTTGTAATTCCGTATACACTGACTCCCCAAAATGTTGTCCATCCTGCAAGTAGCGTTGAAGGTCTGTTTGTTGTTATCATTTATGCTCCTGCCGAAGAGGCGCCTATCTTGAATTCCAGGGCAACTGTTCTACATTAATTTCTAAGGGATATGGAGAGCACCCATAGAGATACTTCTCTTAACGAGGATGACTTTGCCCACATGTCCAGGCACTGACATGACTATTGGTTGGTGGCAGCTGATGAGATACTTGTGGGTTAAAGGACACTTCACCAAAAGTCTGGGAAGTTGCCCATTCACCCTCCCTTATACAGGTATATATTTAGCCACAACCGGAACACCTCACTTCCCCCAGAGTGTCAGGGGTGTTTGTCTCTGCACTCCGCACTCATTTCCTCCTCCCTGCTCAGGCCATTGTAGTCAAGTTAGTGTCTTGTTAGAATTCAAAAACTCAATGGAATATAGAAAGATCCTTGTGCCTATGTCGCTGATTCTAACCTATTAGGGCTGTCAGGCTTTTGCTGGAGAGGAAAATCACCTTTACTAAGATGATAGCTAGGACTAGGCTACACTAAAACCTGAACAATGGTGATGCCGTGAACGTATGTCACCACCCCACGTGTTCTCCTTTGCCAGGGAAAGCCCAGGTCACAGCAGCATGTGCCTGAGTGGACCAAGGTTCAGTTTGAGTTGAATCCACTAACCATGGTGCTATGATGTGATGCTTGCCATTACCACGGTACATGGACTTGGAACATTCTGAGATGCTTGTTTGTTTCTAAGAGACTGAACTGAAGTTTAAGCCAGATGAGCTTGAACACACTTGGATCCACCAAAAAAATAAGTGCCACACCAGTCATCAGTGTCTTGTTAGCCCCTTCTCTCTGTCCCTACCAACTGCCACTTTTTGATATTACTTGGCCCTAAAGTCTTTTCACCAGGCAGAGAGAATTGAATTAGGGATAGGAGGATTGTCTTGCCTCCCTTCAAGATCCTGGTGCAAAGTTGAGGGGCTTCGGAGAGTCTTCTTGAAGAACTGGAGCAAAAAAAAAGAGACAGACTGCCTTTGCTGTGGAAACCTGCCTTAACTTCTCCATGAACTAAGGCCCGACTGGTGGTGGGCTGCCTCATCACAGTCTGTAGGATGGGACTTTCCCATCCAACCCTGCTGAGAGCTGAAGGTCTCCTTTGCTCTTTGCAGGAGTGAGGAGTGTGAGATTAGTGTTCAGTGGCACAAGTATATAGTTGGTGTGGGGAGGGGGAGCAGGTTATAAACTACAATCCTAATGGGTAGGGTTTTCAGAACACTGCCTAAGAAGGTTATTTTTGCACAGTGTGATCTACGCATCAAGTTGTATACACTTGTACAAGTTTGTGGCAATCTAGTACCATTTTTTTTAAGGATCAACTAGAGGAAAATCGTCTATGCATTGAATGACTGCTCTTTTTCATCTTTAACTTGTGCGCTGGTTGATTGATTAAAATACTAGTGAAAAGTGACTCCACACCAGTGCAAAGTCTTTGCAAACCCGTCGCCGGTGAGGAAGTTTCTGCACAGTAATGCTGCTCAGCTGTGTGTGTGCTGCAAAGTGTCTTGCACCTACCCTGGGCAGCCAACGGTCACTCACTGGCCCCATTGAGTGCACATGCATTATTTCCACCTTCTCGAGTGTTCCAGCCTGTACGTTGTGTGCTATCCTCCGTGTGATTGTGAATACGGACGCAAAGATCGTGTGAATGTACATGACAGTCATGTTGAGTGTTCAGTACAAAGAAACGGAATCATTCTAGAACGTGATTGGGTATTAAAAGTGCAAAAAAAAAGTATGCAGAGCGGTGTTTTCTTTTCATGCTTGTCGTTTGTCGTTTATTGAAGTTGGCAGACTGATTAGCTTCCTATTGATCCAGGCGGTTTAACTTTCTTTTTCACCCCACTCTCCATTGTGCTGCCCTTGGTGTAGGACAGAGGAAAGTGTGTCTTGTCAAAATACACGCGTTATTTTCACAACCGACCTGCTCATTACCACCTGTGCAAACACCAGAGGGGAGTGCAGCCATCGTGTTTTTACACTCGTTAATGTCATTTCCATAGCAACATCTGTCACTTTGTCTGCTGACAAAATAGCAAAAAAAAACAAGCGTTACAGGGAGCTGTCAAAAGAAAAAGAGAAAGTAAACAGAGGCTATAGAAACACAAGCGCGGGCCCGTCATGGGACGGACAGAAGATGTGCACGCGGGGACTGCCTTTACTGGTGGCGGAAAAAAAAGTCCACAGAGTGTCACACCGCCAGTAAAGGGGTCAATCCACGCGTGCACATCTTTTGTCTTGTTGTCTCCCCGTGTGCACGCTGGAATCGTATCGATTCCAAAAGGTCCCCTACATGGCAGAGCAGCGCATGCGCTGCTTTTCTCCAGGCCAAGACCTAATAAAGGAGACACGACAGTGATGGAATCCGGCAACATCTAGTGGTATGAACCTATCATCTGCCTCATTGTGAAGACAGCAGTCTTGCTCTAAAATAATATTTGACTCTATCTCCTAGTTGACTCGCTGGGGATGCAATACTTTTTCCAATAATTTAAAATTCAATAACTCGAGAGTGTAATGTAAAAGGTGGGATAATTATCACCTATAGCCCTTTAAGATGAGGCATTACGAGGATTTTGGTGCTTTGCCAGGCACTTTCTATCAGCAAAATTCGACAGATTTACCTGCCAAAATTTTCTTGAGAAAGATGTAATTACCACAAAACTTGTAATTGCGATCCTTCAATACATTTTGCTGCAAGAGCGCCAGGCCCCTCAGAAGTTTGAAAATCATTCACAACACAACACACAACACAGAAACCAGTTTTGAGCACCAAGTCAAGCCAGCTAGATTCAGCCTGCAGGCCTCAACAATGCTTTAACAAGTGTGCATTTCCTTCCATGTCTATTCCATGTTCCTTTTAAAAAATAAGGCAGAGGTGTCTGGTCTGATGTAGCCGACTGTATTTGTATTTTAAACTCAGGGAGTAGCAGGCTATTTCCCATTTGTTAGGGAATTGAAAATGTGCCTTGAAAGCAGGATACAAAAACGTTAAGGGGTTCACCATACCATAATCTGAGCCCCCATCCTATTTGATGTAGGCACAGAATAAGGGGGCATCTGGGTCTTGTTGCTCTTACCCGAAAACCCTACAAAGATGAACTGTGGAGATTCTGCTGGCAGTTTTAGTAACACGGTTTATAACATATCGGACAACATGGTAGCCTCTGGCAAAGGCATGTAGACCCAACAACATTGCAGACTCAGGAAGTGATGCCATGCCTCCCACATAGTCACAAACCAAGGGGTGGAACAATCACCTGAGGAGTACGGACCTGGGAGCGGTACTTACAAAAGATGGGGGTGGACTTAACCGGAAATGGAAAGGTCACACGTCATCAACATGATTTTTGATGATAATATACATTCCCTATACTTAATTAGCACACCACATGGACCGCAAGGAGAATCCTGTTAGGGACATGCCAGGGCCAAACAAATCTCTTTAGAATTGTTTACATACATCATTGTTCGCCTCTCCTCCATTATAAGGGTGTCCTTTCAAAAATATAGCAGAACACACGATAAGAACAATTAGACTTTTCTGACATAAAGTAACTCATCCATAGTTACACCCTTAACATCAAAGCATCAAATTACAGGTGCAACTGGCATTGCTAAAAAAAAGTTGTGACATTCTATGTTTTTTGTTATCGTGTTCACCCTTCTAACTGAAAAGGACTCGCCCCGCCAAGTCAAAGCATGTTACACCGGTAAATCCACCATAAAATGGATTGTCCGAGCAGTAATGTGCAAAACGATGAATAGCGACATCATCTGATTCAAAAAGTTTATTCTACCTTTCTGCAAAATACATAGTAATGGTCTGTAATTTTTAGGACCTCTGCTTTGCGACTTTCTAATTGCAGTTTTTAGCCTCTAATTACCAAATGTACGCACACTTAAGGGAGGAGAAACATGCACCACTTACCAGTCAAACTCATTAAAACGTCCCATGTTATTGCATTTCGTCATTATAGTTAACATAATTACATACCACTTCGATTATAGACAAATCCTTTAAAAAACTGATCGATCTTCAGAATTCATTATCAACATACACATGCACTTTCTATCTATAAAGGCCAAATGAGCGAAATCTACAATTTCCACAAATCATGTTCATAGTTATATGAGTGTATGATTCACAATATTCCCGGGTATGAGTGTTTTCTGTAACCCTTTTTAGAAATGGGGTATCTAATTGGCAGTAGTATACACCCCGTGTGCTGCACGCCCACTAGTAGGATTTGAGTTCCAGAACCTGGGCACATATGGTGCACTGTGCTAGGGACACAGAGTACTTGCTCTTAGCACTGTTAAGCAGGGGTAAAGTGCCCAGAGTCCCAAAGCCAACAAAAACGAAATTTAGCAGAAATCAAAAACAGAAGGTCAGAAGCAAAAAGACAAAGAAAACTACGCCAAAAGATGTCATGTCTAACACCGTTCATGTGCAAATTTAACATCCTGCATGGTTGGGAAAGTAGGGGAAAAATGTAAAACACTTTGGGGGATCTTCACAAGGAGCTATCGCTGAGTTAACGGCACTTTATCGCAGCCAAAGTTGCGATAAATTTATCTCCCCATTCACAAGCTGGTGTTAACAGCCCACAGCACCAGTTTACCCGCGATAGCAGCCGCAAAAACATCACCACAGAAGACCCCCGCAACTATCACTAATGAGATGCAGAGTAGGTGTTCCCGTGCCCAAAGCCGCGACAACACCACTCCACAACATTCACAACGACCAGCCAGAACTGCGACAAGAAGACAAAACAGGCGATAAGGCGCGTTAGCAGCAGGAAAATAACACCTGCTCTGACCTGGTGCAAAGTCGGACCACAGCCTGCACCACAAAAGGGAGCACAGCCCACAGCCACATCGGGAGGGCAACAGATGCCATGGAGCCACTGGTCATGCGGCCCGGACACCCAAAAGGGCCACAACACCCACAGCCATCACCCCAGGACCCCGACCCCCACCCAGAACACCCCCCCCCCCCCGGACCACCACAGAGGCAGCGCAGAAAAAGACAGCGGACCCCCAGGAAACGCACCAGCCACACAGACCCAACACCTGACAATGTCATTGCCCACTACAGGCTCAAAAAGAAAACCATCCGACGCATCCTGCCCAACAACGCCCAACAGCCAACAGGCCGACGGCACTAACACAGCGGACAACCAACATCCCACCCCACACAAAGCTGCTGGCTGTGCGGCACCTGTTGGCCCCTGGAAACCCACACCCGCCAGAGTCGGAGGAGTCACACAGCCAGCCACATCCAAGTCCCTCACACCTGTCCTGGACATCACCATCAGCCTGGCACCCCAGTCCCTATATTTCCAACACAATGCGCAGGATCCGCTGGACACCAAGCAAGGACCATACGCCATAGCTGGATGCACGCACATATTTGGGGCAATCCATAGCACAAGTCACACCTGTGCCCCCTGCCGACACAGCACACAATCACCGCAACAGAAAGCACACATCTCACATCAATGTGCAGCCAACAACCGGACACCGTGGAGCCTCCACCAATCTCGCCTCCAAATACCCAGCCAGTGTGCACGATTCCTCCATCCTCTGACTGTAGTGAAGATTACTATCTATATACGTACAATGCTAAGTTAGCACAACAGCGTTAGATGTTAGAAAGCCATCTTGCCGCTATTGCTGCTTTTGCACACGACACTGTAGTCACATCTTATTAATTGAGAAATGCTTGCTCAACTTTGCTTCACATGAGAACTGTCTGTTTTTCACATCCCTAACAGTGAGCAGCGACCTTGTTCTGAACATTGTGTAAAGAAACAGTCTGGGTCGCTAGACGGTGCATGTTGTTGGGTTCAGGTTGATCGGCCCACTATTTAGCCATAACACACACGCAGCTGTGAATACCTGAAAGTCGAGTGCTTTTAATATTGCAGGCAGCATGCTTTAGACACATTCGGAAGAAGAGCTTTCCCAGGAACAGAGTCTAAGCTGATCCTGTGATGTGATTCCACTAAGCTGATCTTTACGGTATGGGGTTCCCCATTCAAGCCTAGAGACCTTTAATTAGTCTAATAATAATAATTATATTAGTTTACTAGCGAAAGGAAGGTGGCTGATATCCACTGTTATTTTAGTATGATTACTCCTTTCATTTTCTATGGTATTGTAACTATGCTGATGGTTTTGATCTTAATCATTTGTCTGCTTATGTTAGCCAAAGTACTGCATCTTAGGACACGAGGTTTATAAAATAAACTCTTTAAACTTTACCGTATCTCTGTTTATTCTGTTGTGGACTGATATGAGAATAATTACGAACAGGTATTTCTGATTCCCACCATTCCTGAGAATACCCTAAGTCGCTTGTTCTGGGTTGTCTATACATTGGGACCGCCGAGATAAAACTCGGATAACGAATGGGACACTGATGCTGGTCGGATAAGGGGTTCTGGGTTCTGAGGTGAGTTTTTGGTACACCACAATTCACTGAGGTCCTGGTTTCCTGTGCATAGTTCTGTGCATAAGCAGAATCCCTGCAACATGACGCACCTAACGTTTGGTCTATTGATTTGAAACGCCTTAGTAGTGCTTTTATTAGTCCACAACACCCTCACTCTGGTTTCCGGTTAACGGGAGTGACGGTTTAACCTACCTGTGTTTCGACTAATAGGTTCTTTCAAGCTTGATCATTAAAAAGGTTATTTTTTACTGAACCCCAGTGCTACTGTTGATATCGTTGTTACTCTTTAGTGTGTCCCTATGGCAGTTGATATAGCCGCACATAGTAGTACACCTCTGCGCCGTCATTTGACGACATATGGGGTGCCAGATGATGGGATGGCTGTTATTTTTGTGGTGAGCGCTGATGCGTCTTACCCATATGAGTTGTTTTACTCTTGGGTGACTTTTCCGGTGGTGGATGACGATGATACGTTTCATTCCTTTACTCCCACGCAGCTGCCTGCGGTCTATACACCGTATAGGACACAAGAAATTCCTATCTCTGCCTGGCAGCATACCATTTTGTTTAATGGCGCCCTTCCCCATGCGGTTGCACCGGCTAGAATGGGCCCGTTGTCTATTGCAGGGGCCACATGGCCGGTGCTGGCCGGCTTTACGCCTCATCCCCGTTATCTCACGATGGCGGTGGCTGAGTTGCGGGTGCTGCACACAGCCCTGATTACAGTTCATAGGGCTTTAGTGCAGTACGTGTCACGCAACGTGCAGGTGGGGGCACCTGCTATTGCGGGACAACCAATGGACCACCATGCGGTGGTTATTAGTCCTGTTATGGTTAATTTGGTGATGGGCAAGCGCCCCCAAAATAAGGATGATTTTCCTTATTGGCTTGCTGAGAAATTTGACCAACTGGAGGCGGTTTTTCCGCATTCCACTCCTGTGGAGAAACACAGGATACTCACCATTAGTTTGCCGAAAGACTTGGTCCCAGATATGGCCGATTGCACGAACTGGGGCAAGGTCTTTGCCGCGACCTACTCGAAGTGCTTCGGCACTCCGTCTATGTCTGTACTACCCTCCGTCATTAAACGTGTTCAAGAGAATCACGGAGCGGAGGCTGCTGTTGAATTAGGAATGAGGCTTGTCGGAGTGTTCGATGTGGTGGCTTCCATGGTAATGGGCAACCTCAAAGGCGATGCCATGCAGTTCCAAGTAGCTAATAAGCTGGACCGTGTGGATGAACTCGACAGGCCTAAGGAGTTCGCTAAAATAATTGCGCAAACCTATAGGACCGTGGGCCGTAGTGCCTTGGGTGTTAAACCAACCGTTGTAGTTCCTGATATAGTACAGCAAACTAAGGTGAGCCCATCTACTAAAGACGAACGCCCAAATTTTCCTAAACAAAGTTGGCGAGCAAAGAAACAGGGGCAAGCAGCAACAGAAACAGGGGTCTCGTCCTGCCTCGCCCATGCAGTCGTCTAGCGAACGCACATATGATCTGCGCGATCGATCTCGTATTAAGTCACCTGATAGATGTCAGGTTTCTGAACAGCGCTCTCCTCGTTCTTCACAGGAAACATCGGCTTCACAATCCGGTGGCGGAGACCGTGGGAAAGGAAGGGGTGCCCAAAGTCGTGAGCAGCCCCGTCAGACTGATGGCAAAGGAAAGCAGGACGAGTCTGCACGTCAACGACCCCCGTTTCAGAAGAAGAAAGTTGCTGGGCTAACAGCGAGGTATGCCACAGATGGTGCGGACGCAGCTTCAGAACCTGACATGGGCACTAACGCTGCTCGACAGCGCGGCGGAAGTTACAGTAGTGCGACAAGCACTGCGTCCTTATCTGGTGGCAACAGCAACTGATACGTTCATAACTGTAGAAACTGCTGACACTAGAGTGGCTCCCCCTGACAGACTGTATAATATAGTCCTTTTAATTGAAGGTGACATACAACGCACGATTAAAGGGATTTTTTGGGATAATCTGACCTCTTCATACGATATTCTATTGGCAGAGGCTGATTGGCCCCCGGCTTTCGTTTTAGATCCTAGAGGGGAGGAGGTGATCCTCCCGTCCTTTACGCACACAGTGCCAAAGGACCAAGCTAAGAAGTTCGCAGAGGAGTGGGCTCTGGTGCTTGCACCTGCGATGTATCGTAATTAGGTAGGCTGGGATAAATTGTCCCCCAGGCATGAAATTCCGTTGCGGTCCACGCCCCAGCCACAACCCCAATATCCCATGCGTCGTGAAGCAAGATCTCACGTCGCGGATATCCTTGAACAATTGGAATATCAAGGTGTAATTGAAACATCTGTGTCACCAATGAATAATCCTTTATTCACTGTGACGAAGCCTGATGGGTCGTACCGCCTGGTTTTGGATTACCGGCATTTAAACTCTCATTGCCGTACATGCGCGGTACTGAATACCCAGAGTTCGGCTCTCGTCGATAGTCCCGTGAGAAAACGGTTTAAAACCACACTTGACATTTCCAATGGCTTTTACAGCCATAACCTGTCCTCTCTTAGTAGTGAGTGGACGGCATTTATCTTGGGTGGCAAACAAAAACATTTCAAAAGATTACCGATGGGCTATAAAAACAGCCCTGGTGTCTTTGCCGCTCGTGTAGTCTCTCTGTTAGAGAGCATAGACCCTGATGCGTATTCGTATGTGGATGATATTTATCTCACAGATGACGAGTTGTGGCCACATCTGCGTCGCGTTGATCGCATAATTGTTTTGTTTGTAGACTTCGGTTACAAATTCAACTTTGCGAAGTCTCACATTGCGGAATATACATTGTTGTTTTTGGGATACGAACTCAACAATGAAGGTCGAGGATTGGCTCCGCACTTCCTAGAGAAATGCGCATGCCTACGTGCTCCCACGACACTGAAGAAATTACAATCTCTGCTGGGCTTTCTGAATTTCGGTTGAACGTACATTCTTGATTATGCCCAGCGTATCAAGCCGCTTTATGCCTTGGTACAACCTACTTTTTCCAGATCATGTTGGCTGCCAGAGAATTCAGCTATATTGCAATCATTGCAAGCTGACCTTCTTGCTTCAAAATACTTACTGACGCGTGATAACCACACTAACCTGGTCATACGAATTGTACCGGGCGCAGTGGGTTTCACATACTTAACGTTCAATGAGGGCGACACCGTCCCCATTGCCTACAAATCACACCTGTACACTTCGGCTGAACTGCGATTTTCCGCTGTCGAGAAAGTTCTGACGGCAGTGCAGATGGCGATTCTGAAAAAACGCGCGCTATCGCAAGGTAAACGCATGTTGGTGGTAACACCATATCCTGCCCTTGAGGCGGTGATGAAAGCAAGTGTACCTAATTCTAGGGCTTTGCATCCACGGTGGATACAATGGGCCACTTCCTTGACATCGCCCGACGTCACATATATCTTTGACGCGGCTCTACAGACTCAGGAGTTTTTGCAGTATGAATTTGTTCATCCAGCTCCTCTGTCTTTGCGCCCGCTCGAGGATTACCATTGTGTCATATACACTGACGGTTCTGCGCAACCGGCTACTGGATCGAAGCATGCCTACTCAGCGGCCTGCGCAATTGTGGTCGGTACTTTCGTGAATGGTGAATTCCAATCCGATGTCGTGCATACGCAGTCAATGGGTGATTGTACCGCACAGTTGGCGGAGCTTCGTGCTCTGGTGCTTGCACTGGAGTTTGCTGATCCTCGAGTCACTACTCTTATAGTGAGTGACTCGTTTTATTGTGTTCAATCTTACAACGACAATCTACATTTTTGGTCTCAGAATGACTATCATGATTCCAAAGGTAGCACAATTAAGCATAAAACGCTTTGGGTTCGAGTGGCAGAACTTAAAGAACATCTGCCTCTCGTGAATGTTATTCACACTCTTGGTCACCAACGAGTTAGTGTCCATGCTGTCGGCAACAGCCTAGCTGACGAGGCAGCAAAAACAGCAGTGGCGACATACTTAGTAGCAGCAGTTACAAGATCACAAAGTAAGATCGATGATGACATCTTTGCAGCTATTGCTGCTACAGAGAAGGGAACAAAATATCCAAGAGGTTTCCCTTCTCGTTACCATTATCGCTTAAGTCCTGATAACGTCCCATTAGTGAGGATTAACGACGTTGGTGACAGATTGATTCCCAACGCGGACTGCAGACCATCTTTGATATTAGCAGCTCATGAGGGCATGGCGTCCGCGCATGCCGGCATTGCAGCTACTGTATCTCTGTTACAACAACGTTACTGGTGGTGCGGTTTATACAAACAAGCTCGCGCTTATGTTCTTAATTGTGACATTTGCCAGCAGATAAAACCTTCAACTGCGGCGCGCCCACCACAAACTCAGTTGTACATATCTAATAAACCACTGGGTTGTGTTTATTTAGATCATTGCGGTCCATTTACCTCTGATACTGCGTACAAATACATCTTAGTTGCAGTGGATTCATGCACACGTTTTCTGTGGGTGTGGCCACAAAGGAGTGCTGATGCCCGTACTGTCATCTAGGATTTGCGTGTCTTTGTTGGAAGTTTTGCGTGTGGTACCTTTCATTCTGATCAGGGCCCTGCGTTCGCCTCTAAGGCGTACAAAGAAGCCATGAGAAATTTGGGGGTCCAAGTCAAATTTTCGTCTCCATACCGACCTGAGGGTAATAGTGTGGTGGAGCGAATGAACCGTGACTTAAAGCAACCTTTGACAGCCAGGGTTTTAGGTACTGGCCGGAACTGGCTAGCCCACTTGTATGACGTGCAACGTGCACTTAATAATCTCCCTAGAAGGTCTCTGGGTGGGCGGACCCCATACATGATGCTCTTTGGCATACGAATGTTTGTTCCGGACCTTAATGGTCTACAAATGGCGGCGTCAGCCGCACCCTTTGACGTAGATGATCACTGTGCTGTATTGCAGAATCCACAAGAAGCCAGAGACAGTCTAGCGAAGGAACACGTGCCCTCCACATCTGATGCTGCGCTTCAGATTCCGGTAGTCGGCTGGCTACCTCGAGTTGGTGATCTGGTCTGTGAGAAGGTGGAGAACAAGAAGGAGTTCGGCCCCTCTTATCGTGCACCAGTTCCGGTGCTTGGAGTACAGGGTACACGTACAGTCATTTTACCTCCACTTCCTGGTCGCAAGGATAACAGGTACATTTCTATTGACAATGTCAAGCTACAGCGAGTGGCCGATTCTTCTTAGTATGACACCAGCGGTTTCTTGCCCTTCGATGCTGAGAAATTCTGTTGTGGCCCCAGCTTCTACCACCTTGCCTGATGTTGCCGTCGAGATGCATACAGTTACTGGTCCTTTATTGCCACCGACAGCTGGTGGTCTACCTGAAGATATTGAGTATGCTTATCCTGCGGATGTCCCGTTGCCTGTTTTACAATCCACCACAGTTACCCAGTCACGCTACTCCTTTGATACTAATTCAATGACTTCCATTTGGCTGGTGCTCATATGTATTTTTTTGTTTATGTCCATTGGCCCCCCACTCCTCATCACATATTATGAAAAGGGACCAGACTTTTGTGAACATTACTGCCTGGCCTGTACGTGATGGGATCGCTTGGGATGCTGTAAAATTTCAAATTCATGGCCCCACTGAAGTAATCAATGTGCCAAATGTATTTCGTGTTTCTATGGGTGATGTAGTTCTGCAGAACATCCACTCGGATGACTGGGATGTTCAAGCAATAGAAGCACTGTTTTCTGATTTGAAATATTATGCTGCATTTGATGCTGAGGATTTGTATTTAGATACTGCTAATTATGATGAGCAATTCTGCTATCAACATTATGGCACACATTTCCTACACAAAGCAAATATGTTTCGAAATTTTGTAAATTATACACAATGGGAACACTGTCCAGCCCCTAGACAGGGCAGCTCAACCACGTTAGTGGACAAATTCACATATTTTTCTGATTTCAGTGTGTCGAATCCGGCCTCCTTTTATTTTAAGGTTGCGGCTGAGTCTGCTTCTAAAGTCAGACTGACACACACCAAATTGTTATATTCGAAGTCCTTTATGGACGAGTTGGCAATCGGAGGCTATGATCTGTGGAAAGCTACTATCGATCTTAAATCGGTTTAGGGTTCTAAACCATGGCAGGTACAGGGAACAGAAGCTTTGCATCGTGCCTGCCTCATCCCGAACCACATGTTATTTTTGAATTCGTCAATTTTTCAGACCACCTGTTTTGGATTGGCTACTTCTAAAAAATTAATTCTCCCTCCACTCCGGGTCTGGGTGCTTATCCTAATTGGGATAATCATACGGATCTGTCCCTTGCTACGTTGCAGTCATACATTTCCAACACATCCTTCAATATTTCTGAATTGAATCCGGAAGGGTGGTTAGTATGGCAAACAAGCTCAGATTCCTGTCAACATCAGTTTCTGGATTTAGCACGAAGTATACACAAGTTTGTTTAGACCCCCGTTTTGAATCTTCTCACACTGTAACTACCTACTCAGTAGGGAAGTTATGCCAGTCTTGGCTGCAACATTCCACCTTAGCATCTGTTAAACTTCATTTATCACAATTGAACGACAAAATAGATTTGAATGATTTTGTTATGGGTCCTGCGGTTGGCAGGTCCAAAAGATGGGTATATGCTATTTACAACGAAGTTTGGAAGCTATCACAGATTGAAGCTGCATCCAGATTACGAGCTATTGATCAAGCCAATATGGAAAAGGTATTGGCTGTCATAGATAATAGCATTAATACCCTGTCTTCCAGAATTTATACCTTAGATAATATTGTTTCATCTGTGGTAGACATTGTACAGGATGATTTGTCTGTGTTGTATCATGGTCAGAATCAATTGCGTTCCATTATGCAGTTTGCATGGACATTGCAAACGTTAAAGGCTGGGAAAGTCCCTTGGGATTACATGAATACTTCATCTTTGTTCCTCCCTTTTAATTTAGCTGCGAAACAACAGTTCATGTCCATGAAAGATGCGACATACTCATTGCTGCACATTGAAAAATTAGAACCTTTACCTTTCTCTGTTGCAGAATTAAACTCCGCAGTGTGGCTTATCCACGGGTTGATCACGTTACCATTCCCCCTGTTTAAGTTGAGTTCATGCATGAAACATTATGCCCTTGGCAGATATGAAAAACGTGGTACTGCCTTCTTGCACGAAGTTTGGTCACTCCCATTCACGTATAGATGCGTGAGGGACGGAAAAGAGGTTTATTTAAAAGGTGAAGAGTGCACTTCCACTCCAGATCACTCTGTGGTGTGTCGGCACATTCAATTGCATGGTACATGTAATGTGCACCCTCCTAATTTAGCTTGCGTCCTGAAAGGAATTCCGGTGCCAGTTATAACACCGTCTTTTACGCTGCTTGCTAACGGTAGTTATTTGCTATTAAATAATGAAGCTTGCTGTGGGATGTTAGTGGGAATTCCCTATATAGTGACTGTATCACAGAGGGGGAACAGCCATTACAACACGGTTTTTACCACGCGCAGCTTTCACATCGCATGCGTTACAACGCATGTGATGTTACAACGCAATGCCATTACAACGCAAGTCTTTACATCGACTTGCGCTAGATGGCGTGCTAACATTACCAATAGTGTAGTTTACTATCCCAACACCTTCCCTACTGTTACGTGGACTGGAGTTGGAATAGTAAATTACACTTTTCTAATGTTAGCACGCCATCTAGTGCAAGTCGATGTAAGGACTTGCATTGTAATGGCATAGCGTTGTAACATCGCATGCGTTGTAACGCATGCGATGTAACTGCACGCGTTGTAATGACACGCGTTGTAATGTCATACATTCATCACAGAGAGTAGTCTACTGTAATAACGTCCTTTTCCCACCCCCGCTTGGACGGCTCGATGTATCCATCTGGCCTTCCATTCCAACCTTGAAAGCAGAGTTCAACAAGATGAGCAGAATAAGGGCTCTATTGTCTCAAAAAGAAGTCGCGTTGACTTCGTCCCGGGAAACATTTGTCCTTCACGTAGCAAATACGCGCACAGAGGTGCAAGCGCTTTTGAATACTGATCTCCCACTTCATTTTGGGGCCCTGATTCAGACTATCTTTAATGCCTCATCAACAAGTGGCCTGGCTCATTTTTTTAAAATTGTGGGCTCCGGCCTCGTCACCTCCTTTCAAACTATTTTTGGGGTGATCCCGGCATTTTTTCATTCTATTTTTTCCAGCGTCTTCGGAGGTCTCCCTTTGCTTCTCGCCCTCGTTGCTGGTGTGCTTTTGTTGATCTGCATACTACGCTATGGATGCACAACCTGCGTCACACGACAGCATGTCCCGGCTGCTCCATCTTCGTAACCGGATGCTTGAATACTATGGCACTTTACCACTCGCGACTTTAAGCATAGCCTATGGATTGTCCTTCCGGTTTCCCTACTTTACTTGTGTGCAGCCTGTATTTCATTGCCTAGATTGTCCATTCCAATGGGCTCTGGATTTGTGCCTGTCAAACTCGGTGTCTCCTGTCCCGGATTATGATCGGCTAATGAGCCCCTTAGTGGCTCATGAGTTGGACTGTTCTGGCGTCAGGATTATGGCCTGTGGAGCAGCACATGGAGTCCTAGGGAATTGGGACATCGGAACGGCTGCAGCTGAATTCTTAGCGAAAAGTTATCTTGAAGACCACACTAGTTGTCCTCGAGTGGTGCTGGAGGCTCCGGTTGTCGAGGAGCATGTGTGTTCCTTCCCCTTGCTGAACTGGATGACAGATAATTTTGCAGTACATTCCAATGATTTCCTCTTGGAAGCTGTTGCAACTTATTGTGTTTATACCTTGATGGACTGACTTTTTCCCCCTTCATTTCGTTGTACATCCATCGATGATATTTTTTTCCCTTTTAAAATGGTTTTTGTTTCAATCCTTTTTATTTTTTTCTGTTTTTATTTTTTCTCCTTCGAACTTTTCACTTACCTTATATGGACTTACAATTTATGCCCTTGGTTCCGTTCCATCAAACTTGAACTCTGCGTTCTTGCAAGTGCGCCCCTACTGGTTAGTGGTCCGATCAAGGGGGGGTGTAGTGAAGATTACTATCTATATACGTACAATGCTAAGTTAGCACAACCGCGTTAGATGTTAGAAAGCCATCTTGCCGCTTTTGCACACGACACTGTAGTCACATGTTATTAATTGAGAAATGCTTGCTCGACTTTGCTTCACATGAGAACTGTCTGTTGTTCACATCCCTAACAGTGAGCAGCGACCTTGGTCTGAACATTGTGTAAAGAAACAGTTTGGGTCGCTAGACAGTGCATGTTGTTGGGTTCAGGTTGATCGGCCCACTATTTAGCCATAACACGCACGCAGCTGCAAATACCTGAAAGTCGAGTGCTTTTAATATTGCAGGCAGCATGCTTTAGACACATTCGGAAGAAGAGCTTTCCCAGGAACAGAGTCTAAGCTGATCCTGTGATGTGATTCCACTAAGCTGATCTTTACGGTATGGGTTCCCCATTCAAGCCTAGAGACCTTTTATTAGTCTAATAATAATAATATTAGTTTACTAGCGAAAGGAAGGTGGCTGATATCCACTGTCATTTTAGTATGATTACTCCTTTCATTTTCTATGGTATTGTAACTATGCTGATGGTTTTGATCTTAATCATTTGTCTGCTTATGTTAGCCAAAGTACTGCATCTTAGGACACGAGGTTTATAAAATAAACTCATTAAACTTTACCGTGTCTCTGTTTATTCTGTTGTGGACTGATATGAGAATAAATACGAACAGGTATTTCTGATTCCCACCATTCCTGAGAATACCCTAAGTCGCTTGTTCTGGGTTGTCTATACATTGGGACCGCCGAGATAAAACCCGGATAACGAATGGGACACTGATGCTGGTCGGATAAGGGGTTCTGGGTTCTGAGGTGAGTTTTTGGTACACCACGATTCACTGAGGTCCTGGTTTCCTGTGCATAGTTCTGTGCATAAGCAGAATCCCTGCAACATGACAGTCCATCAGCAACCAGTGTTCCCAGGATGGCACCAAGGAAAATGCAGAGCCCCTTGGCAAGTTCCAAATGAACACCCCACTCACCTCAACTCCACAACCAAGCAACTCACAACTCTGGCAACGCACACGTCACAAAATCAAAACCAACATGCAAAACAACATGCCCACCCACCAGACACAACAGAACAACTCACAATGATAACCTGGGCAAGCCGTGAACATGAGCCATCAACGGCATGGCACCTCAGCCACACACTCGCCGAATGTGGGGAGTGGTGGCAACCAAGCATGTGCAAAGGAGGCAGGAGAACCATGACTGGGAAAGTACACAATGGGAGATGTGCGGGACAGACCGCAGTATGCAGAAAACACCCATATCCATGGCGGCATACACCTCTGGTGTATGGAGTGTAGTGGACAGTGGACGCAACCATGTCACCCCAGCCAGTGGGGGAGTTCGTGGAAATGTTGCCTGTTACATCCCCTCCGTACGCGTGAGTGGAGTGGGATGGCCCGGCGTACACCAGGCCAGCGTAGGAGTGTGAATAAAAAGCACGTAGCCCTGGGCGTGGTCCTCTTCCGGAAAGCCCAACATCTCTGCCAGGGTGGCGCCTCTCACCACGCCACGAGGCTGACACCGTCCTCGTGAGCGGAGTTGCCCGCAATCCCTTGTGCCTGCCGTGCCCCGGACTGCTGGACCCCGAATCTGTCTGGCCCGCCCCTGCGTAGCCAGGCCACACTGATCACCTGGCGACTCTGGCGTGTGGCGAGGAGGGCCCACCACATGCCGGTGCAAGCTACAAGCCCCAGTTCTGTGACCTCTGCAGCCTCCGCAGACCATCGCTGGCCCCCCGACGCTGGCCCAAATTACTCCTTCCTCATTCACATACTACACCGGCGTCCTCTTCGGCCTAGTTGGTCCCATATGTGAAACTGTGTCCTGAGTCCTGAATGGCAGTGACCCCAAAGTCGGGGCAGCGGCCACAGCACCAGACCCCCCCTGATCAGTGAGGCATTATTCCATATGGGCATCTTGCGACACGTGGTGCAACTAACCCTGTTCAACGCCAGCCGGTGACACGTGGTGCAACTAACCCTGTTCAACGACAGTGGGCGACACGTGGTGCCACTAACCCTGTTCAACGCCAGCTGGCGACACTTGGTTCAACTAACCCTGTTCAACGACAGTGGGCGACACGTGGTGCCACTAACCCTGTTCAACGCTAGCCGACGACACGCGGATGAGGGACCAGGACTACCTTGCGGACCAGTAGGTCCCACATCCAGCACCTAATCGCGAATCACGAATGGCAGAGTCCACACCAGTGGTTGCACGCAGAGGAGTAAACGAAAGACGTGTCACTATCAACAACTGACCTGGTGCCATCAACCCAGTTCATCGCAAGTCCGCGTCCCGTGGTGCCACTGAACCTGAACTACGCAGGCCAGTGGGGCCATCCAACCTATGCCGGCGACCCTCGGTGAATGGCCCGTGCTGACCGCTGCTTCAGGCCTACACTGCGGTCCAGTAGGTCACACATGTGGAACTGTGTTTTGGGTAAGATGTGGAGGAATCCACACCATTGGACACGCCTCGTCGCAGGGGGCATCCCCTAACAGCACTGGTGCCACTAACTCTGTGCGCAATGAGTCATGGGCACAATCTGGTTGGACGTTGGTGGCGTCAGAGCCCATGGCCTGGTTGTTTTCTGCATCTTCCTCTGGTTGGACCGGACGTAGTGTTCGACATGTGTCTGTTCCATTCATCTCCACCAAAGTGACTGCATTAGCGTGGGCCTGCCCTCTGCATCCTGCCCTGGGGGTACACCTTCCACTGTCCATCAAGACACTCCGCAACAAGGCCCCTTGTGAACCCGTGAACCTGCTCTGCACCCATGACCCTGTCCCAGTGCACCGCAAGTCAGTGGCCCGTGGCGGCAGGCTACTAACTATGTGCAGCACAAATCATGAGGCCTTTATGGTTGAATGGTTGTGTCCTTTACGATGTACACTGTTGTTGATTTCTGACTGCACAAGGCAGCCCTTGCTGGCTGGTGTGCACACACCCCACACACATCCAACACAGGTGTCACTCGGTAAGTGTGCCTGATAATAAATGTGGCAGTGCGCACGTGCCCGTAGCCATTCACACCATCTGAGCAAGTGTGTCTGTGTGTTCATTGTGTCAGCATGATGGGCACGGGCCCTGCAACATCACAGTGTGCTGTCTTCAGCGGACATTGCCATGTCACTTCAGTGTTGGCAGTGATCCTGGACATGTAGCCCCGCACCTGCCCACCTGCATGCACAGGCTGCGTGTCCTGGTTCGGCAGTGGGGGCAGGGTGTCGTCCGGACCTGTCCCGGTCCAGGAAGTGCGGTAAGTGTGTCTCTGTTTTGGGGTGTTGTCACCACCAGGGCCACAGTACACGATGTTGCAATGTGGAATGTACCAGGAGGGCGGGCCCGCAGGTACGGGGACATGTAGGAGCGCAAGAACGCTCGGGTCTTGGCACATGCATGCCAGGTGTGATGTGTATCAGTCTTGCGGATGCATGAGTTTGTTGCCTGGCCTCATTCGCAGCGTGATCCCAGCCAGCCATGGGCTGAACACCTGTGTCCGCCCTGTCCGGACCATTGGCCTACACCCAAGTGGGCGTACACCTTTGAAGGCCAGCGTCGCGGTGTTGTTGGCATGGGGCTGGACATGCGCGGACAGGCATTAGAATGGTGTCCCGTAGGAGTGCACGTGATGCAACCGTGCAGTGCACACAAGTGTGGGTGCCCGTGGCAGAGAGGAACAGCTGTGTGGCAACGTGACACACAGTGAGTCCGCTCATGTGTATCGTGCTGGGCATATCATCCGTGATTCCCAGGGTCACAGACGTCCCACCATACCCACGACTGGCATCTGTACGTCTCCTGTATGCATGCAGCTGGTGAAGTTACTGTAGGGATGAAAGGTCCTTTGTCTGTACTATCAGGTGGTAGCACATCGGCAGCCTTAGAGCAGGAACTTGCATATGCCCAGCACCCCCTGACAGATACGATAGCATTTGCTTGCGACTTCCACACTACGCACTGCCTGACATGAGACCAACGTGTACACATCCCACACGCAGTAGTCCTTGGTCGTAGTTGGCGTGCATGAAATGGCCTTCACACGTACTTCCACCCCACCCAAGGCCTGCACCCGTTGCACACAGACACTGCTCATTGCACCGAGCTGTGCCATTTCATCCACAGGACTGTCTCAGGGCAAGCCAGTGCCGCTTCAAGTAGAGCCACTGACGCAATAGCAGACCATCCCGGACACATGCTCGACTCTAGTCACATGGAGCTGTACCGTGCACGTCTGCTGCATGTCCTGGGGGCACTGCCATTGCCAGTGCTGCGGATCAGTTACCGGCTGAGCTTCCGCCTTGCGCACGTCTCCTGCGTGCAGCCTGTGTTGCATTGTCGCTCGTGCATATTCGAGTGGTCCATGGATGTCTGCCTCTCCAACATAACGGTAGCTGACCTGGTTTACGAAGTGTGGGTGCGCCCCCTGTTGGCCCATGACCAGGAGTGTCACCAGGATGACCGCTTATGGCATGCATGGATGATTGGCATGCAGGCTGGAAACTGGACCTGGGAGATTGCACGAGTCATTGTGTGCAGTGAGCACATTGAGCCACTACCCAATTGGGCTTTGTGGCACATTGGGTCCAGTGGTTGGAGTCAGCACATCTGTCCGGGTCAGCTGATGGATTACGTCGATGACATGTCAGATGTGGTGGATGACGATTGCTCATTGGAGATGTTATCCTACGCAGCTGCACTTGCATTCATGGATGAGTGAAAAGGTACCTACAGCCACAACTGGATGTGAGCCATTGCACTTGTCCTGACACATGGTTGCATGTTGTGGATATTGTCACATGTCCCGAGACGATAGAGGACATGGCTGCATTGGCCAAGACTCATGTTTCAGGCGCGGACAACCAACGCGGGTTGGCACTGACTTGTGTTGGTGAGGGACTCCCCCGAGGAGGACATGGGCGCTTTCCTACTTTCCTCATTCAGACATGCTGCTGCATTTGTCTGCATATCGTGGCACTTCTCTTGGCCATACTGACTCGCACTTGTTGATAAAGTTTCCGCACTTTCACTTGTCTCCAACTGTGTTGTCAACAAAGAAAGGAGCAAAGGGGGAACAAAAGTCAGGCTGCCCCCCACTCAACACATGATCAACAGTCAAGACCTGACTTAATGGACAAATACCCTAGAATCCCAGACACTAAAGTGGTCTATAAAGTTTCCTAATGACTCCCCCAACGGTGCAGTTTAGTACCGCTACTTCAAGTGTCTATATGTCCAAATTTTAAACATAAAGTCAATATACTGCAGTTGTAGAATTCCCAACAAGATTTGATTAGAAATAATAGCGTGCAATCTGTAAATATAAAAATTCCCCCATTGAAAATAGAAACATTTGAATGAGAGAGCCGATTGTGGATTGAAGCAGCCCACCATCGTATTCTGCTGCCAGGGGAGATTTACCCATTGGTATGGACAGGAATTGCCTTGCATTTTCTGACGAGCAGATTGCACTCATACTTTCTGGTCCCTCTCTTCTGCCTGATGCCCCGCTAACTAGTAATACAACAGCGAGGGAAGAGTGAGAGAAGTTATCGAACACAAAGAAGCGGCAAGTTCGTATAGCCCTGCATGGGGCGTTAATGACTGAGTACCTCCGAGCTGGAGCAGCTCCACCTAGTCTGTTGGTGAGAATTGAGCCAAAGATTTTTTGGGAAGATAAACAGTTCCGAGTGGACTGGAGCTACATAGCTAATAAGTGCACTGGGGACTAGTTGATTTTAATTATAAACACAGCTAAAAGATTGAGTGAGGAATTGCTGAAAAAAATCCTTGAACTTGAGGAAACCATTAAGAGGGACACGACGATTATGGATGCTAAAGACCAAATAGAGCGCATCCAGAGTGACCTCCCAGACTTTAAGACATATATGGTAAACCAGAAGCTCAAGGGTCTCAAACACTTTCTGGATCGTTTCTCATATGAGTGGGCATTCCCTTATGTTGAAGATAAATATTATCTAGCTAGTACCGAGCAGGTTGGTTATCAGAATTTCCAGAGGGGTGGACGCAGACAGACAAAGCGGACTCCAGCTAACTGGACGTTCAACAACACTAGTAGTGAGGAGGAGGAAGTTGCAGAACAGGCTTCTACATCAAATCAGAGTAGAGTGAGATTTCCACCACAGATTAGGACCAACGAAGATCTAGGTGCCCTTTTGAGGTCTTTTTTAGGCCAGACCCAGAGGGGCAACAGGGGAGGAGGTGGTGTAGCTCAGAGAGGCAGGGGCAGAGGAAGGGCAATTTTCAACCAACATGGCAGACATACTCTCCCCGCATCACTCGCAGCCGAGGCAGAACACCAATGTAATGGAGGACCCCGATAATGTACAACAGGGTTGTAATAACTCTCTACCCCCCACGAATGACATTGTTGTTAATCTGTCTGACTATTCACTGTCCACAGAAGAACTGATAGTATTGAATAAATGTTAGGGATTTGTTCCCACCCCACAACACAACACCTTCAAGTGTTGCACCGAAATTTTTGAAATGATGAGGAAGATCAAGATCCACAAATGTTTTATGGATAAAGAGAGAGAACCTCAATCTGTTTTTAACACTAATGTTTGCCGACCTTCAGGGTTTTGTCCTCCAGGTACCTCGGTAGGGCCGGAGGTTGCTGTTTTTGAACAGAATCGAAGACTTGGAACAAGGACATAATCAGGCTCACACGGGCAATATGAGCAGAAATGACTGGTTGGCGGTGAAAAGTCTGCAAGAAAACAAATCGATCACGATAAAACAAGCTGATAAGGGCGGGGCGGTGGTGGTCCTTAACACCCACGACTATGAAGCAGAAATCCTTAGACTTCTAGGGGTGCGCACTAACTACCAACCATTGATGCGGGACACCACACCTGAACTACAAAATATCATCAAGAATCTGGTGGTGGGTGCTAAGGAGAAGGAGTGGATCACGTACAAGGAAGCGGATTTCCTTATCAACTTGAAACCGCGTGTACCGGCTTTTTACATCCTGCCGAAGATCCACAAACCTCAGCGCCCACCACCGGGTCGCCCGATTGTGTCGGGGATCTAATCTGCATTGGAGCCTTTATCCCAGATTTCGGACTGTTTCTTAAGAGAGGCAGTCATCACGCAGCCCTCTTTCGTGCAGGATACCACTGATATACTTAACTTTCATAATACAGTGGAGTTTGACCCCAGGGAGCAATTTTTAGTTACCATCGATATCGAAACCCTGTACACCAGCATACCCCAAGATGCCACGCTGGTGGCAGCAGCGCGTGCTCTTGGGGAGCTGGAATGGATTTATGACACCACCCAGTCTTTTGTCTTGCAGTGCATTGAGCTAGCTCTCACTAGAAACTTCTTTGAGTATAGGAATTAGTTGTATCTCCAAGTGGCGGATACGTCAATGGGGGCTACATTTATGCCAAGTCTGGCCTACATTTATGTAGGCCAGTTTGAGAGCAATGTGATCAATCATGCCTCCAACCCCTTCAAAGAGAATATTTCTCTTTGGAGTAGGTATATTGACGATGTCCTCTGCATCTGGACAGGATCAGAGGACTCGGTATTGACATTCCTTACCTGGCTAAACCAGGCTGATGGTTGCCTTAGGTTTACTTGGTCTTTCAGTCATTTTTCTGCAGTGTACCTTGATGTGGACATGACAGCAAGGGACAATAGGTTATTTACCTTTGTCCATCAGAAGCCAACGGACAGGAATTCTTTGTTGCGCTATTGCTCGTTCCACCCTAGAGCACTTCGTGACAACCTTTCGGTAGGGCAGTTTTTGAGGTACAGCCGGAATTGATCCTCTACAGACAAGTTCATGGAACAATCGGAAGAGCTAGCTACTAAGCTAGGAGAGAGGGGATATCCTTCCAAGGTGATCAAAAGATCCCACAAACGTGCACTAAATACCCCACGTGATGCACTCCTGGAGAGAAATACTAACCAGAAGGATGAGTGTCTCCCTGTGGTCACCACATTTGATCCTCTGTCGACTAAAGTGCGACAGATAATAAGAAAACACTGGTCAATTCTGGATACAGGGGCTAAGAAGATGCCGTCACCATGGTTTGTATTTAGAAGAGCCCCCAATTTAAAAGATAAATTGGTCCATACTCGTTCTTCTTTAACGCAACAACCATCTAATCTACCATCTGGCCATTACCCATGTGGTGGATGTTCAGTGTGCGATCTAACACGAGCTACCAAAAGTGTCTCCCTGGTGAATGGCAAAACAAGGCATTTGAATAAATTTAGCAATTGCAACACCTCTAATGTTATTTACAGGCTGACCTGTACTTGCGTGTTACATTATATTAGACTCACGACCCGCAAGGTGAAAGTGCATCTTCAAGAACATCTTAGCACCCTCAAAGCAGGCAGATTAACAACTCGCCTGGTTCAACATTTCCAAGAGATAAAACATGACTTCAGGGCTCTGAAGTGGACGGTGTTGGAAAGGGTGGATGCAGAAACTCATAACTCTGACACTATTTTAGCAAGAAAAGAGGCTAAATGGATTTTTTCTGAACAAGTGCATCGCCTTGGTTTGAATGAATCTATAGAATGGAATAAAATCAGCAGACATTGAATCTAGTCTGTAGCCATATCATGAGGGGTGGTCTGGGACCTGGGCACCATGAATTATGATGGCGTACCTTCTTTTATACTGGCTTATCCGGGGGTGGTTTTCAATACTGGCTCCCTTGTACTGTTTGGGTATGTGTGGCTGGCATATTTGTCTATACCTTTCTTGCCTCCCCCAGAGGGTCCAGCAATTATCTTACCTTAGTGTAACATCCCGGGTAAGTGACAGCTACCTGTAAAGTTGTAGGATTAATTAACCCCACCGTCAGTGTCCAGTAGTCATATTTTATTAATTATTTCACCCCAGAGTCACACCCCGGGTTAGTGGCAGCTATCTGAAAGGATGAAGGAGCAACTGATGCCACCATGAGTGTTCTGTAGCTTTAACGTGTGAATTATCTTATCCACAGTTTAATTTCCTAGAAGGTGACAGTTAATTGCAAACATGAAGCATTCAATGACCCTGTGGGCCGAAATAGCAAAACAAACACTCTAGTGTGAATTTATAGAAATCGTCATGGGGCAATGTTTAAGGACCTCATTACGCTTAAACTCACTGGAGAAGTGAATGTAAATAGTGAATTTTGCACCATTTCATCATGGTGGCCCCTCTACTTCAGGTTGGGCTTGTAGGCGGGGTTACGTCACACTGTGCGCCATGGGATGACGTTTGGGAGGCCGCGCTGGGTTAACCAGCAGGTTCCGGTAGTGGTAAGGCGTATGAACGTTAGGCTGGTGTATGGATTTTAAAACAGAGGTAGAGCATGTAACTGGTCCCGCGTTGACAGGTCTCTATGAGAACAGCGGGCTTTTGAGCGATATGTAACTATAACGCAAGGCTTGCTACGGATGCGCTATTATACATTATTAAAGCAATAACTTGGTGGGTGATTAACATTGAACCCCATGATAACAGCGGTGCATGTTAAGGGCCATGGTTGATTAACAGCGTGGAGAAAAGATCAATATGTATAAAATGGACCTATTTAGATGCGAGGAGAGTGTGGAAGTACATGGTGCTGTTGAAAGATAGCAACGGAGGCAAGGAGACTCTTTCCACACAAAAAGTCTCTGTGTGGGTGTGTGAAGTGTTGATTTATGGTATAACGAATACTTCATTGTTTGCACTTACCTGCAGGTGCCATAATTGAGTGTGGGTACCTGGCGGATACTTGACCAATTGGCGCGTGCTGCCCAACGAGTTGGTTGCAGGTATGAAGGACACTGGCAACAACTCGGTAACTAAGTGTTTTGTATTATCAGTAATATAAGTACGGAGTGTAGTGGAAAACGGGGGTATTTACTCCTGGCACGTGTTTTGTCTTTTATTGTCATATACTTGTAGACCAGGAGGTCATTCTAAATGAAGTGAAGACTAGTCATCCCTTTAGCCCTGATGAAGTTGCTCAAATTGGTAGCAACGAAACATGTTGGTGCTTTGGACGTAATAATGGTCTGAGTTGAACCATTTTTAACTGAGGACGCTCACAGCACCGAATAAAGCTAAATTTAGCCAGTGAGTAGCAACTCATTTTTAAAGTTGGGAATTACATTTCATTTCCTTTTTCACAGGGACCAGTTGGGCACTTGTGTGACATTAGCACTAACAGTGCATACTCCATTTTCTTTCACTATTTCTTTCCTTCACTTCTGTGAAAATTGACGTTGGAACACTTTTCCTTTTCGTGGTGAGAAAGCAACCGATGATGATAAGTGGGTGTGCTAGCGAGTACCGACTAGCAAGCCCCCCTTGGTGTTACTACCGTGAGGTGCTTACTCTCCACTCTCACATTTTTTCTGATTATTTCCAACTGTGTTGTGTCTTGATTTGTATGCCAATGTGTGTGTCACAGACTCTCTGGCTCCCTGCTATACGTGCATTGCTACCCCATCAGGACTGTGTGTTTGTACTTGTGCATTATCATGTCCCTGTTTCGTGCTTTGCCAGAAGCGTATGGCCGTTTACAGGCCACAGGCGGGTGCACTTGTGTCCTGTGTTTGGTTGTGCACAAGTTGGTATTTGTACCACATTGTGTTCGATGTTGGGGTGCTCTGCTTCCTATGTATGTGTGCTGCATTGTGTGTGAGATGTCCCTTCAGCTCTGATTTGGCACACCCTCCTCCCTTTCAGGCGGTGTTGTCTTCACTTCTGTGATTGTTCAGTGGTGTGACATTGCCGGGTTGTGTGACTTGTGCTCCTGGTTGGTGTTGTCACTCTTGGGCATAGTTTGTCAGCAGTTGTGCTGTGCTTAGTTGTGCATGTGTTTCATTGTGCCCATCTCCCCCCGTCCCCCAGTCCCTGCTGGTTCCTCTCGCTGTTACTGTTCTGTCTGTTGTTTGGTGCAGTTTCCGGTCCCCGAGTCCTGCCATAATCTCCAGACTGATGTGGTGGACACCATTTCCTCCATGTCATCCTGCTCCTGGTGTGGGGCTGGACCCCCACTTGCTGCCTTCTTGTTGTTGGCGTGTTTCTGCTTGTTTGTGCCTTTCGCATCATTGCTGGAGTTCTGGTTTTCTGCCATTGTCCTCCTCCGCTCTCAAGCTGCATTCATCTTGTCCAAGTTGGCCTGCCATGTACAATGTTTTGTTGCCAATGGGTTTGTGGGATTGTCTGCTGGCTCGGGTTGTCTTCATTGTGGTTGGCTGTTGTTTTCTGTTTGGTCTGTCTTACTTTTTCAGGCTTTTGTTGTGCTTATTCCCGCCTGCCGTGTGTTTAGCGGTCCTGGCGGTGCTTATCCCTGCTTTCCTCATTGTGAATGGGATCATTGCACGTTTTCTGGTGTTGTGGTTTGTGTTTTTATCTCCGTCTAGGTGGTTGTATCACGGACATTGGCCACGTTTTCAGCAGACTATCGCATGCTAACGCCGTGTTGTGAATTCCACGTTAACACAGGGTTATTTTCCCGTGATGGGCTGCAATGTGTAAAGTTGCGTTCGCATTTTTTGATGATGTTTAGCACAGGTTCTTGTGAATATACCCCTTTGTATTTTAAGATTTTCTGTATCGAAACTCTTCATCCATGAAATTAACTTCTTTCTTTTACACATGCTACAAACACAAGGAATATTCAAATATGTTCTCAAATCTCTGCACCACAAACGTCTGTACCATTCAGGTGTATATTGTGTGCGAATTAAAGTGTAAAATGCATTTACAAATGTTTGTGAATACCTACAAATTTGTAATTCATTTGCCTGACCACTTTTCTGATCCTCACCTACGAACGGGCAATTCTAAACATCCATTTGGCACTTACGAATATGTCACTTACCAATAATGCACCTATTTTTTGCACACATAGATGACAGCTTCAAGTGCTTCTGGATTTGTAAATCACAATAAATACATGTGTAAGTTACAGGTGTTGTTTCCAAGTCTTTGTCTATATCAGCCTGACTGAGTGCTGAGTGGGAATTAGAGGCTACCTTGGGGAAACTACCCTTACACTATCTATCATACAGTACTGACCAGGCATCATGAGTAGCACAAATAGACAAATATGTTTCCACAGTGTAACCATTACCATCTGGCTTTCGCGACTACCTAAGACAAAGTGCACAAGGCCAGATTGTAAGTTTGTAAAAAGACAGAGTTGGCCACACAGTGATGCCATTATACCATGCATGCTCAATTTCGGCACCACTATATATGAATGGAAAGCAATCATTTTACTTCACAGTGTGTAAACATGTAACCATCCGTGATACGCCATTGCCTTGTATTGCTGATGGATGGCATTAACGATAGGCAACAGCTAAAGCTGTCACTAAAAAATGCTTACAGGGATGCAAGACTACTATATCTTACAGGTTCAAATCCTACATTAAATCATAACAGGAACACAAATGTGAAAACGATTACTGAGAAAGAAACTAGATATGGAGAACTCAAACAATCTCCATACAATTTAGCTAAACACTAACTAGAAACAAAGTTGTACATTGCAGGCAAAATTGGGTAGATGGAATAAGAAGGGAGACGTTAATCTGGAATGCAGGGAAACAAAAGATTCCAAGAAAAGTCAAGAAAGCAACAGGGATTGCTGCAAAACTCAACCTCTAACCTATATCAAATGGTGCAGTTTCAAATGCTGTTAACGATGCAGGTGACTGTGTTACTACAAAGCGAACACATTTTGCTTTAGTGCAGAAACCTTATGCAGCCTTTAGTCTTGGAGGAATACCGAAGCAGAACAAAGAGAGGTCTGAAAGAAGCCTTTACACCACTCCGAGAAGGCATGCAGACAGGCACTGCAGGAGACAGAAGTGAACACTGCTATCATGCAGAATCTTCAAGTTAAAAAATAAAGCAGATATGATCTAATATAATCAGCTGCTGCCAACATTAAATGGTGGGACACCACAGGGGCAAATAATTAAAAAAGAAATGCACTTTACTGCTTCTCCTGCTGCCGCTCCGTCTGCCAAACGCCTCGGTGCTTCTTTATTCTGGACGTCCCTGGGCCACCACAGCCTCCCAGACTCCCCAATGAATCCAGACGCTGCTCTCCTGCTGTGAGAGCATCGCTTGGATTGGTCTGAGTGTCCCTTGTTAGGTCCTCAATAAGGGACTGGCAGCCTGTGTCATTTCTCCACCCAGCTATAGTATACAGCTGGGCGGAGAAAAGTGCGCATGTCTGTTTGGCCGGCCTAAGAAGGCCGGCCAAACTGACATGCGGACTTACAAGTGCCCTTCACTCCTCTTCCCAGTCCCTGGCTATTGTTGAGAGGATTGCCTGTCCCTGCCCTAGACCCGACAGCATTGGCTGCCATTGGGAAAAAAGCAATAATAAAATAGTTTTATTATCGTTTGATTTTTCATTTTTTTTTTTTTTAAACAAATTTTATTTGCAACAAAATAGCATCAGTGAATAGCATAATACAGTCGCAATGAAGGGTCCAAAACAAAACTTCGGCATCATCACATGTCGTACAGTGGAGAGATAGTAAATCGATACGCTGCCTCTGGAAGGCGTCCTTTCCACTATAAAATACATTACTTAACCAGGATAATAAATAAATTGGTAAAATGAAATGATACGGTAAAACGGACATAGTTATTTAGATCGCCAGTGGGGAGGAGACAACTTCATCTGTAAGCTGGGCCATCAGTGTTTGTCTCTCACGCCGCAGTTCCACAGTAGGGGAGACGCAGATGTCACCCCTGCATCTGTTCGACCTTCCCGATTTCTGATCCCATTTCTTGGGGCATTCACGTCCCTTGAATACCATTTTCTCAGCGATCATTGCGCTATCCATGTCTTTTGCCCAGTGGCTTACCAGTGGGCACGCGGCCACCCCCCATTTCTTAGCGATGTTGCGCTTAGCGATAATCCAAGCCATCGAGGCCCACGCTTGCTCTGCCTGGGAGAGGTCAGTAGCTTCCCACACATTTAGGAGACAGAGTTTAGGGGATGGACTCAGGGGTTTGTCACATGTCCTGGCAATTTGGTGGGTCACCTTTTCCCAATAGTGTTGTATATGGGGACATTCCCAAAGTATGTGTGTGAATGTGCCGGTTTGGTTGCAGTGTCGGAGACAGAGTGGATCAGGTCGTCTACCCAGGCAAAACAATAGTTTAGCGTCAAAGTAAACCCTGTGAAGGATTTAGAGCTGGATGAGGCGAAGACGCATGGGAATTGCTACCTCTTTGGGACAGGCCAATGCGTCTCTCCAGTCTTCGTCTATACTACCCAGGTCAGCCTCCCAGCTCGCACGTAATTTCTGCATCTGATCAGCACGATTATTCACCAATTTCTTATAGGTGAGGGAGATGTCCTTGTGGTCCATTGGATCTAGTAACAGACGGTCTTCTAAGGGGGAAGAGTCAGGGAGAGGTATTCCCTTCGGTAGGGCCATAGAACTAGCATGACTGATTTGGAGATATCGAAAGGTCTCCGAGGGTGCGAGTTGGTATTTAGTCTGGAGGTCAGCAAACATGGCCAATTTCCCTTTCACCCACATGTCCCCAACCATGGAAATCTCGATAGTGTCCCATTTGTCAAAACCGGGGCAGTTCCGTAGGCGACCTAATAGATCAGGTTCCCAGAGAGGAGTTACTTTAGTTAGACAGTTGTGCCACCCCAGCTTTCTCAAGATTCTATGCCACACCTCAACCGTGCGGGCAGTGGGGCCAGTCAACTTAAGTTTACGGGGATTTGTATACAGTGCCCTGTTATTACCCCCCTGCCCCATGAGCCAATGGTCAGTGCGAAAATTCGGATCATCATGTAGATCGAACACCCATCTATTAATCGGAGTCAGTTGAGAAGCTTGGTAGTAGAGTCATATGTCTGGTAACCCTATAGCCCCGTCGTACCACCCCATGGTCAGTTTGTTCATAGCAATACGTGGCGGCGGTCCTCCTACAGTAATCCCCGCACCACACCGTCGATTTGGGAAAAATATGAGTCTGGGATAGGGTTAGGAGCATTTTGCAGCGCATAGAGGAAGCGAGGAAGCGCGAGCATCTTAAACAGGGACGCTCATCCCAAGAGAGTGAGAGGGAGAGATCGCCAGTGTTGGGCGTCCAATTTTAGACATTGGAGGGGCCCCAGCAAGTTTCACTCAAAGAAAATATTAGCATCGGAAGTGACAAAGACGCCCAGGTATCGAAAACCATGGGTTGCAACCAGAATCTCATAGCCTCGTGGGTTGGATGGGGGCTCGCCCCACAGGACCTACATCTGGGATTTGGACCAATTAATCCGGTATCGCGAGTGTGCACAAAATATGGGGAAAATATGAAGTACCCTCCGCCACGAGCGGGCTGGAGAGGGCAAATAAAGTAGAATATCATCCGCGTAGAGCGAAATGCGGTCTTCATGGTCATTCGCCCATTTGAGTCCCCTTATTTCTAGATCACTCCTGATCCAAACAGCCAGGGGTTCCAACACCAAGGCAAAGAGAAGCGGGGACAACGGGCACCCCTGCCTCGTGCCCCGTCGGAGGGGGAAAGTGGCAGATTGATGATTATTGACGGTGACATGGGCTGCGGGTTGCGTGTATAATAGCCTAATCCAGCCAATCAGCTTGGGTCTGAACCCCTTGGGAGTCAACACGGCGAAGAGAAAATCCCACTCAATGGTATCAAATGCCATGGTGGCATCTAGGGACAGTAGGATTGCTTCCTCTTCGATGGTACTAAGCCAACCCAGGGTCCCATGTACTCGATGCAGATTCTTGGCCGTGTTTCTTCCCGGCATAACCCTGGACTGGTCTGGATGGATCAGCTCGGTGATATAAGGAAGGAGTCGGTTGGCCAGGAGCTTGGCAAGGATTTTAGCTTCAACTGTGAGGAGGAAGACAGGGCGGTATGATTTACAATCGTCTGCAGGCTTGTTAGGTTTGCGAATGACTACTATAGCGGCAGTGCGGATCTTAGCGGGGAGGAGTCCCACCTCGCAGCATTCCTCGTACAGGTCAACAAATGGGGCGCTAGTTTAGTCGTCATGGGTTTGAAGAGCTCAATGGGAAGTCCATTCAGACCCATCGCCTTGCCGGAGGGGACATCCTGTATGGCTTTTTGAATCTCAGCCTCAGCAATATCCGCCTCTAAGGCGTCCCTGTTGTGTGGGGAGATGCATGTCATATTGATGGTGGCCAGGAGATCAGCCACCAGCGAGGCTTGTGAAGTCTCCGGGGCCCGATAGAGCTCCTCGAAGTGAGATGCAAAGGTTTCAGCAATCTCCTGAGGGTCAGTAACAAGTGTACCACCAGGGCCAGTTATTGCGTGGACCCTCCACGCTGCCTGCTCCTTGCGCTCCAGCCACGCCAGGAGTTTGCCTGTACGTTCGCCCTGTTCATAGATCCGGTAGCGCGTAGACAAGGAACGCATCGTGGCCTCCTCCAAAAGGAGCTGTCTGTAATCTTGTTGTTTAATTTTAAGATTGTGTTGGATAGCGGGATCAGGGTTTTGCGAGGCGGCCAGCTCCATGGCCAATATGTCCGTCTCCATTTCAACCGTCCTACGGGAGCACTCAATCCTGTGTCTCACCAGTAGTGACAGCGCCCTGCCCTTTATGACCGCCCCAAAAGCTCCCCACAGAGTCGCAGCCGAGGCAACCGACCCCACATTTTCAGCAAAATAGTAGTTGGTATCCTTCAGGAGGTTCTCCTTGATGTGAGGTATCTTTAGCGCCCCCAGCTGCATCATTATTGGGCCGGGCGTCTGGCGCGCCGTATGCCGAAGGTAGTCAGGATGGGGGAATGATCGGATATCCCCCGTGCCAGACATTTCGAGTTAGTGAAGGCGTGTAATCTTGGGCGTGGGTAAATAGGTAGTCAATACGAGATTGACTACCGTGTACTCCCGATTGAAATGTGTAGTGTGTATATAAGGGGTTCAACCACCTCCATATGTCAACCACACCCAGGGCATTGGCGAATTCTTGGAGTTGCGAGCTACGTGGCGGGTCTTCTCGGGGTGGAAGTCGATCACAAGAGCCGTCCATCGTTAAATTTAAGTCACCCCCCAGTATTAACACCCCCTCAGGCAGTTCCAATAACAACGCACCCACGTCGCGTAGTGTCAGGCGCAGTAACCCAGGTGGGGCGTACACGGAGACTACATCAAGGACACGTCCCTCCTAGGTGCCCGAGACCGCTGAGTACCTGCCTTGAGTGTCTGTCCAGGTGTTGTGTGGGATATAGGGACAGCCCCTTCGGAGGAGGACCCCCACCCCTCTGGAGCACGATGTGAATCCAGAGTGCACTACCATGCGATACCCTTTTCTATTTAGAGCCACACATGAGTTCCTCACCAAATGTGTCTCTTAAAGCAGTACAATATCAAGTTCATGCCGTTTGACATATTGTAAAACAATACCCCTCTTAATCTTGTCGCCTAGGCCATTGACATTCCAAGTGGACACTTTAAGTCCTAGAGTGTCGCCATCAGTAACTATCAGTGGGAAAAACAAATCATTGGAGGGGCCTATCCATTGGAGGTACCCGGGACACCCCCACAAAGCAAAAGATAGGTCAATAAATTGCCAGAGCCAGCGTAAATAGAGGTCAATATACGAAAGACTTTAGGACCAAGCGTATTACCAGAGTACCAGTTGTTGCAGTGCACCAATGAAAAAACAAAAATAACATACTCAACAAACCCCTCCGCCCCGCCCAAACTGGATTTCCCCCTGCCCACCCTGCCTCCCTGTATGACGGGTCTGAAACTACCCGCCACCCCCAACTTGCAGAGTGCCTGTTGCCCACCCTCAGTAACTTCGGGAACATGAGCAACCCCACTCCCTCAGCCAACAATGCATGAGTCTTGTATCCGCCCTGGCCAATAGGCCCGTAGGGTAAAACATTAGTGAATTCAAAGGTTTCAGGGTAATCATAACAAATATGCAGCCGGAACCTTAATGATACCTAGATATCAACAAACCACGCAGAGAATATATCAAATGTCGTAGGCAGAACATAGAAGAGGACACCTGCAACGGAACCAGCTCCCTCGTATCCCCTTGAGCATGAGAGGCCAAAGAATTACCACACAGTTCCCGCCAGTGCAGCAGTGTCCACAGTCACCCCGAGGGACCTTGAGAGTCTGAATCAGAGTGCAGAGGGGAGCGTCGCTGTTGACGCCAGTCACCACTGCCAGCTGCCCCGGACGTAGAGTTAAGCCCCTTCTTACCAACTGTACGCCAGCCATCGAGCCAGTCCCAGGCATCCTCAGGCCTCGTGAAGAACCACAGCTTGCCGTCCGATTCCATCCTGAGTTTTGCTGGGACCATCATGGCATATTTGATCCCCTGGTCTCTGAGGGCCCGTTTCACTTACAGAAAACTACGGCGCTGTTTCTGGAGCCTCAAGGTGAAATCCGGGAAGAACGTGTTCTCAACTGTCAACGGGTGGGCCGCTCGCGCAGTCTGAAGGATCACGTCGCGGTGACGAAAGTTAAAGACTCGGGCCAGGAGCGGCCGAGGGGAGCACCCGGCTTCGACCTACCCCCCGGTACACGATGAGCTCGTTCAATGGTAAAACATTTAGACAGACCTCGTGGTTGAAGGTGTTTGAGAATCAAGTCCTCGACAAACAGATCGGCCGCTTGCCCCTCCGCCCGCTCTGGCACACCAAGAATACGAACGTTGTTGCGCCTCATCCTGCACTTGTGGTTATCCAGTTGTAGGGCCATAGCTTCGTGGGAGATGCGCAGTTCCGTCACTTGCTTTTTAAGGAGGGCAGTATCAGATACAAGCTCTGCAGCAGTGTTCTCAACTGTACCTACACAATCTGCCATCTTCCTCATGTCTTCACAGATCAAGGCCACTTCCGTGGCGACGGTGTCAATCCGGGTTTCGAGAGAGGTCCGTACTGTGGTGATCGCCTCAAGGATATCTTTATTCGTAGGCTCAGAGGTCTCGCTTTTGGCCGAGGGCTCTCCCCGGTCCTCCTCCTGGTGTTTCTGCCAAGCAAATGTTTCCAGCTTGGCCTGCGCCGCAGTGCGTCCGCTGCAGCCCGACACCATGCCGTCTTTGTTAATGGAGGCAGCGATGAAGGGGCTGGATGGAACCGCTACTCACCGCCGTCTTCAGTGGGACTCTCCTACCCGGCCTGTCTGTTTTGAAAAGTGGCACCCAAACCCCCGATTCAATCTCGCAACAGTGGGCGCCCTACAGCGGCGCAAGGGGACCGAGACGCTCACTCCTTCGCCGTGATCGAGGGAGTTTGTCAGCAGCAGTGCCCGCCCGGGCCAGACAGGACCCCCTCCGTCAGACTAAGGGGAGTGCCCATGTTGCCCGGACTAGAATCGGCCCACCTAGTTGAGGCCAGCAATGGCCGCCCGCCAGTCTTTCTCAGCAGTGGGGAAGAGTCCCAAGTACCTCCAGCACCACTCCCTCCTCGGAGCATCACATGCGCAAGTGGGGAGATTGTCAGCCGTTACAGAGGCCCCCCGGTCCACAAGGGGTGCAGGCGAGGGGAGGAATGCCGCAGGAGTAATGGCCTCAGTGGAACATGGGAGAGTTCAGGAGTCTCTGGCACAATGTGGGCAATGGCGGAGAAACGGGGGGTCGGCCTCAGCCTGCGCCAGATCCCCCCAGCATCCACCACTCTGCCAGGACACACTGCTGAATGTCTTATGTGTGTGCCGTAACCAGGGACGTTGGCGCCGCCCGCCCGCCACTTTCGGATCCGGCTGCAGTCCAGGCCGCAGCCGCGGAGTTGAGTGGAGCCCTCCTGCCACGGAGCCTTACTCTCTCCCGGCGTGGTCACAAGCGGCAGAGCGTGCGACGGCTGCCGCCTCACCCGGACTCCTCAGATCTGGCAACAACTTCGTCTGCTGCTGGGCCGGCAACAGCTCGCTTCAATGAGCCCCTCGGAAAGGAGATTTGGCCGGGGTGGATGGGTGAAAAACGGATATTTCGGGAGTGGCGCAGTGGAGCTCGGCTATCGCGTGGCCATTCCCGTCGGCAGTTGGCCACGCCCCCTGATTTTTCATTCTTAGTGGGGCGATGCTCCTCTGCCATTGCGGAGGAGCCGCTGCTGAAAGTAAAATAGGCAGGACTCAAATAGTGGATGCAAACCGCCCATGGACGTTTTATGACCCGTCTGTATTTTTGCAATGCAACCTATGCACTGTGCAATCGGTTGCATCGCATATTTCCCTTGCGAGGGTTACAAAACAGAATGCCTAATAAAGCGTAAGTATACGGGTTGATATTTGCAACCCACTGCAATTGGCTATGTAGTTGGGGATGGTGGCCTGCAAGGGACAGTAAACCTCCATCACTATATTCACATTGCCAAAGAGAAAGCTTTTTTTTAAAAGCAGCCCAGGTCCCTTAAAAAAGATAGTTTAACTTAAGCTTCTTGTTTGGAATGATAAGGGCAGAAACATGCAGTAGTCCCTCTCCAACAGTGTCTGTTCCCCAAGAGGCCACCTAAATGCATTCCAAAAGAGGACATGGGGACAATTTCCCTTTTGAATATCAGATATCACCCCAACTTGGGTGTTGTTATCTAATCAATCTTATGCAATCATAATTGTTGTCAGAAAACCAAGGGTGCATATCATTGTGCACCTCAATTAGGAGGGGACATCCCTTTCACACACACACACCCCAAACCGCAATTTGAAATGTGTCGCAGAATCGTTTTTTTCAAAACAGCAAAGTATTCCAAATGGTAAAAGGGGTTTATTACAAGTAAAACAACTATTTTATGGCCACAAACCTGTGGGCTTGTGACCACAAAAGGGCTTTCTACATTAGGCCCCTCTTCTCCTTAAGTTACTTAGTTCAAGAAATAGGTGAACAGGTGCCTTAGGCACATGGAACGACTGAAAATGAGACTCCTTCAGTTGCCAAAACAGATTTTTACTTTAAAAAATATGAAACTCAAAACATAAACTGTGAACATTACTTTTAAATCACTGGCTTTGGTACCACTGACCCTGAAGGAGCCCACTGAGAGCACTTGTGCTCCCAGTCAAAAGGCAAGACCCCCACCCCCCCACCTTCACCTCCTGTGCCTGACTCTTGAAGTCTTGGGAAACTCAAATTCCTCAAGACAGTCCATCTCGGGAGCTGCAGTTTCTGAGTGAATGATCATACATCAGGAAGGCTCAAGAACGCACGTTCCATCTCCATAGTTCATGTAAGCCATGCAGTGTATTTATGGAGCTTTACCCTCCACCTGCATGGTCACATCAAGAGAGTTGAAAAGAGCAGGTTACAGTTGCATGGTCTCTAGCTTTCCCAAACAGTGCACTGTGGTGAAGTAAGGTGTAGATGTACAGATTTACGTTCCAGGTCTACCAATGGACCAGAACAGGCATCATGAGAAATCAGGGCTTTTTTGTCTTGTGAACACATTTTTTGTTTCCAATGTGGGTTGTTAAAACCTAGACTTATATACAAGGGTGTGCAGTTCCTTGGACAAAGAAAAAGAAAAAGAAAAAATGCGAATAGTCTGTCAGGTCAGTGCAATATGCTCCAATACGAGCAAGTGCCCTCTTACACCCGAGAGGTATCATGCTTCATCATCTGGGCCTGCTCCTCGTCGGGCCAGAGACAGAGCTGGGGTAGGTGTACAGGCATACACCACGCCACGAATGATTGGCGAGTGAGTGATGCGCTCTGTAATCAAAATTAAAACAGGTAGGTTGATACGCAAGGTAGAATCTTGCCTTGTCTTTCTTGGTGTGACTGATTACTTGAATCATCTACACACATTGGGGAATCAGTCACGCAGTAGTGTAGGTTATGCTTCTTAGGTCCTGATGAATTGCCAATAGACCCCTCATGGGCTGGAGTAGGCAAGAAACATGTTGACCTCACGTGTTAAACTATTCAATATTGCTCTCTAGGACCATTGTATCTCACACGAGCAACACAGGTTTTAATTAGGTTAGTGAGCCCCACTAATAAAGTTGAACTCAAACTCAGCATCACTAAACCAATTTTAATCACCCCTTCCACTACATTACCCCATCCACCCCTCATACCCACACTCATCTTATGGCGTAGTACTAAAAAGATCTCCGGCAAAGAGCCCCTTCGCAGGTGCCTGTCAGGCATTGCAGCGCCGGCCCGATGAGTAGCATGCCTAGATAATGAAGCATGACACCTCTCAGGGTGTGTGAGGGCACTTGCTCCTATTGGAGCATATTCCACTGACCTGACAGACTATGAGTATTTTTTCTTTTTCTTTGTCCAAGGAACTGCGCACCCTTGTATATAAGTCTATGTCAAAGGGAGCACGTGTGCTAGAGCTTTCCAATAACTCCTGGTTCCTATTATTCGAACGAAAGGTTAAAACCTAGCCCATTCTGATGGCAGCTTCACTTATGTGAGAAAAACATGCTTAATCAGGTCATTTGTCCACAACGAGGACTGTGGATTCAAATGAATACTCGCTTCAGGAGAGTCAATACGCCTTTTTATAGTATGTATTATTTATTCATGTATTTTTTGTTTTTATAGCACACTGCATCGTGCTAGTTACTTCCAAGTGTAGAAGATGAAGACAAACAAGTAGAGCATAAACAGCGTGAAGAGAAAATGTGAGTCCAGTCTGTGACATATGGACCCATATCAATATTAGACAATTTTGAACCCTGCACTGGGAGGAGTTCATTTGAAAGACAATCAAAATAGCCAAGTTTTTATGAGTTTCCTGAAGCGCTAGTAACTGGATTCAAATCTCACGTTTGCTTTTAGGTTTTTCCACAAATAGGACCATTGTGGTCCCAGAAAGTTGCCTTTGAAGCCTAACAGTAAATGTCTTGGATAGGAGAGTGTAGATATTATTTGCAGATTGTGGCAGTGTTGATAGCTTAAGCTCATAGTGTCATACTTTTTACAGCCTACAAGAATCTAACTTTTCTTCCACTCAGACATGCAGGGTCACTTGAACATATAACTTCATATAACGTCATTCAATGCGGAAAAAAATTGGTGTGAGGATAAAATTACCTCCCCTCTCCAAAATGTAGACTTTTGGTGCACTTTCCAATGCTTACTGTGGCATTGTGGTTGATAATACCACATATGCAATAAGGCGTAGGAAAGAGTAATGTGGAAATGGATTTGCTGTATGAATTAATGAAATTTAAAAAACAATATTTGTGACATGTCACACAGTTCAGTGCCCTACTACAGCAGCTTCACAAGAGGATTGGGGACTATTTAATTATTTTTTAAATAGTTTGTGGATTTTCATTATCAATGTATAGAGAAAGAGGAAATTACAAACACGAACCTCATCAGAGGTTGTCTATAAAGAAAATGTAAGTACAAGTGAAAAGAAATACTGTGATGGAACATGGCAGCCACCTTGGAACTCTAGTGCACATTTTTTTGGGTGGGTAGAACATTTCAAGATAACGGCCATATTGCACCTAACTCTAATGTGGCTGGCAAGCCATATTGAAAGAATACAAAGTAACACTGCAAGATGGCCACATTCTAAGATGCCCGTACAGCGCTACTGGCTTTGCAAATGGTTGATACACAATTCTACAGGCTGTGTCTAATGCCGTACTGGCAGTGAACATTAGCCAAGGAAGTATGATTAGCTTTGCCAATACTTGCTGTAGTTTGCACAATGGCAGACACTATTCATGGGATCACAGGACAGACAGGGGCTGCTGGGCCTCAATCGTGATGGCTTAGGTCATTTGCCATAGATGTCTGGGGCCCATCTGGCTATGGGTCTACAAACTAGACCAAGTACAACCCTTTTATCACTTGACCCATAGGCTTCTCAGGGAGGTGGGGGGGGGGGGCACAAGATCAAAACTCAGGGAATGTCCAGCCCAGTGCTTATCTTTTTAGAATATAAATTGCTTTCAATTTCACAGCAGTACTCAACACTACACAAAACAATTAAGTCCAGTATACAGGATAGTGATCCCTGTCACACTCTTAACTGTGATGCATCCTCCCTTATCTTCCTCCATGCTGTCTCCTTTCTGGGTTATCAGGTAAAAGCATCAAGGGGGCTCAGGTGAGATTTTAGTGCTCTACATGCCAGACGAGTAATAGGTTTGGTTGTTTGCTCAAGTTCCTACACCTGATGGTGTAGCAGGTAGGAATTCAGTCTCTCAGTCCTCTGGGCTTCACAATGGTGAACATGAAGACCACATGCGCCGGAAGTAGGAGTGTGGGGGGGTGGTGCAGCATCCACTAAATAATCATGCTGGAGTTCGGAAGGTGAGGGAACAATAAAAATGCCTTTAAATGTCGTTTTCATCTTGTGGCATTTGCTGTGAGTTCAAAACACAGATGTCAATGTCAGGCTATATCTCCTGGCAATTTGCTGCTTATTCATATACCATGGAGATAGATGGTGCTTACTTTCCTTTCTCTCTCGATCTACAAAGTGAGAGGATTTTGCAAAGTGAACTGTGCCACAGTCTTGCAGGAATTGGAAGAAAAGGGTCTGGAATCTGAAGTTATTTTTAACTCAACAAAATTTAAATACTTTTAAATTAACTGTATAGATATTTTAAAAAGCATCAGTAATTCGTAAAGCACAATTGAAGCACATTTCTTTGTAAATCTGAAGTATGATGGAAATATATTTATAAGGGATTTATACGAATCTAGGCACTTTACTTGGTGATGAGCAAATGATAAATATTCGCTGAAACCAGATTTCTGCACATCATAATTTGTGCACCACATAGTTTTATCAGTGAAACTGCACACCTGTGCAAAATTAGCGGCCAGTGTGCTTTCTGTAAATGACTGTGCACTACCACACCATGCTTCAGTAAACTATTTCAGTGGCGTCACTAGGGTTGGTGTCACCCGGTGCGGGTAACTCATGGTGTCACCCCCTCACGACTTACCGCATGGACCTCCTCCGCCCCGAGTCCGCCAGTGGACACAGTTAGCAAATAACGGGACCATACAGAATCCTTAGTAACGTTTGTAAATGTAGGTCCGATATTTACAAAATGTGCCTGTTAACAACAGTGTGATAATGATTCGTTAATCAGGTTGTACAGTGGGCTACCTGCTAGTCAACAGTTTATTGGAATTTATAATATCATAGGTATGGTACTTTTTACTGGTGTGGTGTTCCCACTATCCATCAACACGATATATCAGTGGTCGAAGTGGGGGAAAAATAGTAGGGGAACTGTGGGCGGAGAATCAAAGGGCGGGAATAACCCAAGGATTGGATCAGTGGGCAGAGCCAGAGGCGTGGCCAGAATGCGCAAACATCCCAATTTTTTGTATTTGTTTGGTTTCACTGCCCAGTTTTATCAACCAATGGATACACATGATTATTTAAGGTTATAATGAGTTATTGACAGTAAAATGTGTTCACAAAGTGGGATATGCTTCTAATCACAGAATGTCCCCAAATACGATAAAATGTGGAAGCACAAGCCATTTGTCTCCGAGCCATGGAGTTTCTGTCATCAGCACTTCTCCCTTTACCAAAACAGCAGTTCAAACATGAATGGCTAAAAATCCTAGTTTGCAAATGTTTTCTAAATAATAATGGCTCTGCCATATTTGCCTCATAATGCAAGATCTGCAGCATGATCTCACCATTTAAACTAATAAATTGTTTGTTGCTCAAACGTATCAAAAGTTAATTAAAAATTTGACTTGTGTTGCTGCGGAGTAGATGACAGTTAATAGCTCACTGTTCTATGTTAGGATTTTAACTTATAAACTGCAAGTAACAAAAGGATCTCTCTGACAAAAGCATTAGCCCACTGGCCTATTTACATTATGTGCACTTTGTGATCTGCATGGTACATGTTCTTTGCAGCAGGTACATTAACCCTCTGAGCTACCTTTCCATGAGTCAAATCTTCCATTAGACAAAATTCCGATGACATTTTTATTGTTACCGAAAATTACTGGAGGCCAGGAAGGAGGCAGCAAGCGCTTTTAAAACCATAATATACTTGCAAAAATGATGCCTCCACCGAAAGTGAGCACCTGGTGCGGTCACACCGGTTGCACCGCCCTAGAGCTGGCCCTTCTCAAGGGTCCTGTGATCTCAGTGACAGGGTCACTGTTCTAGGGTGTACTGCTTCATAGGCCTGCTGCAAAACTGGAGGTGAACTTCAGTATGAATAGTGGTGGACAAGCCTTGAAGGTTAACCTACACTTGTCATGCTAGGGTCCACCTGCTGGTACTACGACACCGGGGCTTCTAATGTCTTGCGAAGCCTTCTAAGGTCTAGCATGAGATAGTGCTCTCTCAGGAGAGTGGTCTGGCGGACTGGTTATTAAGGCTGAACCTGGTTCCCCAGTTCCAAATTCAGCAGCTCTGGCCATAGTGCCACATCCTCTCCCCCACTGAACACCATACTGCCCAACTGAGAAAAACTCAGACTGCCTTCAACTACAACCCAATTGTTGCCAGCTATAAACACCTGGATGCGGCTCAATTTAAATTACGCACTGGGCAAGAGCAATATGTGGCCTACAAAAAAAGTGACAGCATCCTGGAAAAAGCAAACAATCATAGGGAATGCAACATTTTGCAAACCATGTGAAATGCAAGCAGGAACAACATGGTTACCTTAACGCTTTTACACTCTCTGTTCAGAAATCAGTGAGTGCTTTTGCCTGAAAAGTTAAGGACATGACAACAGTGCCCTGAATGGACCCATTTCAATGGCCATTGCTTATATCCTTACAAAATGTAAGCAGTATGGTAAAAAAAAGACAACATCCCTAGATACAGAGCAGCAGTACAAATTTTGTTTTTCAATCCTCACATTGCAGTACCTCCAGGATTGGTGCACTAGCTCCAAGCCCAGGGAAAACAAAGCCAAGACAACAAAAATAGCGCTTCACAGGCAAACTCTGTAAAAGTGGCGCTAATGTGTTTGGGTGTGAATAAAAATCAATCTGGACAGTTTGCTACCACTCTGTCTTACTTTATTTAGTTATTTACTTTTCATATTTTTTAACTTTTATTCCTGATGCTGCATTTTAGAATTAAATGTCAGAAAAATACGACATTGATTTCCAGCAAAAGTGATTTTCTTTTTTGGATCCACTTCACAGGGAAGCAAATAAAAGAAAGGAGAGGAGACAGTGTGCACTGCGCACAGGCACGTCCTCTTCCTAAAAGGTTAGGTTGCTCTGCGCACACGGGCCCCAGGGCCGGCTTTAGCGCTGGTGGCGCCCTGTGCGACAATGTTTGTTGGCGCCCCCCCAATGACCACCTCCACCACGGATTCTCTCACTAGCACCCTTTAACAGTGACCAAGTCACCATAACCACACTCTCTCAGATGCATTGAATTAGTTATATCGCGCCACTCATACCAGTGTAGGGTGTCCGAGCACTTTGCATCACACACACATTACACAGAGACAATCAATCATAGGTGTGTAAATCCGTGTATAGGAAATGATACATAAACCAAAGGACTGAAAGTGTAGGAGTCACATGTCATCCATACTGGTAGGCAGTATAGTGCTTGGTGTGGAGAAGCACAAACGCAGAGTCGAAAAAGAAACAGCATAGTTGGGAGTTTTCTTTAATAATAAGAATCTATTTCTAGCCAAATTAATCCTTTTTGCAACATTAATCAATGTTCTAATAATGTATACTTTGCAGTGTGAATGCAGTTCTATGATGAAAGTTAATAGTTCACTATTCTATATTAGGAGTTATAAATTGCAAGTAACAAAAGGATGTCTCTTTTGAAAGCAGTAACCTGCTGATCTGCACTCTGTAATCTACTTGGCACACGTTCTTTGCAGCAGGCATATTAACCCTCTGCACTAACTTCACCTAAGTCAAAACCTCAACTTTACAAAACACTGATCTCTCTCCAGGAAGATAATTAATCACACCAGTTATCTTGACATTTATGTGAGGCCTGGTAATTGCTGGCGGAAAGAAACGCTGCAGCAGGTGCTTCAAAAGCTTAATAAACTTTCAAACAGGGCGCCCCCAGGAAGCCAGCACCCGGTCGCACCGCCCTAAAGACGGCCCCTGACGGGCCCTGTTGGTGTCACCCCACTTGAGGGTGTCACCCGGTGCGGTCCGCACCCCCCGCACCCCCATAGTGACGCCGCTGAACTATTTGCAACAGTGTGCTCCAAAATGCACCACCGGCAACATACCACAAGCCTACCAATCTCCTGCTGAATGGATATTACTTTTTTGTCACACTTTGTGTGACACTTGGGTATGCACAATCTCCATGATTTCAGTGATGTAACATTGATAGCAATACCCACACTCTGAAAATTGTCCCAGTACCACTGTTGAAGACTTGATCCCACTGCAGTCCCACAGTGAGTGGGTGCAGTCACTGGGAGACCAACAATGAGGCTGGACACAGCCCGTGTCTGTCCCTTGCAGGGGGCAAAATTAGTGCAGTGTTGATCCTGGTCCTGGTTCAGCAACTGCAGGACCATCCCAGCCCTGCCCATGCTAATGTGAACTCCATGGCAGTTGTGGTCCCTACTGGGCTGATGTGAACACCAAGTTGGCTGCAGCCCAAATGGGATGATACAAAATCAAGGCAGTTGTAGTCCCCACAGGGCCAATGTGAACACCAAGATAGGTGTGGTCCCAACTGGGCAAATATGTGGAAGCATGGCATGCAGTGTTTTTGCGGTTCTCGACAAGAAACGCAGAACGAATGGGTGACCCTTTGCAGCACCGATTGCTCCTGGCTTCAATCTCAAGCAGTGTGATTTCTTGGGGTGTTCTGCCGACCAGGAACACATTAGGCTTCTCCTTCTGGCAGCCGCGGTCGGTAGTTGGAGTAGCAGCAGGGCGGTGAGGCAGGGAGGGGGAGGGGCAGGGTGGGGGGTAGTAAACTATGGATTACGGAGGTTTACAGGTAAGTTAACATATAAATTAATAAAACGAATTTCGTTGCGTGCACTGCATCCCCAAATGCGATGCAGTGCACCCAACGAAATTCGTTTTATATTAATTTGTATGTTAACTTACCTGTAAACCTCCGTAATCCATAGTTTACTACCCCCCACCCTGCCCCTCCCCCTCCCCACGTCACCGCCCTGCTGCTACTCCAACTACCGACCGCGGCGGCCTTCTGGATAGGCACTCCTCTGACATTGCCAGGCAGACTTCTTCCCGCTCACAGTAGGCAGGTAGGTTTCAGGACACTAGGCAGATCCCCCACCTCCTGTTAAAGAAAGTTCAGACTTCAGGTAATGCCCCCTCACCTCTGAGAGACTGGTTGTCAGACATTCAATGCTGGTTACACAGCAGTCCCTTGTGTTGAGTACTCTGTAGAGCACTCCTTTCCTTGAACATGAATGTAACATGATCAAGGTGAGGTGGTTTGGGTCCCACTTTTATTCACATTCTCTATGAGTCCACTGTGTCAAACTTCAGAATGAGTTTTGGGTGGTTCTCTTTCAAGTGTCCTTCCAGGTTGCTCTCCAGACACAGCCTTTGTATAAAGTGATTTTTCCGACAGCAGGTAGAACTGGGACTTCCTCCAAACAGGAGCACTCAGAACATGGGCACAATGAAGTGAGATTTAAGCAGCAGCTGTTATCATTCTTTCTGAAGCAGTAATCAAGGATATACAAAATGACAGGCCTGTCCCAAAAACTTCATCACCTCGAACAAAAGAAACTGCAGTCCTCCCTTCATTCATTCAATCACACAAAGTGCAATACTCAGGAAGATCTCATCTGCAGCTCCTCGCTAACAAGACCTTCATGGAATTTCTAAATACAGCCCTGGCTCCTTTCTCCCCAATTCAGTGTCTGCCGGAAGCTCTCCCCGTCCTCCATTGTATGCCATGCTTAATCAGGGGCATCCAAAACGGATTCTTCTGGCTTCAGAACTAAGACTCATATGCACACAGAGTTCTAATACTGCACATGTAACACAAGCACTACACAATATACACTCAACAAGATGATGGGTATTCACGTATTTATGGATGCTTACAGCAGTTGGCTACTATGGCACTCTCTCACTGACTCAGATATAAAGATCTGATCACACTATTAATTCAAAATATGGAATCCTGCCATCATCGCGTAATGTGTACAAACATGGCAGAGACATCAGTCCTCTGTCTACTGTGACAGCATACTTGGTGTGCCCCTCCGTGTTACAAGGACCTCTCTTAGACAGGGACAGGCCTAAGCCTCTGTGCACACACTAGACCAGTGTGACTCTAGGGAGAAAATATAAGTCTAAGGAGAGAGTAGTTTATTGTTTGATAAAATCAAATCATTACAATGGGTATAAAAGTGACAATTAATTCTTTACACGTTACCTTTATATGTTAAAATATACAGTGGATAGAAGTTCCCTTCTTAAGCAGGATAGCCATCATATAACAGCAGTAGTAGAGTTAATCCAAAGTGCATACGGGAACATAAACAAGGGCAGGGTCGCGGTAATAAGACACTGGAGTGCTTAAAAACCAAGTGGCCCGGCTATTTGATAGTCTGATGAAAAAAAATATTTTAAAAAGTCTCAGAAAAGCTAAAATTTTCCATATGAAGTTGCATCAGTTTATTCAAGGCGATCTGGGTAGCGCAGAGCTGGTAGTAAAATAGGAATAGCCAGACTTCTTGTTCAAAAATTCGGCTGACGGCAGCGGCTAGAGCTTTTGTGCGCCATTCGTTATAACCAGCTGTGGCAGAAGCCTCGTATTGCCTGGATTTTGTTAATAGCCGGTGGGCTGCTTAAACGTACGATAAGCCTGGTGGAGAAAAGTTGTGAGGCCAATGTTTAGAGCCGTGCTCATGGTAGAAAATTAAAGTCACAATACCAGAAACACATGAAGTCGGAAATTCAGGGCAATGGTAGACACCTCTGTACCATGTAAGGTCACTTCCATCCCAGCACTTAGTATCCAAACTCTGGCTGCTAAAGGTTTTAGGAAGCCCAGTTACTGAACTATCTTCTTCAAAGTGTTGAGGAATCAGAGGGTCACGACGGCACGCTCAAAGGTATTTCCATGTGAGCTTGCGCCTCTGAAAACACCACATCACGGAGGATGTGTGTGTGTGTTTTGTGAGTGTGTGCACGTGTGTGTGATAGTGCTGATGTGAAGCAGGCAACCCATGAGTACTTGGATATTTCTTTTAGAAAAGCAAAAATTGCCAATCTCATACAGGGAATATGCACTCAATAGGGTAAATGTATAATGTTCATCCTTACCTTCTAGAGAGATGTGGTCAAGAAGGGCCTGGTATTTTGGTCTTGGAAATAGTTGTCTCAAATTGCTTTCACACATTATGGATTTTGTCGTTTTTTTGCACTACAGAGCAACTAGTCCTGGATTCAGAAGAGCAAATTGATGGGGTGCACCACTACAGTTTAGAAATAACTCCCCATGTCTGTACAATCTATACAGATATCGATAGATCCTTGGTTTTGATTGAAAAATGTCTGCAGCTTACTCAAAGGGGATTTTGTAAAGGAAAATACAGAGGCACAAAAAACAATAAAATGAGCTATAAAACTCTTATTTATAAATCAATTATTGTGTCCCTATTGTTATTGAAAAAACATTTCCCAGGCTGTTTGTATCCAGCGCTTTATATCATCTGGGTGACAATTCGCAGGTTACAACAATGCAAATAGAATGAAAACACACTGGCTGGCTTATGCACTCTAATTTTGGATGAACGGAACAGAATTTATTTTATTTATTTATTTTATTTTATTTAATGCATTTTTATATAGCGTGGACTTTACCCGAAGGTGTCAGAGCGCTGTACAATAGAACCAGTTACGTTACATGAGAGAAATGTTAGAAAATGAAATGAAATGAAATGGGATTTATAAAGCGCGTTGGCTACCCGTAGGCCTCCCAGGGCTGCGGACAGACAAGCAAAGAGCAGAAGCAGGAGGGAGACTTAAAACAACCAGGTTTTCAATAACCTGCGAAAGGATAGAAGATTAGATTCCTTGCGTAGTTGGAGTGGGAGGGCATTCCACCCAATGGCACCATTATATGAAAAGGAGCGGCCACCACATCTGGACCTTTTTATTCTGGGTTGAAGGGCAAGGAAGGATCCAGATGACTGAAGATCTTTCTTCAGATGATAGGGGGTAATAAGTGACTGAAGAATGGGGGAGCCCTTCCTCCAGAAGGCCTTATGGGATAGACACATTGCCTTAAACTGGATCCTTTGTCTGATCGGCAGCCAGTGAAGGCTTTTTAATGCTTGTTTTGCCGAACTCCAACGAGGAACCTGAAGAAGTCTGCGGGCCGCACAGTTCTGTATTACTTGGAGCTTATTGATGGTGTACTGAGGTGCTCCCAGATATAAAGCATTGCCATAGTCCAGGCGGGAAAGGATCAGTGCCTGAACCATGATCCTTCTGGCGTGGAAGGGCAAAAGGGGAAGGACCTTATGACGCATCCTTAGAAGTCCGAAGCAAATGGCCGAGAGTTTAGTTGCCTGGTGACTAAATGAGAGCGAATGATCAATCCAGATGCCTAGGCTCTTAATTTGATCTTTATGGGTTGGAGCCGGGCCTAGACAAACTGGCCATAAGGAGGCCAAGTTGAAAACAGGAGAATTGCCCAACAGCATGAGCTCCGTCTTATCCCCATTAAGCTTAAGGCATGATTTGGCAACCGGCTAGAGTGCTAGATGACCCTTCCGGGTGGTTAAGAGCTACCATGAGCTGGGTATCATCTGCATAGGAAACAATTTTTATGCCAAATGGATGGACAATTTCTGCCAGAGGTTTCAGGTATATATTAAATAGGGTGGGACTCAATGCAGAGCCTTGAGGGACCCCGCAGTTGAGGGGGTACTGATTGGAGGCAACATATCCCTCAAAGACCCTAAAAGAGCGGCCAGTAAGAAAAGATCGCAGCCACTGCACTGCCATACCAGACACTCCCAAGTTCATGAGTCTGTCGCACAATATGGCATGATTGACAGTATCAAATGCAGCGCTGAGGTCAAGAAGGATAATGGCTGCAGTACCCCCTAGGTCTAAGATCCTTCTTGATTCCTAAGTCACTGCAAGAAGGGCCGTCTCAGTACCCATTTGGGGACGGAACCCAGTCTGAGAGGGGTGAAGTAGATTATTAGTTTCTAGAAAGGCTACCAGAGTGTTATTTACATGCCTTTCCAGAATCTTACTTACCCACGGCAAAAGGGAAATAGGGCGATAGTTAGCCAGATTGTCCTGATCCAGGTTAGGTTTTTTCAGCAGGACTTTAACCATCGCACATTTCCATGCTGATGGAACTAAACCAGTGGAGATGGAAGAATTAACCAGGTCCAAGATTATAGGGCTAATAGTATCGGATACCAAAGTGAGTGCCTGGGGAGGAGCAGGATCAGTAGGAGAGCTCGATTTTATGTGGGCCATAATGGGACCCAGCAGGGTCAAGTCAAGAGGGGGGAATTGTTCTAAGAGAATATGAGGTTTTACCAACGGTTCCGCAGGAACAATTGTAGTGCTAGTGGAGTGAGAAGGTGAAAAAGCCTGATAAATCATTTGGATCTTTTTGTGAAAAAAGTCTGCCACAGTGTTGCAGTGTGCGTGGCATCACGTAGTCTGGGGGGTTTCAGGGGAAGTTTGGTAAGGGTTTTGGCAATTTTAAAGATTTCTTTGGGGGAGTTGGCAGCTTGCGCAATTTTTTGCTCATAGAAAGCGGCTTGAGTGGTTTTAATTGCGGCTTTATAATGTTTAATGGAACAAAATAGAACATTACAAAAATAAACAGGAGACTAGAAGAGGTAGGGTAAAACCATAGAAAGCAATAACACAATATCTAACACAGCAAGCAAGGGTGGGGAATGTACAAGAAAATATTACAAATTTACAATGATGAACAAACTTCCTAGAGGGGTCTGAGAATGAGGGTATTAGTTCTGAAAGTGTCTTTGGAAGAGAAGAGATTTGAGGTCAGCTTTGAAGATCTGAATGGAGGTGGTGGCACGGAGAAATGGCGGAAGCGAGTTCCAAATTCTCACCGCATTACCTGAGAACGATTGAGCCATCGATCTTTCCCTTTTGAAGGAAGGAGGGCTAAAGCAGAGACTTTTCCGCATTCCAAGAAGGTCTCGAGTCTCCAGACATTTTCAGATTGTTCGCCATGTAACGAGGGGAGGAAGTGTGCAAGGCTTTGTGGGTGATGCAGGAAGTTTTGTAAATAGATCTTGCCTCGATGGGAAGCCATTGAAGAGAAGACAGGATTGGAGTGATGTGGTTACTTCGTTTGGACCCTGAAATAAAGCAAGCTGCTGAATGGAGGACGGATTTGAGGGGGGAGAGGTGAGATTTGGCAAGGTCAGTCAGAAGAGAATTGCAGTAATCCAGTCTAGAGAGAACTAGTGATTGGACCAATGTTTTTAGGTCTTTCTCTGGGAAGAACTGACAAATCCCCCACAGAAGGCGCAGCTGGTAACATGCGTTCTTAACAATGGAGTTGATGTGGGAGATTAGGTTGAGTCTTTTGTCAAGTATGACACCGAGGGATTTAGCGCTGTTGACAATGATGGGTTTATTGTTGAGTAAGCTCAGCTGATCCATCCAGGTTTGAACAGGAGGAGAGGAGAGAGAGGTAGATAGTAGGAGGAATTCAGTTTTGGAGGGATTGAGAATGAGTTGGTGAACTAACATCCAGTTGTGAATAGAGTTGAGAGTAGAGTTGAGTAGTGAGAGATCATGTGCGGAAGACACCTTGAGGTAGATTTGAGTGTCATCCGCATAGAGATGGTAGTGGATCCCAGATTTACTTAGGAGGTTCCCTAATGGTTCCAGATAAAGATTAAACAAAATGGGTGCAAGGATAGAACCTTGAGGGACACCTTGACCTATCACCAATGGAGACGAAAGACTGTTCGCTATCTTGATCATTTGGGATCTGTCCGAGAGGAATGAGGCAAACCATTTAAGCACTGTGCCTTCCACGCCCATTCTGTGTGGAAGAGTGTTAAGGAGGGTGTTGTGATTAACAGTGTCAAAGGCTGCAGAGAGGTCAAGAAGAATCAGAAGGCACGATTCCCCAGAATCGAGTATATGCAGCGCATCATCAATCACTTGCAGCAGGGCTGTTTCTGTGCTGCAATTTTGAATGAAGCCAGACTGGAACACGTCAAGGAGATTATTGTCCATAATAGGTAGGGAAAGTTTTTTTGCAACACATTTTTCTGTGATTTTCGAAAGGAAAGGGAGGTTGGTGATGGGGCGGAAGTTGATGAGGTCATTCGCATCTGCAGAGGGTTTTTTTAGAAGAGGGGTAACCTGTCCTGTTTTGAGGGCAGCAGGGAGGGAGCCTTGACTGAGGAAGAGATTAACTAGTCTGGTCCAGTAAGAGAGAGTATTGGTGTTGAAATAAATGGCGATGATACTAGGGATGGGGTCAGAGGAATGGTTGGAGGGTTTGGTTTCGAGGATGCATTTGAGGAGGTCATCTTCCGAGATGGCAGCAAAGTTCTGCCAAGTGACTAAGGATTTTCGCTCCTCAATGGGGGTGGGGTGGGTAACCTGATCCACTAGTGATTTAACCTTTTCATCAAAGAATATAGCAAATACTGCTGCTTTCTTTGAAGAATCCTCAGGCTTGATGGTTAGGGGAGAGCAGTTTGGGTTTTTGATGAGGTCAAAAAGTTTTTGGGGTCTGCTTTTGTCTGAATCGAGGAGGGATCTGAAATGTGATGTTTTTTCATGGAAGATGTGCTTGTGGTACTTGGATCTTGCATACCGTAAATGAGTGAGATTGGTGGTTGATGGAGATTGTCTCCACTGTTTCTCCAAGATTCTAAGGTTTTTCCTTTCATCATAGAGAGCTTAATTGAACCAAGGTGCTGAGGGGGTGGGTTTTTTCCTGTTTCTTTGGAGTGGAGCGACATTATCGATTTCGACTGCTAGGACTTAGAGGCAATGGGAGGTGAGATCATTGACATCCACGTTAGGGTCTAGTCTAGGAAGTGAACGCAAAGCAGAGTCACACAGAGTGTCAAGATCAATGTTTTTAGTGTTGTGGAACCAGGTAGATGCCCTTTTGGGTTGGTCGAAAGTTATAACGTGCGATAGGTGAAAATGGAAGGGAATGAGGAAGTGGTCTGACCAGTCTACATGGACAGGGGGAGCAAAAGTGAGCAGGTCTACTTTAGATATAACAAGGTACAGAATTGAACCCTTAGAGTGTGTAATTTCCAAGCAGTGTTGGAAAAGATCGTTGGCTGAGAGAAAGGTGGCAAGCTTATTGGCAGCCGAGTCTTCCAAAGAGCCCCAGTGGAGATTGAAGTCACCCAGGAAGATCTGTCTGTCACTTTGAGAATATTGGTCACTGATGAAGTCGGTGAGTTCCTCCAAAAAGGGAGAGCAGTTACCGGGTGGGTGGTAGATGGCATGGAACCTGAAGGGTGAGCAGTGAAGTTCTAGGGATAGGCATTCGAATGTACGGAAGAGGATGGTAGGAAAGGCTTTAATTTGAAGGGAGTTATTGAAGATGATAGCGACACCTTCCCCGATTTTGTCAGTTCTGTCGTTTCTGAGGATAGAGTAGTCGGTAGGTATCAGAAGATCAAACAACGTATGAGAGGAGTCATTAAACCAGGTCTCAGTGAGGAAGAGCATGTCAAGATGGTGGTGGGTGATAGTGTCAGAAATTTCCAATTTATGTTTGATTGCAGATTTGCAGTTGTGGAGCAAACAATGCAGCTCTGACTCAACTGTTTTGGTGATGGGGGTGTTTGGGCTGTTAAGGGAGATAGGGATAAGATTCTTGTATGAGGGTGTCAGGGAAGAAGAGGAAGGCTGGTTAGATCTGACAGAAGAGATGGTCTGAATAGAGAATTGAGTAGAATTATTAGGAGGGGAAGTGGAGGGGGATTGACGTTGGTAGAATATTTGAGTCCTGTCCCTGTCTTGTCAGGCATAGTCGTACACTGGGCTGAACAGCAAATGTCTTTTCTGTTATAGAACTGCTTATTCTTTTTTAAACAAATTTGATTCGCGTTTAAGTGCAGCACAGGTCACAACAGAGCTTATCTGACTCTCGGTATTTGAACATTTGAAAGGTGAAGCCCTACTGCCCCCTCCGCCCCCAGCTGACACTCCCATCCAAGGTTGCCCTGCTCCTGACACAAACCCTTTTCCTTCCTGTTCGGGGTCCTCCGAGTGATCCCTCCTGTGCTTCCTGTCACAACAGGAAGGGTGCTTTCATGCTGCTGCACTTTCTGTAACAATGCAGCCGGCCCACTACATAATCGGTGAAAACAACCGGCAGTGACAGTGAGCCATCTTCCTGCAGAGATGTCAGCAAAGGGAGGCAGCTGCAGGAGTGAGCCCTAGCATGGAGCCAGCATCTTATCTTGCATGCCCACAACCTTTACACCAGCAGGGATAACGATAATATTCACGTGTTTCCTTACGACTCTATCAGCTGTAGATCACAGCAGATGTCGCAGGCGAGAGTTTAACTCATACTGCCATAGAAAATAATGAAATAATACTACCATGGATATACGAATGCGTTTCCTCAAAAAGGATATCGGGGGTTGCATTGGCAAAAGGAAGCAATGGAATACTCTGTGGATATGAGGAGCATTCTAATGGCACACGCAAACATTTCTACAGCTACACTGTAAACAAATTACAATATAAAAACATGTGACATACACTTCAAAATGGTCTGGCTAAAATGGCCACTGCATGTATTTGCAGTAATTAAGTCTTGGCCCGGATACGTCACCATTTTGCTTAGTACTGGAAATTCAGAAGGAAGTAACACTTACTCATAAAATAAATCTTTGTTAATCTGGCTCTAAAATCATTTTTATGCTAAATGACAGCAAATGCGTGGTTCAAAGATTTCACATAAACTAAAACAAAAGCCATTACAGGATCTTGAAGCATGTACATGAATGATGACCATCTTGGAATATTGTTCTTTTAGTTAAACGCAAAATACTGGGCCGTACAAGAACGATCAGGGAGCTAAGTTTTTTACCCAAAAAATGAGGGGCGGAAAAGAACGGTGGAAGGATACATTCATAATTCAACCAATAGAAACAAGGTGAGACAGAAATACTCCTAGTGCAAGACAAACACACGAATATGGGAAAACTATAGTAGAAAGATCTGAGAAGTGAGATAAGAAATCTACCAAATCATGACGAAGGGGTGGACGCAAAGCCGAATCTAAGTATATATCTATACTGGATTCAATAGGTGTGTTTGCCACAGGAAGCAGTCTGTAGAGGCGATCTGAAATGACATAGACATTATAAAAATTGACTGCAAGTTGTTTTCTAGCCTCAGATAAGGATTTTCAGGATATATTCAGATGCAGGGAAGTTAATTAGGAACTGACAAAAATGGGCCTAGAGATCCCGGCCTCAGATTGAATAAAGTTCTGGCAATGCAGCGCTGCGAGAGAAAACACAGCACGAAGTAGCCTAAATGGGAGACAATTCTGCAGCATCGTATTTGATAAAAGTCGCGCACTGCCACAGTATTGGCATTCTTGTGAAAGAAATGTCATGTTAGTGTGAAATAAAAGCATTGCATAATGGCACAAGGTTTATTTTTATTTTTAGTTATTTTAAAAACTCTTTTTATTAAACAAGCTCGTTTGACATTACAATCATGTTCGCAAGAGCGTGCACCTCTTTTAGTTACATTACATACATACATCGTGATTTAGGAGAACGGGGACAAAGAGGGGGTGGGTGGGAGCACATCTTCCACACTAGGGTCACCTAACCCCACAACCAATCTTGTCAAGGATTCATGGAAGGAACATATTTAAGAAGTCGCCGCTCTGTGTTCAGCCAGTACTCCTTTGGCTCTGTCGTGGCTCTCTCATATCCCCCTATAGGCATGCCAAGGTGCCCAAACCTTCTCCCATTTCTTGGCACACCCTCTGCTTTAATACACCGTCTCTTCTGCCATCTGACACCATTCTAAGTCTCTCTCCCACTCTGCCACTGAGGGAGGATGTGGCGCCCCCCAGCCCTTGGCTACATTACGCTTCGCTATCCCCGCTGCCAGCGTGAGCCAGATGTTTACATATTGTGTCCAATCGGTCTCTCCCTTGATTATGAGTAGGAGCCACTTAGCGTCTAAGTTGAGCGGGCAGTGTCTTGTTGAGATTTGTATGCAAGCAGTGTAATGTATAATATTGTGAAAACTACAAACGATGTGAGTAAATATCATGTGGTATTCGGCTTGCATATTATTTGTGCCTGCCTTTTCTTGTCTCTAGGTTTCTACACAAAGCAAGGCTGATCTGCGTTAGTCAATCTGGCTGTGCGTGGAATTTTAGGGGTGTTTATGCTTTTCCCACCCTGTCACTCCATATCACACCCACTTTGCGTAGATTTTCAGAGGTTTCGTGATAAACTGTACTTGAATCCACTTTAAACTTTAAATCCTATCAAAACCTTTTCATAGTTGATCAAAGCTAGGGTTTTTATGACTTTGGGCCTGATTCTGATGCGGTTAGGAAATCTTCCCTATCAAATCGGTTTGTAAATGGTTTCCAACCAACTCGGAACGGGAGAGTCCGACCGACTGAGTATGATGCATCCGGATGCTTCCAGATACGATTTGGTTGGACTCCCATTGACTTCTATGGGAGCCTATGTTCCTAACCGCATCGTAATCTGGCCCTCGGTTGGGAAGACACGTTCCCCATCCAATTTGGAAGGAGCAAATGCCATTAGGAGGCGTTCCTAACCCCATCGTAATCGGGCCCTAGGTGGGAATGCTTTCCTAACCGCATCGGAATAGGGCCCTATGTGTTGCTAGCTCCCATTTGCTTCACAGGAGCACCTGCAATAAACTTTAGTCAATCTTGGCCTCAGTGTCTTCTCGCTTTTGTATTAAGCTAAACAAACTGTCCATCGTCCTTGATTTCAGAATCTAACATTGTCTTCATCAGAAGCCGCATAAATTCCGGGAGCTTTGCGTTTTTTTTCCCTCCGATCTGTCTAGCTTCGGTACACACAACTATTTAAGAGATTTCGAAAAACACTACATCAATACCAGTAAAAAAGAAAAAAAATCATCACACATCAGAAATTAATCTAAGAAAAAGCGGGCAGCTGAAAATGATTAGAAGAAAGGGGAGGAATGGCTGGGTTCTATGGACAGCAACATGGAATTAAGCAGTCTTTAAAGCTCTTTCGGATTCCATATAATCTACTTTTCAATTTTTCTAGCGTTATTTCTTTATCGTTCACCTAATTGTGCGCACATGTGCTTGTTCAGCTAGTAAAGTGTATGCAGGAGCAATGGTTATGGGACCTTTTTGAACATCCCAAGACTCCTTCACATCTTTCTAATCTACCCAAAAGTAGACAGGATCCTTATTGGTCCAGGCCTCACTGTATTCATTCATTTGCTTATGAGGCAGCCTAAAATGTAAAGGGTATGGCAAGGGATTAATGGAAAATTGCCAACTTTTGGAATACGATTAGCGCATACGAATTTGAGGGCACCTTCATATATACTATAGTTAGGATGGCCACCTATGTATATACGATTAGTACAAACAGAAATGAATGGGCCCTCTTTGCACTTTAATAGGGAGTTGGAATATGTACTCTAGTAGTACTACTTTCCATTCTAATAAATGTTTTGTGGGTGCAGACTTACAATTTTTTTGCTTGTTCCTTTTATCTTGGCGACCAGAAGGGCTGCAGGAGGAGAAAACAACCAGAAAGCAGTGGTGGTTCCTCGAGGGAGTGCTGCGGGGCGGAGGGCAGGGCAGGAGAGGGGCAATAAATTAAACGAATTACATTGTGCGCGCTGCAACGCCAAATCGGCGGTGCAGCGTGCAATTACATTTGTTTCATTCATTTATTTCTTTACTCAACTCCGTTCGGCCCAATTCTGCAGTTTACTACCCCACACCCTGTCCCTGCCCTCCGCCCTACCACCCCGCAGCACTCCCTCGAAGAACCGCCACTGCCAAAAAGTTGTTGAGAGCCACCTTTAAGTCACAAGTTGTGTTGTGTGAGATTTTGTGTAGCAGACCACTGATCACATGAGAGTTCCTGACGCTCATTCTGCTGTAAAAAGTCGGGGCTTGTTAAAGGCAGAACTTTGACTGCAAGGGCAATAAGGAGGCAGAAAATCCCCCAAAGCAATACTCATGATTTAGCTATAAAATGACAAGTTTTGAAATATCAATTTGAATAATCTTAAAGCCATTTAGATTATAGCTTGTTAAGAGTCATATTCTCTGCATAGAAAAACTAGTGCAGGAAATGGGCTTATACCCAGAAGTGAGGGCCTGGAATATCTCCTCTCAGAAAGAATGATGGTGCTTAGAAGTCTGTATTCTGTTTACCTAGTGCTACTGATCTTGTACACCGAGTAGCATCACCTAAGTCATAAGACAGACAACTTGGTAGCCCACAGTGTGGATCCTATGCAAGCATCCTGCCAAACCCAGCTACAACCCTGCAGCCAGATTGATGCATATACCAACCTGAAAAAGGTTCAGCATTTTTTAGGCTCAGCATCTCAGCACCCCGAGTTCAAACCAGGAGACACAACTACTAAGAGGACACTAAACGTGCATAGGTTTCATCACAGCTCAATATAGATTTCAATTAAGCATTCTGCAGAAGATCCTTTCTCTGATATTTTCAGAAATAGCCTTAGCCCCACCAGAATAGCCGAGTACACAGTCTTGTAAACATTCCTGATGAAGACAACACTTCGTTCACTTTTTGCATTTCAGCTTGATGGAGAAAGTATTTGTTTTAATATCAAGGAAATTAACAATAAAAACCAGCCCAGCAGACCATAAAATGAGACCACAAACAATCAAAACACATGCCCACACACAGACTTTTCAGACCAGCGCTTCAGACACTGCCTGATTTCATTATAGGCTAGCCTGACCTTGTATATACAATATGTTAGCTTTAAAAATTAACTATGTCTTCCTATTTAAATATCTATATATATATGTTTGTAAATATAAAAAGATATACATATACATAGAAAGCAGTTGCGGCCCATGCAGGTAAGAGGGCTGGTGATTTCGACAGACGACGAAGAGGGAAAATTTATTATTTATTTAACTTTCCTTCTTGGTACTCCTACCTGCATGGGCCACGGCTGATAGAAAGTCATTTTTAAAAATGTATGTATTGCCACACACAATCTTTGCTATGCACATGATGTGCACATGATGTGTTTGGCTAGGTGTGGTATCTGCTTTTTCTGAATTGGGTTTCTGCACAGGTGACATTCAACAGCTTTCATTGTGGGGCCCAAGGTGGAGGCAGGACAAATGTAGCTGTCATGTACTTTGCGAAAGAGTCAGAAGCAAACCTGCATTTCGAATCAGTTCACGGTGCAGACATTTCGCATCTCAACCTAAGCTCCCTTGCCTACAGCTTCTTCCTCCTCAGTCTGCAGGTTGATTGCTTTTGGTCTATTTATATACAACATATGAGTGCAGTGAAGACAGCTTTGCTGCCATTTAGGGAACAGCTTTTCTCAGATTGATTGGCAATCTCAGACAAAGATCGATCAGGGAAATTGGCTTTGCGAGGTCAGCTTCAGGTGCAGAGATCAGTTTCTTACCGTTCATTTCAGAGTCAAAAAGAAACCTAGTTAATGTATACATGAACTAAGAAGGCCAGGCCACTTTATTCGCCAGGCTACCTTCACAGGCCTACGTGAGGGAAACACGAAATGATGGCACAGAACAAAATGGAGTCAGACTCGAGAATTACAGAACCTCAGACCCTCCTTTTGCCATTACGTAGGCAATAACCTAAGACTCATGTTAATCTGAATCTAGGTCTATGTCGATATTCATTAGGTCATCAAGGTATTGCTGTAGCATCATCTTATTATTCTCTACTTCTCTCGGGACAGGTCTCCGAACACACATAGTAGCACAAAGACTACAAATGGCGGGACCACACTGGATGCAAAGACAACAAGAGAAAATGATGGTTAAAACCATTCCAAGGAATGTCAAAATCTTCCATCCCCATTTGGACAGCAGTCCCCAAAACCATCCCGTCAATGACCAGTCTCCTTCGTCTACATGGATAGACTCAGAGAATTTATACAACCTAGAGATGGCTTGGTACACTGTAGGGGCATTATCTGGTATGTAAACACAGCAACTGGATCCAATCAATTTACATACTCCTCCTCGATCTGCAAGTATGATGTCTAATACCATACGGTTATGCAAATTCATAAGGCAGTCCGCTTGAAGCTCAGCTGTAACATTACTAAGAGCACCTGCTGTCTCATTAATAGTAGCTTCAACAACGCGGACAAGCTGTCGAATATGCCTACTATTGATCATAGGACCCCAAAAGGGCAAGAAGCCCTTGAAGAAATCTCCTACTTCATGTGCTGCGGTATCTTCCTTATTGAAGACACCTCTAACATATCTCGTTCTATGATAGTCTGAAGCAGTAGTGTATGTAGGGGGAAGTAGAAACGCCACATAACACGTTCCTGAAAAATCAGGTGGCAACCATGTGTAGGCTCTGTCATGACAAACAAAATATGTGCCTTTAGCTGGCACAAACGGTGGAGAAGTCCGAGATGAATAGACATAGGTTTGAGCACACACACTCTTACCTAGCTGAGCTTTCGGATTCCGACCATTACCTTGAAAACAAAAGTGGCCTCGGTGGGGTACAATCCAAATATGTGGAGACCTTTTTCGTCTCTCCTTCTCTGTCAAACTGGTACTATATCCAGTCACGTTCCAACCAACGTAAGCCTGCACCTCATCCTTAGGGATAGCATTATATGCATCAATATCTCGGATCATAGCTACTATTCCCCTTATTAAGGCACTATTGCTCGAGTTATCTTTAAGGGAACGTAAGGGGCGTACCTCATTTGCATAGATAAACATGGTCTGAAAAGCCCACACAGACCCATTAAAAGAAAAAGGCAAAACCAAATATGGCATACCTTTATCTGTCGTATGAGGCATAAGACCACAAACCCAACAATTAGTGGTATTTACTACTAACTGATGCTGATGCAACAACTGTATAAACGAGTTGTTGACAAATTCTGATCTTCATGTCTGTTCATGTTCAGGCAACGTATAAAACTGGTGCAAAGAAACAGTAGTGAAAGAAAGCATAGGTTGGGAGGTGGGTGCAGATGTCTGTTGTGTAGCATAGACAGTCCAACCCACACAAGCTAATGTGATACTTAAAAACATCAAAAAGCACAATATTATAAAACATTTGCTATGTATCAATGTACAAAATCTTATCTTAAGATCTATTCTCTCAACATCTCTTTCAGTTACAACAGACTCCATCCTCTAACGTGCTGCTCGCGGCAATTTTCCTTCTTCACTCAAGTGTGCGTCCAGGCGTCCTAGACGTCCCTAGAACCGCAGACCTTTCGTCAATACGCGGGCCACCCCTTAAGTTCTTATACCGCGACCCTGCAGCTGAACCCGGATGGTGGTTCGAAAAAGAAAAAGAAAAATAGTCTCTTGTCTGAAAGAGTGTAATTCACAAAAAAAATCAAATTATATTTGTCCTTTTTAGACCTTAAGTTGTAGCGTTCTTTACCAGGCACAGTTTGATCCTGAAAGAGTGTCTCTGGGTGTGTAGTATCAAGTCTCAAACACGGCGGCACAGCTTCTTGCAAGACTTTATCATCCGCACGTTCTGACTGAGTCCATTCCAGATGTGCATTGCTAAAAGGTACAAATCTCGGAACCCTTTCACTCTCGGAATCGGCAACACCTTCCCGGACCCACTTATCGTACGGTAAGGGCAAAGGTATCTTCTTACAATGGGTACCATGTACCTAGTTTTTCTTGCAGAACACCTTAATAGCAGTCCGAGTTGATAACAGGACTTGGTATGGACCAGTCCATCTTGGTTCCAAGTTCTTTGACCTCTGGAAATTCTTGGTTAGAACCCAGTCGCCAGGTTGAATCGTGTGGCCTGCATCTACAGAAACTGAAGGCAAAGTGTCATGGACCTGTTGGTGAAGAACACGCAATTTAGCAGTCAAATCATGTAAGTAGTCAACCAACATAGGGTATCACTGTACTTCTTAGGCCTCGGCACACCCCAGACATTCGCCGGGCGTCCAAAAACAATCTCGTATGGGCTAAGTCCCACGCGAGAATGTACTGTCGTTCTCGTGGACAAAAGTGCCAATGGTAAGGCATCGGGCCATGTAAGACCAGAGCTTGCTTGCACCTTGGCCAACTTCAGCTTCAGAGTGCCATTATAGCACTCGACCAGGCCTGCTGACTGGGGGTGATTCGCAGCGTGGAATTTCTGTTTAATACCCAGACCCGCACATACTTTCTTCATAATCTGACCCACGAATTCACTTCCATTATCACTCCATACCATCCTCGGCAAGCCATATCTGGGAAAGAATTCTTTGAGCAAAACCTTGGCTGTAGACAAGGCAGTATTATCCTTTAGGGGGTAGGCCTATATCCATCTGGAAAAGGCACAAACAACCACAAGGACATACTTCAAGTTATTGCATCTTTCCATATGAATATAGTCTATCTGCAGCACCTCGAACAGATACGTTGGAGGAGCAAAATGACCCGCTGGAGTTGGGGTTCCCTTTCCAGAATTATGCATCAAGCAAATCATGCAGTGTTTAACCAAATTCTCAGCACACTTAGGAATTCCACCATTCTGCCATACCGGAGCCAACAACTTACATATCCCTTTTGAACTAATGTGAGCCAAACCATGAGCCATAGTAATCACCGGAAGCACATATGCATCCGGCAACAATCATCGCTGGTGCTCTGACAACTCAACCCAACAACCTGTTGAATCCAATATTCCCGTACTCTCTCTCCACATACTCAATTCTTTCTCAGTAGCTTCTGCCTGAATCATCTTCACACTTTCTGTTGTATCTTCACACATTCCTCCTTCCACAACCCATCTAGCAGGACCTGCAACATACATCCGACTCGTCACATCTTTCGCCGTTTCTCTCGCTACTTCCTCTGCAAACGCATTCCCTTGTCCCACATCATCCGTAACCTTATTATGCGCACTACACTTCACTATCGCAATTTGGGTCGGCAAAGTAAGTGATTCAAGAAGTTCACTCACTAATTGTCCATGCTGAATTTTCGTACCATGGGAAGTAAGAAATCCTCTCTCTTTCCACAAGCGACCAAAACTATGAGCCACGCCAAATGCGTATTGGCTATCAGTATAAACATTCACTCTCTTTCCTTTTGACAACACACACGCTCTAGTCAATGCTATCAACTCCGCTGCTTGCGCTGAATTCTGTGCAATACGTGCTGTTTCAACAATCGTGTGCAAAGTTGTGACAGCATATGCTGCAGTCGTCTCTCCATTCGGAAGCTTAAAGCACGAACCATCTACCCATAGGGTACCATCAGGATTCGAAAGAGGAGTATATTTCAGATCAACTCTACCCTTCGTTTCCTCCTCTGTCCGGAGAAAACAGTCATGCTGTTCCTGAGCATCTGTCTCTACAAAAATCGGCAACAATGTAGCTGGATTCAATGTGTTGCACCGCTTGATGTGCACATGGCTAGCCAAAAGCGTCAACTCATAACCTGACAAACGCGCACTGGTAAGATGTTGAGTCTTCGTTCTATTCAATAGGGTATCCACTGCATGTGGGACCATCACAATCAATGTATTATCCAATACCAAACCAGCAGACTGTCGGATAGAAACAGCCGCTGCCGCTGTAGCTCTTAGACAACTAGGCAACGCCCTAGCTACCGGATCTAAAGTAGCTGAAAAATACGCACATGGGCGCTGCTTGTCTCCAAATTGTTGCGTCAACACTGACAACGCACAACCTTCTCTCTCGTGTACATAAAGTGTAAAAAGTTTACTGTAGTCGGGGGTACCCAACACCGGAGCAGAACACAATGCATCACGCAATTCGGAAAAACTCTTCTGACATTCGTCAGACCAAGGAAGAGGGTGTGGTGTGTCCTTAAGAGTAAGTGCCAACAAAGGTTTTGCTAGCAAAGAAAAATTCGGAATCCACTGTCTACAATACGAGGTGATACCTAAGAAGGCACGCACCTCTCTCTGTGTACATGGAACAGTCATTTGGGCAATCGCTTGAATACGCTCTGGGGTCAATCGCCTTCCCTCCTTCGACAAGAGATGACCTAAGTAGGTCACTTCTTGGCGGCAATACTGCAACTTCGAAGGTGACACTTTATGATGAAGGTCAGACAGGTGTCGCAACAAAGAAAGAGTAACTTTTTTACAAATCTCTTCATCATCAGCAGCAACCAACAGATCATCAACATACTGGATAAGAGTAACACCAGAAGGCAATGCAAGAATATCAAGCTGAGTTTTCAAAGCCTGACTGTAAATGGAGGGACTCTCACAATAACCTTGAGGAGCGCACTTAAACTGGAAGCTGCGGCCTCCTATAGAGAAGACAAAAATATCCCTGCTTTCCTCAGCAATCGGAATACTGAAGAAAGCGTTCTTCAGATCAATAACAGAAAACCAAGCAGCTGAGGCAGGGATCATAGTCAATAAAGCAGTAATGTCCGGGACAACAGGAAACTGTGGCACAACGATCTTATTGACCTCTCGAAGGTTGATCACAAACCGATACACAGGTGGCTGAGAAGAGTCAGTACGCTTAAAGACAGGCAGAACAGGACTGTTACACACATTACCTCTCGTTTCTTCAACCACACCTTTCTCAACCAAATCATAGATAATCGCTAAAAGAGCTCTTTTGCCATCACTGGAAATTTTGTACTGGGGAATGCGAGGTAATTTAGCATTCAACTTAAGGGTAACAACGTAGGGTGGAATCTGCAAGAGACCAACATCATTGGGACCTGTAGCCCAAAGTGTATAAGGGAGAGAACGCAGTTCCCGTGGAAGGCGATCCTTAGACAGATACATCGGGGAAATCACTTTCTTACCCACCGTAAGATGTACTCCCGAAGGAGAACAATGTAATGTCGCATGCAATCTTTTCAACAAGTCCAAATCCAACAGATTCTCGCCACAGCCCGTCGTAAGAATAAGGGGAGCCTCCAATTCACAGGGACCAATAGAAAGGGGCAAAGGACAAGAAACCGGTTTACGAACTGAGGTGCCAGAAAATCCTACTGAAACATTGGTCAAGCCAGACAAAGGTGCGCCGGGGAGTTTAGAGTGCATGATAGAACTCTTTGCTGCACCAGTATCCAAAAGAAAAGGTTCTGCCACACCTGATGTAATCACTTCAACATAAGGTTCACTCTGGTCTACTGGAACTGACACTACTCTCTCCCTTTGTCCATGGCTGTCCTAACTATCAGTAAAACCAGCACTCTCACTTCCAACATAATAATCATCAGTGTAGTACTGAGTGGAACATTCTGTTGGTCAAAATAATTCATAGAATTCTGAGGGAAAAAGGAACGTTCATTCTGGGGAAACGTACCACGTCCCCTACCCCTAGGTACTTGTTGGAAACCACCACGACCTCTCAGACCAGACATACCATTCGCACGCTGTAGCAAGATCGGGCAACTATTCTTGAAGTGACCTTCTTCTTTACAATAAGCACACTGATTAGGGCCTAGCGGGAGTCGCGAAGCAAAAGACTCAGGCTTCTGCAACAGTTTCTGAAACTGTGGGGGTTGCTGCAACTGGGAAGGTTGCTGAAACTGACACTGATTAGGGCGAGGCGGATAAGCCTGCTGCAGAAGAACTTTCGTTTTTAATTCTCTAGTCTTCTTCTCTACTTTATCCTTCTCATCTTTATCTCTATTCTCATAGTATTGTGCAGTAGCCAATATCTGAGCCGAAGAAGAAACAGCCCATGAACTCTCAGAGTCCTTTAACTTATTAGAAAGTTCAGGAAGTAAATTAAAAACAAACTTATCTACAAACAACCTCTGACCACCTTCTGTACTCATATCCTGACCACTATAATCAATGAATGTTTCCTCAAACCTAGTGAAGAAATCAGACACACTCTCGTCTTTCTTTTGTTTGCATGCTGCTAACTTGTCCCAATTCACACGCAGAGGAGGCATCATAGTTTTCATTAAATTAATAATCCTACCAGGTAGTTCTGCAACTAAGGGTTCAGGTTTGGCACCTCCTACCTGCCGACCTTCTGCAGCAGTAATATTAACCCACGTATCTCCTAACTCTGGCGCGTGATCCTCGTGATGGATCTTCGCCCACAAGGGTTGAGGAGCTACATTACCCATCAACATATCTATGTCAGCTAAATTCATAACACACGCATCAACTGTCTGAGACAACTCCTTATAATAACCAGCAGGATTTTTACGGGGGTCAGGCAAAGTCTGCTTAAGAGCCAGGACCTCAGCTCTCTTCCAAGGGACAAGCACCCACACTCGCTGAAAATTAGCCGGTGCAGCCGCAATACCATGAGCGGCATCAGCCACAACTGCCTCTCTCCATACAGGCGGAACCTCTCTCATAGGATACTGCTTCACATTTCTCCTAATAGAAGGGTCAGGTTCGAATAATGACTGAGGTGGAAGTCTAGACCTAAAAGTGAGTAGTGTCTCTACTGCTTCCTCAACATCGGAACCCACTATCGTCCCTTTAGCAAATTCAGACTGAACATTAAGCAATTCCAGTGGAATTGAACCCAACTCATTATCTTCCCACTCCTGACGAAGGAAGGTACACATGACATCAAAAACATACCTTTGTTTTGGTGCCTCCCACTGTAGGAAGATATCCATAACCACTTGTGGACTGTACTTGGAGGTATTTGAAACCCATCTACGAGCAAGGAGATCTAACACTGCCCGCTATTCGGGACCAGGGAGCTGACTACGTCTCTGCTTACATTCAGAAACAGGGGTCATATTCAGTGACCCAAAGAAAGGAGACAAAAGACTAGTGACAGTCTCAGTCATTCGTTGCCGAGCAGAAGGAGAAGAAGTTGACATGAGGACAGGAGACAAAGTGTTTTGAGGTGACAGAGACGTAGGGACAGAAATAAGAGAAGTCGAAGATAAAGGAGTGTAAGGCAAAGGAGTTTGAGGCAAGGCTGGTGGCAAGGCTAGCGGCCCTGGATGGGGCTGCACCGGGGGAGGAAGAACCACCTCTGAAGCAACAGGTGGCTGAACAACAACAGGGGGTTGAACGACAACAAGGGGTGCAACAACTGGAGGTAACGGAGGTGCAGTAGCACCCTGCACATAAGGGGGTGGTAATCTCAGTAAATGTGACATCAAAGGATCCTTTTCAGGGTCTACAGTCACATTTGAAAGAGGAGGTGGCAAAGCCGGGTAACATTTGTCAATGGCCATGCAATGCTGTCTATCTGACACTTCAATCGCACGATCTTCTTCATCTTCCTTAAACTGCCTAGCAGCTTGCATTACCGATATATTCCTTTCCTTCCTATCTCTCTTAGCTTGCTTAATTTCTCGCTGTTTGGCTTCCTTACGCCAAAGGCGGAAAGAGTCAAACATCGCCGGCCGGGCTTTCTTCTTAAATAGCGCAACTTCTAGGTTATCTAAAACATCTGATTCAAAACTACCATGTTGGGGCCATCGTAAAACACCATCTTTCCTTGTATAACGGACCCATACTTCATTAAAGGTAATGGGACCTACACCATGCTTTGAATAGAGCTCATAAGTTGGAGTTCCAACCGGAGGTATCGGACACGAGTCCTCCAATCGGGAATCCCTATTACAACTACAACAAAACCATTTCCTAAATTTGCTAAAACCAGGCATCTTTTAGCTCACTAGTCTTGCTTCAAACTTCAAGAGGTTATCAAAAATGATACACTCGCAAATATACGAACCCCCCGGCTTTGACTATTTCAATGGTCGAATCAAAACCAAGAAACAAAACAAAGTCGTGGGAGCGACCCACTTATACTTAACCAAAATGTCTGTCACGCCACCAGAAGACCGTCTAACGTCTCGCCTTACAAATCATCACAAGAGGGTCCAAGACAGGGCGACAGTCAGGGCAGCAGTCCTTCGCAGCCGTCGGAAAGAGGAAGCCTCGCAGAAAAAACCTTCGGTCCACGTCGACATGCAGGGGTCGATGAAGTGGCGGCCGTCCTCCAGAATTTCCTCACGGAGCTCCTCACAATTTTCGGGCGTGGACCAGTACTGCTGAAGTCGCCCCACGTTGGGCGCCAGTTGAAGAACCGGGGTTTAACCCAGCGGCGTCAGGGACACGCCTAAGATCTTCGAGTTCACCTGTCTTGGTATACAGAGACACGGAATACTTCTGGATGGCGTCAGAGACCAAGTTTATTAGCTGCAGCTAGTAACAGTGATCCTAGAAATACATCACGGTGTAAATTCTCAGGAGACTGCTCATTTTACTAAGGCGAGACGTCTCCTTTTATACCCAATATTCACATTATAAATGTACACCCACTGCACAAAATTCTAGCCAATAAGGTACATTTTCAAACAAAGTGTCACATAACAAAAACTCAATGTACAGTATCCCAACCCAAAAGTTAATTATTAGGAATGTCCTAAATTCAATCTCCACAAGCCGGACAAACCTATAATTGAAAGCATAACCCATGTAATGAAGAAACATAAAAAAAGAAACGGTAACAGATGCTGAACAAGATAAGGCATGTGCAAGGAAACTAAAAGTTAACGATGTCCTGAACATTGATTGGCAATCTCAGACAAAGATCGATCAGGGAAATTGGATTTGCGGGGTCAGTTTCAGGTGCAGAGGTCAGTTTCTTACAGTTCATTTCAGAGTCAAAAAGAAACCTAGTTAATGTATACATGAACTAAGAAAGCCAGGTCACTTTATTCGCCAGGCTACCTTCACAGGCCTACGTGAGGGCAACACGAAATGGTGGCACAGAACAAAATGGAGTCAGACTCGAGAATTACAGAACCTCAATGTCTGGGCACACCTTACTCACACAATTGCAACCCTGACCAAGCCTTCAGCAAGGATGCAAATGTGGCATCATTATTACCGGAACTGAAGTGAGAGACTAGGGGGCTCACAGGCTCCAGAGTTCTCCTCAGACCACTTTTGAGCAGTGTGCTTCTTCTGGGGTGTTCCACAGTCGCCATAGATGCAGACACCAGCCCTGGTTACACTATTGTTCTTTGAATACTCTGAGGAGCACTCCCTTTCCTGGTCAGGTATAACTTGGAACTGGGACAAAGGTGGGTGAACAGGTTTGTTGTGGCTCAAAGTCCTATCCTGAATTGGTGAGAAAGACTGCATGCTTACAGACATGCTCGCTACTAATATGTGCACCCCATGTGGACTTAAGAGTGGTCAGTCCTGCCAGTAATCATACTTGTCTCTTTGAGTACAATGGTGGTGTTTTCCATTCAAGTCATGCATGGATATTGTTTGACAGATTTCACTTGAAACTGCTCTAGCTGATTCTCATCATGCTGCTGTAAAAAGCTTGAATACCAGACCCTGAGACCTACACAGACTACCCAAATAGCTCACACCACTTATTCTAGACTCGTTTACATCATACCTAGGGACCCTTATCAGTCTTTTATGCAATGTATGACGGTATGAATGGAAGAGAGAGAACAATGCGGAGATTGCTATTGATGGTGAGGTAGCAATGTGTGTGAGGTTATCGGTTTAAAATAGCATTGTGTGATTGTGCAGGGACAGTAGCTGGGGATCACATATGTTACAGCCATCTCAGAGATCTCATGCATGGGCAGCTGTCAGATCCCGTTTTGGCCATGGGACAAACATGGATCAGAGGGACTCAAACACGTGGGTTGAGATAATTTGTCATTGATGTGCTGGGGCCCATTGTACCATGGCTCTGCAAACTGTGTCAAGTACAACCATTTCAGCACTTGACTCTCAAGGCAGCAAAGGTGACCGCTTGCAGTATTCTCATTGAGGTAGTCTGGGGATGCCTGAGCTCAGTGCTCAATAATCTACCACTGAACACAATAAGTTGATGCTCAGCCCATTACTTGTCTTTGTAAGAAAGAAAGTACTTTAATCACTCTGTTACAGACTTCAATGAATATGCACAAGTCAGTGGTCCTGAAAACTATAACCTATCAGCACTACATCAAACCCCACTGCCTCTGTTCCCCCTCACAGGCAATCTTCACAGGTTCTAGTGTGAATCAGGCTCAAGGCCAGTTTTTGTTACCAACAGTTCAAATGCACTCATACTTTATCTTACCCCTCCTCGGGATAGGCAATATTTATTGAGTCCTTTCTACTGCTCTCACACATCACAGCAGTCCTGCCACACATTCAAAGAGAGCTGTGGAAGACCACCACCATCAGGCTCATGTAATGCACACCTAGCCTCTGCCGCAAAGGTTTCAGTGCTGGGTCCTGTGGTGGTGTGGTACTGGACACGACTGCAATAGCCTTTGGTGGTGCAGCTCTGGTGATCTGCAATCTAGAAAGGTTGCTCTCCCCACTGGACCAAAAGTAGGTGTAGTCCAAGGTGAATCTGAGGGCAAGCATGCAGGCGAATCCCACTTCAAGTCTGAGGGTGGGCAGGTAGATGCAGCCCAGATTCCTCCTTTAGCACAGGTCAGTTGCAGCCTCTGTCTGGGCAAATGGTACTCACAAATTGCAGCCCTGACCAAGTCTTTAGTAGGGCACAAATGGGGAATGTGATTTCCGCCAAGAACTGAAGTGAGAGACTAGGTGGCTCATGGGCACTAGGGTTCTCCGACGACCGCTTTTGAGCATTGTGCTTCTTCCGTGGTGTCCCACAGCCACCATAGATGCAGACACCAGCCCTGGTTACACTATTGTTCTTTGAATACTCTGAGGAGCACTCCCTTTCTTGGTCAGGTATGACTTGGAACTGGGACAAAGGTGGGCGATTTGGGTCCCACTTTTATATACATTTTCAAGACAAAGGATGTGGATCCACTGCCTCAAACAGTAGAACCAGGTTGGAGTGGTCCTTGTCTCAAGTGTCCTCTCCCACACCCCAACATATACACAAACAGGCGTGAGAGGTTTCTGAACCTGGATATGATCAGCCCAACTGAGGGTATAATCAGGGAAAGCATGACCTCCTCAACTTCCACAACAGTCTGCAGTCATAATGCTTACCCCTACCATCCACCAAATGACTGTGTTGAGGAAGGCTTATTAGCCTTGCTAACGACAAGGCCTAATGAAATATCCAAAGACAGCCCTGTCTCCAGTCCCTCACTTCAGTGTCTAGGTCTCCATCCAGATGCAGGAATATAGGCAAAACATGTGCCCAGTCCATACCTTCCATCTTGTGCTGGGCCAGGCCATGGGTATCTATAATGGATCCCTCCGGCATCCATTTTTTTGGCTAACTCACACCATGCAAGTGTTACACTTGGTTCTTTTTTTCTCGGCTGTATGCTGCCACCACTGTTCTATGCTCCATACCCATCACATGGACAGAGTCCAATGTCAGTACTGTGTACTTAGAGCACAATTGGTAGCCTGTAGGTCACATGACCTCTCATTATAAGGGATAGGGCTAGGCATCTGTGCACAAGCTTAGATTACCATGACCAGAGCCAAAATAAGAGTCAGGATACCAGATATCCATACAATTGGGCACCTAAGGGAGGGAAACTTGCTTGTATGCCCTGCAGTAGACATTCCTGTCTCAATATCAGCTGTTGGTAAAAGTCTGTTTACTAAAGACCAAAAGGTAGGAGAAAGTGAGAAAGATTAAATTGCAAAAGGGGCATTCACGCAATAGCTCAAAAGAGCATATTGCAATAGCTCTAGAAACCATCTCAAAGTTAAGAGATAAACAAATGATAACTAATAATAAATCATATCTGCCAGCATCCCAACCTTATTGCAGAATAATACAGTTGAGTGTTTTAATGGCAGTTTCATTCTCCAGCTTGGGTATAGTCCCAACACAACAGTAACTTGCAACCACTCAAAACCATGGTCAACGGTCGATGTTGCAGAAATACTTGAATGAATCTGAAACACTTCCAGTTACTCTGGATACATTCCATTTCATCCTTTTCAGCTTGGCTACACTATCACAGACAAGAATGAAACAAATGCCAATCAGGCCCCGCCCCAACAACTTCAGCCCCGACCCGAACTGCTAGGACAATGTGTTTTAAGTGCCCAGTCATGAGAAGTAATTCCGATTAATTCAAGTAGTCCATCCATCACTACTTTGCTCTCCTTGTGAAAATGTTCAAAAGCATGGCATTTGATACCAACGAAAAGCCTTAGAATGGGAAACTCTTAACAAAATATATATTGCTTTCAAGAGAGAAAGAACACTGAAAGCCAGCTAGAGGCGTTGGGGTATTGAGAGTGCCCCAGAGGCAGATTTCTTTAAGTAGACAAGTGATGCTTACAATCAAGCTCGGGATGTAAGACAGGATGCGGAGGAAGGAAGCAAGCATTCTGTAAGGGTTGTGAATGCACAGGGTTGTCTGCAGCAAACGTGGTGGAGACAAACAGCAAACATGGGGCAATGACAGGAAGTGACATGACAAGGTGTCTTCTATTTTCAGCCGTTGTATTCACTACACACATTTAGTCCCATTTGCAACATACAGATTTCTTTAGTCTCTAATCTAGACCATCTTGGAGATATCTTTTCTTAAAATTGTTGCTTTGAATTATTCCTCATTGGTCTAGACATAGACATTGTCCCTTTAAACGGTTTTAACTCTGCTCTATGGCTGTCCCTCTTCCACGTCGAGTCACAAAGCACAGATTTTGAAAGAAAGCACCTTTCTGATTTAACACATTGAGGATCCCAGGATTATACCTAAAAATCGATTACAAGCATTCCATCCATAACCTTTTTTATACTTTTTGGCAGCTGTAAACAGCTATTTATGGACGTTTTTAACGAACAGGGGGTTTGTGAATTAGGCCTCGGTTTTAAGCAGCCACCTGAGTTTTGCTCTTGGGACTTTACGTAGGGTTAAAGATAGCCCTGTAAAAGAGAGATGGGGAGGGGAAGGAAAAAGATGCAGTATCAACATTCTACTCAAATACAGCAGAATATTACTCTTCAAATAAGTGAGAGCATATGTAAAGAAGTAGCAAGAAGATTTGTAGGATGTTTCTAATAGAATTACACTGAGACCACGAGTAAGATTAGGCATGTGTAACGTATGAATTACTTGCAACATGAGCAGTTTCTTTGATAGAGAACATTTTAGTTGTAAAGGAGAAAGGGGCACAAATGGCTGCACCATTCTGCACCTAATGTTTTGACGTAACAAATGTAAAACTCTAGGACACTCTAAACAACGCTCATTTCTGACCTTTGAAGGAACTAGGATTGGCTATTACTCCATTTTATAAAGGAACACCGACAGTTTGGCTTAACCAACTGTGATTTATGTAGATAAATATGCTTGGCTTCAGCTAGCCTCTCTAAGAAATGATCTTCCTCACAGCTCATCGATAGGAGGGTTAGCATTCCTTAGAAGTAATTCCTCTGCAACTTCTGGAGTATGTATGCAACAAGAGCAACTTTTAAACCCCTGGGAACCTGGATATTTAGTGATTCTTTGAAAACAATGTTTCTCAGTGGTATCATTCATGCAGCGACAGTACAAAGTAATAGACAAAGGACACGCCATTGATGTTCAAAGGACTATTGAAAATACAAAAGTTGGTAGTTACAAACATAAAAAAAACATTGTTCTCCTATGTTAGGCTCTCTTTGTTGTGGTATGTGTTCTCACTTGAGACACTGTGGTCATTCCTTTTGATTGCTTGGCAATAATGGTGATTTATTCACTGTAGATAAAGAATATATTTACTAAAGAACAATTGTGATTGGCATTAATATTGTGTCCTTTTAGGATTATTTGCATACAGGGATTGCACAGTCTATTGTATAAAAAGTTAAATAACTGAGATACATGTTTATGTCTACGAGGATGATGCCATTTTTAAAGAATGCAAGTGTGGTTTGCTTGAAAGCCTTACATTTTGGGCTAAAATAGGTTTTGCAAGTCATTACATGCATCTTGTGAAGGTTCTTTCCAGAACTGTTTATGACGTATTTGCAGGGTTTAGAAATATCCTTCAGCCACTTTTTTGCACGAAAGCCTTGTTTTTGATGGCGTGTTTGCACCATCTTTACGTTGACTTTACTAAGGATGCTTTTGACGATACAAAAATCATCCCCCCTCTGGTTACCATGCACAATACCAAAACACTACCCCAATGGGCCACACATTGAACCAATGCTCTTGAAACCACAAAAGGCTTAGTAATCAGAAGTGACTTTACCGCTCACTCCTCTTCATTCCACTCCGTGCCCAAATGCAGCTACATGTGACACAATAAACAAGATCAGCATCAAGATTCATCAATATGCCAATGATACACAACTCTGCTTGAAAGTCTCTTCTGCTTCAGACATCCCACGCCTCAAATACTACTTGCGCATCATCCAGACCTGAATGCCCAGTGTCTACCTCAAGTTTAACCCAAACAATACAGGATTCCTATTATTTGCCAAGAACAATAAACAAGTACAAACCTGGCTCTATTACATGAACCTTGATGACTTTTAACCCCAATTTTCACTGAATGCCAGGTCATTTGGATTCACTCTGGATACCAACCTCACCCTAAGGGCACACACTGCAAAAAACAAAGCTGGCCTAATGCCAGCTCTCTCTCCTAAAGAAATACAAACAATTTTTTCAGAAAGCAACTTTTTAACTGCTTTTCAAGCCCTCATACTCTCCCATCAGGATGGTGGTAATGCCTTACTCCTTGGTCTCCAGATAACACAATTCATGTTGCAGTACCTCTCATCCAGTGCATGAAGAAAATGATCACATCACACATATTCTGACAGAACGCCACTGGATCCCCGGTCCAGCTCACATCATCTCCAAAACCAACTGCATCCTTTGCAAACCTAACACAATCAGTGCCCCGACTTATCTTGCAGGCAAGCTCACTATCACTGGTGGATCCTGGCACACCCACAGCCAGGACACGATCAGACAACTGCAGATTAAGAAGTGTAAAAAAGAAAAAACAAGACAGCAGGCTTTTTCCATCTCTGCACCCTGGGTCTGAAACGACATCCCAGGATTCATCAGGCTTACCTCAATACTCCTCCAATTTTGGAAAAGAGTTAGAGACTCACTTCTTTAAAAAAAACTCAAGCTCACAGGGCATTAACATACACCACTCAGCTTTCTCTCCTCTTACTCATTGACTTTATACTTGTCTTTAACCATGTACTGCATAGATTAAATAAGAGCACTCCTTCTGCCATAGGTAACACTAAAACACTTCTCTTATAGGCAACATTATTAACCTCTCTCTACCAACCAAGTACAATCTACAGCTCTGCATACTACTCGTTCACCGTAACTACTTTAGCCCTTCGTGGTGTTGGGGTAGGCATGAAATGCTATATAGGAGCAGCCAGTATGCTGGAGGAGCTGGGGCAGAGGCCAGGAAGGGGAGCTGGGGGGGCACTATGGGTCACAGGGTTGGCTTAAAAAAACTCAGAAATAAATAAATGTACCTGCAGCCGTCCCCTCACGCCTTTCTGCTCCTCCACACCTCATCAGGAAGGCACAGGCTCCCAGAATGCCCTGCAGCCAATCTTGAAGCTGCTCTTGCGCATGAGAGCAGCTTAAGGATTGGCCTGAGCACCCTAGAGTTGCGCTCAAGGACAGACTGTGAGTCTGTGCCTGCTCTGTCTAACCCAGCTGCGTTGCTTGGTTGGAGAAAGCTTTCATTGCACATGATGGTTTGGCCGGCCCAAGACCGCCGGCCAAACCAACATGCGCAATGATGGGAGTGCACTACCACCCCTCTCAGTGCCTGTCACTACTAGGCCTGGCCCCCAAGACTCGGCAGGAAAGGAAAAATAAAACAAGTGTCGGGGTGACAATCCTCTGCCATAGCTGGTGCTATACAAATGTTAAAAAGGTACAATTAAAAAACACATGATCTCATTTTGTCAAGCCATCTCATGGTATTGACAAGGTTGTTTATGTTTGTTCAGGTTAGAAGACAACAGTGCTGTACCAGGATCCTGGAGGTGGTGGAGCACATGAAGAAATCTTTTTTGAAGTAGTAATAAATAAACCCTGTGTATGGCAACTAGGTTGCAGTATTGAGATGGATAGTGAGATTTGTTTGGAGAGTAGATTTTAACTTTCCTTTTTGGTTTTTAGTAGTGTAGGAAGGAACTGACGAACTTGGAGGAGAGGATCAGACAGTTAATGGTGATACTGATGAAAAGGGGATCACACCATTGGAGACTGAGTCTATGAGACTCAGAGGAATTCGATGAAGAGCCCAAGGTCTCAGTTAACTGGGTTTAGTGTCGCAGCACTGCAGTGTATTTGGAGGCTATAGGCCATGGAGGGCGTAATGTTTGCATGTGTTAATATACTAAAGCTGTACCATGGCACAAAATGTTTTGCAATATAAGCAGTGGCGTAGGAAGGGTGGTGCGGTGGGTGCTGGTGGCCCCGAGTGTCATCACTGAGGGGGGTGACAAAATGGCAAAAATATGTGTTTTTAAAATTAAAATAAAAAAATTCCTTCATTTAATAATTTCAATGTGGGAGGGGGTGACATTTCAATGTGGGGGGGTGACAATAAATGTTCCGCACCGGATACCACCTGAGCTTGCTACACCACTGAATATAAGTGACTATGTATTTGGTAAATTTTGTTTCATCCATTTAGGTTTTGAGTACCCTCACATCTTCTTGCCAAGTGCTTCCTCTGCTCGTGACCACAGTTTTCTTTCTCGCCATGAATTGCAAGGGTGAGAATGAAGATTAGTGCCAGTGAAGCAGCCACAAACTCGGTCAGCAGCAGCTGTCTTCCGGTGCAGCTTCCACAAGGCCTAATTTCCGAAGACGTGTGCCGCTTTTAAAATGTATGTATGAGGGACCGCCAGTCCATGGGTTAAATCGCCCGTTTGCTGGCAGGCTGAGTGGCGAATGAGCAATCCGCACCACGAGGTTGTGAAACACACAGGGTGTGTGCTTCCAAGCAGCAACGTGTCAATTAATGACACAGGCCCTGAGATCCCGAGAGAGAGTAAATAGGCTATTCTCGAAAAGGGCACTAAGGAGCAGCAGCAGGGAGGCAACTTTATTTACTGTACACAAAGTGTGTGCTTACTCCTTAGGATGACGTGGCCAAGGGAAATGGAGACAAAACACACACTGGGGCAGATTTACTGACATTTTGTGCAGGGTTTGCGTCACAAAAGGGACACAAACCGGATCAAAATGTTTATTTGGACTCTATGCTGGACAGGTGCCTGAAAGTAACATAAAGCAGTGCTTTGCAAAACTTTATGAACTCATGGGTGGGCGTTCTGATGCAATCATCCATTGTTTTTGACACAAAAACACTTTCTGCTAACAATGTTGATAGGGTTTTGTGCCAAAAAACATTCATTGGCTCTTGAGGTTGGTGCTAACTAGGCAAAATGATTTTATTTCTCCAAACTCTTCCGGCTTTGCATGTGTGCTGCAGTGTACAGCACACACCCAAAGTGGAAAAAGTTTTAAACTTTGTTGAGGCTTGCCATTTTGTACTTGAAGGATACCCTTCCTGTGTCAAACCTATGCTAAACATGACTTAGACACCTTTGCACTATGATGTAAAGGGACACCTATGCACTACGGAGCAAGGGTGTGTGTAGCAAAGGCAGCCAGATTGTGCACCAGCGCTAGGGATTGAGCAGGGCAGCACCATATTTTAGTAGCTATTGCACTGTCCTGCTCTCTTCCTCTCACGCAACGATGCATGTGTTTTTAATTAATTTTCCCCTTTTCGCTCAGACAAGTGCACCATGCAAGGATCATTGAGTTTTGAAATGTATTCCTTCCACAGCCTTTTCACATAGTTAAATGTGGGACTACGGAGATATTGGAGGCAGACAAAGTTTCCACATTTTTATTCTCTTCTGTGTCTAACAACCATTTTAGTTGTGTTAGCAAGTTTGCATGCACCATCTCTGCTGCACAGAAAGGAAATAATTTCCTTATACCTGCTTGTTTGTGAAATCCATCTTTTTAGGTCTCGCCTGAGCCAGCGCTTTAGCGCTGCTCTGGCAAGAGCTATAGAAAACGGGGATTTGGAAGTGCAAACGAGTGCTTTTCAGGCCCCCAACTACAGTGCATGTGCGCCGGGCGCGCGCATCATTTGGCAGCCTGCGTGTACATTTCGCGGGCGCTTTGATGTTCTCAGTGAGCCGCGCGGCCCCTGCGAACATCAAAGCGCCCGCGAAATGATTACTTTCACGAAATGATTACTTTCACTTTAGCGGCCGCACAAGTGAAACATACCCTCTAATTCTTCTTTGGGCCACACCTAACCAACCCTTTCATCCTTACAATCTAACGTTCGCACCTACTTGGCAGACTGGTTCTCTGTTGCTCTTTCCTCCTCTGCTCTCTCTCCTCAGACTCTGTCCCTCCCCCTGTTGCAGCAGCTGGCATTACACGGGGGAGGGTGGATCTTCGTGCTTACCAAAAAATGAATGTGTACGTGTATAACGTAACTGGTGCTCATGTAAAGCGCCCCAATACAGAGTTTGCGCTATATAAATTTGCAATAAATAAATATAATGTGGTCCATGGAGCTTTTCGCTTTCAACGTGCCTGCCTGTTCGTCTGATTTGACCTGCCAGAGTGATTGACCACGTCTGAGATCGCTCCCACATTCTGCTAAAAAAAACTCTGATTCCTTCCAGCTCGCATCACCCCTCACCCACACACACTTATCCCTCGGAGGTGCACAAGATTATCTCTGTGCCCCTTTTTCTCTAACCCCTCTGTGGATGTGCAGTCAAGAGAAAGAACCCCCCCTACGAAGAATCCCAGGCCCCGTAACCTTTAACCCCCCCCAGCACCAGCCTGGCTATCATTTACCCCCCTCACCCACCTCGCAAAGGGATGTCATTACTCACTACAGAGCATCAATTACAGAGGTGAGCCCTCATCACCCATCATCCCATTCGGCGCAGGAGTGCTGAATGGAAATCAGCCCACCTCATGTCCGCCCTGCTGTGCCGATATGGAAGCCGCCGGGGGGGCTGCCGTAGTGCAACCCCCCCAATCCACATCTGGGACAAGCAGGGGAGGGGGTCGCGCTGGGCTGGAAGCTGCAGCTTCATTGACTCACCTAGACTTTGGGCTTTACACTTACCCAAGGCAAGCAGATGAATTCCTGAAGACGAACTCCGAAGCAACCGCGCTAACCGCCCGAGCATCCTAACTGCGGATCATACATATACAGAGCAGCTGGGTTAGCACGGAAATCTGCAACTGGCACATCAGCCCAAGATCTCCGACACCCATTCAGCTATCTAACTGGGAATGTAACCTCTGTGCCCCGCAGTTCATGTAGACTGCATGATGCCAAGGGGTCATTGATCCTGCCCCAGAATTTTCTTCTAAAGGGGTGATCTATTTATCGAATTGTATTCACCAGAATGCATTTGGTTATACAATTTAAGCCCAAGACCCCAATTGGAGAGGATATGGCCTAACGGCCAGAGCTGCTGACATCGGAGCTGGGGAACCAGGTTCGAGCCCCGACGTCGGCTCAAAATCCTGGTATTCTGGACAAATCGACTAATCTCCCCATGCCTCCCAAAATTAATGTGTCCGTGTGTAACGTAAGTGGCGCTCAAGTAAAAGCGCTTCAATACCTTCAGGGCGAGTGCACGCTATGTAAAACCGCAAAACAGAAAAAAAACTAGAACATGGACTAGTCGGTAAACTGCAGCCATCCGGTAAACCTTAGGTATGCTTGACATATGGTCATTATTCCTGCCACCACCCCCGGAGTGTCTTCTCACGCTGCTTCTAATTGGATCCATGTCATGTGAGACACCTCTTGCCAGTCCTGGATTTGAAATCAACAGCATGTGCATGCTTTTAGATCGAGTTACCTTATGCTTTACGGTTACGGTGACTTGTGACCAGGTGGTATAACGCTAGTGTGACACCACTTTTCCATTGCTGGACTTTGCCTTACATAATATTGTCATCAGCTGTGTTGGTCCAATTGAAATGAACCCAGACTACAACTCCCAGAATACAATGACCTGTAAAATGCCCAGGAATGCAAACGTGGTGTTCTCTGACATGGAGCTATCTGATCACCCTGGTAATGGTAACAAGCATTAGCATAGCAAATAGGTCTCGCTTTTGGGACCTTATAAGTGTTTAACTATGCAACAGTTGCATAACTAAATACTTATAAGGTCCCAAAAGCGAGACCTATTGGCTATGCCAATGCTTGTATTTATTTGCTATTGGAAAAGCACAGACCAAAAAGCAAGTGAGCGCGTCACAATTAACATAGTATAGTGACAGTAATCTTAATCTGTGCTCTAGTCTAGTCTGGTATAGAAACAATGTATACACTTAGGTAAGTACCTTAAATTGTTAAATGCGATCTGGAAAGGTTTTGCTATTTCTATTTATTAGATTTGTAGAGCACATGGCTGCCCGTGGGCTTCCCAGCGCTAGCAGGAATACTGACAGTGACAAGCTGAGCCGACGCCTAATTAGTGTGGAAACAGCCAAGTTTTCAGATTTTTCCTAAAGCTGAATTCGTGAGGGGGGCTCGAATTTCCAGTGGGAGGGCATTCCACAGCCTAGATATCAGATGAGTGAAGGATCTGCCACCCCATCTGGCTCTTTTAACTCTAGTAGTCTTGAGGAGCTGTTGGTGGGCAGATCTAAGATGCCTGGCAGGGATGTACCTGGATATAAGATTACTCAGTTTTTCGGGTCCAGAGTTGTTAATAGCTTTATAAGCTATGCAAAGAGTTTTAAACTTTACTCTAGCCTCGATAGGCAGCCAGTAGAGCTGTTTAAGTGCTTCTTTAGTGGAAATGCGGTTGGGGATCTTCAACAGAAGCCTAGGGGCCGCATTCTGTACCACGTGCAACCTCCTAGTAATGTACTTAGGTGAACCCAAATAAAGGGAATTTCCATAGTCCAGACGCGAAATGAGGAGTGATTGTATCACCATTTTCCTTAGGTGCTCCGGGATTATATCAATGATTTTCCTTAACATCCTAAGTAAGGGAAAAACATAACCCTGAGAGTTTCCTGGATTGACAATCCAGTGTCAGCGAGGCCAAATTCCCAGGTTCTTTATTGTGGATTTGGCAATGGGAGGATCTCCCATGCATTTGGGCCAGTGTATCAGGGGTGAGTGGATGCCCGGATCTCCGAGCAACATGAGCTGCATTTTCCCTCCATTCAACTTCAGGCAGCTGTTAGACATCCAACTCACGACTCTGCCCTTGATTCTCTCCTTCGGAATTTCTTGTCACAATGACTACCAGAGATGGGAGCTGTCAATAGCAAGGTGTCCCTCGAGAATTAGAGCAATGCTTGGGATGTCTATGATTATGCAGGAACCTTGAGGTGGAAATCATCCTGTTGTTGATAGCCACCCTGTGATGATTTCTTCCCATCCTTTGTTTGGTACATTTGAAATAAACAGATATCTGGTACCCTGCCACTGATACTTGACATCCAGCCACTTTCCCCCACCCAGTCTGGCATTTACTCTCACTCCCATGTTCTCTGCTCTCAAAGACAGAGGAAAGGGCAGGTGCCATACCGTCAGAGCCACTGTCAGCAAGGACAGAAGTGCACAATCCCACAGAAACAAGGAAGAGTGTCACTCTCATGACCAAGCCTTGGTCAGGTCTGAAGACGTCTGAGGGAGATGGATGGAAGTGGGGAAGATAAAAAAACATTCTTTGCCATTCCACCATCTCTTTCGGGTCTTGCACCACTTCAATAGACAGTTTCCAATGCTAATATATAAAAGCAGTATAAAATGTACCTTATTTTCGAACTCCAACATCTAAGCAGCAAATCCTAAGGTTTTGAATTTAGCGTTCTGCGGCAGATGGATGAAGGGAAGCAAGCTGCACTAATTCTCCTCAATCTCTCTGCAGTTTGTGATACAGTGGACTGGCAAATCCTTTCAAATAGAGTCAGTGAACAGGCCAGGCTGGCATGGCGTCAAGAATTATATTGTCCTTGCTCTAAAACACCTCTTACTGCTACTGCTCAACTTTTCCATTCTTCCATTGCCACATATAATAAAGCACCATCAGATACATTTACAAATGTAAACTAATGAACACACAAGCTCCAGATTTGACAAGAAGTCTGATACAGACTAAGACCACAGAAAGCCTAGACTACACTTGTTAATACATGAATCGCCTGAATGGGAAACAAAGATCTTAGTACTAAAATGTGAAGACAATGACAATTCTCCTTTTGTATGACTCCAAGAGCTTAAGTTCTCCACAGAGTTCATCTCAATGTACAAAATTGGGAATTAAACCTTCAATACGGGACTTTTGTTTGCTATAGGAGTTAACGCTGTAGTTAGTGAAGTTTAGTTACAATTGTCCATGTTCAGGAATATCCTGGCACTAACCAAACCAGTCATCGAATGGAATTGACAAGAGCCCAAGCAATGGGTGGGCTTAATGAGATCTACAAATAGCTCAAGAGAAAGTCAATGACAGGTTGCAAAGAGTGCAAAACCATGCAAACTCTGTTTGGAAACACAGCGTGCAAAAGTAGCCTCAAAAGCCCTCTACTGGCTTCCAGTGGCATCCAGGATTAAATACAAAATCCTTTACACAAGCTGCATTGACCCAACAACTTTTAAATCCTCACATTACATTCCAGCTTGGAACCTTCAAGTCATGAATCTACACCTTTTCCAAAAATAATAAAATTCAAACCATAAAAATATTTAGGCAGGCTCGTGTGAGTCCAGGGAACCAAAAAATTTAATACTTTGGACCTCTGCCTGAGACCATACCAAAACCACCTTCCGTTCTCTTAATACTGAACTCTTTTGAAAACAAAAACATTAGAACCAAGGCATCAACAAAAGCAGCGTTAAAGCCATACCCAACAGGAATGCTTCAACTTGTAATTGGTTGGACTGTACGTTCTCTCTCCGCGGGGAATTGGGCTTCTTCTCCTTCATTAAGCCCACCATAGTAGGCACAAAGCTACAGTTCCACTGCTTTACAAAACCAGGAAAGTAGCTTCAGTGGGCTTTATATGGGCTATGTCAAGCCTTTTAATAAATCCTTAGTCAGGTCATGGCCTAGCAGTGACATTTGGGTCTCAAGTTCACATTTTGGAATCATTGAAGACAAAGGAAAGGAGGATTTAATCTAATAACATGCATTAAAGTAAATCCCTCAAAGCACTCTGCGCAATGGTCACACATGTGCCAACCGTAACTGTAATTTTATGGGAAAGAGTGTAAACGCGATACACAGCTGTCAAAATAATGACAGTGGCAAACGAAAATAACACACAGTGCTTAAAGGTGAGCTGGTAGGGATTGTGTTTGGGGTACAGTGGAGGAAATGAACAGAAGTATGTGGAGATGAAATTGGCAAGATGGCTTGAAGAGGAAAATAATGTGTGAGATATGCAGGTGGAGAATTTCTGAAAGCTGTCAGAAGAAAAAAGGGAGTGAGTGTCTAACAGAGTGAGAGATGGCAGAGGAAAGTACCATGAATGGGAAAGGAAGTGATTGAGACACTTTATAGAGCAAGCTCCCTCCTACAGATCTTAGAAATGTTTAATTCAGTCTCAAATCTTCACAATTCGAAACATTTTCAATTCTAATTATTGACAACAAAATCATTGTTAATATTTATTTGATACTGGTAACACGCATTGGCAAAGCCAATAGGTCTGGCTAGTTTTAGGAGTATGCCCATTGTTGTGTTACATTTCTGGATGTAATTACATGAAGCTACAGAGAGGCACGCAAATAGTGGTCAGGTGGCACATTTATAAAACACATAACTTTTTCTTTTTTTAAAAGATGTTTTTATTGGTTTAAAAAATTATGATAATCACACACATTTGTATTCATACATTTTAGCCTTGATACATCAGGTACATAAATAAATAGCGGTCAATAGTAATTCAGTCACTTGCCTCTATGGTATACCCACTATGCTTTGTCATCTCCATCTCTCTATTAGGAGAGGTACACAAGTCCCCCCGATGTGTGTTCCATTTGCTCCATTTTTTATCTCACTTCTTAGGACATCCTCTAGATTTAAACACCTCCTTTTCTGCATTCATACATTTGGCTAGTTCCTTCGCCCAATTATTTGTCGATGGTTCCTCTGCCACCCCCCGCTTCATTGCTATTGCTCGTTTCACTAATGTATAACCTAGAGTAGCCATTTGTTGCTCCACTTCTGTAAAGTCAGAAGCCTCCCACATATTAAGGAGCCCCAGTGGTGGTGTCAGGTTAATCTCTTTTCCCAGTGCTTTCTGTATGTGTTTTGTTGCCTTTTCCCATAGAGGTCGTGTAAATGGACATTCCCAGAAAGTGTGGTAAAAGGTTGCCTCTTGGTGACATCTGCAGAGACACATCGCATCTTGTCTATTCCACATTTTTGATAGTGTGACCGCAGTGAGATAAGTTCTATGTAGGATTTTTAGTTGAATCAGATGGAGATGAAGAGGGATGGCTACCTCCCTTGGGGACATTAGTGCTGTTTGCCAATCGTCATCTTCAATGTGCCCTATATCCGCTTGCCACCTTTCTCAAAGAGCATGAAACGGATCCGCCAAGTTATTACATAGTTTTCGATTCGTTAGTGATATGGCTTTGTTTAGGATAGGTTCAGAAAGCAACTGATCCTCCAAGGGGGACGATTCTGGTAGGTTTCCTATGTCTGGGAGTGCTACTTTGAGGGCATGGCGGATCTGCAAGTAGCGGAAAACCTCCCCTTGAGCTAGTTCATACTTCTCCCTTAATTCCTCAAATGTTAGAATTTTGCCCTTTGTAAAGCACAAGATTTAAGTTTCATGTTCTAAGTCACACTCTTATATTACAAAGCCAATACCTCTTGGTGAGGATTCCAACTTACACTTCTTTGCCTGTGCCCCATTCAGTGACCAAACCACCTTTTCTGTTCCACTTAAAGTACTGGCCACGTGGGATGATGACCACAGTGATCTGATACATGCACGTCATCAGAACTTCTCTTATTTCCCAGATACTAAGTAGATCAGCCATCATTACAGAACACCCCACTCTGTAACCAAATACCCTTTACTTTACACCGCAAAGTATGCTCTCCTAGTGCCGTGATGTCCCTCGGAATGAATGAAGCGCTCTACAAATAGAAATACAAATATAAAAATACAAACTTCACACCCCTTTTAAATCCTGGGTGTGGCGTTTGGGGACTTGAGACACAGTGCTTCAGCAACTGAAGTCGGCTTTTAAATTATGTGATCCACATTGCAGCATAGGTTTTCCTCTATCTGAATCGACTCCTTTATATGAGAAGTATCACACACAGGATAGCAGGTCTTAACAAAATTTCGAAATTGTTCACCTTCACCAGATTCAAGCTAAATCTTCAAAGTCCCCAGCACTTCACCACCTGCTTCCCTTAATCTCTGTTCGAACTGTCGCCCAACCATCTCTTGAGTGTGGCAGTGGTCCACAGGGCCAGTGTTTGTGGTAGTTCCATAGCTACACTGCAAATAGCAGTGCAAAGAGGTACACTAACATCTCAATGATTAATTCTTATAGGGCTTCATGTTCTGCCATTCTGAAGCACCGCAAATAAAGAAGATTCTAATAAATTAGGAACATGTAATACATCATTCTGAGATGTCCCACTGCTATTATTTGTGCTATGAGCGGTCAGTAATGGCTATGGTCATGTCACAGTGCTATATCAAAGACATCACGTTTGTCGGATAGAATCTTCTAATAATGTGGTATGACACCCAAGTGCAAATAAGATAACCCAAAATCACTGTGCAGGGTCAGGATTCTTGATGAGATTAAGTAATGGTGCATCCCCATCACAGAGATTTATGACGCTCAGGTGCACAGCAGGTAAATGTACATGCCCTTCAAAGTCAGAAGCTCGTTTTTATAGCTCAGCATGTACACAAGGAGAGCAGATCCAAAAGCAGTAGCATCAAGGACATTTACAAACATTTATCCACATTTTCTTGCATTTGGGCACACATGCACACTCTCACTCAAATGTCTTCCATACGTACACACATCCATATATACACCCCAGGCACACATACACAAAGTGACCTTGAACCTGCCTATACAGAAAAAACTTCACCAAAACTCCTTTCATAAATACCTATCAATCCACATACATTTTCTGTTCACATGCATTATTCATCCACAGACATCTTCATTCATCTACTTTATTTATTAATACAAATTCAGCATTTATCAAAACAAATTCATGAGCTTTCCAGCCTCTCACTAACCCAAATGTCCACCAGCCCACACCACCATCAACTTCTCAATCAATTTACTCATGTTTCAATACAGCCAGTCACCCTCACAGATAACATAACATTAAATTACATATGTATTTGTAAAGCCCATGCTCATCCCTTCGGGCATCTTGGTACTGAAATAACAGATGTTTATACTCAACTATCCATGATTAACCGTTTACTTCCTCAACCACCCGTGCATTTATAATTCCACAGAACCATGCTGAAATGTACACATGCTAGGCACGAGTGTTTGCATCGCTGCTGCAGACTGTGCTGAACCTGTTGTGTGAGAGAGGAGGCTTAACTGACACTGCCTGAGCTTTACCTGTTCTATGACAGTATGAACTGCTCTATGAGCATGCACTGCATGTCCAAATGCACCTCTTGTTCGGGGGATGTTGTGGTGCAATTCTGTGAAGATGAAACGCTTGTCAACTGATACACATGGTGCACCTGTTCTGTGAAAGAGCAAACCTAGCACTTTTCTACCCCTATTCTGCGAGTGGCGCTTGTACTGCTGTGGATGTGTTACACCTATTTTTTGAGGGAGAGAAGCTTGTACTAAAGCTGTCCCTCTAATGTCTCAGAAGCATTAATTACATCCTCGGTGTGTACCTCCCTGTTGGTGACAGGAGGGAGCATCTGGCTGTGTGTTCTAATAATGATTATGAACACCACTGAGTATCTCTGTCGTCTTTGAAGACTTTCGGGAAGGGTTGCCAACTTTATCGAGAAACATACTGGACATTTCTGTGAATTCGGTCGTCATGGAAGGGCCAGGTGATGGTACATAAGCAGCAGTTTGTGGAAAACCCTCTGTCTTCTTTTTTTATCGTAGCAATTCTGCCTCTATTGGCATTTGAAATATTTAGGAAGTCAAGACAACTCTAAAATAAACTGGGTGTTTTCAATCTTTTTAAATGCTGCTCAAAGTATAAATTTCAAAAAGGAAAAATACTGCATCGTGATAATTTTCTGGAAGTTTGTATCCAACTTGGCATGAAACTTTTGGGCAAACAATGGTCAGTTTCAGTCCTCTTGAATAGCTTTGATGATTAATGTACGTGCACCAAATCACTGCTTGAAACGTTAGATCTTACATCTGTAGTCAAGGTAAGCTAGCTCAGTGAGTTAATGATTTTGTTACAGATATCCTTGTGTAACCTTTCTCTACTTCCTACCTTGCTTTTGCCTCTACATGAAGGCCCTCATCATCTGCGTTGCAGACCCTCTGATGATGGGAATGTTGACTTGGACTCAGTGTCTCTCATGTCTTCCTTATTCAACCTGGTTCCAGCTACCCTTTCTGTTGTTACCTTCCTTTAAATCATCGCATCATGGTGCCCTATCACATGCCAGTGGGTGAGGAGATAACACCTGGGCCATCAATCAACTACAAGCCATCCAGAAGGTTCAGTGTTTGCTACATCATTAGTATATCCATGGCAAGTCACGCTTACACATCAGACTACAACAACAGTACCCATTTGGTACAATTCCTGTCACCACCATGAGCATAATACACATCAAAGCTATACACTTGTCTAAGTATTTTCTCCTTTAGTGGAATATCCTTTCAAGGTATAGTTTATACTGACCATATCATCAGTCTGCATATCAATTGTGCAAACGTTAGTTTAAACCTATAAGCTTTACAAATACGCACAATGACATCAAAGCCAAATAATTAAGAAAGGTAGCTAAAAATATAAACACCTTAAAGCTGAGCAATGGACAATTGTACACCCCAGGAGAATGAAACAAATTGCAAATTCTGCACACTGATCCACACACAAAGTCTTCGAATCTTTAAATTTGTGATATCATTTTGATTAAATAGGAGAAAGAAAGATGGATTATTGTTTTTTTGCTGTACAGATCGCCACAGAGGACAAGGGTTTTATGGTCCAGGTTGTCTTCCACTTTTCTTTCCAGCCTGCTCTATCCTTTTTAGTCTCAGACTTACACCCCCTAACATTAAGGACTACACTATGCCCCTGTACAAAACCCCTAAAAACGGAAATAACACACAATATATCTGCGCTTTTGGATACTGCCCTTTTTAGGTCTCGCCTACGCAGCGCGCATGCGCTACTAGGAAAAAGACCTTTTGTAATCGACACAGCTTTGCAGGCAAAAACGTGCATGTGTTGCATTGCTTTCAATGGCAACGTGTGCACGTTTGGCGATTCCCTTGCGGGAGCGAGCTTTGGCGCAATGTGTTAGCAATTATCTCTCCTGGCGCTGCTCGCTCCCGCAAGGGAAACGCTTTCACTTTTGCCGACACTGGCCGAAGTGGACTTCTGAGTCTGCTTGCTTAATAAAAGCGCATGGAGGTCGCGCACATTCTAACTTCCCCCAAAAAAACCTGCGCTTTTTAAAAATTACTCCCCTGCCTCCTGCACTGTCGCGGACTCGTTTGAGTATTGCCAGAGGAGCCTTTTCCCTGCATGTCCGGACTTCATTATCGTCGAAGGAGAGATGCCTGAAGACTTCCTGTTTACATGCTCTGCCCACTTCAGCCTTTCATCGTGAGCTGCGACGCAAGCCCAACGGTTCAGCATTCGACTCGTGCTTTCCTGTGAGCCTCTGCATCCGCCTGCCTTTCCGATACTGGCTTCCGTGGAGAAACGGTGAGATTTTTTTCAGAGGATCGGACGGAGCGGTCCTTGCATCAGTTCGTCTGCACTGTTTAAGTGAGGAACTTGCTTTGACTACTCTGCATTGTTTGTATTATCTAATCACTTTATCGGCATTAAGCCTGCATAGAGAGTTGCGGCGCCCCGCAGCCCTAATTTGTCTTCATGTTAGCACGCACAGAGAGCTGTGTTGCCAACACTTACCTGTTCCATATGGGGCTGTTATTCTGTAGAAGCATCGAGGGACAGTCTTGAAACATTTGCAGCTTTGGCTTCGAAATTACTTCTAAATAAACACTTAAGGTCCCAAAAGCGAGACCTATTGGCTATGCCACTGCTTGTTCTATTTAGCAGGATTCCTAATGCAGAAACACAAAGGAGGGTCTTACAGGGGAGAAACTGATGCCACTGGGAAATTATTCCAAGAGAGGAGAAGGCACAGTGCACAGTGGGGCTCACTACCTGCCATCAAGTTTAGACACGATTTTTTATGGTATTTAATATTAAGTACTGAAGATTATTGTAGTCAATATTTTGCCCATCTGAATTTGGAGCAGGTGGATCAAAATCTAAACAGGCCATTAAATATTCTAGTTTTCACTTCACAATTTGCACATTGTGAAACGGAAAACAAAGAAAATCTCAAACTGCATCTTAATTTGCCATTTTTTGTGTGTACTGGGCATAGTGATGAGTTGGCATGGGCATCAACACTTATCTGCTGGTGCTGGTATATCTTACCCACCGGATAGGTGAGGAGCATGATGGGTATCCATTCTCACGTTGCTTGTCTAGGCTAGAATAACAAAACAAATAGTATTAGAAAGGATTCATGCAGAACCAATTAAGGATCTGAGAAAAAGACAGATATGCTCTTTACTAACTGTGGGTGTATCATTTTGACTGGCAGTGCGATAGAGCCAGCAAGGTTCAGGGGAATTTGAGTTACTCTCACCAAGAGTAGGTTTCTCTCATTGTAGTTAGTGTGGTTGCTGATTCACAGACATTCTCTCGATAGAAGAGTAACTTTCACATAGTGTACAACCTTCATGCAGTTTACTTACCCATGCTTGTGTACCGCTCCAGCTGCACGTCTCGAGCGGGGAACTCACATACGGTAAGTTAGCTAAAACTGATTCTCATTATTTTGCCAAAAGAGTTTCACTTCCTTCACTTGTATTTTTTTTTAACTTTTAAACGTGTCATGTTCTAATAGGGGTCTACGTTCCTCTAGTACGAAAGAATAATATCAACTTCGTATTCATTTCCTGCCCAGCTAAAATCTCTGACTTGCAGGTAAACTTGCTGATTTTTGTCATGTTGTGCAATGATATTGTTTCAGCTGTACTATTAAATCACATCTCTCTTATTCTCTTTCAATTTTGGCTTCCAACCATAAATCTTTGTTTTAACAGGCATTACACCAGGAATTCAAGAAGACAAGCCAAGTTCTGACACTGTTGAAATGTTTACCAGCGACCTGATGATCTGTCACGTTTTTACCTTAGTAATTCTCGTCCCTTTTTGAGTAAGCTTCTAGAGCACTGGCTTGAATTCCAACCCCTGAATCACAATACTCAGCACAGCTATTAACACAGTAGACAATCTAGTTTCCAACCTCAATGTAGCACTGAGTAAGCCACCTTACAAACTGTGGACCACTCCAGTGTACACCATTCTTCCCCAAATCTCCACAGCCTTTGAAATAGATATTTCTTCTTTAAATTCAACGCTCATACCCCTTCTCTCCAATAACTATATGCAGTTGTAGGAAGAATCTATGAGTGATAGTCATCGTGGGTTAAACTCTCTTGGAGTAATTAAGAAATGGTTGTCTTTTACTTTTTGAAGGATAATGCTTCAAACAGTGAATGTATTTTCTTAATAATATCACATCCCCATGTTCAAATGGGAATAATGCACTTCCTCAACTATGAGATCTCCAGGAATTCTCACGAACCAGTACATTTGTTGCTATCCCCATCAAAAGTCTACAATAACCTCAAGAATCTGGTGGCTTTTACTAAGCGACTGCACTTGGTGTCAAAAGGTAGAATTTCTAGCTGAAAAATTAGGGATAGATGAACAGTAATTGGGATAAATGTTCACAGGAATCACGAACAGAATTACTGATTTCCCCAGTAATTTCTCCTGTCTCAGGTAATCCTAAGGGTTCCAGATGCAATACTTTATAACTTTGCCCCGCTCTTCCTTGTTACCAATAACCCTGACATTGGCAAATCCTGGGGAAGGGCACAGTTACTGGGTACAAGTCCAGGGACCTCGTAATGAGGCCCTATGTGTTGTTGCAGCTCTAGTTTCTATAGTGAAGTCTCTTTACTTTTGGTTTAAATCTGTATTGAAAGTCACACATTTAATCACATCTCAAAAACTCTAATTGCTGACAAATATCAAACCTTTCTTAACTCCTCTGACTTAACAGTGATGGTACAGATTTCTGTTCTTTCATGCTTGGTTAATGGAAATTTGGTTCGTTTACTTGCTGTCACAATTTCTCTGCTGCTCATTCGATTTCTAACACAGGGGTGTAACACAGCCCCCTGCATCCCACGCAGTGTGTGGGGCCCCCAAGCTCTAGGGGGGGCCCTCAGCACTGCACTTCGGCTGGAGGGCTCTTGATAGAGTCCGAGGAGGCCCCTCCACGTACCTTGCAGGGGGGCTCCCTCAATTATCATTACGCCACTGTTCTAACACTAGTTCCACGGGCACTAATATTGGGGGAGAGGTGAGTTTCAGGTTTTCCAACAATCATGCTGACAAATCATATTAAAACACATTATAGGAGAAGCAGTGCAGCAGCAGAGTTTAAGGGACAGTGGAAAAGTAGCAGAGTGCAGATTGTAAGAGGTACTTAAAACACAATACTTTGGAAAAAAACAACCATTTTTTAACCCCTTTGCTGCCAGGCCTTTTCCCCCTCCTGTGCCAGGCCTTTTTTGGGCTAATTGGGGTAGTTCGCGCTTAGGCCCCTGTACCTTTTTGACCACATAAGGTATCCACGCCAAATTTGCGTCCTTTTTTTCCAACATCATGGGGATTCTAAAGGTACACAGGGTTTGTGGATTCCCCTGGAGGGGACCTAGTAATTAGCCAAAATACAGCTAATATTTTTTTGAAAAAAGGGAAAAAAGGGCTCCAGATGAAAGCGTCTGGCTTTTTCCCTGCAAATGGTATCAAAAAAGGGGTTATGGTGCTGAAATCACCATCTTCCCAGCTTTCAGGGACAAGCAGACTTTTGTCAGAAAACCAACATTTTACACACAGTTTTGGCATTTTTCTGGGACATAGCCTATTTTTGCTAGTTTTTTGTGCTTTCAATCTCCTTCCAGTTTAATGGTAGAAATGGGTATGAAAGCAATAATGGATCCTGGAAAGCTATACATTTTAGAAAAGTAGACAAAATTCTGAATTCAGCAAGGGTCATTTGTGTAGATCCTTCAAGGTTTCTTCATAGAAACTAACAGTTAAATATAGGAAAAATTGAAAATTTGTTAAAAAAACAGCCATTTGTGTCAACGTTTTCACCTGTAACTTCTTGTAATTATGACAGCTGTTTGAAAGCAATATACCATTACATTCGCTGGACCTTTTTGGTTGTGGGGATATATAGGACTTGTAGGTTCACCAAGAACCAGGAATCTGGGTTTCAAAATGGATACCACTCTGTCATGTAAGACCCAGATAGCCCATGTCTCCTCATCCTGTTTTTTGAAGATGAGGGCCCTACGGAGATTCCTTCACTTCCTACCCATGGACTGCAGGAAAACAATAGTCCATGCGCTGATCACGCCACAACTTGACTACGCAAACAGTCTGTATGTGGGTCTGCCAGCATATATGGTCAGGAAACTGCAGACTGTACAAAATGCGGCAGCCACGCTTATCAGAAATGTTCCAATGAGGCATCACATTTCTCCTCATCTACGCAGCCTCCATTGGTTGCCTGTTAGAAGGAGAACTGAATTCAAGCCACTAACTCTGGCCTACAGGGCACTCAATGATATCGGGCCTCAATACCTGAGGAAAAGAGTCTGCAAATACCATCAATCAAGGACCCTAAGATCAAACTATCTTGAACGCCTTGTCATCCCTCGTTTTTCAAGGTCCAGAATAGTAGGACGGTCCTTCTCCGTTAAAACTGCAACTTTGTGGAACTCTATGCCTGAACACATTAGAAAGGCCAAGTCAGAACCCATTTTCCGTAAGGCCTTGAAGACCTGGCTTTTTAGTCTCCCCTAGAATACAGTTGCTCAGAAACTCTATCGGCCCTCTTCTTCTCCTGTCTCCGCTGGCACCGGGACACCTCCGCTGGGTGTAGCTGTGCCCTTTAGAAGTTCAAATAATAATAATAATATAACCTGATGAACCCAGAGCCAATAACTGAGCAGCGTCTTGCAATGTTTCTTATTATGTACCGGGTATATAGCAATTATTTTGGGAAAATGTATACATGGAAAATCGGTATGAAAGACACCTATGTATTTCTGAAGTGGGATCAAAATATAGAGTTTGGAAACAGTAGATATTTGCACATTTCCGAAATTGGGAGTATCCATACTAGCATGAGAATTATAGGTCATTTTTCAAAATGACTTATTTTTTACACATTGTCTTTCATTTGGAAAGCAGAAATGTATCGAAAGTGAATAGGTAATAACAGTTGCTCTACAATACTGTGTTACCCTAATTCTCCCGATAAAAATGGTACCTTACTTGTGTGGGTAGGCCCAAGTACTAGCGACAGGCAAGGGCCCAAAATGTATTGAGGCGACATCAAAATTGCATATCACAAAATAACTTGGTTTTGCAGGGGGGTCACCTGGGTTTTTTGCCCCGTGCACGGCGGCCAGCTAGGGAAACCTACCAAACCCACACATGTCTGAAAACTAGACATCCGAGCCATACCTCCCTGGAATTCCCTGAGTATCTAGTTTTCAGAAATGGGTGGGTTTGGCAGGTTTCCCTACCTGGCCGCCGAACACGGGGCCAAAAAAACCAGGTCGTTTTGTGATAGGCAATTTTGATGTCGCCTCAATATGTTTTGGGCCCTTGCCTGTCGTGGGTACTTGGGCCACCCACGCGAGTGAGGCACCATTTTTATCGGGAGACCTGGGGGAACGCTGGGCAGTAGGAAATTTGTGTCAGCCAGGTGATGCCACAACTTTCCCACACAAAAATGTGTGGAAAAAGTGATTTTTTCAGCTAAATTTGAGGTTTGCAGGGGATTCTGGGTAAGAAAAAGTTGGGGGATCCACACAAGCCATACCTCCCTATATTGCCCCGGGTGTCTAGTTTTCAGAAATGTGTGGGTTCGGTAGGTTTCCGTAGCAGGCCGCCGAGCACGGGGCCAAAAATTCAGGTGACCCTCCTTGCAAAACCTGGTCGTTTTTTGATAGGCAATTTTGATGTTGCCTCAATACGTTTTGGGCCCTTACTTGTCACGGGTACTTGGGCCTCCCACATGAATGAGGAACCATTTTTATCGGGAGACGTGGGGGAACGCTGGGAGGTAGGAAATTTGTGTCAGCCCGGTGATGCCAGAACAGAAAGTGATTTTTTCAGCTAAATTTGAGGTTTGCAGGGGATTCTGAGTAAGAAAACATTGGAGGATCCACACAAGCCCTACCTCCCTGGAATCCCCCGGGCGACTAGTTTTCAGAAATGTGTGGGTTTGGTAGGTTTCCTTTTGTGCTAGCTGTGCTAGGACCCAAAATCCAGAAGTAGGCACATTCCTCAAAACAGTCTGTGCGTAGTGGGCTTTCTGCCGCCCTGGGGAGGGGGGAAATCGGGTGCTATTGCCCCGATATGCCACCAAGAGGGGCAGAAAGACTGGCTATTTTGTTTGGGTGGATGGGTACATTGGGATGCCCATTCTGGGCAGCCCTCACCCCTACATATAAAAAAAGCCAGGATAATCGCTGCCGCCTCGTGGGCTCTCTGCCCCACCCGGGGGGGGGGGCAGATCAGAGGCTATTGCCCCTATCTGCCTTCTGAGGGGGGGGCAGAAAGACTGTGGCATTTTTTGTGGTGGTTTCTGGGCAGCGCAAGCCCTGAACTTTGGAAAAATAAAAGTCCCTTGGTGCCTAGTGGGCTTTCTGCCCCCCCCCCCCCCAGGGGGGGGCAGATAATGGGCTTGTGCCCCATCTGCCTTCCAGGAGGGGCAAAAAGACTGTAGCATTTTTTCTTTTAGGTGGTGGTATTTGAATGCCCATTCTGGGCAGCCCCCACTCCTATGTATATATATATTATCTACTGGCGGTCGCCAGTAGATAGTTATAGTTAGGACCGAGTTCCCATATGAAATCTGAAAATTCTATTTTGAATAACTTTGGCGCCGGTTGACTTATCTTCATGAATTTTTCAAAACTAATGGGGCGCTCCGCTCAGCTCCTACCCTGAAAGTCTCGGGGTGATTCGTCAAGCGGGGGCTGAGAAAAAAGGAGGGTCCCAAAACGCGTTTTCCCCATGCATTTTCCCATAGGACCTTTAGTCGAAGGTACAGCCCGAACGGCTGAACAGAATTACTTGAAATTTGGCAAAGAGGTAGTCCTCAGTTCAGACTGGTGCCTTTTGCCTAAATGGTGTAAATCCGTTCAGTAGTTCCTGAGAAAATCAAAAGTAAAATCACAGATATATCTGGGCGGAGCCTAACCACACATCTCATCGTGAGATCTGATTGGCTGTCAGCACTTCATCCAAGAAGTGTTGGCAGCCATCTTGGGACCAATATACATGATAGCACCTCATTAAAAGTCATTGCAGTTAATAGAAGGTTTTAAGACTTTAGTTACATTATAAATCATTTGTTGATGGTACCATACTCATTTTAGGAATTGTGGTGTGTTCTAAGGTGATTTTACCATGTGAAAAAGCCTTCTGCTGTGATATCATGAATCATGTTTGAGAGAAAACTATTTTCTCATGCTTTTCCCACAGAGGTTTGGAAGGTGATCTACAAGCTAAACTGAGAGCATATTTTCTGTAAATTCACATTATCTTTCTCAGTCATGTGAGAATGAAGTCTGACATTCTCAGTAAAACATGTACATCCAACAAGGGCAGAGACTGTCAGTTGATTCCTTTGTGTTCTACTGCAGCTTCCCAGAGTGTTCTAAAGAACAACTAGAGCGCTAACAGTCCTACTTATGACAAACGTATGGCACACCTGAAGCCATCTTGGTTGGAATAATGTGGTAACTCTTAAAACATTTAATTTAAAAAGGAACAAAATGAGGGGGTTCATTTTGCCATAGAAAGTATGATTAGTACTGCAGAAAGAAAAATTAGGGCACATTTTGAGTGACTTCTCAAATTCTCTTCTATTTCATTAAAAAATTCTGACATTCAGACTGAAACATGCACTTTCAATACCAGCAGCAGACTTCCCTGGTGAGTAGTAGCTTTACTACAGTGATCTAATAAGCAACTAGAGTGCTAACATTCTGAATTTAGGGCAAATGTGTGACACATATGAATGCCTTCTTGATGAAATCAAAGTAAAAAACTGAAAGTATTTCCTACTGGGGAGACTGTAGTAAATGAGGAAATTAGGAAACATCATAACAAATAAGTCTCCCAAAATGGCCACCAGAGACAAAAGAGCCCAAATGTAGCCCAAATATCACCTAGATGTAGCCCAAGTATAGCCCAATGACAGAATGTCCCAGAGTGTTCTAACGAACAACTAGAGCGCTAACAGTCTTACTTACGACAAAAGTATGGCACACCTGAAGCCGTCTTGATTGGAATAAAGTGGTAACACTTAAAACATTTAGTTTACAAAGGAACAAAATGAGGGGGTTCATTTTGCCATAGAAATTATGATTAGTGCTGCAGAAAGAAACATTAGGGCACATTTTGACTTCTCAAATCCTCTTCTATTTCATAAAAAAATTCTGACATGCAGACTGAAACATGCACTTTGAATACCAGCAGCAGACTTCCCTGGTGAGCAGTAGTTTTACAACAGTGATCTAATGAGCAACTAGAGTGCTAACATTCAGAATGTATGGCAAATGTGTGACACATCTGAATGCCTTCTTGATGGAACCAACATTAAAAACTGAAAGTATTCCCACTGAGGAGACTGCAGTAGATGAGGAAATTAGGAAACTTCATAACAAATAAATCTCCCAAGATGGCCACCAGAGACAAAAGAGCCCAAATGTAGCCCAAATATCACCCAGATGTAGTCCAAGTATAGCCCAATGACAGAATGTCCCAGAGTGTTCTTAAGAACAATTAGAGCATTTACTGTCTTACTTATTACAAAAGTATGGCACACCTGAAGCCATCTTGATTGGAATAAACTGGTAACACTTAAAACATTTAATCTAAAAAGGAACACAATGAGGGGGTTCATTTTGCCATAGAAATTATGATTAGTGCTGAAGAAAGAAAAATCAGGGCACATTTTGAGTGACTTCTCAAATCCTCTTCTATTTCATTAAAAAATTCTGATATGCAGACTGAAACATGCACTTTTAATACCAGCAGCAGACTTCCGTGGTGAGCAGTAGCTTTACTACAGTGATCTAATGAGCAACTAGAGTGCTAACATTCAGAATTTATGGCAAATGTGTGACATATCTGAATACCTTCTTGATGGAATCAAAGTAAAAAACTGAAAGCATTTCCTACTGAGGAGACTGCAGTAAATGAGGAAATTAGGAAACTTCATAACAAATAAATCTCCCAAGATGGCCACCAGAGAGAAAAGAGCCCAAATGCCGCACAAATATCACCCAGATGTAGCCCACATGTAGCCCAATGACAGAAGTGTGCAAAACACTTATTTTTTTGTATTTGCAGTTTTATATAGTGCAGACTTGTCAGGTATTGGAGTGCTTTACATGAGCATTGGTTACATCACACAAGATCAAATTCATTTTGGTTGTAGACATGGGGAGATTAAGTGATTTGACCAGAATCACAGAATGTTGAGCTGAAGCAGAAACTCCAACCTGGTTCCCCAGTTGCAAAGTCTGCAGCTCTGGAAGTAACACCGCATCCTCTCCCCTAGGTGCAACATTTAATCAAGTGGTCAACTGGATAAAAAAAATAAAGATTACAAATAATTTAAAAGTTCTTTGTCGCTATTTGAAAACTCAGAAAATATGTCCTCATTTTAGTTTTTTAGAGCACTAACCATAATTTTGATGCAAATAAGACCCTCTCATATATGTAATTTCTAAAGGAAATACTCTAGGTATTACAGTTTTGATTACATCAAGTTGACGTCAGGCGTTCCACACTTTTGTAATAAATATAGAATGTTAGCAATCTAGTTGTTAATTGGGATACTGTTGAGAGGCAGAGGCCAGGGGCACGGACTCTGAAAATTGAAGGCAGGTAGGAGAGTGCAGAGGCAACAATTTTACCACACTGGGCAGGCAGGAAGGGCAGTGGCAGCACAACAGACTATGGAGGGCAGTGGAAAGGGGGGCAGGGGCAACAAACCAACAATACAGGACTGGCAAGAGAGGCTGTGGCAATATAATAGACCATTGTGGGCAGAAGGAAGAGGCAGTGGTAGTACAACCATACATGCCAACAGACCCGTTTCAGCCAGGAAACGTCCAATGTTTTTAAGCTCAAATGGGCTTTATTTGATCTGTCTCCTGTCTACAATCTCCTCTTTTTCAATGTAACTCAAAGGGGAAAATCAATACCCCAGTTTGTTTTCAAAATCTCCCTCTTACCAAGTTCAAAATGTTCGCAAGTATGGTACATTGGATCATGGTAGGCAGGAGGAATTGGGGTAGGGACATGGACTCGGATAACAGTGGACAGGAGGGACATGGAGAGGTGCACCAAACTGACCATACAGGGCAGGCATCAGGGTTTTCAGCAGCACAATACACCACACAGCGCATGCGGGACGGGAGTGCAGCACAACAATCCATAGTAACCAATAGGGAGGGGACAGGACCATGCACATGTACAACAGAGAACAGAGGGGAAAGAGGCAATGGTAGCTAGCTGACCATAATGGACAGACAGGAGAGAAAGCTGCAGCATAACAGACCATAAAGGGCAGGAGGGACGGATCAGGGGCATTACAATGGAACAGACAAGCCAGGAGGGAGGGAATAGGGGTCTGCACATGGAAACAGAGGGCTGGGGGCAAGGGGGCAGGGCAGGAGCAGCAAGATGTCCATGGAGGTCAGGCAGGATGGGCACTAGAAACAAGACACACCATGGAGAGCAACAATGAGACTATGATGGCATACACACAGACCATGGAGGGAAGATGGTAGGGGGTAAGGGGCAGCTGGGGCCTCACAACAGGCCACACGGGGCAGGCAGGAGGAGCAGTTGCAGCACAACAGACCAGGTAGGGCAGAAGGGTGTGGCAGTAAAATGGACCATGGAGGACAGGAGGAAGGGGATAGGGGCATGGCATGTGGACAGGCAGGCTGGAGGTGGCAGGGACAGGTTACAGTCATCTGACAATGCTAGGCAGGTGGGAGGGGAGTGGCAGCTCAACAGAACACTCAGAGTAGATAGGAGTGGCAGGTCCATGGAACATGGTGGGCAAAAAGGATGGAGCAGGGGCATGCACAAAGACATCGGAGGGCAGGGGGAAGGAGAATAGGGGCAGCAAGCTAAGCACAGAGGCTAAGCAGGAGGTCAATGATGGACCATAGAATTGGGCAATGGAGGGCAGGAGGAGTGGACTGGTACATCATGCTAAATGGAGGGCAGTGGCAGCACATCAGACCATGCATGGCAGGAGGGAGGAGGCTAGTCCATGGATTCAGACAACAGAGGATAGGGAGGAGGTAGATGGGGCAGCAAGCTAACTGTTCAGAGAAGGTGGGTATTAGGAACTTTATTGTTTTAAAATGTGTGTCTGTGCGAACTACTTAAAATATGAACAAGTATGCAGCATAATCTCACTTTTATTCAGGAAGAAGAAGACGTTTGTGACTGTGACTCAGGGCTCACTTGGCAGAAACACCCCCTGACCCTCCACCCCCATCTCAAAATGCAATGCCCGTGAAAAGGGTAGATGGACGCAGTGTTATATAGAACATAGTCCTGAGAGCACGATTGAAAATGAAAAATAGATGTAGTATATGGTATAAACTATGCTCCAAAAAGTGTGATAGAAGATGAACCGGGGCATGAAATATAATATGCAATACATTGTGCGCAATGACGGATTCATTGGAGAGCGCGAGATAGCACAGGCACTAGCGCGTGCTATGCGATATGCGCCTTGGAGTGTAATATGCACAGGGCAGTGTTGTGTAACCTAACTAGTCTCTAAAGTTGTAATATAAAATATGTGCTGGGGAGTGTAACGTTGCATATGCACTGTGACAAAGATATGGATCCCATATTGTAATATGTATGGCATAGCGCTGTGCGTTATAACATAGGCCTCGAGGAAGGCACGTTAGATGGGGCAATATAACCTGTGCGAAGGCAAGTGTGGCATCACATATTCACGGGGTGGTGTTACAGTGCACATGGGTTAGAGAGTGTCATAGCATACGCACTAGCTGGTGGAATACAACACAGAGGTGTGAGGCACTCGGCGGGCACTGGTGGGTGTAACACAGCATTGGGCTCAGCCCGGAGCACGCTGTGACTCTCAAGTGAGGTTCGTCTCCTTTCCAGAGAGTAAAATAAAAAGTATTACACATCCGGCGGTGGATGTGCATTTTATTAACCGTGAGGGGGGTTTCTTGCATAGTTTGGTCGAATTTTTGTCGAATCCCCTTTGAATGGCTTGGTGTGCGTGTATATTAAATGTGCTCGTCAATAGCTACCCATGTTTGTATAAATAAACGACAAGGGTGTCTACTTGGAGAGTACCCACCGGCGGGGGCGCCGGGATTAGGCACGGTAGGGTGTCAGACACGTCAGAGCTTCACTAGCGGTGTAAATACATTCCATGTGGATTCATTCTATACATAGTCGCCTTTTAATGAATATCACGCAAATCGTCATGGTGATATGCACATACGGTTTGTCCAGCATGTCTTAGGTGTTTCTATAAATATATATTTTTTTTAAATAACAAAAAGCAAAGGCCGGCGCCGGGGAATGGGGTCCCCGGGGCCATAAGTGGCCTGAGGAGGGGGGCAACGCAGCCCCCTCCTAAAGAATAAAAAAAAAAAAGGCCATGACCCGGGGATTGGGGTCCCCAGGACCGATTAAGGCCTTGGGAGGGCCAAATTAATTTTTTTCAACAAAAAAAATTAGGGTGCAGGCCCTGGGGGAGGGGGTCCCCAGAGCCAGTAAATTATAAAAAGAAGGGGGGCCACACAGCCCTCCTTAAAAAATAAAAATAAATAAAAGACCGGCATCGCGCCGGAGGCCACGCCCCCTCCTTGCAGCACTCTGCAAACGCGCCCCCTGGCCAGTTGTAAGTTGGGGAATTAATTCCCCTTCAATACTGAGGGTCCCTAAGGGCCAACTAGCCCAACAGGTATCTCCAGTATGCGCCAGGGAGCTGCGTTGCAGACAGGTGTTCTGAGGCCATGCCCCTTTTTACACCTCTATGCAACGCAGCTCTGTGGCGCTTACTGGAGGTACCTATGGGCTAGTTTGACCCTAGGGATCCTTAGGATTGAAGGGGACTTAATCTCTAAATTTAGAACGGCCACAGGGCGCGTTTACACAGTGGTGAAGGGAGGGGACGGGGCCTGAGGTGACGTGTGCAAACATGCCCTGTGGCGCTTTTTAAGTTGGGGAAATAATTCCCTTTCAATCCTGAGGGACCCTGGGGGCCAACTAGCCCACTAGGTGCTTCCAGTAAGTGCCACTGCTCTGCGTTGCAGAGAGGTGGTGCAGGCCGTGCCCCTTTTTACACATCTCTGCAATGGCGCTTACTGGACGTACCTAGTGGGCTATTTTGCCCCTAGGGATCCTCAGTGCATATGCACTGTGACAAAGATATGGATTCCAGATTGTAATATGTATGGCATAGCGCTGTGCGTTATAACATAGGCCTCGAGGAAGGCACGTTAGATGGGGCAATATAACCTGTGCGAAGGTTCAGAATTTATGGCAAATGTGTGACATATCTGAATACCTTCTTGATGGAATCAAAGTAAAAAACTGAAAGCATTTCCTACTGAGGAGACTGCAGTAAATGAGGAAATTTGGAAACTTCATAACAAATAAATCTCCCAAGATGGCCACCAGAGAGAAAAGAGCCCAAATGCCGCACAAATATCACCCAGATGTAGCCCACATGTAGCCCAATGACAGAAGTGTGCAAAACACTTATTTTTTTGTATTTGCAGTTTTATATAGTGCAGACTTGTCAGGTATTGGAGTGCTTTACATGAGCATTGGTTACATCACACAAGATCAAATTCATTTTGGTTGTAGACATGGGGAGATTAAGTGATTTGACCAGAATCACAGAATGTTGAGCTGAAGCAGAAACTCCAACCTGGTTCCCCAGTTGCAAAGTCTGCAGCTCTGGAAGTAACACCACATCCTCTCCCCTAGGTGCAACATTTAATCAAGTGGTCAACTGGATAAAAAAAAAAAGATTACAAATAATTTAAAAGTTCTTTGTCGCTATTTGAAAACTCAGAAAATATGTCCTCATTTTAGTTTTTTAGAGCACTAACCATAATTTTGATGCAAATAAGACCCTCTCATATATGTAATTTCTAAAGGAAATACTCTAGGTATTACAGTTTTGATTACATCAAGTTGACGTCAGGCGTTCCACACTTTTGTAATAAATATAGAATGTTAGCAATCTAGTTGTTAATTGGGATACTGTTGAGAGGCAGAGGCCAGGGGCACGGACTCTGAAAATTGAAGGCAGGTAGGAGAGTGCAGAGGCAACAATTTTACCACACTGGGCAGGCAGGAAGGGCAGTGGCAGCACAACAGACTATGGAGGGCAGTGGATAGGGGGGCAGGGGCAACAAACCAACAATACAGGACTGGCAAGAGAGGCTGTGGCAATATAATAGACCATTGTGGGCAGAAGGAAGAGGCAGTGGTAGTACAACCATACATGCCAACAGACCCGTTTCAGCCAGGAAACGTCCAATGTTTTTAAGCTCAAATGGGCTTTATTTGATCTGTCTCCTGTCTACAATCTCCTCTTTTTCAATGTAACTCAAAGGGGAAAATCAATACCCCAGTTTGTTTTCAAAATCTCCCTCTTACCAAGTTCAAAATGTTCGCAAGTATGGTACATTGGATCATGGTAGGCAGGAGGAATTGGGGTAGGGACATGGACTCGGATAACAGTGGACAGGAGGGACATGGAGAGGTGCACCAAACAGACCATACAGGGCAGGCATCAGGGTTTTCAGCAGCACAATACACCACACAGCGCATGCGGGACGGGAGTGCAGCACAACAATCCATAGAAACCAATAGGGAGGGGACAGGACCATGCACATGTACAACAGAGAACAGAGGGGAAAGAGGCAATGGTAGCTAGCTGACCATAATGGACAGACAGGAGAGAAAGCTGCAGCATAACAGACCATAAAGGGCAGGAGGGACGGATCAGGGGCATTACAATGGAACAGACAAGCCAGGAGGGAGGGAATAGGGGTCTGCACATGGAAACAGAGGGCTGGGGGCAAGGGGGCAGGGCAGGAGCAGCAAGATGTCCATGGAGGTCAGGCAGGATGGGCACTAGAAACAAGACACACCATGGAGAGCAACAATGAGACTATGATGGCATACACACAGACCATGGAGGGAAGATGGTAGGGGGTAAGGGGCAGCTGGGGCCTCACAACAGGCCACACGGGGCAGGCAGGAGGAGCAGTTGCAGCACAACAGACCAGGGAGGGCAGAAGGGTGTGGCAGTAAAATGGACCATGAAGGACAGGAGGCAGGGGATAGGGGCATGGCATGTGGACAGGCAGGCTGGAGGTGGCAGGGACAGGTTACAGTCATCTGACAATGCTAGGCAGGTGGGAGGGGAGTGGCAGCTCAACAGAACACTCAGAGTAGATAGGAGTGGCAGGTCCATGGAACATGGTGGGCAAAAAGGATGGAGCAGGGGCATGCACAAAGACATCGGAGGGCAGGGGGAAGGAGAATAGGGGCAGCAAGCTAAGCACAGAGGCTAAGCAGGAGGTCAATGATGGACCATAGAATTGGGCAATGGAGGGCAGGAGGAGTGGACTGGTACATCATGCTAAATGGAGGGCAGTGGCAGCACATCAGACCATGCATGGCAGGAGGGAGGAGGCTAGTCCATGGATTCAGACAACAGAGGATAGGGAGGAGGTAGATGGGGCAGCAAGCTAACTGTTCAGAGAAGGTGGGTATTAGGAACTTTATTGTTTTTAAAATGTGTGTCTGTGCGAACTACTTAAAATATGAACAAGTATGCAGCATAATCTCACTTTTATTCAGGAAGAAGAAGACGTTTGTGACTGTGACTCAGGGCTCACTTGGCAGAAACACCCCCTGACCCTCCACCCCCATCGCAAAATGCAATGCCCGTGAAAAGGGTAGATGGACGCAGTGTTATATAGAACATAGTCCTGAGAGCACGATTGAAAATGAAAAATAGATGTAGTATATGGTATAAACTATGCTCCAAAAAGTGTGATAGAAGATGAACCGGGGCATGAAATATAATATGCAATACATTGTGCGCAATGACGGATTCATTGGAGAGCGCGAGATAGCACAGGCACTAGCGCGTGCTATGCGATATGCGCCTTGGAGTGTAATATGCACAGGGCAGTGTTGTGTAACCTAACTAGTCTCGAAAGTTGTAATATAAAATATGTGCTGGGGAGTGTAACGTTGCATATGCACTGTGACAAAGATATGGATCCCAGATTGTAATATGTATGGCATAGCGCTGTGCGTTATAACATAGGCCTCGAGGAAGGCACGTTAGATGGGGCAATATAACCTGTGCGAAGGCAAGTGTGGCATCACATATTCACGGGGTGGTGTTACAGTGCACATGGGTTAGAGAGTGTCATAGCATACGCACTAGCTGGTGGAATACAACACAGAGGTGTGAGGCACTCGGCGGGCACTGGTGGGTGTAACACAGCATTGGGCTCAGCCCGGAGCACGCTGTGACTCTCAAGTGAGGTTCGTCTCCTTTCCAGAGAGTAAAATAAAAAGTATTACACATCCGGCGGTGGATGTGCATTTTATTAACCGTGAGGGGGGTTTCTTGCATAGTTTGGTCGAATTTTTGTCGAATCCCCTTTGAATGGCTTGGTGTGCGTGTATATTAAATGTGCTCGTCAATAGCTACCCATGTTTGTATAAATAAACGACAAGGGTGTCTACTTGGAGAGTACCCACCGGCGGGGGCGCCGGGATTAGGCACGGTAGGGTGTCAGACACGTCAGAGCTTCACTAGTGGTGTCAATACATTCCATGTGGATTCATTCTATACATAGTCGCCTTTTAATGAATATCACGCAAATCGTCATGGTGATATGTACATACGGTTTGTCCAGCATGTCTTAGGTGTTTCTATAAATATATTTTTTTTTTAAATAACAAAAAGCAAAAGCCGGCGCCGGGGAATGGGGTCCCCGGGGCCATAAGTGGCCTGAGGAGGGGGGCAACGCAGCCCCCTCCTAAAGAATAAAAAAAAAAAGGCCATGACCCGGGGATTGGGGTCCCCGGGACCGATTAAGGCCTTGGGAGGGCCAAATTAATTTTTTTCAACAAAAAAAATTAGGGTGCAGGCCCTGGGGGAGGGGGTCCCCAGAGCCAGTAAATTATAAAAAGAAGGGGGGCCACACAGCCCTCCTTAAAAAATAAAAATAAATAAAAGACCGGCATCGCGCCGGAGGCCACGCCCCCTCCTTGCAGCACTCTGCAAACGCGCCCCCTGGCCAGTTGTAAGTTGGGGAATTAATTCCCCTTCAATACTGATGGTCCCTGAGGGCCAACTAGCCCAACAGGTATCTCCAGTATGCGCCAGGGAGCTGCGTTGCAGACAGGTGTTCTGAGGCCATGCCCCTTTTTACACCTCTATGCAACGCAGCTCTGTGGCGCTTACTGGAGGTACCTATGGGCTAGTTTGACCCTAGGGATCCTTAGGATTGAAGGGGACTTAATCTCTCAATTTAGAACGGCCACAGGGCGCGTTTACACAGTGGTGAAGGGAGGGGACGGGGCCTGAGGTGACGTGTGCAAACATGCCCTGTGGCGCTTTTTAAGTTGGGGAAATAATTCCCTTTCAATCCTGAGGGACCCTGGGGGCCAACTAGCCCACTAGGTGCTTCCAGTAAGTGCCACTGCTCTGCGTTGCAGAGAGGTGGTGCAGGCCGTGCCCCTTTTTACACATCTCTGCAATGGCGCTTACTGGACGTACCTAGTGGGCTATTTTGCCCCTAGGGATCCTCAGTGCATATGCACTGTGAGAAAGATATGGATCCCAGATTGTAATATGTATGGCATAGCGCTGTGCGTTATAACATAGGCCTCGAGGAAGGCACGTTAGATGGGGCAATATAACCTGTGCGAAGGTTCAGAATTTATGGCAAATGTGTGACATATCTGAATACCTTCTTGATGGAATCAAAGTAAAAAACTGAAAGCATTTCCTACTGAGGAGACTGCAGTAAATGAGGAAATTAGGAAACTTCATAACAAATAAATCTCCCAAGATGGCCACCAGAGAGAAAAGAGCCCAAATGCCGCACAAATATCACCCAGATGTAGCCCACATGTAGCCCAATGACAGAAGTGTGCAAAACACTTATTTTTTTGTATTTGCAGTTTTATATAGTGCAGACTTGTCAGGTATTGGAGTGCTTTACATGAGCATTGGTTACATCACACAAGATCAAATTCATTTTGGTTGTAGACATGGGGAGATTAAGTGATTTGACCACAATCACAGAATGTTGAGCTGAAGCAGAAACTCCATCCTGGTTCCCCAGTTGCAAAGTCTGCAGCTCTGGAAGTAACACCACATCCTCTCCCCTAGGTGCAACATTTAATCAAGTGGTCAACTGGATAAAAAAAATAAAGATTACAAATAATTTAAAAGTTCTTTGTCGCTATTTGAAAACTCAGAAAATATGTCCTCATTTTAGTTTTTTAGATCACTAACCATAATTTTGATGCAAATAAGACCCTCTCATATATGTAATTTCTAAAGGAAATACTCTAGGTATTACAGTTTTGATTACATCAAGTTGACGTCAGGCGTTCCACACTTTTGTAATAAATATAGAATGTTAGCAATCTAGTTGTTAATTGGGATACTGTTGAGAGGCAGAGGCCAGGGGCACGGACTCTGAAAATTGAAGGCAGGTAGGAGAGTGCAAAGGCAACAATTTTACCACACTGGGCAGGCAGGAAGGGCAGTGGCAGCACAACAGACTATGGAGGGCAGTGGAAAGGGGGGCAGGGGCAACAAACCAACAATACAGGACTGGCAAGAGAGGCTGTGGCAATATAATAGACCATTGTGGGCAGAAGGAAGAGGCAGTGGTAGTACAACCATACATGCCAACAGACCCGTTTCAGCCAGGAAACGTCCAATGTTTTTAAGCTCAAATGGGCTTTATTTGATCTGTCTCCTGTCTACAATCTCCTCTTTTTCAATGTAACTCAAAGGGGAAAATCAATACCCCAGTTTGTTTTCAAAATCTCCCTCTTACCAAGTTCAAAATGTTCGCAAGTATGGTACATTGGATCATGGTAGGCAGGAGGAATTGGGGTAGGGACATGGACTCGAATAACAGTGGGCAGGAGGGACATGGAGAGGTGCACCAAACTGACCATACAGGGCAGGCATCAGGGTTTTCAGCAGCACAATACACCACACAGCGCATGCGGGACGGGAGTGCAGCACAACAATCCATAGAAACCAATAGGGAGGGGACAGGACCATGCACATGTACAACAGAGAACAGAGGGGAAAGAGGCAATGGTAGCTAGCTGACCATAATGGACAGACAGGAGAGAAAGCTGCAGCATAACAGACCATAAAGGGCAGGAGGGACGGATCAGGGGCATTACAATGGAACAGACAAGCCAGGAGGGAGGGAATAGGGGTCTGCACATGGAAACAGAGGGCTGGGGGCCAGGGGGCAGGGCAGGAGCAGCAAGATGTCCATGGAGGTCAGGCAGGATGGGCACTAGAAACAAGACACACCATGGAGAGCAACAATGAGACTATGATGGCATACACACAGACCATGGAGGGAAGATGGTAGGGGGTAAGGGGCAGCTGGGGCCTCACAACAGGCCACACGGGGCAGGCAGGAGGAGCAGTTGCAGCACAACAGACCAGGGAGGGCAGAAGGGTGTGGCAGTAAAATGGACCATGGAGGACAGGAGGAAGGGGATAGGGGCATGGCATGTGGACAGGCAGGCTGGAGGTGGCAGGGACAGGTTACAGTCATCTGACAATGCTAGGCAGGTGGGAGGGGAGTGGCAGCTCAACAGAACACTCAGAGTAGATAGGAGTGGCAGGTCCATGGAACATGGTGGGCAAAAAGGATGGAGCAGGGGCATGCACAAAGACATCGGAGGGCAGGGGGAAGGAGAATAGGGGCAGCAAGCTAAGCACAGAGGCTAAGCAGGAGGTCAATGATGGACCATAGAATTGGGCAATGGAGGGCAGGAGGAGTGGACTGGTACATCATGCTAAATGGAGGGCAGTGGCAGCACATCAGACCATGCATGGCAGGAGGGAGGAGGCTAGTCCATGGATTCAGACAACAGAGGATAGGGAGGAGGTAGATGGGGCAGCAAGCTAACTGTTCAGAGAAGGTGGGTATTAGGAACTTTATTGTTTTTAAAATGTGTGTCTGTGCGAACTACTTAAAATATGAACAAGTATGCAGCATAATCTCACTTTTATTCAGGAAGAAGAAGACGTTTGTGACTGTGACTCAGGGCTCACTTGGCAGAAACACCCCCTGACCCTCCACCCCCATCGCAAAATGCAATGCCCGTGAAAAGGGTAGATGGACGCAGTGTTATATAGAACATAGTCCTGAGAGCACGATTGAAAATGAAAAATAGATGTAGTATATGGTATAAACTATGCTCCAAAAAGTGTGATAGAAGATGAACCGGGGCATGAAATATAATATGCAATACATTGTGCGCAATGACGGATTCATTGGAGAGCGCGAGATAGCACAGGCACTAGCGCGTGCTATGCGATATGCGCCTTGGAGTGTAATATGCACAGGGCAGTGTTGTGTAACCTAACTAGTCTCTAAAGTTGTAATATAAAATATGTGCTGGGGAGTGTAACGTTGCATATGCACTGTGACAAAGATATGGATCCCAGATTGTAATATGTATGGCATAGCGCTGTGCGTTATAACATAGGCCTCGAGGAAGGCACGTTAGATGGGGCAATATAACCTGTGCGAAGGCAAGTGTGGCATCACATATTCACGGGGTGGTGTTACAGTGCACATGGGTTAGAGAGTGTCATAGCATACGCACTAGCTGGTGGAATACAACACAGAGGTGTGAGGCACTCGGCGGGCACTGGTGGGTGTAACACAGCATTGGGCTCAGCCCGGAGCACGCTGTGACTCTCAAGTGAGGTTCGTCTCCTTTCCAGAGAGTAAAATAAAAAGTATTACACATCCGGCGTTGGATGTGCATTTTATTAACTGTGAGGGGGGTTTCTTGCATAGTTTGGTCGAATTTTTGTCGAATCCCCTTTGAATGGCTTGGTGTGCGTGTATATTAAATGTGCTCGTCAATAGCTACCCATGTTTGTATAAATAAACGACAAGGGTGTCTACTTGGAGAGTACCCGCCGGCGGGGGCGCCGGGATTAGGCACGGTAGGGTGTCAGACACGTCAGAGCTTCACTAGCGGTGTAAATACATTCCATGTGGATTCATTCTATACATAGTCGCCTTTTAATGAATATCACGCAAATCGTCATGGTGATATGTACATACGGTTTGTCCAGCATGTCTTAGGTGTTTCTATAAATATATATTTTTTTTAAATAACAAAAAGCAAAGGCCGGCGCCGGGGAATGGGGTCCCCGGGGCCATAAGTGGCCTGAGGAGGGGGGCAACGCAGCCCCCTCCTAAAGAATAAAAAAAAAAAGGCCATGACCCGGGGATTGGGGTCCCCGGGACCGATTAAGGCCTTGGGAGGGCCAAATTAATTTTTTTCAACAAAAAAAATTAGGGTGCAGGCCCTGGGGGAGGGGGTCCCCAGAGCCAGTAAATTATAAAAAGAAGGGGGGCCACACAGCCCTCCTTAAAAAATAAAAATAAATAAAAGACCGGCATCGCGCCGGAGGCCACGCCCCCTCCTTGCAGCACTCTGCAAACGCGCCCCCTGGCCAGTTGTAAGTTGGGGAATTAATTCCCCTTCAATACTGAGGGTCCCTGAGGGCCAACTAGCCCAACAGGTATCTCCAGTATGCGCCAGGGAGCTGCGTTGCAGACAGGTGTTCTGAGGCCATGCCCCTTTTTACACCTCTATGCAACGCAGCTCTGTGGCGCTTACTGGAGGTACCTATGGGCTAGTTTGACCCTAGGGATCCTTAGGATTGAAGGGGACTTAATCTCTCAATTTAGAACGGCCACAGGGCGCGTTTACACAGTGGTGAAGGGAGGGGACGGGGCCTGAGGTGACGTGTGCAAACATGCCCTGTGGCGCTTTTTAAGTTGGGGAAATAATTCCCTTTCAATCCTGAGGGACCCTGGGGGCCAACTAGCCCACTAGGTGCTTCCAGTAAGTGCCACTGCTCTGCGTTGCAGAGAGGTGGTGCAGGCCGTGCCCCTTTTTACACATCTCTGCAATGGCGCTTACTGGACGTACCTAGTGGGCTATTTTGCCCCTAGGGATCCTCAGGATTCAAGGGGACTTAATCTCCCAACTTAAAAAACGGCCACAGGGCGTGTTTACACAGTGGGGAAGGGAGGGTACGGGACCTGAGGTGACGTGTGCAAACACGCCCTATGGTGCGTTTTAAGTTGGGGAAATAATTCCCCTTCAATCCTGAGGGCCCCTGGGGGCTAACTAGCCCACCAGCTGCTTCCAGTAAGCGCCACTGAGCTGCGTTGCAGAGAGGTGGTCCAGGCCGTGCCACTTTTTACACCTCTCTGCAACGCAGCTCTGTGGCGCTTACTGGAGGTACCTTGTGGGCTAGTTGGAACCTAGGGACCCTTAGGATTCAAGGGGACTTAATCACCCAACTTAAAACGGCCACAGGGCGTGTTTACACAGTGGGGAAGTGAGGGGACGGGGCCTGAGGTGACGTGTGCAAACACGCCCTGTGGCACGTTTTAAGAGGTAGTTTTAATCCCCTGCCCTATTATATACTAGGGGCTTACAGAGGAGGTCATGCTGATCACAGGGGGACCCCAACACTTAGTGTTCCCTAGTGTATGTAGGTGTTTTCACTGTATTCTGAGTGTCTTTTAACATAGCACTGGCTCTAGGACTGGTTAGTCAGACTCAGTTACCACCAGTATCCGTCTGAAAAAGTTGAGGGTACAGGATGATTTTGCAATAAGGCTTCTTTCTGCTCTTCTGTTTGTTCTTTCTGCACGTTATCCTTCTTCCTGCACTTTTCTTCGTCTTTGAGGACTTCTGTTGCTTCTTTCTGCATTTCTTTTTTTTCTTTCTGTGCGTTTTTTTTTCTTTCTTCACATGTCCTATCTCTGTAGGCATAGTTAGAAATTAGCATTTAAAAAACCTTTGAAATTCACTGAAAAAACCATAGGTTTCAGGCACGTTAAAGTTAGGAATTAGCATTTAAAAAACCTTATAAATTCACTGAAGAAACCATAGGTTTCAGGGGCGTTATAGTTAGCTGGACTTTTCACTCGTATAAAACCATTGAAATTCCCCCGTTATAGTTAGTTCAGCTAACTATAACTCGCGCGCCCGCAATGCACTGCTGATGATGTCACATATTACATCACTCATGACATGGTCAGTGACATCACTCATGACATCACTGATGACATCTCAAATGACATCACTGATGACATCACTGATGACATCATCCAGTGAATGGCTGTTTTTCTGAAAATTAAATATGTTTTATATATGTATATCTCAAGGTCGATGGAAGAATAAATGGGTATATAAGTGTCTAAATGGATGATTTGTTTTTGAGATGTCATCTGTGATGTCATGAGTGATGTCACTGACTAGGTCATCAGTGATGTAATATGTGACGTCATCAGCAGTGCATTGTGGGCGCGCGAGTTATAGTTAGCTGAACTAACTATAACATGGGAATTTCAATGGTTTTGTACGAGTGAAAAGTCCAGCTAACTATAACGCCCCTGAAACCTATGGTTTCTTTAGTGAATTTATAAGGTTTTTTAAATGCTAATTCCTAACTATAACGTGCCTGAAACCTATGGTTTTTTCAGTGAATATATATATATATATATATATATATATATTACCTACTGGCAGTCGCCAGTAGGTAGTTAGAGTTAGGATATATATATATATATATCTATATCTATATATATATATATATTCACTGAAAAAACCATGGGTTTCACACACGTTATAGTTAGGAATTAGCATTTAAAAAACCTTAGAAATTCAATGAAAAAACCAAAGGTTTCACACATGTTATAGTTAGCTGGACATTTCACTCGTAAAAAACCAATGAAATTCCCCCGTTATAGTTAGTTCAGCTAACTATAACTCGCGCGCCCGCAATGCACTGCTGATGACGTCACATATTACATCACTCATGACATGGTCAGTGACATCACTCATGACATCACTGATGACATCTCAAATGACATCACTGATGACATCACTGATGACATCATCCAGTGAATGGCTGTTTTTCTGAAAATTAAATATGTTTTATATATGTATATCTCAAGGTCGATGGAAGAATAAATGGGTATATAAGTGTCTAAATGGATGATTTGTTTTTGAAAAATTGATTGTGTAACTCACTGATTAAGTGTATCATAGTGAATACATGGCTTAGTGAGTAATGTTTAAATATGTAAATATCTGTATCAGTCTCTCACTTTGTGTATAAGTGGCTGCATGGGTTGGTGAGTAGCTACATGGGTGTCTACATAGGTTATTAGTTGGTTTTTTGAGTATCAGTCTGAGTGTCTGCATGGTTCGGTGGGGGGTATTACGTAGTGCATAGGTGCATGAATGAGTGACTCACTGTTTGTATGTGTTGAACACAGCATGTGTGCAGGACTGTATGGGTGGATGAGTGTGTGTATGGGTGTGTTAGTGAGTGAATGACTGTCTCAATAGTGTCTTTTTGAGTAACTACATATGTTTTAAACTAGTATATGTGACTATTGGTGTATATAAGTGAGTATATGTGAGAGTGAGATATTGAAAGAGTTCCTGTATGAATAAGTATGTGTTTCTATAAGTGATTGTTTAAAAGACTAAGTATGTGTAAGTTTCCGTAGAAGTAAGTGTGGTGGTGTGTGTATAACTGTATATGCAAGTAAATGTATGTTTGATTCTTTATTAGCATGAGTGACTATGTGGGTGAGTAACTCTATGGATGAGTGGCATTGTGTAACAGGATGTATAGGTGTATGAGTACATATGATGAGTGAGTACATGTAGGAGTGACTGTACAGGACTGTTGGTGAATGAGTGGATGTGTATGTGGATCTTAGAATTACTGAAGAGGTTGTTGTAACTGGTATTGGTATGTCCATTGTTTTTAAAATTTTAATTTCTATTTTTGAATGTGTGTATCAAAGGTTATATTAGGGGCAGAGGTGGTCTGCCACTCTATCACTAGGATGATGTCATCAGTGATGTCATCAGTGATGTCATTTGAGATGTCATCAGTGATGTCATGAGTGATGTCACTGACCATGTCATGAGTGATGTAATATGTGACGTCATCAGCAGTGCATTGCGGGCGCGCGAGTTATAGTTAGCTGAACTAACTATAACGGGGGAATTTCATTGGTTTTTTACGAGTGAAATGTCCAGCTAACTATAACATGTGTGAAACCTTTGGTTTTTTCATTGAATTTCTAAGGTTTTTTAAATGCTAATTCCTAACTATAACGTGTGTGAAACCCATGGTTTTTTCAGTGAATTTGCAAGGTTTTTTAAATGCTAATTCCTAACTATAACGTGTGTGAAACCCATGGTTTTTTCAGTGAATTTGCAAGGTTTTTTAAATGCTAATTCGTAACTATAACGTGTGTGAAACCCATGGTTTTTTCAGTGAATTTGCAAGGTTTTTTAAATGCTAATTTTTTTATTTTCTTCTATTTTTTAAACATATATTTTTTTTTAATTTTCTATCCTTTTTTCAAGACTATGGTTAAATTTTTAAAATTCTATAATATGTTTTTTTTAAAATATTTTATAAAATAAACAGGTAAAATTTATTAGCAATACATTTTTTCCTTTTTTTTTTATTGATTTTTTAGTACGCGTACCGTAAGCTTACGGTAAGCGTACGGTTTACGCAATGCCCGTAATTTATCTACGCTGTTTGCGTATAGTTACACAATTTGCGTAGCCGCGCGTACTCCGCGTGGGACGCGTACGCGTGTACGCTACACGCGCACGTTACGCGGAAGTGTCGGGTAGTGACTGTTATGCGCATGCGCGCAAGTGCGTGTCTTTTTTACGCGCATGCGTACTTTTGCCGTAAGCGCACCGTAAGCGTACCGTAAGCGTACGGTAGGTCATGTGATCATGAAACACAACTTTTGATTGGATGAAACTACTTTCAGTTCTAGAACTCTCCTACACCACACCCATTCCCCTCATTTCTGCTTGTGATCCCTTAGGAGAAGGAGCTGGGTTGTCTTTGTGATACGATGGCAGAACAGCAGAGCCCTTCTGAGAGTGAGGCTAGCACTAGCAGCACTACCTTGAGGCAGAGAGCGAGGAAACAAAAGACCTCTTATGTATGGGATTATTTTACTTTTCCTGAAGGCCAGCTAAAGGTAAATGCACCCTTAGTGACTTGCAAGCTGTGTCAGCGTGTACTTTCAAGAGGTAATCCTGACAGGAAGTATTCCTTTGGGAATCATACCATGATGAGGCACCTCAAGGATGTACACAAAAGGACACATGCTCGACTTTTTGGAGGTAACCCTTCAGTAAGTCAACCAAGCACATCCACAGCAGCTCAGCCTGGACCATCATCTGCAGGGCTGAGTCCTTCTTCTGCAGGTCAGGTGAGCCCTTCATCTGTGGGGGGAGCATCTCCTTTTGCTGGCCCTCAGGAAATTAACCCTCGATTTCTGAGGGTTGATATTCGATGCGCCTCTTGTCATGATCTAATTTGTCATAGGGAGACCAGTGTTTCCCTAGTGAACAACAAAATAGATCAGCACACTTGTCGCAGAGACTAATTTTCCCAATCTTTCTTTCCTTTGTCCCTGCATGAACACAACGGCTCTTTTAAGAGCCAACCTTATCTTTCATCTTTTTTTTATATATGTTTTTAAAAACTTTTTTTTTTTTTTTTTTTTACCGTACGCGTACGGTGCGCGTAATTTTTTTTTTTTTTTTAATCAATTATCACATTACAAGGTCCTTGAGAGACTACAATTATTATTATTGACTTACCATACCCACTCAAAAAAATATTTATTCATTTGTTTTTTAAAAAAATTGCTTTCAAAATGGTTCTAGTTTTCGAAAATTTTCTATATCAATCTGAAAAAAAAGAAAAAAGTATTAATATTTTTAAAACATTTTATAATACAGTACACATATTTACATATTTATCAAAAAATATTTTTGCCTTATTTTTGCTGTTTTCAGAATATATTGCATTTCACTATAAATTGTGAAAGCAATTGCATTCATCATTTTACAGCGGGCAAAAAAAAATAACAATCTCAAAGATTGTATTAAAAAAGGCCAGAATCTCTTTTTACTTAAACTTAACATTATAGAAATGCATAATATTCTAAAAAAATATCATCTAATATCAATACTTATTTCTTTAAAATACCGTCTGATATGTTTGTTTCAGAAGTATAATCACAATATTATATCTCAAATAACTCCACATTACATCTGGTTCCATTTCCTTTAGGCCAAATAGTAATTTTAAAATTCTTTTTTGATTAAATTTCCAATGGTAATCCAATAAAATTCTAAAGTTTTATTTGTACAGATCTCACCGATTCTCTGTAACATATTGGTTCCCTAAATATTTATTAATAATTTATTAAGTCCACAATAGAATTGGTTACCTTTCCACATGGCCAAATAGTAATTTAAAAAATCTTTTTTGAAAAAATTTCCAATGGCACTCCAATAACATTCCAAAATTTAAATTGTGCAGATGTTACCGATTTTCTCTAAATTTTTGGTTTTCGAAAGTTTCATTAAAAATTAAAAAAGTCCACATTACAATTGGTTATCTTTCCATTAGGCCAAATGATAATTTAAAAAATCTTTATTTTTGAAAATTCCAATGGTAATCCAATCAAATGGTAAAATTGTTTTGTCCAGATCTTGCCAAGTCTCTCTAAAATTTAGGTTTCAGGAAGATTAGATAGGAATTTGCTAAATCAAAAGGCAAACGTTGCTTAAAAACCAATTGGGAATCATTACACAGTGTCCAGCCTTTTTCACATTTAAGATAAACTGTGTAATGTCCAGAAGTAACAGTAGGTCCTTCATGGAAAATTATTGCAACAGTTACAAAAGTTTTTCCTGAAATTGATAATTGCTGTCCTGTAAACTTCTTTATTAAAGTATCCAATTTTGAACCATCAGCTCTACATCGTTGCATCATTAAAATTACATACTGTCCGTATTCCTTTAAAATTAATGTTGAAAACATGTCAGATTGACACACACCGCATTGCATGCTATGATTAGCATCTTTAACTAATTTAGCAAAAGTGACTGTTTTAGTCTCTGGCAATGTCAAAAAAATAAACCTTTCATTATCAACATTAGAGCCACATATATTATAACAGTTTTCACAACTATGTTCCCATTTATAAGAGAGACCAAATAAATTATCAATTGCAACTTCTTCTTCTTCCAGTACCTGAAGAAAAAACATCAAAAATTCGTGTGCATCTTGCTGTTCATTTTGAGAAAACTGTGTTCGTCCTGAACATACATCTAAAAGTTTTCTAATTTCATTAGCACTTTCTATTTGAGTTTTATCATTACTCAGCTTTTCAAAAAGGAGACTCAGCTCAGAACAGAATCTTTTTCCCTGATTTACTATTATCTGCTCTTGCAAACTTTCCAGATAAAATGCAACATTCAGCACTACATTTGCGTAACAGTTGACACCAGAGCTATTTTCAAAATGACATCCTACAACCTGTTCTTCTTTTTCCTTACTCTTTTTGCTTGCAATTACATCACTCCTCTTTTTTTTCCTCCTCTGTACATCTTCATCACAGATATTCTCATTTCTCCTTTTACGAGAAACTACACGTTTCTCCAACACAGGATACTGACCTAAATGAGGAGCATAGCTTCTTCTTAATCTATTATACTCCTTTACACAATTTGTATCAGCACTAACTTTTGAGTCATCAAAGTCTATCATGAATAAACCTGATAATGTTTTCACTCGTGACAAAGCAACATATGCCATACCTTCTTTGAACACAGTTGAACCAATGTTCACAAATGCACAATCTACAGTCAATCCTTGAGACTTGTGAATAGTTACAGCATATGCTAGCGAAAACGGAAACTGCTTCCTACGTACATATAAGTCTTTCACAAGCATGAAACGAACTGAACAACGACAAATGTCTTTAACTTCTTCTATCTGATCAAATTTTATTTTTAAACATTCAATTCCATCTTTTTTCTGATAATTAATAAAACCCACAACTCTTCCCATAGCTCCATTAACTAAACCTTTTTCAACATCCAAATTTCTCCTTAAAAATACTCTACAGTTCATGCAAACATATAGATTTTTTTCTAATCCAGCTGTTTTGGAAATGTTCTTCTCTAGTGAATCCAATTTATTTTTCAGTGTGCCTGTTACTGTGACAGTAATTCTTCCATCCTCAATTTTGTCCACTGCTTCTAATTTCCTGATCTCTTCCTTTTCCAATTTCAAAAGCTCCTCATTGAATATTGAGCATTCACGTAAAGTTGGCATTAAGCAGATGATACTTTTCTTTTCTGCAATGTTCTTGTATATCTTCTCTGCAACTATTTCTTCCTTTGGAAATAAATTATGTAGCAGCCGACTCTGTAATGCTTTTTTGCCAACTTCTGTGAGTAGTCCAATTCTGATATCTTTCAGAATACTTCCATATTCTTCATCGCTTGCTTGCCTCATATTAGTAGTAAGTTCCTTGTACTCAAAGAAGGACCAAATATTTGTATTTCCGATGCTTCCCAATGACTTCTTTGTGTCTTCATGTGTCACAGTATTAAACACTGGTTGTCCTTTAACTGGAGTAAGTTGCAAAAGATCTTCAAAAACTATGACGTGTTTTCCACCAAATAACATGTCATAGTCTGTCTTTAGAATTTGCTGCATTCTTAAATGCACAAAGGCAAGCATTAAGTTTGAAACCATGCTCACCTCATCAATAATGAGAACTTGCATCTTCTTCAAGACTCTTGAAACTTCCAAGGATGCTTCTCCAGTTAGCTTGTTGTATTGTATTTTGTTCTCATGCTCCACTGGTAACATTAGCAAACGATGTAAAGTGATTCCTTTTATGTTATATGCTGCTAACCCAGTTGGAGCAGTAACCACACAAGACAAAGTAGAATCCGTTTTTTGCTGTAGGTAGCTTCTGATGACTTTAATTAGGAAACTTTTTCCAGTTCCAGCTTGTCCGCTTACATACATCCTGATTGGATGAAATGATGTGCATGAGCACTCTTTTTTTTCATGTAGAAATCCGTGATCAATTTTGTTTCTGATCTCTTCATAAATTTGTTGCTGCTCTTCGTTCAGTTGTCTTTCCAAATTTTGTAAGTCTATAAATTCTTCTTGAGCTTGATTCATAGCCGTTTCCACTTCATTCATGGCTATTGATGCTTCATTTTCAACGATTGGTTGTCCTAGGGGATCTTGACTGAGTGTTTCTGAACTTTGGCTGTCCTGAGAACTGTCTCTAGCTATTTCTGCTGCAATTGTAGTTTCCTGTTCAATTTCTTCATTTAACATTTGCAGATAACTTGAGAATGTACTGCATTGTATGCTGTCTTTGCAAGCATTAAAAGAATCTTCATAGCTTTGAAATTCTCCCAGTAGTTCATCCTCTGTACGCCATGGTTTAAACAACTGTACAAGAGCCAAGTAGTAAAATTCCTTCTTGTCAGTAGTGTCGCAACTCAGCTTCCTGTGATTTATCAAACTTCCTTTTGTTTGCTTCACCAAACATCCTTCCTCACCAATGACTTTATATTTTCCATTGTTGATGTCTTCTGCGGCTTTCCGTGAATAAATGTAGTTCTGCAGCACTTCATAGAGACACATGTTCTCCAGATGTTGACTTCTCTTGGGATAATATGTGTCCAACATGTTTGATTTCAAAATATCTGTACTTTCTGGGTCATTCTCGGCCAAATATTCAATTTCTCCAACAGATTTTAGTACCCGATTTCTCATTGCTGCAAGGCCTAAACTTGCCCAAATTATTCTTCTTGACTTCGAGTAGAGACTTGCAGAAGATAACCTATCTGAACATTCGTAGGATCCAATTTCTCGATGCGATAACATCTTCAAACTGAAACTGTACAGCTTCTTACTGACAGTCTTCTCGTGAGAAATCTCTTCCCACATTTCCTTCAATTCTGTTTTTTCTGATTTCGTAATGTAAGACGTTACATATCGAGCAACAGCAATGGAATTGTCAGCTACATACTGTATATCCATGTTAGCGTTCCACATGGATAAAATGACTGGGTTGTAGTCATTTATATTTTTTGATTCTTCTTTTCTTTTAAGGTTGTAGGTATTCTTAGGTGATTTTCTTGTGATAGTATGTCTCACAGCTGACATAAAACTGTTTACTCTTCCATTTGAAAGAACAGGTCTAGGAAATCCAAATCGACATTTAGTGTAGTATTTATCTTTGCTCTTGTATTTCCGTCGACAGTATTTTCCACACCGATGACTTTGGAAACGTAAAACTTGCTCCTTTAACTTTTTCTCTTCTGTGCTTTTTGGTATAGCACATGTTGCATATTCTTCAATGTAAGATAACACTGCTTCATCAGTATCTGTTCCAAACTTTGGGGCATCCATGATCCACAACAGCATATGAATATGAGGAGCACCTCTTGCCTGGTACTCTTTTCTCCAAAAGAAATCTACTACTTCTCCAAGAGGTGGATTTTTTTTATTGCAGATGAAGGACATCATAGCCTCAAATCTATGATTGAAATATCTGCAAACATTAACCGGATCCAATGAGCACAGTTCTCCTGCTGTCTTGTATTCGATGTTTTTAATGTTTGAATTTGCCTCTCGTAGAAAATCCAGTAAATCATCCCAAGCGTACTCCGCACAGCTTAGGGTAACGAACCATGTTGGTGTTCCTAAATTCCGTAACATGCATTTTAATTCACCATGGCGTCGGTACCAATATTCATTTGTCCCACGCTGACAAGCCATCAGATTGATCAGTTGTGTTTCCAAATGATCATCTCGGTGCTGCACTTTCTCCATAAAATCCTTAGCAGACACATTTTGTAAATGTACTCCACTTTTTAAAATGTGATTTACTGCATAAGACAGTGCAGACAAGTCGCTTTCAAATAAAAGATGGAACAAATAAGGAATACTTTGTCGAAATCTGGGATCTTCAGCATATAGTCTTGTAGTCCGATACTCAGAAGCTGGAATCTGTTCCGGACGTTCATCGTATCGTCCTCCTTTTCCTTTAGGAAACAGCTGGGGAAAACATCGAGCTTCCAAGCTCTCCTCCCATACACTCACGGGACTTCCTTTTGCTTTCTTCATCTGAAAGAGATCAATATTGTCTCCCATAACTTCTTTTGAATGAAGAGGATGTATGCTAAAATGTTCATAAATTTCTTCTTCCTTTGACTTGTCCACTTTTTCAATTTGTCCAGTTGGTGTTTCTGTGTCTTCTTGTAAATCTTCTTCTTCTTCTTCTTCTATATAAATTGATTCATACCATTTGTTATTCCTTTTCAAATACAAATTTGCTCTTTGTACTTTCCGTACATCTACCAGCTCCTGCCAAATCTTCTTATTCTTTGTAGGTACACCATTAACCAGAATAATTAATGGTTCAGTTTCCAAAGTATCCGCATCAATAGTTTCCATATTTTTTTTCAAATCCAAGGGCAAATACACCACTCTACCTTTTAAACCTCTCAGTAAATCAGAAGGAGGTAATTTACCAGTTTTGGGCTCCATACGTACTATGGTCTGGAACGGATGAACACATTGAATGAGTATAGACTCATATGTATTTAATTCAGAAAGTTCAGCAGGAATAGCATCCAATTCTAAATTATTATGTACAGCTCTGGTCGGCATTCTATTTTCCTCTAACTTGTTGTAACAGTATTTACAAATACGCTGTACTTCACCCAATTCAAAACAATTTTCAAGAAATATATATGTGGCAAAATCCTTCCACTTATAATTATCTTCATTTTCACTCTTTCTGTAGAGATCAACATACCTGGTTTGTTTTCTATAATGAGTTCTGCGGCAACAAATACAAGTAATATTTGGTCTTTCATTAGAGATTATTGCAAATTTTGTTATGTGATCATTAAATGTCTTACTTACAGAGGGTTCTACATTCTCTTCCACTTCTTCCTCATTTACTGTGTCCTTCTCTGCACTGTTTTGTTCAGGACCAAAGTAACAAAACTGAATTTCATCAACAACCTTCTCTACATCTGATACCGTTCCACGGAACAGAGCCCTATTCAATTCATCTAACTTTATTGCTGGACTTTTAGCAAAATACAACCGTTTCACAAACTTTCTCATTTCAGTATGATGAACAGCCAGCATCCTAAAATGATGGAAAACACTATTACACACTTTTCTAGATCGACAAGCCAGAGAATGACCCTGCAAACCAGTATTCTCTCTCACTCTGCATGGATCTAGACTTTGAAGCACCTTAATCTTCTGTTTTATACTTTTTTTACTATATTCTCTTAGAAACTCACGAAATTTGTCAATAGATTCCTGACGCACAGTGCAAATACTACTACAATTCCAAGTGTACACTGGGGCTTTAGGACGTCTCCCCATAGCCTCATCTGCCATCACTTGTACCTCATCTCTTGGAACCATTATCTCCTTCTCCATTATGCAACCATTTTTTACTTCGTAAGCACGACCTCTGGTGTCAACTGCATGCAGCAAACTATTACTTTGAAAATAGCTCTCTTCATTAAAAAAAGGTTCACTACTTGAACTATGCATCCACTTTCCTAAAAACACTTTACAAAAGTTTGTTCTGTTCACTACTCTTTTCCTTTTGCTATGTGATTTCAGTACATTAACCATTTTGTCTAATGTACGCATCCTATTCAAAATTAAAATGAATAGTTTCCTTTTTAATTCTAATGCCTTTGCTGCAATGGCTTCAATTTCTTTTTTTCTTTTATAAAACTTACTCTTTTGCTTATATTTCATCACATCCTTTATCAAATTGGACATAACTCTTCTCTGAAACATTTTTCTACGTATCTCTTTAAACGCTGTTTTTCTATTTATGTAAATCTTTTCAGTTGCAGAAGGTATATTTGCATTAACTAAATTCTCAATTTTTTCCTGTCCTTTTCTTTTCAAAACATTCTTTCCAGTACAGACATTTTGTACATTTTTCATTCTTTTGAATATATTTTTTAGAAATTGTTTTTTCTGCTTACCAGAAGATTTTTTCTTTTTCCCAACATGAGCATCTTCTACTAACTTTGGTCCTCCAGTTGTCTTCAAATATAGGTTTTTTTTGTGAGTTTTTTGAACTCTGGATTTTGTAGGCATCTTAAATTTTGTTCACTGCTCTTCAGCAATACCTGAAAAAAACTAAAAAAAAATTCCTTTATTTTATTTAAATATATTACTACATTTCTTTTCACAATAGTCACAAAACGAAATTTCTTTGCCAATTTGAATGCACACTTACTGCTCTTTTTTTTTGGCAAGTGATAATCACTTTTACAGACTGACACATTATAAATCCACTTTTCAGATTTTTTTAAATGCACATGTCCAGACTGCTTTTTCAGACCACCACCATGTGTATCCTGGGTGACTGCCTACACTCCAGCAAGGGCAACCAGCCTTACTGATGCTGAATGTCTTTGCATTACAGACTGAAACCTCAAACCCCACTCGCTTGTAAATACTGTGCATGATTATACATGGAAAGGAGCTGGGTGTGTGCTAAGAGTCTGCTTCTGCACCAAAAAATCGCTCCCCCTTTTTCCTACTAATGCAACTGTGAAATCACCAGAGCAAAACGCAATAAATCTCTGCCTGTAATTCCTATTTGCACACAGAGTCATGTTTTCACATTAGTCACAAAACGAAATTTCTTTGCCAATTTGAATGCACACTTACTGCTCTTTTTTTTTGGCAAGTGATAATCACTTTTACAGACTGACACATTATGAATCCACTTTTCAGATTTTTTTAAATGCCCATGTCCAGACTGCTTTTTCAGACCACCACCATGTGTATCCTGGGTGACTGCCTACACTCCAGCAAGGGCAACCAGCCTTAGTGATGCTGAATGTCTTTGCATTACAGACTGAAACCTCAAACCCCACTCGCTTGTAAATACTGTGCATGATTTTACATGGAAAGGAGCTGGGTGTGTGCTAAGAGTCTGCTTCTGCACCAAAAAATCGCTCCCCCTTTTTCCTACTAATGCAACTGTGAAATCACCAGAGCAAAACGCAATAAATCTCTGCCTGTAATTCCTATTTGCACACAGAGTCAGGTTTTCACATTAGTCACAAAATGAAATTTCTTTGCCAATTTGAATGCACACTTACTGCTCTTTTTTTTTGGCAAGTGATAATCACTTTTACAGACTGACACATTATGAATCCACTTTTCAGATTTTTTTAAATGCACATGTCCAGACTGCTTCTTCAGACCACCACCATGTGTATCCTGGGTGACTGCCTACACTCCAGCAAGGGCAACCAGCCTTAGTGATGCTGAATGTCTTTGCATTACAGACTAAAACCTCAAACCCCACTCGCTTGTAAATACTGTGCATGATTATACATGGAAAGGAGCTGGGTGTGTGCTAAGAGTCTGCTTCTGCACCAAAAAATCGCTCCCCCTTTTTCCTACTAATGCAACTGTGAAATCACCAGAGCAAAACGCAATAAATCTCTGCCTGTAATTCCTATTTGCACACAGAGTCATGTTTTCACATTAGTCACAAAACGAAATTTCTTTGCTAATTTGAATGCACACTTACTGCTCTTTTTTTTGGCAAGTGATAATCACTTTTACAGACTGACACATTATGAATCCACTTTTCAGATTTTTTTAAATGCACATGTCCAGACTGCTTTTTCAGACCACCACCATGTGTATCCTGGGTGACTGCCTACACTCCAGCAAGGGCAACCAGCCTTAGTGATGCTGAATGTCTTTGCATTACAGACTGAAACCTCAAACCCCACTCGCTTGTAAATACTGTGCATGATTATACATGGAAAGGAGCTGGGTGTGTGCTAAGAGTCTGCTTCTGCACCAAAAAATCGCTCCCCCTTTTTCCTACTAATGCAACTGTGAAATCACCAGAGCAAAACGCAATAAATCTCTGCCTGTAATTCCTATTAGCACACAGAGTCATGTTTTCACATTAGTCACAAAACGAAATTTCTTTGCCAATTTGAATGCACACTTACTGCTCTTTTTTTTTGGCAAGTGATAATCACTTTTACAGACTGACACATTATGAATCCACTTTTCAGATTTTTTTAAATGCACATGTCCAGACTGCTTTTCAGACCACCACCATGTGTATCCTGGGTGACTGCCTACACTCCAGCAAGGGCAACCAGCCTTACTGATGCTGAATGTCTTTGCATTACAGACTGAAACCTCAAACCCCACTCGCTTGTAAATACTGTGCATGATTATACATGGAAAGGAGCTGGGTGTGTGCTAAGAGTCTGCTTCTGCACCAAAAAATCGCTCCCCCTTTTTCCTACTAATGCAACTGTGAAATCACCAGAGCAAAACGCAATAAATCTCTGCCTGTAATTCCTATTTGCACACAGAGTCATGTTTTCACATTAGTCACAAAACGAAATTTCTTTGCCAATTTGAATGCACACTTACTGCTCTTTTTTTTTGGCAAGTGATAATCACTTTTACAGACTGACACATTATGAATCCACTTTTCAGATTTTTTTAAATGTACATGTCCAAACTGCTTTTTCAGACCACCACCATGTGTATCCTGGGTGACTGCCTACACTCCAGCAAGGGCAACCAGCCTTAGTGATGCTGAATGTCTTTGCATTACAGACTGAAACCTCAAACCCCACTCGCTTGTAAATACTGTGCATGATTATACATGGAAAGGAGCTGGGTGTGTGCTAAGAGTCTGCTTCTGCACCAAAAAATCGCTCCCCCTTTTTCCTACTAATGCAACTGTGAAATCACCAGAGCAAAACGCAATAAATCTCTGCCTGTAATTCCTATTTGCACACAGAGTCATGTTTTCACATTAGTCACAAAACGAAATTTCTTTGCCAATTTGAATGCACACTTACTGCTCTTTTTTTTTGGCAAGTGATAATCACTTTTACAGACTGACACATTATGAATCCACTTTTCAGATTTTTTTAAATGCCCATGTCCAGACTGCTTTTTCAGACCACCACCATGTGTATCCTGGGTGACTGCCTACACTCCAGCAAGGGCAACCAGCCTTACTGATGCTGAATGTCTTTGCATTACAGACTGAAACCTCAAACCCCACTCGCTTGTAAATACTGTGGATGATTATACATGGAAAGGAGCTGGGTGTGTGCTAAGAGTCTGCTTCTGCACCAAAAAATCGCTCCCCCTTTTTCCTACTAATGCAACTGTGAAATCACCAGAGCAAAATGCAATAAATCTCTGCCTGTAATTCCTATTTGCACACAGAGTCATGTTTTCACATTAGTCACAAAACGAAATTTCTTTGCCAATTTGAATGCACACTTACTGCTCTTTTTTTTTGGCAAGTGATAAACACTTTTACAGACTGACACATTATGAATCCACTTTTCAGATTTTTTTAAATGCACATGTCCAAACTGCATTTTCAGACCACCACCATGTGTATCCTGGGTGACTGCCTACACTCCAGCAAGGGCAACCAGCCTTAGTGATGCTGAATGTATTTGCATTACAGACTGAAACCTCAAACCCCACTCGCTTGTGAATACTGTGCATGATTATACATGGAAAGGAGCTGGGTGTGTGCTAAGAGTCTGCTTCTGCACCAAAAAATCGCTCCCCCTTTTTCCTACTAATGCAAATATAAAATTACCAGAGTTGTACACAATAAATCTCTGCCTATATTTCCCAACATGTGTAACCTGGGTGACTGCCTACATTCCACCAAGGGCAACCAGCCTTAGTGATGCTGAATGTATTTGCATTACTGAGTCCAACCTCAAACCCTTAAACTATTCATTTTTTATACCAATACACCTTAATTTATCGTGAAAACATAGTCCATATTATTTTACATGTTCCTCACATTTAAATTTCTCCCAAAACAGAAAATAATAAACGCAACTTCAACAAAAAGAATTACATTTCTATTATTCATTTCTTAATTTACCATATACATCCCCTCTCAAACTCTAACCTCACCTTTAAAATTAGTTAGTTGTGAAAGAAATGTGGCACTCAAACAGCAGATTATCAGAGCCAGGATCTCTGTTCTCTACACCTCTCTCCTCTCAGCAGAACCAGATAATGGCAAAGTTTCCCTCTATTTTTCCACACATATACATGTAAGTTTCAAATCTCAGTGCTTCCCCCTTTTTTTCAAATATAATCACACATTTCTATTGGTTGAAAACCAACCCTTTTCCAAAAGTACCCTGCCCCCAACTTGACTTCTGCCTAGTACCCTTCCCCCAACTTGACTTCTGCCTGCTACCATAGCAACAGCTCATGGAACACTGCTGTGTGGAGTCAGGTCAGAAGTTCGCCACACAATGTTTCAATTCCACAGAGCAAGAGTGCTTGACTTTTCAAACCTAACAGCAAATCTATAGTACTGTTCTTTGGTAACACATTTTTCTGTACCAATACAAAACATGCTTCTATTAATTTACACATACAGCCTAGTTTTTATTCTAGAATGGTATGAAACAGCCAATCAGTTCTTTTTGTTTTGAAAAAAATATGTATGCCTCCATTTCCAAACTGTCTTTCTTTTCATATTGCCATTCTACTGAAAGACACCTCCTGAGTGCATCCAGTTCTCCTTTGAAGATGTTCACAGTGTGGATTGTAGGGCACAGCTATGTCTTCTGGAGTGAAAAGTTTGCAGAGAAAACAGGTATGGTGAGAGACCTTGCTTTGCCAAATGTAGACATTAAATGGATTGGTCAGAGAGGGTTAAAGTGGCACCAATTGATGCCATTGGTGAAATCCTTCATGCAAATCCAACACCCTGACCTCATAATAGTGCACTGTGGTGGCAATGACCTAGGCACTTTGACTGGGGTAGGTCTGGAAATGCTTATGAAGGACACCTTTGCACAACTGTTTTCACTTTTCCCTAAAACTGCCTTTGTGTTTTCTAACATATGCCAAAGGCAAAAATAGAACTGGTCCAATCATTTCTGTCCGCAGATTGACAAAGCAAGAAAGCACGTCAACAAATCTGTTTCTGCTTTCCTCCGTGACTATGGTATGGGTTCCATTTACCACAACAACTTGCGTTACGACATGCAAGACATTTATAGAGGAGATGGTGTGCACTTCAATGATGAAGGGAACAGAGTCTTCCTCTTGAACCTTAGACTCTGCATCGGTACTTACTTGTAGGTACCACAAAAAAATCACTTAATAAACACAACGGCTCTTTTTAGAGCCCCCTAATATCTAAACACTTAAATCTGAATTTAATTTCTTTTTTGTATTTTTTTTTTACCGTACGCTTACCGTAAGCTTACCGTACGCGTACCCCGTGATTTTTTTTAAAATCAATAAATGTTCTCTTTGTACTTTTCTGTCCTTCTTTGACCCCCTTACAAATGTTAGGGGGTCTGTAACTCTCTCCCTTGCCCCCTTTTCAAGATATCACTCTTTTTTACCGGAGTGAAATACACAAAATGGCGGCCGCCGCTTCCTGGTTTCGGCCGATTCGAATGTTTACTAAGATCTAACAGCCAATCAGAATCGCGCTCGCGCACGCCACCGTACGCGTACGGTAAGCTTACGGTAAGCTTACCGTAAGCTGGCTCAGATATATATATTGATTTAAAGGCTATTTTCTCAGAATCTACTGAACAGATTTACACCAAACCTACAAAAGGCACTTCCTTGACCTGAGGACTACCTCTCTGCCAAATTTCTAGTAATTCTGTTCAGCCGTTCGGGCTGTAGCCCTGTCTAAAGGTCCTATGGAAAAATGCATGGGAAAAACGCGTTTTGGGACCCCCCTTTTATCTCAGCCCCCGCTTGACGAATCCCCCCGAGACTTTCAGGGTAGGAGCGGAGCGTAGCGCCCCACCTATTTTGAGAAATTCGCGAGGATTCGTCGACCGGCGCCAAAGTTAGTCAAAATAGAATGTTGCGGATTTCCTATGGAAACGGGGTCCTAACTATAACTACCTACTGGCGACCGCCAGTAGGTAATATATATATATATATATATATATATATAAAACAAAATCCCTGGGGCCTAGTGGGCTTTCTGCCCCCCCGAGGGGCAGATCAGGGAATATTGCCCTCATCTGCGTCCTGGGAGGGCAGAAAGTCTTTTTCTTAATTTAGGGGGGTAGGGTGGGAGCTTTGGTATGCCCATTCTGGGCAGCCCACACCCCTGACGCATAATAAAAATCCCTGGCGTCTAGGGTGCTTTCTTCTCCCCTGTGGGGGCAGAAAGACTGGAATTGCATGCCCATCTTTGGAGCCCCCACCCGTAAATTAATAGTAAAAAAAAACAAGCTGGCGTCTAGTGGGCTTTCTGCGCCCGGGGGGGGGGGGGGGCAGAAAGTCTGTTATTGTGCAGGGGGCTTTGACGTGCCCATATTGGGCAGCCACAAATTCCTTATTTACATAATAAAATGAATCCCTGGTTTCTAGTGGGCTTTCTGGCCCCCAGGGGGGGCAATAAGACTAGAATTCTGTGGGGGGAGGGGTGGGGGCATTGACAAAAATTGTAAAAAAAAAAAAAACTGCCGTCTAGTGGGCTTTCTGACCCCCAGGGGGGGCAGAAAGACTCTAATTGTGCAGGGTGGGTGGACTAGAATTTTGTGGGGGGAGGGGTGGGGGCATTGGCGTGCCCATTTTGAGTGAGTGGTTTTCTGGCTCATGTGAGTTGATGTATATAAGGCTGTATGGCAGTATGAGTAGCTGGATGGATGGTCCCAGCACCACTAGGGTGGCCATCCTAATAGACCCCTCAGTGTTTAGGCTCCTTTCTGTTTGAGTGTCAATGAAGCCATTGGATATTTTATGGATTCATTTTCATCATGTGTGACTCTCAGGTAGACTTGAGTGTCACCAGCACTGGAGTGGAACAGAGATTAAATGAGTGGATAGGATCCACAAGGGGCTTTACATAAATATAGAATATACTTAGTAAAAAAAAATCCCTGGTTCTAGTGGGCTTTGACTGAATTTAGCCCCAACAATATGGGGGGAGCAAAGGCCCGTGCCCAAGGGGCCGCTCCCCCCTCCCTGGTGTCTAGTGGGTAGATCCCTGCTTGGGGATTGCCCCCTGGGGCGATCTCCAGCAGGGATCCACTAGGGAGGGGTACCATTGAAAAGAGGAGATTCTCCCCTTTCCAACGATACCTCTCCCAAGTGTTTCGGTGCTCGGGGGGCTGAAAGCCCCACGAGCACTGAAACACTAAAACTGAAACCAATTTCAGTTTTGTTTTCAATCTAATGACGACAGCGCACCATGCGCGCGATCGTCATTGGATTGAAAACAAGTGAGGGGCCTCTGGAGGTTGCAGAAACTCTTCCCCACCTCCTGAGGCCCAAAAAAAAAAAAAGGAAATCCCTCTGCTGTTTGCAGCGGAGGGATTTCGTGCCCCTGTCCTCATGACGGAATGATTCAATCATGAGCACAGGAGCCCCAGTGCTTATAACGGTACCATTCCGTCATGGGCACCAAAGGGGTTAAGACCTTCATAACAGAGATGATAGAGTGTGAGTGTGTGTGTGTTTTTGTCTGTGTGTATCTAAAAAATACCATGTGAAATCCAACAGACTCCTCGCCATACCCGACTGAAACACCTGTACCCAACTATTTACTAGAGAATAGATTATTAGGGTAGGTATGCAAACCCCCAAACACACCCACCCCCCTGATGCTACACCACATTTGGTCACACTCTCCTGCACAACTTTCAATGCTCTTACTCTTGGCCGCTTGCTTACCTTGCAGAGTAGTTAAATATCTCTTGGGGCATCTATAAGATAAGAGTAAATCTGTTTGCTGTCTAGATGTTCTAAAGATTGGAGAGGTGTGGTGAACTGCCAGGGCATTTGACTTCAGAGCACAGGGCTCACGGTTTGATCCCTGGCTCCGGCGGCAGCTCAGCTCAGCACCATGTGACTCTGGGCATTAGGTCACTTAATTTCCACGAGGCCTCCAGCGCCTTGAGACCCGTAGGGGTGAGCAGTTTGCGCTCTATAAATACCAGATTTAAGATTTATTTTTTATTTAAAGATTCATCTCAGAGGCCTTTGCAGCAGTTGCTGTATGGCAGAGGATTTTGTTGCTCTGAGTCCCCGTACCCAAACTGTTTTGAACTCAGCTATCCTTCCAAAACTTTAATGAAAGAGTGGGGTAGTCAGAGGGGCAGAGCTAAGTTCATGGGGTGGGTGTTAGATCTGGGGGTCTCTAGTTGGCAGGGTAGGTACCACTGTCCAAGTAGGGACCCTTGCTTCTAGTCAGGGAAAGGGGGATACACTGTTAAGATAACCCCTGCTCACCCTCTAGGTAGCTTGGCCTGAGCAGTCTAGGCTATCAAAGGCAATGTGTAAAGTATTTGTACCAACACTCACAGTAACACAGTGAAAACACCACAGATTTACTCCACACCTGTTTTAGAAAAATAAGGTATCTTTACTAAAAACTTCACAAGACCAAATACTACGGACAAACCAACATACAATTAAAAAGATTACTTTAAAGAGTGTTCAAGAGTTTGCAGAAAGTACTCCAGGATGTAAAAATCAGTGTCCTGCACAATGCGACTCTCAATGCACAAAATGCGACACTCTCGTGCCCAACAGTACCTGTAGTTGCGTTAAGGTTCCCAAAAGCTATAATAAGGAAGATGGCAAAGGCGATGCGATACTCCTGAGACCTTGGGGAGGCTTTGCAGCAGCACTGCTTCACGCACCAGAGGTGGATGCGCCGGCTCCGATCTGTAGGGGGAGGATGCGATGACTTTGGCTTTCGTTGCGTAGGTTTCTTAGGGGGAAGCTTCACGCACAGGTACGGTGCGACGATCTTCGATGCGGCACGATGCGCGGCACAGCGCCGACTTCTGGCGCTGCAACCTTCGATGCGTTGCGGTGCGTGGCGCGGCGTTGACTTCTGGCGCCGCAACCCTTGATGCGTCACGGGACGGGACTCTGCGTCGACACACGCAGCGACTGGATACTTTCACGCACCGGCAGTGGTGCGGCCCTCAAACTGGTTCTGCGACGACCCTTGCAGCGTCAGGAATCTTCACGCACCGGAACGATGCTCGACGCACTCGGCGATGCGGGGACTCCGGGTGCTGCGATGATGCCGCGATGAAATTCTCCTCGCACTCTCGTTCTTGCGACTCGCAATCGGATGATGCGTTGGGTACCAGTTACTCTTTTTCACGCTTCTGCTTTCCAGCTCCCAAACACAGCAAAACGACGTCCTGAGGCCCCAAGACTAGGCAAGCACTCCAAGGAAGGTCAGAACTCCCTCAGCAGAGTTCCAGGGGAGCTGGTGGTGAAGTCCTTTTGTTCCTGGGACTTCTTAACAGGGAGCCAGCTCTTCTCAGGCCCTTGGAGATCAGAATCAAAAGAAGGGGACACAGCAAAGTCCTTCCCCTCTCCTTGGCAGCAAAGCAAAACAGCAAGCAGGCAGTCTTCTCCTCTTCAGTTTCTTCCAGCTTTCTCCTTGGCAGAGGTTCCGTCCTAGTTCCACAGTGATCTAAAGTTTAGGTGTCTGGGGTCCTCTTCTTATACCCCTCCAAGTCTTTGTCTCTCTTTGTTTCAGTGGGGGGATTCCTCTGCTCAAACCGGTTCCTGGGTGTGCTCTGCCCTGGAGCACCTGGTTCATTTTAGAGTGAGGGGCAGGGTCGTTAGACGCTCAGCAGGAGGTGGAGCCTTCTTTGTGCTGGCAGAGGCAGAGTCCTCAGCCTGGCCAGCAGGGGGTGGAGCCAGCATTGTGCTGGCAGAGGCAGCCCTACTCAAACCCAGGGGCTACTCCTCCCACCCATCTAGAGCAGATCTCCCTATTCACCCTGCTGCTGACTCATCCAGACTCCTGGAGCCACCTAGCCCATCACATGACACCAGTCAGCCAATCTGCACACAGGCACACAGGAAGGTTAAACAGGAGAATAGCTACTTTCTAAAAAGTGCTATTCTCACACAGTGAATTTAAAAACCATCTTGCTAAAAAGATGTATAATTAAATTCTGAACACAAAGATATCAAACTTGGATTTTCTATCTTGCCTTTAGGGGAAGATAGGCATGTAAACAGCCTCCCCCATTCCGTCCTATGGGCAAGATAGCCTCTCAGCAGTGAAAAACGAAAATGGCTGTAATTCACTACCAGGGCATGTTACACACCTCAGTACGTGCCCTACCTTACAGATACACTGCACCCAGCCCAGGGGGGTACCTAGGGCCACCATAGGGATGCCTGACATGTACAGAAAGGGAAGGATAAGGCCTGGTCAGTGGTTGCACTGGCCAGGTCGACATGGCAGTCCTGGACTGCACATAGGCACTGCAAGCAGGCCTAAGACATCATTTTAGCGCTACTCCTGTGGGCGGCACAATCAGTGCTGCAGGCCCACTAGTAGCATTTGAATCACCAGCCCTGGCACATCCAGTGCACTTTACTAGGGGCTGACAGGTGAAACAAATATACCAATCATGGATAACCAATCAATATAACAATTTACCTAGGGAGCACTTGCATTTTGACACTGATCAGCAGTGGCCAAGTGCCCAAAGCATCTAAACCAGCAAAAACAAAATCCAGCATAGCGTCAAAAATACAGGAGGTAGAGGCAAAAAGTCAGGGGTAACCACGCCAAAGATGCCAGGTCTAACACGTGTCCCCTCCAGCTGAAAGTGGGGAGAACTACCCACCCTCTTGGGAGTTCTCCTCGCTAAGGCGGAAAAACCTGGACAGACCATCAGCGTTGGCGTGTTCTGTACCGGGACAGTGTTCCACCGTAAAGTCCATTCCCTGTAGGGAGATGGACCACCTCAACAGCTTTGGGTTTTCACCCCTCATTTGCATTAACTATCTGAGGGGCCTGTGGTCCGTCTGAACCCGGAAGTGAGTCCCAAACAAGTAGGGTCTCAGCTTCTTCAGAGCCCAGACCACAGCAAAAGCTTCCCTCTCAATCGCACTCCACCTCTGTTCCCTGGGAAGTAGCCTCCTGCTAAGGAAAGCTACAGGTTGGTCCAATTCCTCATCATTTAGTTGTGAGAGCACTGCTCCCACTCCATGCTCAGAAGCGTTTGTCTGCACTAAGAATTCATTGGAGAAGTCAGGCCCTTGAGTACAGGTGCTGTACACATGGCCTCCTTCAGGGCATCAAAAGCTTCTTGGCAGGCACTGGTCCAAATCACTCTCTTGGGTAACTTCTAGGAAGTTAGTTCTGTCAAGGGAGCAACAATGGTGCCATACCCCTTGACAAAACGGCGATAGTACCCGGTGAGTCCTAAGAAGGCTCTCACCTCTGTCTGGGTCTTGGGGGGTTCCCAAGCCCGGATGGTATCTATCTTGGCTTGTAGGGGCGCCACCTGGCCGCTTCCTACCTGGTGTCCCAAATACACCACCGAACCCTGCCCTATCTGGCACTTACTGGCCTTGATAGTGAGGCCTGCACTGTGCAGAGCCTTCAACACTGCGCAGAGGTGTTGCAAGTGTTCTTCCCAAGTGGAGCTGCACACAGCAATGTCATCCAGATATGCGGCGCTGAATTGCTCCAGCCCGGACAGTACCTGGTTGACCAGTCTCTGGAATGTGGCAGGGGCGTTTTTCAACCCAAAGGGCATGACACGGAACTGGAAGTGCCCCTCTGGTGTTGAAAACGCAGACCTCTCCTTGGCCCCATCAGTTAAGGCAATCTGCCAGTACCCAGAAGTTAAATCAAACGTACTGAGGTAGTTGGCAGCTCCCAACCGATCCCCAAGCTCATCAGCTCTGGGGATGGGATGTGCGTCAGTCTTCGTGACTGCATTGAGCCCACGGTAGTCCACACAAAACCTAAGTTCTGGAGTGGCACCTGGTGCAGCAGCTTTTGGTACAAGTACCACTGGGCTAGCCCAGGGGCTGCTGTAGGGCTCAATCACCCCTAGTTCCAACATCTTAGAAACCTCCTTCTTGATGCTGGCCCTGACCTTGTCAGCCACCCGATAAAACTTTTGTTTCACAGGCATGCTATCTCCCGTGTCCACATCATGGACACACCAGTTGGTGATACCGGGCGTCAGGGAGAACAGAGATGCAAACTGACCCAACACATGGCGACAGTCCCTCTGCTGTTCTGGGTTCAGGGTGGGCAAGAGGACCACTCCATCCACTGACCCATCTTGCTCCTTAGCTTCCAGGAGGTCAGGAAGAGGATCGCTATCCTCCTCCATCCCTGCATCTGTAGCAAGTAGCATTGTTGTTTCAGACCTCTCAAAATGGGGTTTGAGGCGGTTCACGTGTAGGACCCTCATGGGGTTCCTAGGAGACAGCAAGTTGACCAGGTAGGTCACTTCACTCTTGCGCTCCACCACCTCATATGGCCCAGTCCACTTGTCTTGGAGCGCGCAAGGCTCCACTGGCGCCATCACCCACACCATCTGCCCAGGTTGAAATTCAACCAGAGTGGTATGCTGGTCATACCATCTCTTCATCTCATCCTGGCTGGCTTCCAGGTTCGCCTGAGCGAGGGTCCTGAAGCGCTGTGTCTGGTTGCGGATGGCCAGCACATAGCTGAACACATCCTGGGGGGTTTTCCCCAGGGGATTTCTCCCAACCCTCCTTCACCAGACTGAGAGGTCCTCTAACAGGGTGCCCGTACAAAAGCTCAAAGGGACTGAACCCTAGAGACTTTTGTGGTACCTCCCTGTAGGCAAATAATAGGCATGGCAAAAAGACGTCCCACTTCCGTCTCATGGGCTCTGTCAGCCCCATGATCATGCCTTTCAGGGTCCGGTTGAACCTTTCAACCAACCCATTTCCTTGAGGGTGGTAAGGAGTGGTGAACTTATAAGTTACCCCACACTCCTCCCACAGAGACTTCATATACCTGGAGATGAAGTTGGTACCCCGGTCAGATACCACCTCTCTGGGGAAACCCACAGTGGAAAAGATCCCCATCAACGCACGGCCCACCACCGGGGCTGTGGTTGTCCTGAGAGGGATAGCCTCCAGGTACCGGGTGGCATGATCCACCAGGCCCAGGATGAACCTGTTGCCCAAGGCTGTCCTGGGGTCCAGTGGCCCCACAATTTCTATCCCCACCCGCTCGAAAGGGGTGCTCACTACAGGAAAAGGCTGGAGAGGGCCTTTGTACTTCCCTCCAGCCTTGCCACTTGCCTGGCAAGTCTGGCACGATCTACAAAAGGAACCGACGTCCGTCTTCATCCCGGGCCAGTAAAAGTGGGTGGCAAGCCTTTGTCGGGTCTTGTCCTGCCCGAGATGTCCTGCAAGAGGCACGTCGTGAGCCAGACCCAGTAGGAAGTCTCTGAACCCTGCGGGTACCACTAGGGTACGTGATCCACTGGGCTCAGCAAACCTAGGCTCACTGTACAACAAGTCATTCTCCCAGTAGAGAAAGAAGTTCTTTGGATCAGCACCTGCTGCGTGGTCTGCAGCCTGGTGCCGCAGACCTTCAAGAGTAGGGCATGTCTTCTGCGCTCGGCAGAACTCCTCTCTGGAGGGACCACCCTCTTGCTGCCAATGGATCAGCTCAGGTATGTCTCCCAGCTCAGCTACCTGTTCCCCTGTAGGCTCCAGGGCATCCCCCTCAGGGTCTGCTCCTTCCTGGACAGTGGGAACAGCGGGGGTGGACGCACCACGCCCCTTGCCCTTCCTCTTTCTGGCAGGGACCTGGGCCACTGTTTCAGGCTCCAGGTCTGCTTCACAACCCTGTCTGGCTGCCATGGACCGACTCAGGCAAACCCAACATCTCCAAATGAACCTGGCGTTCCACCTCCTTCCATGGGGAACTCTCCAGGTCATTACCTAGCAGACAGTCTACTGGCATGGATTGACTCACAACAACTCTGAGAGGATCTGAGACCCCCCCCCCCCACTCAAAGGGAACATGTGCTACCTTGCAAAGGTGCACAGAGTTGTCAGCTGACACTACAGGGTAGAGTACATCGGGAATGATCAGCTCCTCAGGGACCCACTGACACCTGACCCTAGTCACACTGGCTCCAGTGTCCCTGAGAGCCTCCACCCTCTTCCTATTGATGGTCACCCACTGCCTGTACTTCTTAGTGTTATCAGGGACAGGGGTTTCCTGGACCATCTCTGTATCTCCTAAAGAGACAAGGGCCATAACTGCTAATCCCTCCAAATCACTAGAAATTAAATCCCCACCAAAAGCTACACTAGCTATACCCGTTGTTGGAGCACCAGAGGGTGCCTGGGATTTCTTGGGACACACAGGGGATTTGTGACCCAATTCCTGACAGTGATAACACTTAATGGGACCCCTGTTATCCGACCTGCCCTTAGGGGGCCAGGTTGGTTTGGGTTTTGACTTGGGGGGCTGGGACTGGTTACCCTGGGAACTGTTTTGGGGCCCTTGTGAGAACTCCTTTTGGTTACCCTTGTCCCCCCCACTCTTCTGCTGGGGACCCTGCCCACCTTTGGCTATGGTACCCACAATTCCTCTGTGGACCCTGGTACTGGTCCAGCGGTCCGCCTCCTTAGCAAGCTCAATGGGGTCCATCAGCTTGCTGTCTAAAAGATGCTGGCACAGCTCTGGAACACAATGACTACTCAAGTGCTTCCAACTAATTAAATGTAACAACCCCTTATAATCAGTTACCTTGCTGCCCTTCATCCAACCTTCCAGTGCACGTGAGTACAGATTCACACACTCCATCCAAGTCTCAGACTCTTTCTTCTTGGCGTTCCTAAACTGCAGTCTATACTGTTCTGGAGTAAGTCCATACCTGAGACATAGGGCCTCCTTCATATTGGGATAGGTCATGGTACCTGCTAATTCCAAGGGCTCTAGAGCACTCCTCCCAGAAGCCTCAAAATGTTTCCACAGGCCCGCCCCCAATGCTGTTCAGGCACACCATTCATTCTCAACGCAATTTCATACGAGGTAAACCAGGCATAGATATCCTCACTCCTATTATAATTGTGTACCAAATCCTTGGGGATATATACTTTACCCCCCTGCACTGGCTGTGCGCTGCCACCATTGGAACCGGACTCCGCCTGCTTGGCCTTGATATCCAGTTCTCTCATGCTCAACTCATGAGCCAGAAGCAATTTCTTCTCCTCCCTTGCCATTTCCATTTTCATTTTCATTACTTCCAGTTCATGTTCTCTGATTCTTTGATTCTCTTGTAACTCCTCTGCTGGGGAGAGACCCCTGCTGGAATGGTGGCTCCCCGCTCCTCTGGTGGGGTTGCCCACTGGCAAATCATTTGCCCCAAACCCATTCCCTTCATTATTATCATCTGCTCCTTCAGCCTCTTTAGCCTCCCACCAGGTTTTCAGAACCTTCTGCAACTCTTCCTTTCTGAAGTTGCTTTTTATGGGACAACCAAAATCCTTGCAGAACTGCTTGAGCTCCTCCACTTTGTACGAATACAAATCCTCAATGGTGAACTCTAGCTCTCCTTCTACACTGGCTGCTTTCTCACTTGGAGCCATAATAATTCAAGAGTTACCTCCAAAAATAGAACCAAAAATCAACACTCAGCAGTATGTGGCTGTGTAATGGTCTGCTCTCCTAGTGATGTACAGCAATTACTGTGGGTCAAGTACAAATACGAGTTCAATCCTCACCGCTGAGCACCAATGTTAGATCTGGGGGTCTCTAGTTGGCAGGGTAGGTACCACTGTCCAAGTAGGGACCCTTGCTTCTAGTCAGGGAAAGGGGGATACACTGTTAAGATAACCCCTGCTCACCCTCTAGGTAGCTTGGTCTGAGCAGTCTAGGCTATCAAAGGCAATGTGTAAAGTATTTGTACCAACACTCACAGTAACACAGTGAAAACACCACAGATTTACTCCACACCAGTTTTAGAAAAATAAGGTATCTTTACTAAAAACTTCACAAGACCAAATACTACAGACAAACCAACATACAATTAAAAAGATTACTTTAAAGATTGTTCAAGATTTTGCAGAAAGTACTCCAGGATGTAAAAAATCAGTGTCCTGCACAATGCGACTCTCAATGCACAAAATGCGACACTCTCGTGCCCAACAGTACTTGTAGTTGCGTTAAGGTTCCCAAAAGCTATAATAAGGAAGATGGCAAAGGCGATGCAATACTCCTGAGACCTTGGGGAGGCTTTGCAGCAGCCCTGCTTCACGCAGCAGAGGTGGATGCGCCGGCTCCGATCTGTAGGGGGAGGATGCGATGACTTTGGCTTTCGTTGCATAGGTTTCTTAGGGGGAAGATTCACGCACAGGTACGATGCGACGATCTTCAATGCGGCGCGATGCGGGGCGCAGCGCCGACTTCTGGCGCCGCAACCCTCGATGCGTCACGGGACGGGACTCTGCGTCGACACACGCAGCGACTGGATACTTTCACGCACCGGCAGTGGTGCGGCCCGCAAACTGGTTCTGCGACGACCCTCGCAGCGTCAGGAATCTTCACGCACCGGAACGATGCTCGACGCACTCGGTGATGCGGGGACTCCGGGTGCTGCGTTGGGTACCAGTTACTCTTTTTCACGCTTCTGCTTTCCAGCTCCCAAACACAGCAAAACGACCTCCTGAGGCCCCAAGACTAGGCAAGTACTCCAAGGCAGGTCAGAACTCCCTCAGCAGAGTTCCAGGGAAGCTGGTGGTGAAGTCCTTTTGTTCCTGGGACTTCTTAACAGAGAGCCAGCTCTTCTCAGGCCCTTGGAGATCAGAATCAAAAGAAGGGGACACAGCAAAGTCCTTCCCCTCTCCTTGGCAGCAAAGCAAAACAGCAAGCAGGCAGTCTTCTCCTCTTCAGTTTCTTCCAGCTTTCTCCTTGGCAGAGGTTCCTTCCTATTTAAACAGTGATCTAAAGTTTAGGTGTCTGGGGTCCTCTTCTTATACCCCTCCAAGTCTTTGTCTCTCTTTGTTTCAGTGGGGGGATTCCTCTGCTCAAACCGGTTCCTGGGTGTGCTCTGCCCTGGAGCACCTGGTTCCTTTCAGAGTGAGGGGCAGGGTCGTTAGACGCTCAGCAGGAGGTGGAGCCTTCTTTGTGCCAGCAGAGGCAGAGTCCTCAGCCTGGCCAGCAGGGGGTGGAGCCAGCATTGTGCTGGCAGAGGCAGCCCTACTCAAACCCAGGGGCTACTCCCCCCACCCATCTAGAGCAGATCTCCCTATTCACCCTGCTGCTGACTCATCCAGACTCCTGGAGCCACCTAGCCCATCACATGACACCAGTCAGCCAATCTGCACCCAGGCACACAGGAAGGTTAAACAGGAGAATAGCTACTTTCTAAAAAGTGCTTTTCTCACACAGTGAATTTAAAAAACATCTTGCTAAATAGATGTGTAATTAAATTCTGAACACAAAGATATCAAACTTGGATTTTCTATCTTGCCTTTAGGGGAAGATAGGCATGTAAACAGCCTCCCCCATTCTGTCCTATGGGCAAGATAGCCTCTCAGCAGTGAAAAACGAAAATGGCTGTAATTCACTACCAGGGCATGTTACACACCTCAGTACATGCCCTACCTTTCAGATACACTGCACCCAGCCCAGGGGGGTACCTAGGGCCACCATAGGGATGCCTGACATGTACAGAAAGGGAAGGATAAGGCCTGGTCAGTGGTTGCACTGGCCAGGTCGACATGGCAGTCCTGGACTGCACATAGGCACTGCAAGCAGGCCTAAGACATCATTTTAGCGCTACTCCTGTGGGTGGCACAATCAGTGCTGCAGGCCCACTAGTAGCATTTGAATCACCAGCCCTGGCACATCCAGTGCACTTTACTAGGGGCTGACAGGTGAAACAAATATACCAATCATGGATAACCAATCAATATAACAATTTACCTAGGGAGCACTTGCACTTTGACACTGATCAGCAGTGGCCAAGTGCCCAAAGCATCTAAACCAGCAAAAACGAAATCCAGCATAGCGTCAAAAATACAGGAGGTAGAGGCAAAAAGTCAGGGGAAACCACGCCAAAGATGCCAGGTCTAACAGTGGGGCTTATGAGATCCTTTCATGTGAGACTTTTCAAAGATTAAATACATTAAAAAACACTAAACTAGACAGACAACTGCTTCTATTAACTGGAGCCTTGTGAGCCCCTCACACACCTGGGCCACAATGAAACTGCACCTTCTGCACTAATGACAGCTTCGGCCCTGAGTAGCATGGCCGCTTCCATGCCCCTTTGCAGCATGGCTGCCCTCAGCTCTCACGCCCTTCGCCATACCTCTTCTGTAGAGAAATAAAGTCATAATTGTGATGCAGTGGGGCCTTCACACTACATGGTCCCAGTGCCACTGCACTTGCTTTACTAATGAGAGACTTCTTGCATCCCCTCTACCGCTTGTCAACCCCCCAACCCCAAATCCTTTTTTCTGCCACCTCTCTGAGGCCTAAGCCAAAGTGTCTCCTCTGTTTCAATTTCCCCCTCTCTTCGGCCATTGGTCCGATTCCCCACGCACCAATGGGACAGCAAGGGTGCACTGAGTCCTAATACAAGCAAGAATGATAGTACAACAGGCATAATAGGGGTTTAGTTGGGCCCTCACACACATATGCCACAATGCAACTGCACCTGCTGCACCAATGAAACTTACTCTTTTGCCCACTCCTCCAGGTATTCACTCCAACGCAATGCCTGGGGCCCAAAGCAGACTATCTGCCCCTTTGAGGAAAATACCAACATCTCGCCCCTTTGTTGCTTGGGGTCTGTTCTCTATGCGGCATAGGTGATCTGTGCCCCAATGCTAACAAGGAAATTAGCTCCCACACCCCTTTGTTTGATTAAGTGCCCCCCCCATACCACTGCCCCAGTGCCACTGTCCCTGCTGCACTAACAGCAGTGATGGCCCAATTTCTCAAAACCTTCTTCAGGGCATTTATCTGATTAAGTGGGAAAGTTGTCTCTCTCCATTTGTAAACCAAATAAAATTAGACCATATAGTACCCCTTTTTCTGGGCCATCTCTTTGACACTATCCATGTATTTCACTCCTTTGTCCTGGATTATTACACTAAAGGCCCAGGGGATCGGAGGTTCAGAGTTCCACATAGGAAACATTTTTTATCCTCCCTGCCACCGCCTCCACTCACCTGAAAGGACCTCTGCATGTAACAGAGATCAAAGTTCGCCGGGTGTATGGAGACAAAGGTTCCCATGTGTTTTTAATGTTACAAAACAGTTCTCATGCTTGTTGTTAAACCATCTGGGACTTGTTCATGGGGATTTGAAGATACCCCTGTGTGTGGGTAAAAGGGGGTGGGCCTAAAATGCTTTAATATATGGAGGCACTTGAAGTATCAGGATGATAAAGATTTATTATTTTTGAGAGGTAATGTCTTGGAAAGTGTCTCTTTAATGAACTTGTACGAATGTCTGCACTAGGTACAGTCTAGTTAGCTATCACTAACATGTATTCTTTGAAAGCGTGTGTTTTATAACCTAAACTAAATCACTGTGTGACAGCCTGTCTTATACAGTGTTAATACAGTTTTAAAATAACGACATACATATTCAAAGTGTTTGGTGTTTCATTCATTTCCATTAATCATACATTCTTCTTCTGGAACGTTTGCCTTTTGAGTATTTGCATTTTTTAAATGGCTTTCTGCTGAGTTGTCTGTTAATAATGTGTTCTTGTTTTTCTATTTTTACTTTCATTTTTATTAGATATTGAATGTGTGATTTTTTCCTTACTTAGTCACATTGATTGGTGGGAACGTGCTACTCATATCTATTCCTGGTAATGCATAGTTTGGTTTTATGCTTTAGGAATTGTTTTAAAAAGAGGAACGTACTGTTTTACAACAGATAAAAGTAAGTGTGTGTGTGTGTGCGTGCGTGCGTGTGTGTGAGAGAGAGGAAGAGAGAGAGAAAGAGAGGGAGAGAGAGGTAGTATGTTGTGTGTTTGATGATAACTCATTAGCAAACTATAATAAAATGTGACTTTAAATTCTAGCGTTTAAACTACGTATAGATTACTGAGGAGCAATGTTACTGCAACGTACCAGCAAATATGTCTGTTCTTACTGCAAATCAAGCCTTGAAAGATAATTTACTGTCACCTAATGGTGGTACTGCTCAATCTCCGGGCAAAACACGAGGGGGCGGGGGCGGTGCTTCATTTGGTAAATTATCACTCAGTAAAGAATATTTGGCACCAACTCTTAATGACGTTATAAGTACTGCAAGTTGGGAATACTAAATCCTTGCCTTCAATCTTGGTTGTTACCAGTACAGTGCCTTATCCTAATGCTGCATATGCAATAATTGCACTGAAACAAATACATTAAAATATGAAAATTCCACAAGATCCGGTACTTGGCAATATCATCTGCTGTCAGTCAGCCAATGAAGTTCCTACGGGAGGAGGGTATGGGTCAAGGGGAGAGTTATCAGGAGTGCAGATCCGGTATTTGCTAGGAATGCGGTTCCTACTTTCCTAGTAAATCCCATTGAGCCATCATCGAGACAGAAATTACACAGGACTTGTAATGACGGCCAAAGCTAGATACAGTTTCAACATTTGAACACTGTCATTCGCCCCCTCTTTGGCACAGGAGTATTGTGATATTATCCTGTTAATTCCTGCCAGGTCAGCACCGCCAGGCAACTATTAATTCAGGCTAACTTGCTTGGCAGGTTTTCCTGTTCTCCAGGGGATCTGCCCTTTGCCATGTGCAACAGCTGCCAACTGCAGAAATGAGCATAGGGAGAAAGAAAAGAATAAACACGGGGGTTCGGTCTGCGGAGAACAAAGCAAACAGAAAAAGAAAACCCAGCGGGCTCAGCATTCCCATTGTTTCAAGATGAATTATAAACAAACAAACAAGGCAATGAATGAATCATCGTCCACCTCATCTGGAGCCAGATGTACTAACATTTTTCATCATAGCAAACACCCTAAATCGGAGTTTACGACCACAAAAAAGGCTGTTCCTATGTGTCTATCCCATTTTAAGAGTCAGTACAGGTTTAAAGACTCCTAAAATCGGAATAGTACATAGGGAAAGTTTTCCGACTCTTAAAAACGGAATATGACTAGATACGAATTCGGTATTTGGAAGGGCCTTTTTTAGATGCCCCTTCCAAAACAAGCCCCTTCCAAATACCAAATCTGTACCCAGTGTAAGACTATAATTGTGGTCACAAACCACAGAAAAGTTACTGACCAAAACTTTGGGGTGCTAACTTAAAAGACAAATAATCCCCATTAAACTCCTTTCCCTGGATGAATTGTAGTAAAAGGTTTCGAGGGCAGTAGTGCCAACTTGGAAAGTTTAAAGAAAACATTTTTTTTCTTGGTGTTTTTAAAAAGCAGCCCAATGACTTTAAGGAAATTGGACTGCTTTAAACAAAAGTTTATTTAAACACAATCACAAACATGGTGGCCTGCTGACTCCTGCAGCCACCACCCATGTGATTGTATCCAATCAGTGTGAATGGCAATTTGTGATATACTTAATGAATATTAACTAGGTAGGTCAGATAGTGACCCTCTACAATTCGAAAGTTTGCAAACTGGATGCAAATTGCAATCAGTACAATGATACATCTGGACTTTAAAACCTTTGCATCTGCATTTTTTATGGTTATGGCTCAAACGTCTTATGAAGGCACTCTGGGGGCCGAACACCCAAATGAAAATTTTGCAATCAGTTGTGATGAATTATAACTAGGGCTCCCGGTTTTCCATTTTTACGGATTTTTACTTATAAATACAGACGAAAATCGATATTTCCTTTGTCTGTATTTATATGTAGAAACGGCAAAACACTAGCAAATGTTGCCGCGCTGCCGCTGCATCAGTTTCCTTTCCACGCCCCTGAAAATTCATTGAAATCCCTTCCAATCAGGGTCTTTTAGCGCCCTCATGTGGACCTATTTGCTCAGGGTCTTTCAGTGACGCCCGTTCCCCTGAGCCAATCATCGTCGGATCGAAGCGTCAGTGTGTGGGCGTGCCAACACCTCCGGCCTCGCCCTCATAACTTTTGCCCTTTATTTTGGGGGCTCACCTGACTGTATTTCTTCTTTCCCTGCACTACGGACCACCAGGCTTGAAGACACCTTCCTTTTGCCACCATCAGCTATTGTTCCTGCATCGGCCCTTCTCTTGAGTTCGGCATCTCCAGGGCTCCGCCGCTCGTGATCTCCAGGGCTCCGCCGCTCGTGATCTCCAGGGCTCCGCCGCTCGTGCTTGCTCTGCGCCAGCCCGCCGCCGTTTCGACTGGCAAGGTATTTCCCCTCCCCATGCCCCGGCAGCACCAGGGGATCGGAACGGTCTTGAACCAGTTTGTTTTTAGTGGGAGTCCTCATGGCCCCTTCTTTATCTCCTGCCAGGTCCTATATGCGGTGAAAGTTGCGCCCACGAAGTATGAAAATGCCCCCTGCAGTCCCAGCCGCTATGGACCTTTCCCCCTCCCCCCCGTACTGCCCCCGCCAGGAGGCAATCTTAGTACATGGGCCTGTGTCCCCAGAGGAGGGAGAGTCGTCGGCATGGAGATGCATTCACGTGTATGTAGCGCTGGAAACTTAGAACCAGCTAAGGGAGGGGGGAGTATGAGAAAAGGGCCGTTCAGTGTTTATTAAGAAGAGGCGTCCGCGTCCCTGTGCATGTGGGGGCCGAAGCTGATGTATGGGTGCTGCGGACGGCCCAGGGCTGCCGAGTCCCAGGGTAGCCCGTGCAAGGGTGGCCTGAAATATTCTGCTCCCAAGGCTGCAGCTGGTACCTCTCTCAATCACAGAGCAGTGGTATTAATAGTCAAGATTGTTTTGCACTTGGTATCGAATGGAACCAACACATTAGTTGCACATTTCCCTCTTTGTCCTCAAAACACTACTGTTGAATTCCCCCACCGCTCCCACATGCCCAACACACAACATCACCCTTTCCCTTAACACTTTTAAGGTTTCACTTTTTTCAGTGGAATTTCTTGCAAACTTTGATTCAAATTCAACAAGACCTAAAAAGGACCCCAAATGATCCTCGTCTTGGGGAGTAGGTGCAAGCCTTATCACCTCTAATAAATCCCTCTTCAGCTAGACACCTTCTCTGGACAATGAGCACCCTAGATATTCAATGTTTTCTACTAAAAACTTATATATTTCTTTTTTTAGAGTCAGGCCAGCTTTCACAAGTATATCCAAAAACTGCTTCAATGCATTGTTGTGATTCCCAGCTCTGTCCCCAAACACAAGGATATTGTCCTGGAAATAAATCACATTGTCCATACCCTTGCAAACCACTTGCATCATTCCTTTGAAGATGCTGGTGGCTGGTGGCTGGTGGCTGATGATAGGCCAAAAGGCAATCTTGTGAACTGCAGTTTGTTGGACTAGAAAACTGCTTTTTCCAAAATTGTACTGTACGATGTATGGGTGCTGCGGAGGGCCCGGGGCTGCCGAGTCCCAGGGTAGCCCTTGCAAGGGTTTGGGCACAGTTGAGGCTATGAAATTGGGTGTAGATGCCCAAGGTGAGGCCTGGGAGATGGGTTACTGAGTGCACAGGAGGGAAGGGGGGGCACCTGTTGGGTTCAGGTGGAGCAGGGGTTGGGGGAGGTTATGAAGAGCCCAAAGGGTAGATCAGCTGATGAGTAGGCTGCTAGGACCTAGAACGGTGGCTAGTAAGGCCAAGAGATTGGACCTGGGGGGCTAGCATCATTCTGGCGCAAGTAGGTTGTGCTGGGCTGGCTCCCCCCTGCTGCCTTGTGAGAGATGAGGGGATGTGTTGAAAAGAGATGTTTTTATTAGAGGGCACATATAATTAAAGCAGGGCCAGGGTATTGTTTAAAGCTGATGACTATTTTAAAAAGAGGTGGGGGAACACTTTATGGAGCTGTAATGTTAAACTAAAAAGTCCAGCTTTTTAGTCACAGAGCTTATTTTGTTTGATCTTCCTCTTAAGGTTATTCTCCAGTATCATTTTGTTTAGAGTGTGGCACTTTGCTGAGATCCAAGGTCTGAGGGCCTACATTAGGGTCTATGGACTGAAGGTATGAGACTTCTGCGCTCATGAGTGGTGGGCCAATACTTGGCTGTTTTGGACTCTGTGCTATGGCTGGGCTGTAGGAATTTGTGGCCTAGAACTACCAGGGCTGTTGTGGACTAGGATGGGCAAACTGTGGGTTTAAGGCAGTGGACTGTGTTTAGGGCTAGGCTTTTGAGGGCTGTGGCGTAAGGGGATGGGTACAAAGGTGGTTCTGGGTTTGATGGAGTAAGGGCTAACCCACTGGAAATGTGGGCTAGGGATATTGCCTGTTTTGCTGAGGCTAAGACTTGGCAGCTGGTATTATGGACCTATGCTTTGGTTCTGGACCACCAGAGTATGGGATTGTGGAACCAGCTCTAGAGTGCTGGAATGTGGGGACACAGCAGGGAAATGCATGACAGTACCATATTTCTATCTATCAATTCCTATATGAGACATTCTCAGTATCACTGCAGAAGTGATTTCCTTAGTGCAACACCACAAAATTCAATAACTGTTCCCCCGCATCCTCCACAGAACCATTATTTTTTAGACAAAACCACTATTAGTGACCAATAGAGTAATTTGCTATGTTCCATTCAGTCAATCTTAGTAGTAAAAACATATATTCAACTATTACAAAAAAATATGTTTTATCAGTGAGATTTTCAGTGAAAGGGTTGGGGAGTGATGACAATGCCTGCAAGAAATTTTTGGAGTCACATCTATTTCATGGATACAGATTCAGGAACGCTAGACGCCTAGACACACTACCTGTCTGATGGAGGTAAACCCCCCTTGGTGTATGTTTCATGGCGCGTTTAAACTTTCACTGAACTCAGAATGCAGGCGAACAACAATAGCTAATGCCGCCATCTAAAGCCTTTGTGTGTCTTGCTTTCAGTGTGTTGCACTCTCCTGACTCTCCTGCTGCTGCAAGGTCCTGACGTCACTTCCTGTTTACCACTTATTAAGGTAAGCCTGTTAAGTTTAGGGTTCAAAACACACGTTTTTCTTTCTTTTTCGTATCTCTAAACAGATGAGAAGACGATGTAGTAAGTTAAACCCTTCCCACTGGCATACATGGATATTACAGGTCATGAAACTAAATCCCAGAAAGGCTTACTGAGTCCACTATCTGTAAATTGAGTAACATTAAATTGGGTTATTGTAACAAGTGTTGTTTATGGTACTATAAGAAAAAGAACTATTGTTTTCATCATTATTATACCCCCATATTTTACACGACAAATGCAAACAAACCCACATAATGAACGTGTGCAGCTAATGCTTAATCAGCATCAATCGATTATTTACAATCAATGTGTTCCTTCGGTCTTATTTCTTTATCAGCTTGTTTTGTTTACTAGGCTACCAAACACCGCTGTAAAAAATCTCATTTCAAAACATCACCCTTCATGAAGATCGGCATAGTTTCCAAACTTTGACTTCATCTGAGATGAAGTTTAACTTCTCCGGCATAGCACTGATTCCTGGTAGCCAGATATCTCGCCCCAGAATGGATGGGTGTCAGGCTGCATGGAAATGGCTTCCAAATGGAAAGAGCTTTCACTCCTATCACTCAAAGCTATCCTTAGTCCTGAGTGGCTATGTGACACACCCCTTTCACAATTCTTGACATCACATGTCCTTTCACACTTCAATGATATTGTAGGAAATTATATTACATGATCTTTGAGCTCTGCATGACATCTGGCCCTGACAATATCACAGGACATAAAATCAATGAAGTTTTACAAGAGTGTACAATCAAATTAAGATTTGTCATGTTAGTACCAAGGTTACCAAGGCATAATGCAAGGTCTCAAGGATACCACAAGAAGTGATAGGATTCGGGCGGGATTCTGATAGCCGGGCCTCTGAATAGACCCAGAGTTAAAAGTTCTTCACAGAGGAAGAATTCCACCTGACAGGAAAATTTGCTGAAATATTCTACAAATGTAACAAAGCACTTCCATAGTACAGCATACTGCTAAAATTAGATTACCATTGACTATTACTTCTCGATCTAGAAATTTGTCAAAAATGTGGAATAACAAGCGGTAACACCATTTCTGCGCTTTCGGCTCGCCCATTGGCAGAAGTTTTCTTTAATTAATTTTACATTGGCAGCTTATGCATGAGGGATGCAGTACTACTATGTCCCTGATGTAGCAAAAACACATAGGCAAAAAAAATCAAGATTTTTATAACCTATGGGCTGTGTGTTTTACATAAATGTTTAAGCCACATGTAAACTTTGACTACTACCCGTAGGGTTTTTTTTAGCACTAAGGAGCAGTAAAAATAAAATTGGGCTAACAGAGCTATTGAATGGAGCCAGATAAAAACCCCACCTGCAATGTCAGCATTTTCTGCAATTTGCAGAATTTAAAATTATTTGCTCCATGTTAATGACAAAGACAGATCATTCACAAGCTTTTGGTGCCAGTACGAAGAAGGCTCGTTGGACCCGTTTTATTCATTTAACTCTGCTAGACAAAGTCTGACCCCGCCCTATACAGCGCCAGAGCACTGCAAGGGAACTTAAAACCATCTGTTTTTTCTTTGGTCACCATTTGGAGACACTGGACCCGTCTTTAACATGTGCATCAATATCAGGCTGCGGCGTGCTGTGATCATCGAAGACTTTTGCACCAGTAGTCTGGCTGCCACAGATGCACAGAATGATCCCATGTTTGACAGCCCAAAGGACAACATTGTCTGGCCCTTGCACTGAAATGTTGGAGAAGTGAAGATATGTGTGAATGTTTTTCAAATGGAAAAAAGCCTGCCTCTACCACTTTTGCAACCTAAATTCAAGAGAAAGGTCCTGGTCTAGCCAGACTGCTCCATTTGTTCGATCTCTCTCCCCTTGTGAGATTCTCTCAGTGCCCCAAGCCACAGTTCTTTCGGTCAAGCCGTTGTGTGAGGCTCAACCACCATGAGTGTGGCCTTTTGGGAGTTAATTTCAGCTTGTGGGGGTTAATTTTTACGCAATCAGCTGTCTGTTACCTTCAAACAGACAGTTAAATTCCGCTTCTGTTTAATATTTTTAGGCTGTATCCCAAGGAACGGCTGAGAGTTATCCAATCGCATTCAAAACGACCTTTTTAAGGAAATGCATGACAGAATATACCAGCTGAATAAGAACGTTTACGGTGCAGGACCTTGAGCAATTCCACATTTAGGCCTCTGAACCTATCAGTACAAATGTGACAGGTATCCTCCATGTCAGTGGTTCTTAACCTTTTGACTTCTGTGGACCCCCACCTAATCATTACTGGAATCTGGGGACTCCCATTAAATCGTTATTGACATCCAGGGACCCCTACTGAGTCAGTACTGGAAGCAGGAGAGCACGGCCTAAGCAATGTCAACAATTTGTCATTCAAAATACTACACGCAAAACACACAGACCCAAGCATCCAAACAAATACACAAATGATTACATATTTTATTGAATTCATAAACAATACATAAAAAATAGATTGTAATGACAAGGTAGAAGTTTTTCTAAATTCAAATTGAGGTCACTCATTGCCCATATTTTATTCAGATTCATGCATTTGCACTGCTCCCAACAATAAATCTGAGGATACCAACTAAATAGCCTCTAATTTCAAATTCGTTCACGTATACAGAACGTTTTAAAATGTTGCTTCTTCATTTATATACACTTTAATAAGTCTGTGTACACTATTTAATTTGCTAAGCAGTAGACCCCCTGAGAAGGTGTCCTAACCTCCCCTCTACGTGCTCCTTCTTGCAGGAAGGATCAGCACCAGCCCAAGGCCCCTACACCAACCCAACGTTAAGCTTGTCTTGTGATTAAGTGAGAGTCAACCACTTGCTAATATTGTGCTGTGAGTAGGATGACTGTAACACAAGCACAATGCTTGTAGAGTCTAGAGGTAAATGCTGACCCTAAAGTCTATAGTGCGGATAGCAGTGTTTGCCTCTTTCTGTAAATTGAGTCGAAACAATGACAAATAATTCCCAAAAAGCACTTTAGTGCAGGTTTTACATGAGCTACTGTCTGATGTTTGCATTATGCAATTGCTGTTACCAGCTGCTAAAACACAATCATAATTGTGAGGACAAGTCACTAATCGCTAATTACGCTCTACTCTAAATCAGCGGAGTCATAACTGGCACGAATACCATTTACACCCATTCTACCACCAACGTCTGGACCTAAAGAAGGCCCTTTAATTCTCTTTCTGAGATTGTCACTACAAATTCTCAACAGATATTTAAAATAATGACTGTAAATTAGGACAGTCAGAGGCAAAACTTTAAGACAGTGCGCTATTTAGATAAGGAAGTAAGTGTATTATTAGAATGTCGTGTCTATTTTATTTTCGAATTCAAAGAATTTCAGTAATCCTGTTTCTTTTTCATGTAGTTAATATTTTTGTTTGATAGCGTAAAAGCATCTAAGGCCCTGGTTTACACTTTGATGGATGGAATACTCCATCGCAAATGTGACGGATATCCCATCCACCGTAGTGCAAATGCTATAGGATATAATGTAATTGTAATGCTTTGGATGGGATATCTTTCAAGTTTCTGAAGAAGTACACCATCCGCTAATGAAAAAATCGTGCCCCAAGTTGCTTACAATGTCACGTGCATTTGAACTACATTTCTATTCATGTTTTTATTCAGAAGTACACCTGCCATGTGTTCAGTGAACGTCAGAACTGGCTTGTTGTAGCAGCACTCCCTGCATCAGACGGAAGGCAATAGCTTAGTAATACACTGTGTTCATGACTGATGCCCCTGGGGCACTTAGCTATGACAGAAAGGGCTGGTATCGCTTTAGAGGCTCTTCATTAATACAGATCGCACCAGCGCAGATTTTCTCATTTGCGAAGGGGCGCAGCCCATACAAGTGAGGGAATCCTTTGCTCCCACGCTGTATTATAGAGGCGTTTGCAGAGACAAAGAGGCCGTCACTAGGCGCACTGCCTGTGGGCTACACAGAGGTGGTTCTATGGAGCCCCCGACAGCTTCCTACAGGCAGGTACAGTCACTGCTTGCACCTGCCTGCAATGTGCTCTCTGCCCCATTTAATATTCAGGCTGGGTTGCCACCTGCACAATAATATGAAGCCAGGTGGCCTTTCACTAATTGGCTGCTCCCAGTGCAGCCACGGATTGGACCCACACTGGACACAGAGCACTCATTGTGATAGGGTGCACTGACCATGTCTATGCCCAGCTCTCCAAGCTAAATATGCATCCCGGTGCAGACCAGGGCAGTGCCCCATATCTGTAATATGGGTCCTGGTCAGCTGGTCCTAAGGCAGCCAGTGTAAGCATCAAATAGTTTCCATTTCCTTAGCACAGTGTTAAATCTATGGAGATCCCGGGCACATTGTTTTTCTTGTCATATACATTTCAGTGCCACTGAAAATGCCACAAGGGCCCTGGGGCACTGGTGACAAATTCTGCACTCATGTGTCAGACAAGAAATGCAACACAGAAATAAACAGGTTTATTAATAAAACAGTCCCTCTTCCTCTGTGTGATTTAAAAAATAGATGATTAGTCAGACAGAAACCTAGGCCACTCCTGTGCAGCTAGTACTTAAGGGGAATTGGCATTTTATGTTACCATTTAATCAGTATGCTGCTCGGCTTTACGGATACCTCTGCACAAACAACACAAACTCCTTCTTCAAGCATGTGAAATAGTAATCAATAGATCTACATAAAAGTGGTTTTCTTTACAAAAGCCAAGTTTTCCGCTTCTATGACAGATTACGAGGGCCAATATTTGTCTCTGGGTTATTTACTGGTTTTCCTTCCGCATAGATGGCCCCCGCGTCTGCTTTACATTTTGGTGGTAAAGGACAATCCTTCGAATTCTGGAGAAGGTACTAAATCTGGAGGAGAATCCTCACTTGGAATGTCCTACACTGAAGGGGTTGAATGGTGAAGAAAAGGATGCCAGCGGATTCTGTGTTATCACCCAACTTCTTCCATCATATCATTTATCCATCACCACTCCTCCTAATGAGCATGTGCCATTAATCAGGAACACCATATATATGATACTGCAGGAATATAAATCCATTATACAGCCCTACAGCAAAATGTCATGGCATCCCTATCTTTAGTGACACAATTCTTCAACAGAGGCATCAATCTTTTCCTACTCATGCTATAAGATTTAAGACAAAAAACATACAGTGCAATATGGTTTCTTTTATTTCTTTGCAGCCCATCTCACGGTTATAATACCCACCCTTATTCTTACAACTGCTATATTTTACTGTGTAAGCATACTCCCACAATATACCCAAACTAAATTTAATCTTTGTCGTATGCTATATTTCCCGTGTGATCTCACCCAAGTACGGTTCAGTCCCGACATGTGCGTGCACCAGTGAGTACTCACACAGGAGGGAACAGCGCTTAGTACTTTGTATCAACTTTTTCTCTTTGGTGTGCCGATATTTTTGGTCTCTCATTTTGTACTCCTATTATTCAATGCTGGATTTGCCCAGAGGTCCACAGATCCCATTTCTTCCAAAAACCTTTTCTCATGGGTTAACAAACAACACTTATCATGACATTTTATCTATAGTCTATCCAGAGATGACCTAAAGTAAATTTCTTTGCAACCTAATGAAAAACAGGACACAAACCATTGATATAGGAGATTCAGTAAAATAACCTGTTCAATCTTTAAAGCAAACGGTGAAGCTCCTGGGCCCAGATGTTAAATCACCTCTTAAGATGTACCTCTCAATGTTGATGTAACCCATAACTAGGATGGTTGTTCCTGCAGCCACCTTCATATGATAAGCCTGTGGGAGGACACTACGCGATTCGCCATCAGTTCCACCCCGTCAGCACAGGAGTGCCTCTAATGCCCGTTTCAAGGTGAACACCACTTTTCTTTCTGATACACTCAGGGTAGAGTCATATCAACCACAGTAACTTGGTCTAATAATAAATCATTGAGAGGAAAGGTTTATCCAAGCGAAATCTCTATATACAGGATGATGGATTTTGCTTTTGCACCACTGATAGACAAGCATTTAAATGAACAATAATTTTTTTAAACCTGTTAAAAATCACAAATGAAAAGCTCAGGGCCTGATTTAGAGCATGACATGAGGTCTAAGAGCTCACCAGGTCACCGGAAGCTATTCCCTCCACTCCCCTATCTGAGAACCTCCTGCCCTATTCAGAAACCTCAAGACTTAGCAAATTAAAAACTGACTTCTGATCTACGGAAGGGATGATAGCACACATCTGAGAAAGGCATATTTGGTGCATATTACAAATAATCTTATAAACTGGGCTATCATACCCACCCCACTCCTGAAACTTTGCTTTATGTCAATAAAACCATATTGAAATCAACTCAGCCTAGAATACGATTTGGGGGATTGTCCCACTGAAGTTACCTTCTCCACCCAGCATTAAATGAGGCTTGCTGTACCATGCTTTATTTTGAGTGCCCATTAGACTTTATCATCCTGACACAAGGCATCCAGCACCTGCTCAGTTTCTGGTGTGACATGGCACAGTCTGGGGGGTTCTGTTCACTTCTCAGTTTCTTTCCAGCACACCCACTGTTAGCCATTTCCTGGGCTCCTGATAAGATACTGTTTTGGATTTTGACTGGTGATGAAGAAAGGTGATGTCTAACCAATCATCTGTTCAAAAAGTTCTACCACACAGCTCCACAATCATAAATCTCACCAAGTTGGTACATTTCCTCAAGTTCCGCCACAATTGTTTCCATTAAGGAAGGAAGCCAAGTGTTATATTTTTCTAGTCTCCATTTCACTGACCTACAGTTGCTGGATGAACTCATTTCAATTCCAATTGTCAGCACATTAAAGACCACACAAACCGGCTTGAATGGTCATTATGTGAGCAGACTTCATTGGCGTTCCTGGTGTACCTCCATGCCACCCATTTAAGGGACAAATGCCACAAGTGGCCAGCATAGTCAAGAAGCATTTCCCATCTGTTACATTTCCACAAAGGTATACCAGACGATAGTAAGCCTCATGATTAATCTTCTTCAATTAGCTCCCTTTGTGACATACCTTTCACTGGACCATCTTTAAAATTACTTCTACAATTCTTCCATTTTCTCCGAAAATGCGGACATAAAATGCAGTATTAACTAGCAATTTGAAAAAAACAATCCATTCTGGGACGCTTTGTAATTCAATATTAGAATCATACATTCACTATTGTGTTAGACAAAGGCTGGAAATATGTTGCATCCTACAAAAATCACATTGTGTTAGGGCGATTTGGCATGATCTATGGACTTTTTTACAAAAATCTGTCAAAGGAAAAGTACCGTAAATCATCTGCAACATTATTGATAGCAAAATGGTGCAAAATTCCAAAGGGTATATCTAGAGCAGAAGAACACAGCTATAGAAAACCATTCTGTCCAGGAATAGCGGAACACAGTCTGCTACTAGTAATCAAAAGCCAAGGCCATCAGGTTCTTTAGCGACCCATTATCAAATTTGTTTGTAACTTTGTAATACACTAAAAGATCACCAGGGTGTTCTTTGGGTACTAAATAATTTATTTAGATTTTGTGATCCAATAAACTGCTTAAACAAAAAAAAAACTGCTTAAACAACAAAAATCTGGCTTTTTAGGGCAACATCCACTTTCTTACATAGGACTGTTGTTGGGGGGTGTCCACCTCAACCCAGCTGCTTGTCTCAACAATTTCCCAGTCTAATCCAGTCCTAATTACCCAGTATCTCAATTTCACTTAAAATGTAAGTCAGATCACTCAACACATACATACCCTAAACCAAGAGAGGTATATGTAGCTCACAGGAAAATGTGTGTGAAGGTGAGAAAGTACCTCACGTGCGCTACACCAGGGGAGCTACTGGCAGGATCTCACCAGCTTACCCACGTTTATCATCATTGGTAACTTTCTCACCTATAGAAAAGAAATTGTGTCCAGTTGAAGCTAAAAATAAAGAGGTGAAAACAGTGATAAATGTATCTGAGAAAAGACCCCGTGATATATAAGAGACGATGGGGCATATTTACTAGGACGACGATAAATAAACGCAAAGCACGCTTAGCGCTTGTTTATTTATCGCCATCTATCGCAGGAATTTATCGCCCTGGTAACGCGTTATTAACAACGCGTTACTCCAGGGCGATAATATTCCAGGGAAATGGGCCAACATCGCTGGAAAACCAGCGATGTTGCATCCAAAACAGAGATAGCCTTGGTGATACGACCCTGTGTTCGTATCACCATAATCCACCTCCCATGTTAGCTATGCCTTAGTCAGGAATTTAACAGACGTTAAATTCCTGTGTTAAGGCATAGTTAACGGGATTTAAAATATCGCTACCCCACGTTGATGATATCACGAAGCTGGGGTAGCGATATTTTCCCATGGTGTTTTGTTAGGCACACCTCCTTTGCATCTCATCAGAGATGCAAAGCGAGGCGTGAATAAAACGGGAGCTGAATCAAGCAAACACGCGCTAGCGTGTCCATGTAAATAATGCGATAAAATTATCGCCGCTTTTCGCCCGAAAACGGACGCTAAAGCGGCGATAATTATATCTTCAGCCCTTGATGATATGTCCTAGTGTATCTCAAAGTAAAAATTGAGGTAAGACTCACATATATGGTTTGACCCTCTTTAATCAGAATGGTGAGTTTACTCAACAATAAAAACAGACAGCATGTTGCAAACCAATTCAAAATAAGCTCATCATTCTGATTAAAGAGGGTCAAGCCATATATGTGAGTCTTAACTCAATTTTAACTTTAAGATACACTGTCTCATATATTACGGGGTCTTTTCTCAGATACATTTATCACTGTTTTCACACAATTTATTTTCTATAGGTGAGAAAGTTACCAATGATGATAAATGTGGGCAAGCTGGTGAGAACCTGGCAGTAGCTCCCCGGGTGTAGCGCACATGAGGTACTTTCTCACCTTCACACACATTTTCCTGTGAGCTACATATATCTGTCTTGGTTTAGGGTATGTATGTGACGAGTGATCTGACTTACATTTTAACCCCTTCAGTGCCCATGACGAGCTGGACTCGTCATGGGCCGCGGTGGCGCTGTGCCCATGACGAGTCCAGCTCGTCATAGACCCCGCCCGCTAATGCAACGGCCGGCACTGGGCGGGGAAAGGGGCGGGCACTGAAGGGGTTAAGTGAAATTGAGATTCTGGGTAATTAGGACTGGATTATACTGGGAAATTGTTGAGACCAGTAGCTGGGTTGAGGTGGACACCCCCCAACACCAGTCCCTATGTAAACAAGCATTGGCATAGCCAATAGGTCTCGGCTTTGTGACCTTATAACTATTTAGTTATGCAGCACAATATCATAGGTACAACAGCATCAACTGTTGCATGGCTAAACACTTATAAGGTCCCAAAGGCGAGACCTATTGGCTATGCCAATGCTTGTAATCTGTTTCCCGCGGTTCGTCCATTCTCTTCCAGAGCTTTAGAAGGTTTTTATTTGCAACATAATACTCTTTATCCGTATTGCGTATTTGGGTTCTAACTCTCTGATTTGATTACTTTTTTTGCTTGCCTTAACTCGATTAAGTATAATAAACTATTCTTAGGTCCAACACATCACGATAAAGATATCTGGCTAGTAGGTTTTGTTTGCAACCCAAACTCAAAAAGAGCTATTAGTGCCCCCGTTGTTAAACCAATTCAGGCGCAACCAGAATTTTGCACCTGAATTGGGATTTGCGGGCTACTTGTAATAAAGCCATTTTTGTCTGTTTATCTAGATATCTCGGCCATATCTACCTGCCTGTCTATCATCAAAAAGTTCATACATAAACTATGGGACTGATTTCCATATTTCCATTTGCTTTCATTGTATATGAATGAATTTTGTATAGGCATCTGGAAAATCTGACATTTAATCGTAGTGTTGCCTCATTACTAACCCTGCATAAATGCATAAATGTGAAGCATAATTTTTGGCAACATTGAAATGTGAGAGGAATGAAAATTGATTAGAGATCTTAATGCAACAATACAGCCGAAAGGCTGCAAAATAGAAAAAATATGAAAACCATGTTTTATCTCTCAAGATCAAGGAGATTGTTCTATGAGCCAATGCTTTGACTCCACATAAGTGAGAAGTATTTATGGATAGGTCTTCCGTCATGTGGTTTTGTGGGTGTACAACATTGTTTGGAAAGGGGCCATGGTGTTTGGGTGTTTGGTGGGTGAAGGGTATAGCCGGGTTAGCCAAGCACCCCTCACTCAATGCTTAATTTGAGCCGGTGGTTGCTGGGGGCGGGAGGACACCAGTATTCTTTTTTGGGGACCGGCACTTAGTTTTTCCCATCTGACATTTCCCAAGACCACGAGAGGGAAAAAAAAAGCGGAAAGTCGGAAGAAGGAAAAGATTGAGAAACCATCATAAACAGAGAAAGCAGGGACCCGCAAGAGGGAGATAAAAGAGCAGATGGTCTCTGACAGTGGATTAAAGAGGTGTGAGGTGAATTCAAGACCACTCAGACTTGATATTCAGCTGCTGACATTTGCTAACACCGGCCTTGGGCTTCTGCGCATAGTTTTGGGTGCCGGAACTCATGCACAAAATTATAGACAGTTTGTTTGCTTCATAGAATTTTGGGCCTTTCGGACAAAGTTGAAAGCTACAACTTTCAATAGTAATTTTCCTTAGTGCCTTCACTGTTTTATCTTGGGAAGTATGACAAGGTGGTGAGCGCCATATTGGTGCAGGGTATACAAGCCCTTTGGCCCTATTTAGAGTTCAGCGGACAGAGTGTTCTGTCAAACGTAGTCAATGTCCCATATGAAGTTATGCTATGTGTATCTGTAAAGCGTACTATCATCTGTGAGAGCATCCTGGCGCTGTGCAGGTTTTGACCTTATTACACTATTATTATGGCGGATGTTTTTGACAGACCACCCCTTCTACCAACCCATAAAAAGGTGGTATTATCACTAATTAAAACAACTAATGAAAAGAGCTCGATGTGAGGGTCTTTTCAAAGCCTCCAGTAAACCCTTCCATTTTCGGCTCCTCGGGGTCTAGACCAGACACTAGCTAAGCACTGGAGCCGGCGACGCAAGCAGCCAAAAGTAAACTCTTTAACCCGGAGCAACGGCCCAAAGAAATAATCCCAGCAACTAACAGAAACATCACTATCTCAACAAAAGACAGACTTTGAAAAGAGACATGAAACGAAACACCCACGCCCTGTTTCTTACCAGGTTTTCTCCACGCCTGTCCGGGGGCTTCGCCTGTCACAGATGCGCCTGTGCTGGCAGTTGCTAGGTTACTACATGTGCAACTTAAATGTATGTCGCAATGGCGGCAGTGACGCCTCACAGCTCATGATGACATGAGCCAACAAACAATCGACAAGGACGGTGGCCTGTCGAGAAATATGAAACCAGGGCATTTTGCAGCAAAGTCATCCTCATTGCTATAAATGTCTAGGTAGGAACAGTTTTAGCGAAGGTATAAAAAAAGAATACTTGTATTGTGTATATCTATTTTAGTGTTTCTGCCTTTGGGACACTTTGACCCAATTCAAACGAAGAATGAGAGAACTATGAGGACAGTAAGCAATAGCCTGAACTCAACAGAAAGTAAAGCTAGTTTGTTTCGATAAAAAGCAAATAGTCCTTACAATATGTAGTTAAAGGTGCACAAGGAGTGGATAATACCAGTACATTTGCCAAAGTGTTGGTTGCTGTTCAGATTAACACATAAGTATTGCAGCATCATTTTGTCTGTTTTTTATTAGCAAACCCAAAATCAGAAGTCACATCTATTTAAAATAATTTGCATAGTAAAACATATCCAAATACACGGGAACCAACAGAGAAATAAAGCCAAGGTGAAACAAGCATGTAGAAACAAGCATTGGCTGCGCGGCAGTGAAAGTGACGCAGCCGCGAAAGTGAAAGTGATGCCGTTCGTGCGCTGCGAGCGATGCGCTTAATGAGCATGATGAGGAAAGCCAGATGGCGCCTCTGCTCGTAAGAGCGTGCCCGCGCACGTAACCGCAAGCTTGAGGCCAGCAAAAGCGTGTGGTAGCATTTTCTGAAGCCCACTTACTAAAAGTTTCGCCGGAGCAGTGCATGCGCTAGCTCAGGCGAGACCTAAAAATTGGATGTTGCCCTAAAAGGCCAGATTTTTGTTGTTGAAGTGATTTATGGGTGGAGGGTGATCTGGCTATAATGTTTCTCTCTAAAGCTCCTTTTTGTGAATGATGCAATAAACTGCTAACATATTGTGCTTTGTGGACCAATATGGAATTGTGACTTGTTTTAGTTTGGAATATTGTAATGCGCTAATTCAAAACTGTGTACAATTACTTTGGGGACCCCTGAAAATGTTTGAAGAAAGGGGAGAAATTCAAACGAAAAAGCCATGGTCTAATACAGAGTTTAATGCCCTCTAAACTTAAAGAACTCCAAGGATGCTCAATAGAACTGGTCTCACTGATGACAATTTCTTATTCTTCCCCCTGGTGTAAGTGGTAGAAGGCACCTAACTGTTGGCCTCTGTAAGTCCTGCATGTATAAATTGGTATGCCCCACGCACGCGCCTGCCGTCTTCAGGCGTTACATGCAACTTAGACCTCGGCTAGAAGATAGTGCCTGAGTTTCAGATGATGGAAGATTGTAAAGGGAGGGCCGCTCGGCCCTCCCACCCACATGGCGGTGCGGCGCCCCCCCTACCCCGGCCTCTCGGTGGTTGGGGTGCATCGCGGGTCTATGACGCGCTCGGCGCGCCCCAACCACCGATAGGCTGATGCCTCCCCCGTGACCCGGAAGCAGCTGTACAGCTTCCGGGGCAGGGGGGCGGGTCGGCCGGGGGGCGGGCCGGCTGGGCCGGCGACTCCCTGGGGGCACAGTCCCATAAGAGGCCCGGGGAGCGAGCTGGGCGCCCTCTTGCCCCTGGCTCGCTCCCCGCATACCTCGTGTGCCCCCACGCTCGGGGCGTTTAATTTTCGCTTTGTATCCCCTCTCCAGGTTCGCGGGTCAACTGCGGAGGCATCATCGTGGGAGCCCAGCAATCGGGAAACGAATCCGGTGGATGAGGCTGAAGGAGCAGAGACCGTGATTGTGAGGGCGTATCAAGTATATTCTCGGTAAGGTGTGGAGGGGGCGAGACAGGCAGCAGGTTGAGAGACGCCCGCCTGCACCAGCGTCACTCGTTGTCAAGCGAAGGGACTGATAAACGCGTGAGTGAAGTGCTTGTTGTTGGACTGTTTAACAGCAGGTCTTGCAGCTAATTTCGCCCGATAAATGCAGGTTTGATTTATCACTGGGGGGGCAAAGCAGGAACCAGCAGGGCAGCCACTGGAAGGGAGACCATTAGTAAAGTCCTTGTTTTTTTACCGTTTTAAAGCTGGTTTTGAAGCTAATTTCGTGGGGCCAGTGAGACTGGGCTGATTTGGAGACTGGCTAAGGGCTTTTGTTTGCAAAAAATTTTTCCAGGCACTGGGATTGATTCCGGAAAACCTTTTGCACGCGATTAATATTTGTTTCTATTTTTTTTTTTTTTTTAAAGCTTTATTTAATTTTGAAAAACAAAACAATACAGAGACATCGGCTGCGATTAATATTTGTTTCTTCGTAGGAAGCTTGACTGTGGTGCTTTTCCAGTGGCAGACAACAGATCACGGGCGCAAAGCACAGCAACGGGCTTAGGACACATGGGTCATCAGTGGTAAGGGGAGTGAGGCGGACCTGCACTTCATTGCTTCTGGGGGGCCGCGGGGCTTGAGACCTTCCTACAAGGGGTTGGCGCTCGCCCACACGCTAAGACTAGCTTGGTGTGTTTTGCGGTCACAGTTGCATGGTGCTTACGGCCATCTTCACATCCTCCATCTGAAAGAAGGTACAATTGCCGGTGTTTGGCTAGGATTAGATTGCATTGCGATTGTGGAATATGCCGGGGGTACGAGTTAATAAGAGTTCCCGCATGGAGCAAATGATGCAGGCTATGATGCGCAGGATGACGGCGATTGATAGGCGCTTGGGTAAGGTGGATGAGTTAGGTAGGAGTGTGGCAGAGATTAACCAGAGGTTGGACGGGCCTCCTGGTCCACAAGGCAGGCCAAGAAGGATAGTCAACCCACCACAGCCTAGAGGTGATTTTGTCACCCCTCCTAAGAGGGGCAAGTCCAAGAAAACTGCACGCACAACGCCCAAGAATACAGCTGAGGGGGAGGGTATGCCAGGGGGAGTGCCTAAGGATGCTCCCGTGATGCCCCCATTGGCACCGGCGGGGCCAGCCCCTCTTATACCAGCATTGCCGATTGCCCCACTCGGGGTCATTCCCCCTGCCACCCCCGTGAACATTGCCCCCGTCGGGGTCCCAACCCCCTGAATAATAATGTCCCGGTGGAATTGGCATCCCAGATAGCCGCCGTTTTACCATGGTTACAGTTGGGGGGGGGGGGGTATTGCCATCCTCTCAGGATCATTCAGCAGAAGCCTTGAAACTGGTTGAGATGATTAAGTTGGCCAGGGTGGGGGAAGGGGCACCATTGGCACCAATTACTCCCCTAACAGGTTCCGCCAGCGAGCAGACGGCAAAGAAGGATGGTGCTACGTCGCAAGGCGTTGACAGTGGTAAGGAGGTGGCTTTGCCATTACTTAAAGATGGTGCTATGCCCTCAAGGAAGGAGAATTTGGGGCAACATGTGTCTCAGGCTGTGAAAGAGATGATCTGGGCGGGCAAATATATCAACATTTTCTCCTTGCTTCTCGATAATAGGGAACTTGAATACGCCAAGTCACAAAAGGAATGGATGTTGCCCAGTTAATGGACAACAGAGTTGGTTAAGTTCAGAGTTGAGGAGACATTTGTTAACTGGATGAGGGCCTTTTCCGTGTTTAGTGCCATTACAGTTGAAAGGTCGCCCAATTTACAAGCTGAAATGGCCTGCTACCAGAGCAGGATTGCCATGTGGAGCGAGACACAAGTGGGGAATGGGTGGAAGGAATATGACATTTCATTCAGGAAGGCTAAGGAATTCAATCCCTCTCTAGCATGGGATGTGGTGGATCCTTGTCATGGTACAATCAGATATCTGGGGGGGCAGCAGTGATGGGGGCAACCGGTTCACAAAAAATATACCCGGCCAAGCCGCAACAGCCCTTTCGGCATGCGCAAGGAAGTGAGGTACCAGGAAAGGGTAAGGGTTGGGGGGATAAAAAGGGCGTATGTTGGGATTTCAACAAACGGTCCTGCACTAGGGCAGCGGGCACATGTAAGTTCAAACACGCCTGTTCCTTGTGTGGGCACCCCTCACACCCCGAGACTTCCTGCAGATTTAAGGGTGGCAACCAGGGCTCCAGGGGGAGAAGGAAACCTGAATAGACTGGAGGAGGGTTTAGTATCGCACACTCCCATTGATGTCATGGCAATGATTCCCTGGCTGAACAGATACCCAGATCACGCAGCGGCTAAATTACTTCAGGAGGGATTTTCTTGGGGTTTCAGGATACCGGCAGGAGGGTACATAGGTAAGACTGAGTGCAGGAACCAACTGTCTGTAAAGCATAACCCAGGGGTAGTGGCTGCAAAAATTGAAAAAGAATTACGCCTGGGTAGGTTAGCAGGACCGTTTGACGAGGTGCCAGTGCCCAACTTTGTTTGTTCCCCGCTTGGTGTGGTCCCTAAAAAAGAGAAAGGCGAATATAGACTCATTCATAATCTCTCAGCCCCAAGGGGGGCTTCCTTGAATGATGCTATAGATGAGAATGTCTGCAGTGTAAAATATGCCTCTTTTGACCAAGCGGTGGTGTTGCTTAGGGGCCTGGGTCCAGGGGCATTGATGGCCAAGGCTGACATAGAGTCTGCTTTTCGTCTTCTCCCCGTGCATCAGGGGGATCACCACCTTTTAGGGTTCAAGTTTGATGGGAAGTATTACATGGACAAATGCATGCCCATGGGTTGTTCGATCTCGTGTGCCTATTTCGAGACGTTCAGTTCCTTCTTGGAATGGGTAATGAGGCAGGCAACCGGGCATCAGCAGGTCATGCACTACCTGGATGACTTTCTCTTCCTGGGCGCGGCTGGGTCCCAGAAGTGTGCACGGGCATTGCAGGAATTTTGCGCGCTCATGCGGGCTTTTGGGGTCCCGCTGGCGCCGGGGAAGACAGTGGGGCCAGCTACTTGCTTAGAATTTCTGGGCATTGAAATAGACTCTGTTGAGGGTTGTTTCAGGCTCCCAAAGGAGAAGGTGTCTAAATTCAAGGCGGCACTACGCGCGTGCCTGGCCAAAGAGAAGGTCTCGTTACAACAGCTTCAGGAAACAGTGGGCCAGTTGAATTTCGCGTTGAGGGTGATACCAATGGCTCGCCCCTTTTCTCGCTCAATTGCGCAGGCTATGAGGGGCCTGCGAGAAAAACACCACCGCACTAGACTGTCGCTTGAGGTACGCCAGGACATGCAGATATGGATGGCATTCCTGGAGGACTTCAACGGCAGGGTTGTGTGGTCCGGCCCCCCCACTACTTCAGCAGAGTTAGGTTTATGGACTGACGCTGCTGGGAGTGTTGGGTTTGGTGCCATCCTTGGAAACAAGTGGGTCACCCACAGGTGGCCGGACGAATGGGTGTACAGTGAGTTGACAACCAACATTGGTTTTCTGGAGCTGTTCCCCATTTGGGTTGCATTAATGGTCTGGCCAGAACTTCTGCGTAACAAATCAGTGATATTCTGGTCAGACAACATGACGGTGGTGGAGTGCATCAATCAGCAAGCGGCTCGCTGTAGGTTCATACTTCGCCTCTTGAAGGGGATTGTGTTGAGATGCTTGCAATTGAATGTTATATTCAGGGCAAAACATGCACCAGGTGTCCTTAATAATGCAGCTGATGCACTCTCTCGGCAAAAAATGCAGGTATTCAGGGAACATCTTCCATCAGCAGAGCCAACACCGACACACTTCCCGTCAGCGCTCTGGCAGATTGGTGCCCCAAATTACAGGACCTCGTGGCTGCTAGCTTAGCCCCCAAGACAAGGACAGCGTATGAAGGGGCGTTTGGTTCATATTGCACTTTCTTGGGGCGTGACTGGGAATCCAAATGGGCTCTAGAGAATAGCTTTACAGATTATCTGGGTAGATTGCATCAGGAGGGTCGCTCAGTGGCCACAGCTAACAGGCATAGGGCAGCTGTCTCCTTCTACGCACAGGCAAAGGGAGTAAAAGATCCAACTAACAGCTTTGCGGTGCGGAAGGGTCTGAGGGGTTGGCGCCGCTTACAGGGCAGCACGGCTGACACGAGGAAACCAATAGGCTTGGGGAGGCTGACAGCATTACTGCCTGCATTGCATGAAGTCTGTAGCTCAGGCTGGGAGATACAATTGTTTAAAGCAGCTTTCACATTAGCCTTTTATGGAGCGTTGAGGCTGAGCGAGTTGGTGGCAGCCTCCAAGGCAGATAAGCAGGGGGGTATCCAATTCCTGAACACAACAATACAGGGAGACACATTGTGGGTGACAATTTTGAGATCAAAAACTGATCAGGAGTCGCGGGGGGAGACTGTGGTACTGCACAGGGCGAGGGCTAATCCTTGCTGCCCGGTACACCATGTGGAGACTTTCATCAGGCAGCGAGGTGGACTGTTGGGTGGGTCGCTCCTAATACACGCTGACGGCACCCCTTTAACCAAATACCAGTTCAGAAGAGTCATGAAGTTGACTATTGCCAGGGTGGGCCTTGACCCGAAGGAATTTGGCACACACTCCTTTAGGATAGGCGCAGCCACTGAGGCAATCACAAGGGGTCTGCATGTGAACAGTGTAAGAAGAATTGGGAGATGGTCACCCAATTCCAATTGCTACAAACGGTATGTGCGGGTACACATGTTGTAAAGTACCTAGAGTTTTGCTGACATTGGGTTGTTTTTTCTGGTTTTGCAGTTCCTTCGCTCTGTGACGCAGGCGGAGAGCTTGCTTCGGGTCATCATCAGGATTCATCAGCGACTCATCGTGGCGTGAACAGTCAGGAACACAGGACGCGGTCAGGCAGGGTTTGGATTGTTGGTCATTCATATGTTAATCGTGCTAGAAATGTCTTTTTTACAGGCAAGGGTAGGGAGCTAGAGCACAAAGGTTGGTCCATCTCCTTCTTTGGGAGGGGGGTCTCTGCCTCAGTCAGTTTCGGGGATTCTTTGCGGAGTTGGTCGCCCAACATGCAGCACCACCGGCGGTGGTGATTCTTCATCTGGGGGGGAATGACCTTGCTAGACTGGGTAGGAGGGTCCCCCTGGAAGAGATCATCTCAGCAGCGGGTGGGTAAGGAGGGTGTGCCCTGACTGCACTGTAGTCTGGTCTAAGCTGATATCGCGGCTGCAGTGGTGTGGGGGTGATTCCGTCAGGGCATTGAATCACTCGGTAAAGAGGATCAATACTAAGTTAGAAAAACTTTTCCGAACCACGCACTTACAGACCATCCCACACGGGATTATTTGGGGGGATGAATTGTACTTACAGGATGGGGTCCATTTGACTGAGGCAGGGAATACAATATGGTTTGATAATATCCTAGCTTGGTTGAAGGGCTTTGTGAGGTAGGGATGAGTTGTGGGGGGGCCAGATCGTCGGGAAACAATGCTGGCCTGTGGCGGTAAGGTCATGATCGGTGAGCAGCAGTTTAAGGTCCTAGGGGGGCATCACCCGCCACGGAGGAGGCGGCCCAGGGGGAGGGGCCACTGGTCCCTCCTAGAACTTCAGGGGCAGGAAAATCCGCTAGCTGCTAAAGATGCGGGGGAGGGAGTCACGCTTTCCTTAGGATGGTAGCCACCCCGCACATACATCATGACGTCAGCAAATGACGCAGAGTGTAAGGGCCCTCCTTGTTGGTTAAATGGAGTTCACTATGCCGACGGGGTAGGCGGTCCCCTGTCGCGCATGCGCACCTGTAGGTAAGGGCGTGGCTAGTAGGACTTGACACCGGTTAGCGACCTTGCCGTTGGGCCAGAAATGTTAGAATGCAAAATTCAGGCAGGATGTTAGATTCGGATAGGAAACACGCTGTATTAGACTTTTGTTAAGGTTAGCCTTTGATATTTGTCTTCAATACTGTAGATCTAATGTGATGAATTTTGCGTTTCTTAACATATTGATGTTAATGTTGATATTTCATCCTTTATTGTTTTTGTATATTAAATACGGCCGGGGGGTCCCTGACCCCCCGCCTTCCAAAGACAACCTGCTGATGTCAATCCTTCAAGGTGTGGTGTGGGAAGCTGGGAGGGGAGGGTAGCCAGTCACGACCATGTGTTAAGGGGGGGCCGCTCGGCCCTCCCGCCCACATGGCGGTGCGGCGCCCCCCTCCCCCGATAGGCTGATGCCTCCCCCGTGACCCGGAAGCAGCTGTACAGCTTCCGGGGCAGGGGGGCGGGTCGGCCGGGGGGCGGGCCGGCTGGGCTGGCGACCCCCTGGGGGCACAGTCCCATAAGAGGCCCGGGGAGCGAGCTGGGCGCCCTCTTGCCCCTGGCTCGCTCCCCGCATACCTTGTGTGCCCCCACGCTCGGGGCGTTTAATTATCCCCACCCACCAGCCCTAAAAACAAGGTACTAAACAATGCTAGTCAGTGGTACTATTTAAGTTTGACTTAGGCCTTTTTCCCGTTACTTGTGTAGGAGGTCGACATGATTGTATGGTTGTACATAGGCCCCCCTTTTTTCTCTGTGGTCAGATCTGAATTTAGGCCCTTTTTCCGTTTTAGCGGTGATTGGTTGTGATCAAATATAGATGTTGTGTGTACTTAGGCCTTTTTCCCGTTATAGCTGTGATTATGTCATCATTAAAAGTGTAATATTGTGTGTATTTATGCCTTTTTCCCATTAGTACAGCATGTTTTGTATTACTATGGTCTGGTTTTAGTTTAGTGTAGTTGTCCTTTAGCGAGTTCTTTTCCCTTTTCCTTAGGTTCATCGTCGTATTTATTAGGGTTGGTCAGGCGGTAAGGTCATGATCAGTGAGCAGCAATTTAAGGTCCTAGAGGGGGCGTCACACTCCACGGAGGGGGCGGCCCAGGGGGAGGGGCCACTGGTCCCTCCTAGAACTTCAGGGGCAGGAAAATCCGCTAGGTGCTAAATATGCGGGGGAGGGAGTCACGCTTTCCTTAGGCTGGTAGCCACCCCGCACATACATCATGACGTCAGCAAATGACGCAGAGTGTAAGGGCCCTCCTTGTTGGTTAAATGGAGTTCACGATGCCGACGGGGTAAGCGGTCCCCTGTCACACATGCGCACCTGTAGGTGAGGGCGTGGCTAGTAGGACTTGACACCGGTTAGCGACCTTGCCGTCGGGCCAGAAATGTTAGAATGCTAAATTCAGGCAGGGTGTTAGATTTGGATAGGAAACACGCTGTATTAGACTTTTGTTGAGGTTAGCCTTTGATATTTGTCTTACAATACTGTAGATCTAATGTGATGAATTTTGCGTTTCTTAACATATTGATGTAATGTTGATATTTCATGCTTTATTGTTTTTTGTATAATAAATAAGGCCGGGGGGTCCCTGACCCCCCGCCTTCCAAAGACAACCTGCTGATGTCAATCCTTCAAGGTGTGGTGTGGGAAGCTGGGAGGGGAGGGTAGCCAGTCACGGACCATGTGTTAAGGGGGGGGCCGCTCGGCCCTCCCGCGGCCCTCCCGCCCACATAGCGGTGCGGCGCCCCCCCTCCCACGGCCTCTCGGTGGTGGGGGTGCGTCGCGGGTCTATGACGCGCGCGGCGCGCGCGGCGCGCCCCCACCACCGATAGGCTGATGCCTCCCCCGTGACCCGGAAGCAGCTGTACAGCTTCCGGGGCAGGGGGGCGGGTCGGCCGGGGGGCGGGCCGGCTGGGCTGGCGACCCCCTGGGGGCACAGTCCCATAAGAGGCCCGGGGAGCGAGCTGGGCGCCCTCTTGCCCCTGGCTTGCTCCCTGCATACCTCGTGTGCCCCCACGCTCGGGGCGTTTAATTTTCCCCACCCACCAGCCCTAAAAACAAGGTACTAAACAATGCTAGTCGGTGGTACTATGTAAGTTTGACTTAGGCCTTTTTCCCGTTACTTGTGTAGGAGGTCGACATGATTGTATGGTTGTACATAGGCCCCCCTTTTTTCTCTGTGGTCAGATCTGAATTTAGGCCCTTTTTCCGTTTTAGCGGTGATTGGTTGTGATCAAATATAGATGTTGTGTACTTAGGCCTTTTTCCCGTTATAGCTGTGATTATGTCATCATTAAAAGTGTAATATTGTGTGTATTTATGCCTTTTTCCCATTAGTACAGCATGCTTTGTATTACTGTGGTCTGGTTTTAGTTTAGTGTAGTTGTCCTTTAGCGAGTTCTTTTCCCTTTTCCTTAGGTTCATCGTCGTATTTATTAGGGTTGGTCAGGCGGTAAGGTCATGATCGGTGAGCAGCAATTTAAGGTCCTAGAGGGGGCGTCACCATCCACGGAGGGGGCGGCCCAGGGGGAGGGGCCACTGGTCCCTCCTAGAACTTCAGGGGCAGGAAAATCCGCTAGGTGCTAAATATGCGGGGGAGGGAGTCACGCTTTCCTTAGGCTGGTAGCCACCCCGCACATACATCATGACGTCAGCAAATGACGCAGAGTGTAAGGGCCCTCCTTGTTGGTTAAATGGAGTTCACGATGCCGACGGGGTAAGCGGTCCCCTGTCACGCATGCGCACCTGTAGGTAAGGGCGTGGCTAGTAGGACTTGACACCGGTTAGCGACCTTGACGTCGGGCCAGAAATGTTAGAATGCAAAATTCAGGCCGGGTGTTAGATTCGGATAGGAAACACGCTGTATTAGACTTTTGTTGAGGTTAGCCTTTGATATTTGTCTTACAATACTGTAGATCTAATGTGATGAATTTTGCGTTTCTTAACATATTGATGTAATGTTGATATTTCATCCTTTATTGTTTTTTGTATAATAAATACAGCCGGGGGGTCCCTGACCACCCGCCTTCCAAAGACAACCTGGTGATGTCAATCCTTCAAGGTGTGGTGTGGGAAGCTGGGAGGGGAGGGTAGCCAGTCACGGACCATGATGTTTACATAGATCCAAGGCACGACCATGTGGCTGGCTAAAAGCTGACGTGGCTTCAGTTTTTATTTGATATTTTTAGATGGTGCTGCATACATGATAATGTATTTTTACATAATAGTTTTTACTGCAACTCTCATGTTTCCAATAGCAGTTTATAGCAGGTTTAAGTCTTACCCAATTTAGGATTGAACGATCTTGGAATGATTGACGTCTGAGTTTGCTTTCCATTTTTTCTGTTTCAAACTCGTAACCAGAGTGTTACTGTGAGCTTAACTCACTGAGCATCACGCCGAGGTAAAGGGCATCAAAATATCTCGGTAGAGGATGTGTCCTAACGGCTAGGGCGGTCGACATCTAAGCTGGGGAATTGGGCTCGAATCTCGGCAGGGACGCTCAACATCCTGTGATTCCGGGCAAATTACTTAATTTCCCCGTGCCTAACATAAAAGGAACGCGTCTCTCTGTAACGCAACTGGTGCTCGTTTAAAGCGCACTGATACCTTCGGGTCTTGTTCTTGTTATATAAAACTCCCCCCAAAAATGTGCTCAAATGAGGAGCGGCGGTAGTCATGCCACTGGTTTACATAGAAATTAGTGCATGTCTTATGACAAGGTCAAGTGGTTTCCACTCGAGTTGTAATTTTGCTCTGTCATGTACACACTTCGGTACGTTTTTATCCAGGAAAACTTGCCTTCCTTAAATGATACTCCTGAAACCTTTGAAAACAGGCCTAAAAGTCAGCTCCAATCAGACCAGGATACCCTGGCATACTATAAAACCATGGGGAAAAAACGAGAAGCTGCAGCCAGGATGAGGCTGGGGCAGGTCTGGTCGTGAGAAGTGCCTGTGACTCTAAGTGCGTGCACTTTAAGCAGAAACGTCACACGGCACTGCGCAGCACCCGTTCACCACACCACCACAAATGCTAGACGTTTTAGAAGATACCACAAAAATGCCGGCTGGGTTGTTGGCCAGGGTGCTTTCTACAGAACTGTTAGCCATCAAGAGCGCCCTGAACCTGCCACCGATCCTGTCTAGACTTGATAACCTTCGCCCGGAAAGTAAGGACGTTGAATCTAAACTTCTCACCTTTCATGACCTGTGAAACTACAAATGATTCTATCTTGGGGTAATCTAAACCGAAACAACAAACCCATGCACACACAGGACGGAGCCAAGGTTTTACACATCCACAGAAAGGGTCACACACAGAGACCGAAAATAAGACTCACAAATTTGGATTAGGTGTAGTGTTTCTTTTACTTTAAATAAATACCCACAAATAATGTGGGTGAAAAAAGATCCTGCTCTTGACATTTAGCTCTCCAGGCTGTACAGAAATACCCGGGCTGGTGTCGAGGCAGGCTATCTTTCAGCACCCACAATGCTACCGAACGCTCCCAGATGTTTTAAAACCCACAAGTCTCCGACGTGACACGCCACAAGGCTGGTAACGACATAAAACGCATTACCTGTGATCAACAAGTCATTCTCCGGCCCCAGGAGGTTATGCCCGCCTCCGCTCGGGTGCGCTCGCGCCGCACTGATGCGCGCCCTCGCGCGCAGAGATGCACCGCAGCACCGGCCTACGGTGTCCTCCTTCCTGGGCCAAGCCTTGGTTTCGTACAGTGAGCTGCTCTGCATATCAAACCAGAGTTAACAGATTGCAAGGGAGCCTGTCTGCGCCTGTGTGTTTTTATGATTAAAGCTGGTCTGAACTTGCCTTTCGTTGACTCGCCCTCATTTCCCGTTGAACAATATCGAGAGCACATTCACAGAACCGAGATTCCTGCTCACTTCCTCAAATCTAGAGGCGATTCAGCCGAGAGCCGCGAATATACTGCTGTAAAACGAAATCCCCAGTTCTACCAAAAACAATTATTATTATTTTTTTACTTTTTGTGGCCGGCCTTTCCTCTTGCCGCTCACGGAATTATCCTAAATTACAGGGCAAATATGCTTGGTCCTAGAGCAGCCTCACTGCCAGCAGTGACAGAACAGAGGAGCTGTTAAACTCTGACCCCGCACACTTGCTAAAGTTCAGGATGAACTTACATTTAGGGGAAGTTCCAAGGTTTTTTGTGTACAGTGTAATAAATCACGTTTCAGCAGCCAGTTCATTTGACTCAAACAAATTCACATGCTTTGGTGTCTTGAGAATACTCCTGTAGTTAACAACATGTTGTAAAGTAAGATTGGCAAACGCAAGTCATATGCACATGATGTGCCTGACTCATACCTAAAGACACAAAGGAACCGATTAACAAAGAAATGAGGGCCTTGCAATTCGTTGAGTCGTGCCACTGATTTTCCTCAATTTACTCTTTTTTGAGATTCACATACACTCCCTGGGTTTCACAGTAAATCTACGGGCTACAGATTTTCCACAAAAATATAAACCTCTGCTCTGACAGATTTTACGATTAGTGTTATAGTGCAAAGGCATAGCTTCTGCTCCGGCCCATTTTAGTATCTCGCAATTATCTACTAGAACCCACTCTGGTCGGATGGAACTTTTTACTTGCCCAATAGCGTGGAGGGAATAAACACAATTACCAAAAATGCTGTCCGCAATTTATCATAATCAAGGACTCGAGACTTAATCTCTTGGCTCTCTGGCTTTTATTATCAGCATAAAGATTTGAAGATACAAAGTCCTCAATACGAGGCACAGCAAGTACATAGGCACTAACACAAATGCTACTCTACGAAGAATCCACATACGGCTAAAAATAACTAAAAGCACAATCTCTAAAAGCATGAGGTAGAAAACCACCAAGCCAATGTCGATATTAGGGACACTGGACCATACCATCTCTGTCCCTACTCTGTACTAGATGACATCCCTACTTAGCAATCCCTTGAGACCCTCAATCGAAAGGTGTCAGAGTGAAACTTCCTAAGAAGTCTTCACTTAGAGAGCTTGATCTAAGTTGCCCCCTCTATCTCTTCGCCTAGCCTTTCTCTGCTCTGGGCTGCTCTGAACTGCCTCCACCCTCGGGGCGCTTTCCCTAATACAGAACCCCAAATCTCAGAACACGCCCTTTGCACCTCCTCTTCTGCGGGGTCGTCTTTCAGTAATTTTCCACAGAGCGCTGTCCAGTTCCATCGTCCATCGCTTGGCCTTGAGTCCCAGACACCATCCGCACTAGGAGTTACGATTGGCACATTCCAATGCACTCCCATGTCTGGCTTTTACTACATAAGTCAATTCATGAACAAAGAGCTTCTCTACTAACGAGCAACTGTCCTTGCACCTGGGGTGAGATCATGCAAGGCAGACATACTTCGCATCTTTTAACTTTGCAATTTACTACAGCCTAAAACCTCTACTGGAATAAATCCTTTTTGGCCTATTGCCCTTGGCTAACATAAGAAAATACCAGGCCTTTCGCCTCAACGATATATGCGAATTCTGGCCACTACTTCGGTTACACAAGCATGTCTAAATCACAGTATTGACATTTACGTCTTTCTTTCATGTGTGGTCAAACTAAACAGTCTACAGACACGAATTCTAAACTACATCAAATAAACTAACTCTATGCATTTCTCTAATACATTCACAATATGCTTGTACATAGCTAATACTTCTATTGAAATCGATATAGATTATACAATTCTTAATACATTGCACACAAAATACCTGAGTACACATTTGATTATATGCGGGTGCCGACTAACAGTGAATATAACGCACCCCTACGATTTCAACCTTTTAAACGTTACATCAGTTCCCCCCTTTGATGACATCTGTCATCACACCACTACAATCTTCTTCTTTAGAACTGATTTAAACCGTACTGGTCATGACTCTGCCATGTCGAACTCCCTCCATCCTCTTAAGACTCTCATATTGCTGCTCCTGAAACTTCGCCATCCTTTTCTCGTTTGCCCTAAGAGCTCTTTCAACCTTGCCTCCTTGATACCACTTCCACGCTTTCACGCATCCCCACAAACAAATCACACAAACTGCAGCAATGATAATTGGCTTCAACACTGATCCAAGAAATCCTCTTCCCAAATTCGCAAACCACGTTCCCACTCTTCCAAATCCTTGTCCAATCTTTTCCCACACATTCTCCTCCGTCAAATCCGTAATCTCCTTGTGAATAGTTGTGATGTTATCTATGTACTTCCCTAACTCCTTTGTGTTGTCTGGAATATATGTGCAGCATTCTTGAACCTTCAATAATTTGCAGACTCCGCCTTCCTTGGCTAATAACATGTCTAACGCAAGGCGATTCTGCATAACCATGTTTCGTATCGACAACATCTCTCCAGCCACCAACAACAAAGACCTCGCCGTATTCATAGACAACTCATCAACTACAGTCGCCAACCTCCTGATCTTCACGTCATTCAACACCACACCCATACTAGGTATCATTGCTCCATATATATCACCAATCACTGCACCTGTATTTACAGCCCTACGTCTTCTAGAATGTTGTTTCGTCTCTAACAACTCCAAGTCCTCTGTGTGATAAATCTTCGGGAATATGATAGCCAAATAACATATGCCATGCCAATTTGCGGGTAGCCTGACATAAGCATTCTTCCCACATACATAATATACCGTCGGAATTACTTGTACCGGACCTTGCATGAAGTCCTTAACAGAAGCCTCCAGGGTGAAGGTCTGAGAACAGGTGCTATGTCCTACTGCAACCTTCTCCGTGGCCGATTGAGGCCGCCCAATACACAAATTCCCTTTCTGCACTTCATCTAACGCTATTGGTCCATAACTTCCCTTGGACTTGTGAGCCTTCTCCTCCTCTGTCCAATCTACTGGGCTATCTCCGGTGTCTCGTGTCTGGGTCAACTTTCTATATCTGTCCTCTACTTGATCAATGAATTTCTTCTCCGTCCCAGATAACGCACATGTCAGGTTATGCCTGTGAGCATGCGCAGTATCCAACTTCACAGTCGGTCTAAAATACTTCAGGAGTCTGTCCTCTTTCTTATAATAATCGTATTTATTCAAATGCTTGATTGCTGGAACTTCAGGAAGTACCGTATCAAAATTTGAAAAGAAATACTCAAACTGTCTCCTGTCATAAAATAAACTGAGCAATAAACTACAAGAAATCCCATAGGTCAATGGGAGATGATGATACTTGATACCTTCATCCACTGAAGCAGGCAACTGCATACACACATAACAATCCTTCACATCCATCGCATCAACATATTCGTACAACAACTTCGCATAAGCATTAAGCTTAAAATCACCCTTCGATAAATCCACGTGGAGTCTGCGATCCTCCCTCAACTTTGATATTCCCTGTTCTCTGATACTGACACCTCTCTGCCCTGGGGTACTAGGTGTAGGTGCTCCCTGAACCTTCCCCTCCTGCCTGTGAGCCACCATGTACAAACTTATCACCACTGCAAATATAGTGGCTATCACAACCCCTATCAATGTGCCTATTATCAATTTAGCCCTACGATGTGTGTTTGCAGGATCTACCATCTTCGGAATATACTCAATGTCCAATACAGTCTCTGAAATGGTAAGTCTCTTTCTCATCAATGTCTCTTTCGTGAACTTAGGCAAACCCTTCCTAACTTTTCTTCGTTCTATAACGGAAAAATCCCTAATTTTGTTCTTCTTCCGCTCGGATCTAGGTTATCTTCTTCCCTGCTTGCAACCCTCTCAAATCAGTCCAACATAACTGCTGGTCCCAACAGTTCCAGGACTCCCTGCAATATTTCGAGCTTAAGGATGATCAGTTCTTGTGGATCTGGCACAGTAGTGAACGTCGGGAACTCTAAATTGTCCAAGATCATACCTCGAATGACACTCAGGAAAGGTGGACTCGGAATGTGGATCGTTAGAATTCCTTCGATCTCCAGTCCCGGAACTTTCAGCAACACTTCCACTCTCTGGAGCGGGACACTGTTGACCAATGTCATCGACCTCAATCTTCCCGTGCTCGGTAACCCTGGCATCAGTCACTGGATATGCCCACTCTGGTGAAGCGTACTTCCGACTTGGCACTCTAGTTCTCTTTGACCTTCTCACACTACCTTGAGGATACTCCTCGTCGCCTGATTCTTCTTCTGGCTCCTCCGAAACTGGTGCAAGATCTGTGTCCGGTCATATAGGCGAAAGGTTTCCCCTAAGTGCTTTTAGGTCCAAGAGGAGGGGAGAACGACAAATGAAGAAAGGGAACCTCTTATCTGACCTGTCTTATTCTTGTAGAATTAATCTCTTGTATACTACAAAAAACCCCCAAGGTGCAAAGTTACTCAGAAAACATTTTCATTTTTTTATATAAGATATTTATTATTTACTTTTTTTTAAAAGAGAAAAAGATATACATAACAGAGTATTCATGATTGTTAGGTTGGCATCTAATTCATATATAGAGCATGCACTGTATTTCCTCATAAATTTAAATTTTCATAAGTGCTTGTGAACATGAAACAAAACTATATAAAAAGACTTTTGTTTAGAGACCCCAAAAAGAAAATCATGGAAACCGTCACATCAACATTCTCACCTATCATTCACTCCTGCATACTAACAAACATTCTCCATAGATAAATTTTCATTAAAAGCCAACAAACCATCTCTAGAAAGAGATCCTACTTCAATTCTAATGCAACCTAACAATCTGTGTCCGGTGCCAACCTCAGGTTTACCCGTTTCTGTCTTGCGGGCCAAACCCTTTCTGCTTCTGTGGCACCTCCGGTCTTCCCTTCGATACCCTGTGCACTGGCCTCCTCCTCTTCGGCAGAACTCGATTCCGTACTCGATTCCGTACTACCCACTGCACCTCTTGCTCCTTCGCCTGTTTCTGGGTCAGTACTTCTTTCACGTCCTTCCTCAGCTCGATTCAGTGCACCATCAGCTGCTTCAGCAACCCTTACAGCTTGACTGGCCCTCTCAGGTGGTTCGGTCGGCTCAGCTGGAGTTTCGTTCTCGAGAGGGGCTGTATCTTCTAAGGGCGCTGGAACTCTACGGGTATGGGAAGCATGCACCCAGTTCGGTAAACCTCCACACTTGACTGCTGTGTTCGTGATAAGGATCACTTGGAACGGCCCTCGCCACCTAGCATCCAGGCAACTCTTCCTCACGTGCTTTCGGACTAGGACCCAATCACCTGGGCATAAGTCGTGGCACAGGTCGCTCGCAGCTGGAACCGTTGCTGTCTGCACCTGCTGAGACACAGAACGGACCACGTCAGCAAGGCCTTTACAATAGTCCAGGATCATATCATCAGTGATATTTATCAGAGCAGTAGCGGGTATTGCAGGCAAACGCATCGCTCTTCCCATGAGGATTTCATGGGGTGACAACCCAGTCCTCCTATCAGGCACACTTCGGAGGCTCATAAGGACCAAAGGTAATGCGTCAGGCCATTTCAGAGACGTAGACGAACACACTTTCGCCATCCGAGCCTTCAGAGTTCCATTCACCTGCTCCACTATCCCTGAAGCTTCTGGTCTATAGCTACAATGTAACCTCTGATCTATATTCAAGGCAGCACAAAGCAACTTCATGACTTCACTGTGGAAATGAGTTCCTCTGTCCGATTCAAAGGACGTCGGGAACCCGTACCTTGGAATGAGTTCCCTCAATAATAGTTTTGCTACCGTGAGTGTGTCACATCTACGTGTAGGGTATGCCTCCACCCATCTGGAAAAGACACATACTATCACTAATATGTACCTCAACCCATTACACTTCGGCATTTCAACAAAATCCAGCTGCATCCTATTGAAAGGTCCACCTGACCTCCCTATGTGACTCAACGTCACAGCTGTCCTCTTTCCTACATTCATCTGTTGACAAGTGACACACCTCTGGCACACAGTTTCAGCCACTGCCCGAAACTTCGGGTTGTACCAAGTCTGACGAAACACTCTCATCATTGCGTCTCTACCAAGATGTACAGCACCATGTATCAACCTCGCCATGGGGTTCAATAAGCATTCCGGCAACACTGCTCGTCCATCATTCGAAACCCATATATCCACATCTCCTTTCTCACATCCAGCTCGTATCCAACTGTCTCGCTCCTGATCCGAGACCCCTTCCTGAAGCTGTTTCAGTTCCTCCCATGAGTCTGCCATTGCTAACATCTGATCATACACCGTTTTCTCCTCAGTTTCCTCAATGTGAGTCTCTGTAAAATTGCATCCCTGCTCTGCACAAAACCGAGCTACTTCGTCGGCATAATTGTTACCCAATGAAACAAAATCATTTCCCTTCGTATGAGCAGCACATTTAACAACGGCAATTTCATCAGGGCCTTGCAATGCTTCAAGCAATTTCCGTACATGATCACCATTTCTTATAGGAGAACCTGAAGACGTCATAAACCCTCTCTGGGACCATAGCTGTCCGAAGTCATGAACCACACCAAACCCATATTGGCTGTCCGTGTAAATCGTTACACGGATCTTCTCGGCTGCCAAACACGCACGAGTCAAGGCAATGAGCTCATCCACCTGCACGGAGTGTACTCCTTCTAAACAAGCGGCTTCAACCACCCCCGTGATGGTGCATACAGCAAACGCTGCTCTCAATCGACCGACACTGTCTCTTAAACATGAACCGTCCACAAAGAAGATCTCATCTGACACCGGGAGCGGTTCATCGACAATGTCAGGTCTCGGTTTGGTGCATAGTTCCGTAACGTCGAGACAATCATGGTCCTCACAATCTTCCTTATCATCTATATTTGGAACAGGTAACAATGTAGCAGGATTTAAAACAGCACACCTCTTCAATACCACGTTATCGGCTGCAAGAATGACTTGTTCATAACGAGTCAGCCTATTATTCGTGAGGTGCTGTGTTTTAGTCCTAGTCATCAACAATTCAACAGAGTGTGGCACATGTACAGTAAGAGGATGACCCATCACAATGCTCTCACATCTCTCGATGCTGACACCTGTTGCCGCAACGGATCTGAGACATCCGGGCAACGCAGAAGCTACTGGATCTAGAGTAGCTGAGAAATAGGCAACTGGTCTACGGACACCTCCATGATTCTGAGTTAACACTGCTAATGCGCAACCTTCTCTTTCGCAGCAGAACAATGCAAATGCCTTGTTATAATCCGGCATTCCCAACGCAGGAGCGCTACATAAGGCTTCTCTCAGCCTCAGAAATGATTTCAAACAGTCGTCGTCCCATGGTACCGGATCACTTACATCCTTTCGTGTCAGCCGCTGTAAAGGCTTCGCTTCAAAGGAAAAGTTTGGGATCCACTGGCGGCAATAGCCCACCATTCCCAAAAACATTCTAACTTCCCTCTGCGTCGAGGGAACTGGCATTCTCAGAATCGCATCAATGCGATCTGGAGACACCATCCTTTTACCCTTCTCAATTCTGTGCCCCAAATACTGTACCTCAGGTAAACAGTACTGCAACTTGTTTGGAGACACCTTGTGACCATTCTCTCCCAGGAAATTCAACAACGCAATGGTGTCGGTCCTGCAAGCGTCTTCTGTTTCTGACGCAACAAGCAGGTCGTCAATGTATTGCACCAAAACAGAGTTTCGCGGCAACACAAGACTTTCAAGATTCTTCTTTAGGAGCTGATTCAAAATCGATGGACTCTCCGCATACCCCTGGGGGATACGACACCACGTTAATACACGATTTTCTAGTCTAAATGCAAAAAGAAATCTGCTCTCTTCGTGCAAAGGAATCGAAAAGAATGCCTGACACAAGTCAATCACTGTGAACCATTCAGCTTCACATGGGATCTGGAACAGTATCACAGATGGATTCGGTACCACTGGACAACATGGAACAACTATGTCGTTTATTTTTCGCAGGTCTTGCACTATCCTGAACTTCCCACTTGGTTTCTGCAGTCCCATAATGGGCGAATTACATGGACTACCCATGATCTCCACCAGTATTCCCTGCCTAATCATAGACTCGATCACGGGTTTAATCCCTGCAATCGTTTCAGGGGATAATTTATACTGAGGTGTTCTCGGGAATTCCGCGTTTGGCTTAACCTGTATCTTCACCGGTTCCACTCCCCTGACTAAGCCAATCTCCTCCCCACTTAGGTCCCACACGTCAGCCGATACTGACTCCCTCAAATCCTGTGGAAGCTCCTCCACTGTCAAAGCTGGGTACATTTCCACGCACACCCGCTGATTTGCAACCTTAAAGGTCGCATCATCATCCCTTGTCTGCACCTCTACTCCTTTCGGGGTACAGTAAATTGTGCAATTGAGCTTGCACAATAAGTCTCTTCCCAACAAACAAACAGGACTAGAATCGCACACCACGAACTGATGTCGATCCCTAAAGTTTCCTATCCTGACTGGAATCGGTTCTGTCAAGGGGCTAACTAGCCTCTTGTTCGCCACTCCAACCACTTGTATGCTTTCTCCAGAAAGGGCTACACCCGGAACTACCGCTGATCTTATAGTTGACCTGGTAGCCCGAGTATCAACCAAAAAGGTAGTAGGGTGTCCATCGAGTTCTGCTTCCACAAAGGGTCCTCTCTGATCTACCTCTAGAATGGCCCTAAGTATGCAGTCATCATCTTGGCCTAAACTCAACCGAGCCAGTAAATCCATATCTTTCTCTTCGCTTACTTCAAACATAGGCATCTGCAAATAAGTTCGAGCTCCCTGCTGTATGTTCTGTATCCTGGGTGGCTGGGGAATCTGCACTTGCGGGATGCCGGTCCCCCCTTGCATCATTCTCGGTATAGTCACCGTCTGTACCTGTTCCGCCCCAGGGACCTGACCCATTCCTCCCTCCATCTGTTGCTGATTATAGGGGTTCAGGGGACACTCGCGCCTCCAGTGTCCCACCTGATGATACTGGTGACAAGCTGTCGTCTTTTTCCGTATTGCTACGTCTATACCTGTCCTAGGGTCTACGGGCCTCGGCCTTCCTTGACCCTGCACGTTCTGATTCCCTGTCTGATAGTTTCCCTGTCTCCTTACCACTGGACCCCCATTCGGCGGTCCCTGGGCAGCTTGCATCTGAATGAGCAATAGGTTATCTTTCATCTTCTTGTGCTTCGACTCAATCTCATCCGTGCAGTACCTGGCGTACCGCAAGATTTCGTCTACGGGCTTATTCTGCCAACAGATCAAATGCTGCTGTATCATGAGACTAACCTCGGGCTTCAAACCCAACACGAACTTAGACACAAACTGTCCCATATCCTTCGTTTCCAGCTCATCTAGACCACTGTACTGCTTAAAAGCCTTCAAGAGTCTCTCATAAAATTCATGTACTGTCTCCTTTGGCTCCTGCACCGTCCTGTCTATTTTCACCCAATCAATGTCTTGGGGTGAAACCTTTGATTTCAACCAGGTAATTACTTTCTCATACAGCCTCATCACCGCTGGCGACGGACCATTTGTAATCATGTTCCTCTCAGGCTCATAGTCCGGCCAATCAACAGCAACCTTACATGCGTTCCACAGATCTCCCGGAACCACAATATCGAATAAGGTATTTAGGTCTATCCACAATACCTTCGAAATCTTAACAAAGCGCTCAACTTGCTTGTACCATTCTGCAGGCTTCTCCCTGAGCCTGGGAAAATCATTTGTAAATGATGCCAAATCCCCCCTGCTCCATGGTACATGCACATATCCTCCATTCGCCACTTCCCTCAAAGGGAAAGTCTTTGCCAGTAGCAACCCTTCACCCGGAGTTCCTCCTTCCGCTCCCTTCGAGGAATTTCTCCTCCCATTTGTCAAGCGTCAGCCATGGCCGCATGGCTAGAACCAGTTCTCTGGCATGTGACCTTAATCCAACAACTCTCTTCTCTTCCAGCTCCCGCTCGGTATAATGCATCCTATGACTTCCTTGCAACACCCTAGTCTTGGTTAAATCTACCTCGTATTCCTTCGCCAATCCCCTCAATTTCTCGTGTGCCATTCGTGCTTTCCGAGTCACATCTTTCGCTACAAAAAACAGCTCATCTGGACTGTAGGATACTATTCTCTCAAGAGGTAGACTTCCATATATAATTTCGTCTACCTCTGCCTTGAGCCTTACTATGTCTATCATGCCTGCCTTCAAGGCTCCTTTCAACACCTGACAACTTGCTCCGCGTCCCTCATCATATTCACATTCTGGTTCCTTCTCTCTCCTCTCTTCTGGTGTTTCTATAGGAGCAGAATAACTCCTAAAGTTATCCCGAGCTCTCTCCGATTGGACCGCCTTTGGGTTCAAATGCCTCTCTGACGGTACCCATGACCTTAAATCTGATCTCGATTCCATCAAATTTTTCGGCCTCACCGGTCTCTGGTCCTCTTCGCCCCTAGATCTGTCTGATACCGCTACCAATGGTGTACTCCATTGTACAGGGCTTGGAGGTCGGGCCATTGCCCCTTCCAACCCACTTTCCTCGCTTTCTCTCCTCGATCTTTCTGCTACCTGTTCGGACCTCTCCCTTTCCTCCGATTCCGGACTATAAATCGACACAATCGGTCCAATGGTGACCGGTACCCTCAATGCATCCGGTAACCTCATCTCTCTTTCAATCCTCCCACTAGCCTCAGACTGACTCCGTGAACTCTCTGTTCCACACGAAACCAACCCCTCTACTCGAGTCTCGGGTTGAATCGTTACTCTTCTGGTTTCCCCTCTCTCAACCCACCTATCGTCTGCTTCATCTGGATTATAGGGAGGTGGTCTCTCGTCTAACAATCTTTGCAATACTCCATAATCAGAATCGCTCTCTTCATCCTGTGCTTTCACATGCCTTATCCCCGTCGCGTCTATCAATAAGGGATACAGTTTCTCTTCCTCAATTGTCTGCGCTCTCCATCTTTTCTCCGCTGCGTCCCACTTGGCATCCTGAAATGCCCTAATCGACTTTCTCATCCTTTCCTGACTTCTTCCCTTTTCCTTATCATGCGCTGCTCTAATCCATGCATGTAATGCTTCGAACTGTGCTGGTCTTGGCAAGGGTCTTAAGGACCCCATCACCGACTTCAGCTGATACAGCACCGCTAGTCTAAATGAGCCATACCTCGGGAAAGCTAGTTCCCCTTCACCTTGTGTAATCTTGTGCCAATTCTTGATCCAAACTATAGTATGTAATCCCACATTCTTTGCCATGTAATGTGCTGGGGTGTCCTCGGGAGGGGCTTCTTCTCCCTCTCGAACAACCACATGCTTATCGCCTCTACACAATTCTCGCAAAACCCTAAGACACTTCATGACGAATGAGTTCGATCTCGCGCTCTATTTACTTCTTGTTCTTAAATCCTCCAATAACAGCGCGACTCACACCAACCGGCCTATCACAGCGCGACACTCTCTGACGTCACCTTCCTCCGTTCGCAGCAGTTCCCTTCTCCAAACACGTTCACGCCCTTTCATACACTGAAATAACCGATTAAGTTACTTCTCTGGCTGTCCGTCTCTTGACCTTGTTGACCTCGCTTGGCGTCCGTCTGCCCCCGTCCGGCCAGACAGATCGCCACTGATAGGTTACTAACACTCCGATCCGCACACAACAACCCACGACCAGCGTTAGGTTGCCATACACACACACGTTCGCTCCCCCTATCTCGGTCCAAGTGATCGATGGTACCTCACGATCTCCTTTGGGTGGTCAACAAAATCTATCTCAGGTGTCTTCTACACCACAACTCCCGGGCTGCGCGCGCTCACAGCCTGATCTCACAATCACACGACATACACATCAACTCCGCAAGACATCACACAACAAATCAACACCGCAATCTACAACATTTCATTCTTCATACTCACTCCTGGAACTGCTGCTTCCTGCCGCACTGCTACTCGCCGTCGATGCTCATCTGCTGCCGTCTGCTGCTCGCCATCTGATGATTCACTATCACTTATCGTCTTTTGGGCCTCAAGGATCACTTATCCTTATCTAATCTAATCGTCCCTCGCTATCGGAAGTAACCATCCGTCTCTGCTACCAACTGCTCCGGCCCATTTTAGTATCTCGCAATTATCTACTAGAACCCACTCTGGTCGGATGGAACTTTTTACTTGCCCAATAGCGTGGAGGGAATAAACACAATTACCAAAAATGCTGTCCGCAATTTATCATAATCAAGGACTCGAGACTTAATCTCTTGGCTCTCTGGCTTTTATTATCAGCATAAAGATTTGAAGATACAAAGTCCTCAATACGAGGCACAGCAAGTACATAGGCACTAACACAAATGCTACTCTACGAAGAATCCACATACGGCTAAAAATAACTAAAAGCGCAATCTCTAAAAGCATGAGGTAGAAAACCACCAAGCCAATGTCGATATTAGGGACACTGGACCATACCATCTCTGTCCCTACTCTGTACTAGATGACATCCCTACTTAGCAATCCCTTGAGACCCTCAATCGAAAGGTGTCAGAGTGAAACTTCCTAAGAAGTCTTCACTTAGAGAGCTTGATCTAAGTTGCCCCCTCTATCTCTTCGCCTAGCCTTTCTCTGCTCTGGGCTGCTCTGAACTGCCTCCACCCTCGGGGCGCTTTCCCTAATACAGAACCCCAAATCTCAGAACACGCCCTTTGCACCTCCTCTTCTGCGGGGTCGTCTTTCAGTAATTTTCCACAGAGCGCTGTCCAGTTCCATCGTCCATCGCTTGGCCTTGAGTCCCAGACACCATCCGCACTAGGAGTTACGATTGGCACATTCCAATGCACTCCCATGTCTGGCTTTTACTACATAAGTCAATTCATGAACAAAGAGCTTCTCTACTAACGAGCAACTGTCCTTGCACCTGGGGTGAGATCATGCAAGGCAGACATACTTCGCATCTTTTAACTTTGCAATTTACTACAGCCTAAAACCTCTACTGGAATAAATCCTTTTTGGCCTATTGCCCTTGGCTAACATAAGAAAATACCAGGCCTTTCGCCTCAACGATATATGCGAATTCTGGCCACTACTTCGGTTACACAAGCATGTCTAAATCACAGTATTGACATTTACGTCTTTCTTTCATGTGTGGTCAAACTAAACAGTCTACAGACACGAATTCTAAACTACATCAAATAAACTAACTCTATGCATTTCTCTAATACATTCACAATATGCTTGTACATAGCTAATACTTCTATTGAAATCGATATAGATTATACAATTCTTAATACATTGCACACAAAATACCTGAGTACACATTTGATTATATGCGGGTGCCGACTAACAGTGAATATAACGCACCCCTACGATTTCAACCTTTTAAACGCTACATCACTTCCCATTTAACACGCGATTTGCACACTAACTTTTGCTTTTTTGGCATATGATGTAGCTTGCCAGACAGTTTACTCCATTGGGAAGGCGGAGAACAGTACCGTTACATGGACATTACAGTCGCCGTTGTGAGGGACCTCCGACACCGAATTCTGAGATGTCTGCAGCCCCAGGACATCTCTTTACATTGACAGGAACCACCGTCATGCAGGTTCCTGTCAATGTAGGAAACGTTTGACTGATTGTACTATGTCGGCCGACCGTTAAACGTCTTAAACGTTTTTGTTTTTCAAAAGCAAATTCCAAAAGTGGAAGTTCTTGAAAAAGTACACCCTAGTTTGAGGGGGTCATTTTTTGTTGTTTGTTTTCTTTCCCTCACAGCCAGGTTTTTCCTGGTGGTGACAGGAAAACACCGTCCACCCTAAATGGAGTGGACGGTGTAGTGCCCTTCCTCCAACAGCCCCTACTTCACTAGGGCGTTGGAAGAAGTATTCCATCGACAAAGCAAACAGGGGCTCCTTAGACATTATGCTTACAGTCTGCCCATCCCTAAATGAGGTGACAGACCAAGGGTTGGGCGGGCAGGGTACTCCTTCATGTTTGCGTTAAAGTACTCTGTCTGGGGGGGCGTGGCCAAGCAGCATGGCCGACAGGACGTGAGCTCCACCGGCTCCCGATACCTTGACCCCAAAATCCTGAAAAAGCGAACCTGTCAGGGCCCCTGTGCCGAGAGTTGGTGGGCTCATCAACCCCCTAAGACCTGGGGATAGCCCCGGAGCGAAGCAGAGCGGGAAACTAGAGGTGACGCCGAAGTACGGCCCCCGCATTTGCAGGCCCGGATACGGGACGACGTGAGGCCGGGGTCTGGGGCCTACTCCCGGACGCCGGGGAAGGCCGGAGCACGAAATAAGGCGGAGATCCTGAGGCGGGGATGCCGCCGCCTTGACCGGAAGGCAGCACATCCTCGAGACTTCACGGGAGGCCGGGACGGGCGCACCGGGGGCCTCCGGTTAACCAGAGGATGCGTCGGAGTGTGGCGAGGCGGCTGGCAAGTCTGACCCGGCCTACCACCAGGACGGGTGCGACATCCTGGTGAAGTGATTGGAAGGGAGGCTCGTGGACAGGAGCCTGTACGTGAAACTAGCGGCGACGCTGAAGAACAGACCCTGCACTTACAAGCCCGGATACGGGACGACGTGAGGCCGGGGTCTGGGGCCTACTCCTGGAAGCCGGGGAAGGCGGGACCACAAACAACGGCGGAGATCCCGAGGTGAAGATGCCGCCGCCTTGGCCGGAAGGAGGCTCACCCTTGAGACATCGCGGGAGGCCGGGACGGGCGCACAGGGGGTCTCCGGCTGGCCCGAGGACGCGGCGGAGTGTGGCGAGGCGGCTGGCACGTCTGATCCGGCCCACCACCATAACGGGTACGGCAGCCTGGAGAGGAGATTGGAGGGGAGGCCCGCGGACAGGAGCCTGTATGTGTGGCAGAAGACGGCGTAGAGGGGCTGACAGGCCCGGACGGAGTAGAGGTGAGGACGGGCCCATTGCTGCGTGGGAGAACATGGCGCCTGCACTTGGCGGCGAGTGCTAGGAGTCCCGGACCCGTGACACTGGGGGGTCCTGGGGTGCAGAGCTGCGAAGGAGACTGAGGAAGGCCTTGCTGCGAGGACGCTGGCAGTTCCCCTGAGCCGTGCTCTCACCGGAACAGACAGAATCACACTACGTCAGCCCCAGAACGGAGAGGCCCAGTGGGGACTAGCCGGCGGTGCCCGGACCGGCTGGGAGGGCATCGGCACCTCGGAGGTGAGAGACTTGGCCACTACGGGGGATACGGGGCCTGGCAGTGAGCGGCGGAACACGCAGCGTGGTGCCGTAAGAGGGCGAGCACCAGACACTTAGCCTGCCACCTAGTTGCCACCGCAGAGGCGACGGACGAGGGAAAGGAAACTGGGCACGGGCCGTGACTCCCGGGAGTGGAGACGGGGTGAGTCAGCGAAAACCTCAGGGACATAAGCCATGAGAGCTCACCTGAGCACCTCAGACGGTCGGGGAAGGGGAGTGCATAACGACTTCGGACCCCTGCACGGCCTAGCAACGGCCTTGGGCGATACAGGCGGCATCGGGAATGACGAAGGGTAAGATGTCTCGCTCAACGCAACCGAACACGATCACGCAATATACCACACAGAGACAGCCATCCCAGCGGCTCACACGGCAGACGGGCCCAAGCGGAGGGGAGGATGACCCCGGGGAGCCCTCCCGAGCGGAGTTGCTAAAAGCGATACAGGGGTCCCACTCAGCGCTGGAGCGACAAATAGAAACGGTCTCAATCGATGTGAATTTGCTGAGGACAGACCTCCGGAAAGTAGCGGACAAAGTTGCCGATGCAGAAGGGAACATAGAGCAACTGCAGGGAGAGGTGACGACCCTCAAACAGACAGTCGCGCAACTCAGGGCTACGACAGGTGCCCTGGAACGGAGGGCGGAAGATGCGGAAGGGAGGGCGCGCCGCAGTAACATCAGGGTAATTGGTGTACCGGAACGGGCGGAGAAAGGGAACGCGGAGCGGTTCCTAGAACACTGGATTCGTACGAGTCTGTGCCCGAGGGGGCTGTCAGAGGTCTTCGTGATAGAGAGGGCGCACAGGGCGCTGGTCCCGCCACCAAGACCGGGGGCTCCTCCACGGGCCATCATCGCCAAAATCCTTAATTACCGCGACAGGGACTGTATTCTAAAGGCGGCGAGGGAGGTGGCGAATCTTACGTATGAGAACAGCAAGATCTCAATTTACCTGGACTATACACAGCAGGTGCAGGAACTACGAAAGTCATTCCTGGGGGTTAAACAGAAACTAAGGACAATGAACCTGCAATACATGCTGCTCTATCCCGCCAAACTGAAGGTACTGTTTCAGGGAAAAGCACACTTCTTCGAGACCCCGGGAGAGGTCTGGGAATGGTTGGAGGTCCGGGGAGAAGATGTCTCACTGGATGCGGGGAGAGGCCCCCGTGGGGCGTGGGGAATGCGGCCACCGCGGAAACGTCCCAACAGGCGTAGGTATTCATCGGGGCCGTCGGCGAGCCCGGATAGAAGCAGAGTTACAGTAGGAGCGGACGGGGCACTGCAGTTGGTACATGCGGGAGCAGAGGAGGGGCCGGAGCCTTTAACAGTACGCCCGGCGGGCCCCGAAGAAATCTTGGTCCCGGACACGCTGCTGGCCTCGGAGGGGGAGGTCCTGGCCGCAACCTTGGCGATCCCGGAAACTGTGGGGGTTGGGACTCCTGTCCGGGGGGAGCCCTCTTGAAGGGACATAGTGTCCAGGCTTGGGGAGAGTCTGGGAGGGGACAGGACACTAGCCCTGGTTGAGGTGCCCGCAATAGGAGGGGTGGGGCTGATATATGGACCCAAGAGGGATTTACCGTTCATGTGGAAGTAGAGAGAAGGGGAGGGAGTGAGTTAGGTGGGAGGACTGGGTGCATAGGGGGGAATCGGTCAGGTTGCGCCTGGTATGCATGGTTGGTAACGGGGTCAGAACGGGGGTCGGGCGGGGGGGAGTGGCAGTTTGAGTGAGGGGGAATAGTTTGGTTGTGTGAATGGGGTGGCTGTGCACGTCCTGGCACCAGCAGGGTAAGGGCATATTGGCATGTTTGGTTGTTGCTGGTATAGTGCTCGTGGGAGGGGGGCGTGGTTGGGGGGGATGTTGAAGGGGAAAGTTGATGACATCAGTTGTATTGCAGGTCCGGCACCAGAGTGGGGCTACGCCGGGACAAGTTGGCCGCGGCGGGGTGGAGGGATTAAGAGATCATGGGATACAAGTTTTTGAGCTGGAATGTGAGGGGGCTCGGCACGTGCACAAAGAGATACAGGGTCCTCTCCTTCCTTCGACGGCACAAGGTGTCGATAGCGTGCCTCCAGGAGACCCATTTAGTGGATGAAGGGGCGCAGAAGTTGGGGAAAAAATGGCGGGGGCAGCTGTTTCATGCGTCCTTTTCTACATACGCCAGGGGGGTCCTGATTTGGGTGGCACCGGGGGTGCCGTTCGCCATCCAATATATGGAGGCGGACATCGAAGGCTGATACCTACTCCTCCGGGCGCAATTGGATGGCAGGGAAATAGTCATTTTGAATTCATATGCGCCCAATATAGATGACCCCGCATTTTTTAGGGCCTTGCAGGACGTCTTGACTTATGATCTGGGGACCCCGATACTCTGGTGTGGAGATTTCAATTGTGTCCTGGATCCGGTACTGGACAGGGCGCCCCCTCGAGAGGGGACGAAACACGTATGACTGACCAACTCAAAAAAGTGATGGAAAACATAGGGGTGGTGGATGTTTGGCGCCAAAAGAACCCCACACAGAAGGTGTTCACCTGCTTCTCTCCCACGCACAACACCTATAGTCGGCTGGATCGGGTCTTGGTGGCGGATGAGAGGAGGGGTATGTCAGTGGGGGTCACACACCTGGCTCGCTTTTTATCGGATCACTCGCCAGTGGCATGCGTGGTCCAGTGGGGACCCCCGGTGGTTCATCTTCGTACTTGGAGGCTTCCGGCGGACCTCCTCCGGGACCAGGTGGGGAGGGCTCGTGTGGAGGCAGCCATAGGGGACTATTTGGACCTCAATTGGGAGCAGGAGACATTGCAGTGGCCACAAAGTGGGAAGCCCTGAAGGCAGTAGTGAGGGGCGCATGTATGGGGCTCACCTACGGTGTCCAGAAACAGCTTCTCCGGGATCTACAAAAAGAGGAGGAGTTCCTCCGACAGATCCAGAGGGTGGGGGACCCCAATGCGGCGCAGCAGCAGGAGGAAAGGGAGGCTCGGGCAAGGGTGCAGGACACCTTAGATAGGTTGGACAAATTCACTCTGGGCCAATATAGGCAGCGCCTCCATAGAGAGGGGGATAAATCAGGACGGCTGCTGGCATGGATCCTGAGGAGAGAGCAGACCCCCGAGCGTATCGTGGCCCTGCGGGATTCCACCGGCCGCGTGGTATACTCGGAGCAGGAGATACTGGGGGTACTCCAAACCCATTTGCGGCAGGTGTACGAGGCGGCCCCAGATATCTCAGAGGCCCAATACTTGCCATACTTACAAGGGCTGAGTATGCTGACCCTGGCGGACTCAGATCGGGAAGGATTGGAGGAGGGCTTGACATTGGCAGAGGTCCGCGGAGCGCTGGCCAGCTTGCCGCGTGTTAAATCGCCCGGCAGTGATGGTTTCCCATCAGAGTTCTACCAAGAATTCAAGGATGAGTTGGCCCCGCTTCTGTTGCAAGTATTCCATGAGACGTTGGAGAGGGGTGACCTCCCACGGACCATGGCCCAAGGAGAAATTTGTATGATCCTAAAACCAGGGGGAGATAAGTATGATCCATCGTCCTACCGCCCGATCACCATGTTGAATACGGACGTCAAAATCCTAACGAAATTGTTGGCCACCAGGCTGGTTCCCCATATGGGGCATTTAGTGCACCAGGACCAATGTGGGTTTATCCCGGGGAGGAATACGGCAATGAATCTTAGACGCCTGAACCACATTCAGCATGAAGTGAGAGGTAGGGAAGAATGGACGGTACTGGTCTCTATTGATCTGGCCAAGGCGTTTGACACCGTGGATTGGGCATACTTGCAGGAGGTCCTTCGGAGGGTGGGCCTCGGGCCCAACTTTCGCCGGTGGATACAGATCTTATATAGCGCTCCGAGGGCAAGGGTGCGCCTGGGTGCCGCGGGATCGGGGGAGTGGCGGCTGGGACGGGGTACGAGACAGGGATGCCCCCTCTCGCCGCTACTTTTCGCGCTTGCGATTGAGCTGTTCGCAGTTACGATCCGGGCGGAAATGGAGCAATGGGGAATCCAGGTGGGGGATACGCGTAATGTAATATCGCTCTATGCAGATGATGCCTTGTTTTATTTGAGGGCACCGACGGAGGCACTTCCAGTCTTGCTGCACCACCTGGACCGTTTTGGGGAGGCGTCGGGCCTGAGGATCAACCGAAGTAAATCGCTTATATTCCCGCTTTCGGGCTTTGATGCAGTGCCCTACGAGGACCTGCCGGTGCTCGGGTTGCGCTGGGAACAAACAAGTTTCCGGTATTTGGGTATTCAAGTGGCTGCCAAGGAGGGATTGGCGCTCGCACGGAATATAGACCGGGTGATTGCTTCACTTAGGCAGTCTGTGACATTTTGGAACTCCCTGCCGCTTTCCCTAATGGGACGCTTGGCTGTAGCCAAAATGGTAATGCTCCCGAGGACATTGTACGTCCTCCAGAATACGCTGTGCCCTCTCCCTCCTAGGGTTTTCCGGAATCTCAATTCGCTGCTGACATCCCTGCTTTGGGCGGGGGGATGCAGTAGGGTGGCCCTCAGGATGGTCGTGCGCGCCTTTGAGGAGGGGGGATTGGAAGCCACACGCTTCGACTTATATTATTACGCAGCGCAGCTTCTCCCAGCAGCCAGATGGTTTGCAGACACAGATGTGTGGGAGACGAGATTATTGGCGGGAAGGGCTACAGCGAAGGAACTTCAATTGGCTTTGATGCGGGGGTCGGGAGCGGACGCTGCATTGCCCTACGTGGTGAAACATACGGCACAGGTATGGCAGCGTTTTATCGAACGGGTCTTGGGTGCGGCACCCTTCCATAGGGATTTACCAATTTGGATACTGGCCCCCATGGTGGACCTAGAACGTCAGGTGTCCTACCGGGACTGGAAAGAGGGGGGTTGTGAAATGTTGGCAGATCTGTACCCCTCGGAAACCTTCCTGTCATTTGAGCAAGCGGAGGAATTCTATGGCCTTAGCGGGGGACAATACCTACATTATCAGGGACTGCGCGCGGTGGTGCGTTCGGTCTGGCCGCAGTGCCCGGAGATACCCCCGATGACTCAGACCCTTCATGTAATGCTGACGTGCGGCCGGGGTCGCAGATTGATTGCATTGTTCTATGCGGCAATGAAACGCGACTCTACTCCTCCGGAACCCCCGGCGTGGGCGGCCTGGGAAGCGGACTTGGGAGAGCCATTAGATCAAGGGCAACGAACGCGAATCGGAGCCTTGACGAGGCGAGTATCCTGTAACGCGCGATTCAAGCTCACCCATTTTAACTTTATGCACCGCACCTACCTTACCCCGAAGTCGCTGAGTCGATTTGGAACGGGCAGGGGGGACAACTGCCCTCGGTGCGGCACAGCAGGGGCGGGATTCTTACACTTGGCCTGGGACTGCCCGCTGGTAGAGAGGTTCTGGATTGGGGTGGTAAGCCGCATCGCGGCCGCCACTGGTCTCCGAATCCAACGGACACCCCTACACTGCCTGTTGGCCCTGGTTCCCAAGCCGAGGAAACGGAAACTATCCTATAAATTGCTGCAGTTAATGCTAGTTTTGGCAAGGCGTAGGGTCGCGATTACCTGGATGGGACGGAAGGCGCCGGAGCTTGACACATGGCTCAGGGATGTGAGGGAATGGACGCTGGCGGAAGAAACGCATATGCAGTATTCTAGGAGGGACGAAAAATTGCAGGAGGACCTTCTGGCGTGGCGAGTTCTGTGTATGGAAGGATTGGCGGTGGAGGGGCAATTGTCACAGAGTGAGTCGGAGGGAACAAGTGGAGAGTTGTATTCCCCGCTAACTTCTGAGGGGGAGGGGGGAGGAGATGACGGCGAGGCTACTCCTGTACTGCACTGAGCTGGGCTGGACCGGATTCTCACACGATATAGACTGTGATCTGTCTCACTCTGAGGTACTATTTGATTGGACCTGTATGTACTGCTTTTCACTGATGTCGGGGGGAGGGGGGTGTAATAAGATTGTATGTTTTAAAATGAAAAATAAAGTTTAAAAAAAAAAAAAGTACTCTGTCTGTCAGACTTAAATCGGGCCCTAAGTATAGGTGCACATATGGCATGTGACAGACCATTGTATACGGACATAGTCACAACTTTGTGGGTGTCGACTACCCTCTCTATGGCAATTCCTGCAGCTCTCTAGAGAACAGCCATGTTTGCAACTACATCCATATTCATCTATATTTACAGATTTTACACACTCAAAGTTAATATGCTGTTATAGGTCTGCCATTTGCTCTCACAGACGGTAGTTTTATTCGCACGTAAGCTATACTTAAATGTGCATACAATGTTGAATGAGGCTTGCAGTATTCAGTGTGTGGAGTTATAAAGGAAACAAACTGGAAGTATTTCTGCTTCAAATTCCAAATAACTCATTTCTAATTCTTTCTAATGGATCCAATTGACGCATCGACTGGATGAAGGACAGCAGACTGAAGCTGAACTCAGACAAGACAGAGGTCCTCATTCTCGGACCCACCCCATCAGCCTGGGACGACTCTTGGTGGCCCACGTCACTAGGCACAGCCCCGGAACCCACGGACCACGCACACAACCTGGGGGTCATCCTCGACTCCACTCTCTCCATGACCAGGCAAGTCAACGCCGTCTCCGCGTCCTGCTTCAACACCCTCCGTATGCTCCGCAGGATCTTCAAATGGATCCCCCTCGACACGAGAAAAACCGTTACCCAGGCCCTCATCACCAACAGACTCGACTACGGGAACGCCCTCTACTCAGGAACTACAAACAAGCTCCTGAGACGACTCCAACGCATCCAGAACGCCTCGGCCTGACTCATCCTCGACGTCCCCCGCCGCAGCCACATCACACTCCACCTGAGAGGCCTGCACTGGCTCCCCGTCAACAAAAGGATCACCTTCAAGCTCCTGATCCATGCACACAAAGCACTGCACAACACCGAACCCACCTACCTCAACAACCGACTCAGCTTCCACACCCCCACCCGAAGCCTCCGCTCAGCCAACCTCGCCCTCGCCACAGTCCCTCGCATCCGAAAAACCACCGGCGGCGGCAGATCCTTCTCCTACCTCGCCGCCAAGACCTGGAACACTCTCCCCACCATCCTACGACAGACCCAGGACCTGCTGGCCTTCAGAAGACTCCTCAAGACCTGGCTCTTCGACCAGTAGCACCCCCCCCTCCCCAGCGCCTTGAGACCCTCTCGGGTTTTTAGCGCGCTTTACAAATGCAGTGATTGATTGATTGATTGATATAGCTTTCGTACATTGAAGCATGTATGCCTTTTAAGAAATATCTTTACTTTTTAGGTCTGGCATTAGCAAAGGCCTTTTGATTTTACTAAAATTATATGTCTAATTTACTCATTTTAAGGGGTTTTCAGCCACCTGTCTTCATCCATTTGCCTGTTGTGAAATTTCACATTTTGCTTCCGCCCACTACAGCATACAGCATGGGGCAATGGGTCAGCCTACTTCGGCCACTGGTTAACTTCACTTTAAGTGACTGCATTTATCCACACACAAGGTATTTCCCTTCAGTGCCTGTTATAGTTTTTACTTTATAATTATTTTAGTGTTGCTTTTGTGTTGATAATTTCCCCGTTTCCTGCCAATACTGTTGTAAATTCCTTTTGAATTGTCCTTTGTTTATCTGACTGCTTAAATTTCACAGCATTACAGATTGCATCCATTTGAAACAGTTCTGTATTAAGTTATTCTCTTTCTACTATGCATCTTCTTTATTCTTTATTCGGAAAATGCGGCCATAAAAGTTCACATAAATACAATTAACATCAAAAATTTTAACCCCTTGCGTGCGGGTTTATTTCTCCCTCTGTGCGGGAGAAATAAACGGCGTTCGGGAACGCGACGTCTCCCGGCCGTCGTGCGCACACGCCCACCGTAATGCACGACGGCCGGGAGACGTCGTGCGCACGCAAGGGGTTAAAAACAGCAAAACCAATACAATAAAAAAGGTCATTTTGAACATTGTTTAATCAATAGACATTGCTTGTCCAGGATTTCATGAAATACGCTACAGCCATATGCCTTATACTTCTAAATTCTAGGGAAGAATTAACAGCTCGTTAAGGAGGGCCATTGGGTTTAAAGGTGTAACTAGAGCATTTGTCTAGGTCGCATTGCTAGCAGCAGCAGTGGGTAGTGCAATACAGTATTCAGAACCCTACACTGCCTTGTCTGATTCTCCATATTCCCATTAACAAGCAGGACAGAGCAAACACAATCAAGGGTAATGTATTTGATCCGAGGATACTGGAGACAGCCCTAAAAACCCCAATCCCCATGCTCTGACAGAGCGGTAATATCCACTTCTTCCTGTGATTATGATAGCACTGGGGGAATAACAATATGTGATTGGTACATTCCTTGATCTGAGGGCAGAAAGGACAGGACAGGTTTAGGTTAGTATCATGTTTCCCCCATTTAGCAGTAAAGGGGCGCAACTGTAGGGTCCCAAATCGAAATTTAATGTACAGTGTTTTTGCCAAATGGGGTTCGATGGAACCCATATATTGTTCCATGAGGTAAGAATCTTTGAATTCCAGGAAAGCTAGTGTCAAGCAGCCGCGGTCGGTAGTAGGAGTAACTGCAGGGCGGTGACGTGGGGAGGGGGAGGGGCAGGGTGGGGGGTAGTAAACTATGGATTACGGAGGTTTACAGGTAAGTTAACATATAAATTGATAAAACAAATTTCGTTGCGTGCACTACATCCCCAAATGCGATGCAGTGCACGCAACGAAATTCGTTTTATTAATTTATATGTTAACTTACCTGTAAACCTCCGTAATCCATAGTTTACTACCCCCCACCCTGCCCCTCCCCCTCCCCACGTCACCGCCCTGCAGTTACTCCTACTACCAACTGCGGCTGGTGTCAAGGTACCCAAACTCTTCTTCCTGCTCAATTTTTCATCTATGTAACTCTAGTAAATCACCTTAAATGCTACCTTTCTACTATGCATGCAGTACACAAACAGAAAGCTATAGTATCATACGTGTAAATTTATAAGCGGACAATTCTTCAGAGTACGTTTTTTCCTGGACTCAATTTCACCAATGATTCTTTAATAAACTTTGCCCAGCAAGAAAATTAGCCTTGATCATGTTTAACTTGCAGCAGTTGTAACACTTTTTATTTCCTTCTTCAATCCTTTTTTTTTTTGCCTTCTTTCTCCCTTTCTTGCAGTCTTCTCTTCTTTCTTTCTTTCTTTCTTTCTTTCTTTCTTTCTTTCTTTCTTTCTTTCTTTCTTTCTTTCTTTCTTTCTTTCTTTCTTTCTTTTCTTCTTTTCATCTTTCTTGCTCTTTCTATCTACCCTCCTTTCTTTACTTGCTTTCTTCTTTGTTTCCTTTGTTTCTTTTTTCTTACTTTTCTTGTTTTCTTTCTATCTTTTCTTCTTTCTGTCTTTCCTTCCATCTTTCTTGCCTTTCTTTTTACTTTCCTTTTTGTATTCCTTTGTTTTTCTTTCCTTCTTTGATGCTTTCTACCTTTCCTTCACTCTTTCTTCCCTTTCTTTTTTATCTTTCCATCTTTCCTTTCCTTCTTTCTTTCCGTCTATCCTTCCTGCCTTCTTTCTTTCTGCCTCTTTTTCTTTCTTTTCCTCCCTTCTGCCTTTCCATCCTTTCTTTTATCCTTCTTGCTTTCTTTCTTTCTTTCTTTCTTTACTTTTTTCATGCTTTCTTTTCGTCAATCTTTCCTTATTTCCTTCCTTCTTTCCTTTTTTCCTTTCTTTCCTTCCTTGCTTTTCTTTCATGCTTTCCTTCCTCCCTACATTCTTTCTTCCATTCTTTCCTTCTCTGCTTTCTTTCATGCATGCCTCCTTTCTCAAAGGCAAGAATGATTTTTAAGTCTGGATCGGCATAAGATACACATCATAATCACTGTGTGCAGTATTTTCTTTTATTTCTTCATTTTCTCGTGAAATGCTAAAAATATTTAATTTGTTTGAAAATAGTAATTTGAAAATAAGTAAATATTTAGCTAACATGTCCAGAGTAAGGTGAGCACCATACGTATTTTCATTAAACAAATCATCGATTTCTGGGAGTCATACAGCTTTCTATTAACCAAAGTATCTGGTAATGATTTGTAAAGGTTGAATCCAGAGTTGGATACCAAGTGTGCACCCTGCATGGGGCGATAGTGCAATCCTTAGTGTGTTACATGTTACTATTAAATGTAGATGCTGAACTGCTATGCTACACATTTATGAATATAGCAATGGAACGAACATGCGGGGGGGTGAGTTCATTGTTACTGGCATATGATAATTACAACGAGAGTATTGATTGAATGTGACTGAAGTACTCCATCAACAAGTTAAATATATTCATCCAAGGGGATCCCAAGGCCTGAGTAGGCAATGGGACCAGTCTTTGATCTTCTTTTAAATGTTATTTGGTCAGCAAAATGTAAAAAGAAATAAGACAACATGAATCCTTCACCCATTTATCTGTTCACCCCTCTTCATGTCTGTCGTCCCCCTTCCTGTATCTTTCCCTGCTTGTGTGTTATTTGGCTGAATATGTGTTGTCTGGGATTGTATGTGTACTTGCATGTTTGTTGTCCATGTTGTGCCAGTGTTTGTGTTGGTTTGTGAACCTGCCTGTCTCTGGTTTGTCCTGGCATATCCTTGTCTACTTATCGTAACTCTTCACTAGGTGTGATTCTTCACACTGTTTGCACCAGTTTGATTTATACCACCTACTCGCTCCTGGTTCCTCTTCAATGCTAGGCACTTTCTTAAAGTTGACTAACCACTATGGCTCTGATTCGGGAAAAGACTCCCTCCTCATTCTATCTCTCTTGGTCCCTCCTTTCCACTCTCCTATCACATCGATCCCTTTGAGATGGCTTTAGACAAAACATAACATGTATTTGTAAAGCACACAACCTGGATGGGTATCTTGGCGCTGAATAATAGATGTTTATTGCTATCCAACTCAATGGCACTCATTTTATCAACCTCAAAAGGATGAAAGGCTGAGTGAACACGCCAGGATTTGAACCTGTGACCATGAGGTCAAACACAGGCCCCTACAGTGGACACATTAGTCCACAGAGCCACCAGACCCAGCTGGTGCTTTAGAGAAGCATAAAGTGCTATACATATAACCAGCATAACAAGTGTTAATGGATGACTGCATGTCAGGTGCTCTATGTGCATGGCAACCTGTAGGACTTTGTGTTTTTTTGGGTGTAGATGGTTGTAGGTGTACTGTTCAGTGTGTGTGTGGATATCTGTAGGTATATTGCTATGTCAATGTGTTTATGGGTGTTGTATGTCTATGTGCAAAAACTATACTAAAGTCAAAACAATTAGATTTGTTTATGTCTTGTCTTTCTGCATACTTTTTCAAATTACTGAGTTAATGCTGCATCACAGTTGTTAGAACGGGGGGTCTCTAGTTGGCAGAGGTAGGTACCTTTGACCAAATAGGGACCCTTGCTTCTGGTCAGGGTAAGGGGGTACACTCCTAAAATAACCCTTGCTCACCCCCTTGGTAGCTTGGCACGAGCAGACAGGCTTATCTCAGAGGCAGTGTGTAAAGCATTTGTGAACACATACAGTAACCCAGTGACAACACTACAGATGGACACCACACAAGTTGTAGTATAAAAAGAAGTATTTTTATATAGACTTAACACAAGACCACAAACGACAAACATCCACAATACTGTACTTTAAAAATGGTAGAAATAGCTTAGTTCTCTTAAGATGTAAAATGTGACACTTTGAGTTCAAAGTACCTTAGGATGCGTAATGCTATACAACGAAAGTGGTGCAGGGAAGGTGATGCGTCGGTTCCTTACACGCAAGAACGGTGATGCGTCGGGTCCCTACTGATGCGTAGGGGATGCGTCGGTTCTTCTCTGCGAGGGGAGGTGATGCGTCGGTTTCTTACTGCGCTTTCGTGGCGATGCGACCCGCAACGCCGTGATGCGATGAAGATTCGGTGCGATGAAACAAAGATGGTGTCTTCTTCTTGATGCGACACAATGCGTGCACGCCCGACGGAAGTGCGGCGACTGAACGATTCTTCTGAGGTGTGACAGGCCCTGCGACATGCTTCCAGGTGATGCGGCGGCATCTGATGCAACGTCGATACTCTTCTCCAGCGTTTTGAGGCGCTTCGGCAACGATGCGACAACTGCAGCGGCGACAAGCTTTCCCAGCGATGCAATGACAGTGGCTGCAGCTGCGACATGCTTCTCCGATGATGCGGCGGCGTCTGGTGTGATGTTGATCCTCTTCTCCTGCGATGCGAGGTGCTTTCGCGTTGTGAAGCAACAGCGGCAGTTCGGCGACATGCTTCTTCTTCGTGCGTCACGCTTCCAGCTCCTTGCGACACGCAGTTCCTCAGAAAGCCCAACACAACTGCAGGCACTTCAAAGAACTCTTGGGGAGCTGGTGGGTGAAGTCTGTTGTCCCTGAGACTTCAGCAGGAGGCAAGCTCTTTCTCAAGCCCTTGTAGATCCTTCACAAGTTGATAAAAGTGCACACAAAGTTCCTCTCTCTTTTCTTTGGCAGTCAGGCAACCACTGCAGGACAATCCCTCAAGCTTAGGGATAGTCTCTCCTCAGTCTCTCTGGTTCCTCTCCTCAGCAAAGGTTTCTTCTTGTTTCCCAAAAGTGATCTAAAGTTCTGGGGACTGGGTCCCCCTTTTTATACACAGTTTCTCTTTGTTCTCGGAAGGCAGAGAGGCCTTTGCCTAGTCCAAACCAGTTCTGGTCAGTCCTGGAGCACTTTGTTGACAAGACCCCTTCTTTTCTTTCACAGTGCAGGCCAGGTACATCAGACGCACCACAGGAGGTGGAGCCAGCATTGTGGAGGGAAGGCACAGCCCTGTTCAAGTCCCAGGTGCAACTCCTCTCACCCATTTACATGCAGATCTCTCTATTCAGCCCTGTGCTGACTGACCCTGTCTCCTGAAATCCCCCAGCCCTTGTCACTCAAACTCCAGACAAGGAATACACAACCTAGCAGAGGCAGGCTTGGATAGTTAGACAACAAAATACCTACTTTCTAAGAGTGGTATTTTAAAACACAGAATGTTAAAACCAACTTCACTAAAAAATTCATTTTTTTTCATTCAGGCATACTGAACTCGAATTTCTACCCAGTTCCCTGAGTCACTTAGGATTATAAGATGTAATAATCAAACTGCCCATTCTGGCCTATGGGGAACATGAAGCCTTGCAATAGTGAAAAAACAAAAATGGCTGTAATTCACTATTAGGACATGCCACACACACCAGGGCATGTCCTACCTTATCCTTACAATGCACCCTGCGCTTAGGCCTACCATAAGGGTTTCTGATATGAAGAAAAGGGAAGGTTTAGGGACTGGAAAGTGGGAGCACTTGCCCAGTCAACATGGCAGTACCAGACTGCACACAGGCTCTGCAATGGCAGACCTGAGACACACTTTTACAGGCTGCTTCTGTGGGTGGCACAACCAGTGCTGCAAGCCCACCAGCAGCTTTTGGTTTACAAGCCCTGGGCACACTCAGTGCACTGTACTAGGGTCTGACAAGTAAACCAAACCAGCCAATCATGGAATCACTAATCCATACATCAATTTACCATATGGAGCACTTGCACTGTGGCACTTGAACAGCAGTGGCACAGTACCCAAAGCATCTATAACCAGCAAAAACACATGAGGCAACAGCAAAAAATGGAAGGGAGCCCCACGCCAATGTGCCAGGTCTAACACGTGTCCCCTCCAGCTGAAATGTGGGGAGAACTACCCTACCTCCTGGGAGTTCTCATCACTAAGGCGGAAAAATCTAGACAGACCATGAGCATTGGCGTGTTCTGTACCAGGGCGGTGTTCCACCGTGAAATCCATCCCCTGTAGGGAAATGGACCACCTCAACAGCTTTGGATTCTCACCCCTCATCTGCATCAACCATCTGAGGGGCCTGTGGTCGGTCTGAACACAGAAGTGAGTCCCAAACAGGTATGGTCTCAGCTTCTTCAGTGACCAGACCACAGCAAATGCCTCACGCTCAATCGCACTCCACCTCTGTTCCCGTGTAAGTAACCTCCTACTGATGAAGGCTACGGGCCCTCCTCATTTATCCGTGACAAAACAGCCCCCACACCACGCTCTGAAGAGTCTGTTTGAATGATAAATTCTCTGGAGAAGATGGGTGCCAGGAGCACGGGCGCCGTGCACATAGCAGTTTTCAGGGCCTCAAAAGCTTTCTGACAGGTGTCAGTCCAAATCACTTTCTTGGGTTGCTTCCTGGAAGTCAGCTCTGTCAAGGGTGCAACAATGCTGCCATACCCCTTGACAAATCTCCTGTAATACCCAGTGAGTCCTAAAAAGGCTCTCACCTCTGTCTGGGTTTTGGGGGGCTCCCAAGCCAGGATGGTCTCAATCTTGGGCTGTAGGGGTGCCACCTGGCTGCTCCCAACCTGGTGTCCCAAGCACACCACGTAACCCTGCCCGATCTGGCACTTACTTGCCTTGATCGTGAGGCCTGCCCTCCGCACCGCCATCTACACTTCCCAGAGGTGGCGCAGATGTTCTTCCCAACTGGCGCTGAACACTGCAATGTCATCCAGGTAGGCGGCACTGAACTCTTCCAGTCCAGCTAACTCCTGGTTGACCAACCTCTGAAAGGTGGCAGGGACATTCTTCATCCCAAAGGGCATCACCCGGAACTGGTAGTGCCCATCTGGTGTGGAGAATGTGGACCTCTCTCTTTCCCCATCAGTAAAGGCGATCTGCCAGTATCCAGACGTTAGATCAAATGTGCTGAGGTACCGGGCAGACCCTAACCGATCTATGAGCTCATCAGCTCTGGGGATGGGGTGCGTGTCAGTCCTCGTGACTGAATTGAGCCCTCGGTAGTCCACACAGAACCGGAGTTCTGGTGTGGCACCCGGTGCAGCAGCCTTTTGGACCAAGACCACTGGGCTGGCCCAAGGACTGTTAGAGGACTCAATCACCCCTAACACAAGCATCTTGGAGACCTCCTCCTTGATGCAAGCTCTCACCCTGTCAGTCACCCTGTAAGTTTTGTGCTTCACAGGTGGGCTGTCTCCAGTGTCCACATCATGGACGCACCAATCAGCGACACTGGGAATCAGGGAGAACAGATCAGAAAACTGTCCCAGCAACTGGTGACAGTCATTCTGTCGCTCAGGGGTCAGGGTGGAAGAGAGGTTTACACTATCCACTGACCCATCTTGCTCTGTCGCCGACAGTAGGTCAGGAAGAGGCTCAGTCCCCTCCTCCATTCCATCATCTGTCGCTAAGAACATGCCCACTTCGGACCACTCCAAGTGGGGCTTCACGCGGTTGACATGCAGGAACCGCAAGGGGTTCCTGGGAGACCGCAAGTCCACCAAGTAGGAAACAGGACTTTTGCGCTCTACCACCTCAAATGGTCCAGTCCACTTATCCTGGAGTGCACAAGGCTCCACTTGGGCCATGACCCACACTTTCTGACCAGGCTGAAGCTCTACCAGAGTGGCATTCTGGTCATACCACAGCTTCATCTCCTCCTGGCTGGCTTCCAGATTCGCCTCAGCGAGTTGCCTGAAATGCCTAGTCTGGTTTCTGAAGGCCAGCATGTAGCTATATACATCCTGGGGAGGTTTCCTGGGAGATTGCTCCCAGCCTTCCTTGACCAGACTCAGAGGTCCTCTCACGGGGTGACCATAGAGAAGCTCAAAGGGGCTGAACCATAGAGATTTCTGTGGCACCTCACGATATGCAAAGAGCCAGAATGGTAAGAGGATGTCCCACTTACGCCTCATAGATTTCTCAAGACCCATAATCATGCCTTTTAGGGTTCGGTTGAATCTCTCAACCAACCCATTTCCTTGGGAGTGGTAAGGAGTGGTGAACTTATAAGTTACCCCACACTCCTGCCACAGGGACTTCATATACTTGCAAATGAAGTTTGTAACTCGGTCGGACAATACCTCTCTAGGGAACCCCACTTGGAGGAAATTCCCATCAGTGCCCGTCCCACCACGGGGGCTGTCACTGTCCCCAGAGGTATGGCTTCCGGGTGCATGTGGCATGGTCCACCAAGACTAGGATGAACTTCTTGCCCATGGCTGTCTTGGGGACCAGTGGCCCCACAATGTCAATACCCACCCGTTCAAAGGGGATGCTGACCAGAGGGAATGGCTGGAGAGGAGCTTTCTGCTTCCTCCCACTCTTTCCACTTGCCTGGCAAGTCTGACAGGTCCTGCAATGAGTGTCTGAACTCTTGCGCATTTGGGGCCAATAAAAGTGGGTGAGAAGCCTCTCAAAGGTCTTGTCCTGCCCCAAATGTCCTGCTAACGGCACATCATGAGCCAGCCCCTGTAGGAAGGCTCTGAAGCACTGGGGTACAACCAGCACACGGGCTGACCCATGCTCAGCAACCTTAGGCTCAATATACAGGAGATCATTCTCCCAGTAGATCCAATAAGATCCAGAATGATCACCTGCTGCCTGGCTTGCAGCCTGCTGCGGCAAACCCACAAGAGAAGGGCTCCTTGCAGAACTCTTCCCTGGAGGGTCCTCCTTCCTGCTGCCAATGGGTCAGCTCAGGAGGTCCCCAAGTTCAGCTACCTGTTCCCCTATAGGCTCCAGTGCATCCCCCTCAGTTTCTGCCTCCTCCTGGACTGTTGGAACTTCGGGGTCCGGTTTCCCATGCCCCCTGCCTCTTCTCTTTAAGGCAGGCACCTGGGCCTCCCTCTTAGGCTCCAGGTCCTCTTGAGCACCCTTACTGGCTGCCACGGACCGTGTGGTCACACACGCCCAGTCAGGCAGACCCAACATCTCCAAATGAGCACTTCGCTCCACCTTAGCTCAAGGTGAGCTCTCCAAATCGTTCCCTAACAAACAGTCAACAGGCATGGCTGGCCTCACAGCTACTTGAAGAGTACCAGAGAACCCCCCTCACTCAAAGGGAACCTGAGCCACCTTGCATTGGCTCTCTGTGTTGTCAGTGGCAACAACTGGGTAAAATGCATTGGGGACAACCTGCTCTTGAGATACCAGGTGACACTTGACAGCTGTCACACTGGCTCCTGTGTCTCCAAGAGCCTCCAGTCTATGGCCATTGATGGTCACCCACTGCCTGTACTTCTTAGTGTTATCAGGCAGCTGGGTCCTGGGGACCACCTCACAGTCTCCTAAAGAGACAAGGGAAATCTCTGCGGGACCCCACCCACCTTGGACACCAATCTCCTCCCCCAGGGCACACTCGCCATCTGCCGGGATGGAGCACCAGTGGATGCTGTCTTTCCATACTGGGGGCACCGGGGATCATTAGACTTATGGCCCATGACCCCACACTTGTAGCACCTCAGGGGTCCCCTAGGAACAGGTTTACCTGTCGAGACCCCGGGCTTTTTCTCAGGGGGAGGCTGGGAACCATTCCCTGGGTTCCCTTGGGAATTAGTTTGGGGCCCTCTCTGGAACTCCCTCTGTTTACCCTTGTCCCCCCCACTCTTCTGCTGGGGACCCTGCCCACTCTTGGCGGAGTCTCCCACGTGACCCTTGTGGACCCAGGTGCTCACCCAGCAGTCCACCTCCTCAGCAATCTTCCTAGGGTTAGTCAGCCTGCTATCAACCAGGTGCTGGCGTAGCTCTGGAAAACAATTACTTGACAAGTGCTCCCATGCAATTAAATCAAAGAGCCCCTCAAAACCATTCACTTTGCTACCCTTCACCCAACCATCCAATGCTCTGCAAAAGAAAGTTACATATTCTACCCATGTGCTTGACTCCACCTTCTTGCAATTTCTAAACCTCTGTCTATACAATTCAGGAGTCAACCCATACCTGGACATCAATGCTTCTTTCAAGTGGCTATAAGAATCATGGCTTTCAGAGGGCAAATTTAACAGTGTATCCTGCCCCTCACTAAGGAACCGCCCCCACAAACCCGCTCCCCAATCCTTCACAAGGACCCGGTGGGAAGACATGGCTACCTCATAGGCCTTAAACCACTGCCCAAAGCCATAATTCTTATAAAACCCTTTCACCACATCTTTAGGAATATACACTCTAGCTTCCACAGGCATAGACGGTGTGCTGCCACCAGAGTGAGTAATTTCTAAGCTCCTTGATTTCAATTCCAACTCCCTCAAACTTCTCTCATGATCCAGTTGCATCTTCTTTTCCTCTAGGGCCAATTTCCTATTTTCTAACTGCCCATTAATTTTGGCTAGCTCCAACTCATGCATACTATTCCTCTCCTTGTCCTCCAGCTCCTCTGGGGACAGGTCTTTGGCAGAAACACTGCAACCCACTGGGGATATTGCTCTCCTTCACCCTGGACCAAATGGCACATCCAGCTGCTCCTTTGCATTCTCAACCCCTTCCTCATTCTCAGGGGTACTCCTTGCTGCAACCCAGGCCCTCAGCGCCTTTTGGAACTCATCCTTCTTGAAGAGACCGGTCATTGCAACTTTAAATTTCCTGCAGAAATGCTTTAGCTGTTTTACATTGTAGCATTCCAGTTTCTCCTCTTTCCACTCATAATCAACAGATGCTATGGATGCTGCTTTCTCCATGGTGGTTAAACGTGGCAGTTCTTTGCAAAAATAGAAAATTCCAGGAAAAACAATCTACCAAAAGTATGTGGTCGTGTTTTGGTCTGCACTCACTAATAGTGTTCACCAATCACTGTATATGAGTCACAAATGCAAGTCCAAATCCTCACCGCTGACCACCAATGTTAGAATTGGGGGTCTCTAGTTTGGGTCTTTGACCAAATAGGGACCCTTGCTTCAAGTCAGGGTAAGGGGGTACACTCCCGAAATAACCCCTGCTCACCCCCTTGGTAGCTTGGCGCGAGCAGACAGGCTTATCTCAGAGGCAGTGTGTAAAGCATTTGTGAACACATACAGTAACCCAGTGACAACACTACAGATGGACACCACACAAGTTGTAGTATGAAAAAAATTATTTTTATATAGACTTAACACAAGACCACAAATGACAAAAATCCACAATACTGTACTTTAAAAATGGTGGAAATAGCTTAGTTCTCTTAAGATGTAAAATGTGACACTTTGAGTTCAATGTACCTTAGGATACTTAACGCTATACAACGAAAGATGTGCAGGGAAGGTGATGCATCGGTTCCTTACATGCAAGAACGGTGATGCGTCGGGTCCCTACTGATGCGTAAGGGATGCGTCGGTTCCTCTCTACGAGGGGAGGTGATGCATCAGTTTCTTACTGCGCTTTCGTGGCGATGTGACCTGCAACGCCGTGATGCGATCAAGATCCTGTGCGATGAAACAAAGATGGCGTCTTCTTCTTGATGTGACACGATGCATGCACACCTGACGGTCGTGCGGCGACTCAATGATTCTTCTGAGCTGCGACAGGACCTGCGACACACTTCTCCGATGATGCGGTGGCGTCTGGTGCGACGTCGATCCTCTTCTCCGGCGATGCGAGGCGCTTTCGCGTTGTGAAGCAACAGCGGCAGTTCGGCGACACGCTTCTTCTTCGTGCATCGCGTTTTCAGCTCCTTGTGACACGCAGTCCCTCAGAAAGCCCAACACAACTGCAGGCACTTCCAAAGAACTCTTGGGGAGCTGGTGGGTGAAGTCTGTTGTCCCTGAGACTTCTGCAGGAGGCGAGCTCTTTCTCAAGCCCTTGGAGATCCTTCACAAGTTGATGAAAGTACACAAAAAGCTCCTCTCTCCTTTCTTTGGCAGTCAGGCGACCACTGCAGGCCAATCTCTCAAGCTTAGGGATAGTCTCTCCTCAGTCTCTCTGGTTCCTCTCCTCAGCAAAGGTTTCTTCTCGTTTCCCAAAAGTGATCTAAAGTTCTGCGGTCTGGGTCCCCCTTTTTATACACAGTTTCCCTTTGCTCTCTAAAGGCAGAGAGGCCTTTCCCTAGTCCAAACCAGTTCTGGTCACTCCTGAAGCACTTTGTTGACAAGACTCCTTCTTTTCTTTCACAGTGCAGGCCAGGGACATCAGACGCACCACAGGAAGTGGACCCAGCATTGTGGAGGGAAGGCACAGCCCTATTCAGGTGCCAGGTCCAACTCCTCCCACCCATCTACATGCAGATCTCTCTATTCAACCCTGTGCTGACTCACCCTGTCTCCTGGAATCCCCCAGCCCCTGTCACTCAAACTCCAGACAATGAATACACAACCTAGCAGAGGCAGGCTTGGATAGTTAGACAAGAAAATACCTACTTTCTAAGAGTGGTATTTTCAAACACAGAATGTTAAAACCAACTTCACTAAAAGATGCATTTTTTCATTCAGAGTTCAGGCACACTAAACTCGAATTTCTACCTAGTTCCCTGAGTCAGTTAGGATTATAAGATGTAATAATCAAACTGCCCATTCTGGCCAATGGGGAACAGGTAGCCTTGCAATAGTGAAAAACGAAAATGGCTGTAATTCACTATTAGGATATGCCACAAACACCAGGGCATGTCCTACCTTATACTTACAATGCTCCCTTGGGCCTACCATAGGAGTGTCTGATATGAAGAAAAGGGAAGGTTTTGGAACTGGCAAGTGGGAGCACTTGCCCAGTCAACATGGCAGTACCAGACTGCACACAGGCTCTGCAATGGCAGACCTGAGACACACTTTCACAGGCTGCTTCTGTGGGTGGCACAACCAGTGCTGCAAGCCCACCAGCAGCTTTTGGTTTACAAGCCCTGGGCACACTCAGTGCACTGTACTAGGGTCTGACAAGTAAACCAAACCAGCCAATCATGGAATCATTAATCCATACATCAATTTACCATAGGGAGCACTTGCACTGTGGCACTTGAACAGCAGTGGCACAGTACCCAAAGCATCTATAACCAGCAAAAACACATGAGGCAACAGCAAAAAATGGAAGGGAGCCCCACGCCAATGTGCCAGGTCTAACACGTGTCCCCTCCAGCTGAAATGTGGGGAGAACTACCCTACCTCCTGGGAGTTCTCATCACTAAGGCGGAAAAATCTAGACAGACCATGAGCATTGGCGTGTTCTGTACCAGGGCTGTGTTCCACCGTGAAATCCATCCCCTGTAGGGAAATGGACCACCTCAACAGCTTTGGATTCTCACCCCTCATCTGCATCAACCATCTGAGGGGCCTGTGGTCGGTCTGAACGCAGAAGTGAGTCCCAAACAGGTATGGTCTCAGCTTCTTCAGTGACCAGACCACAGCAAATGCCTCACGCTCAATCGCACTCCACCTCTGTTCCCGTGTAAGTAACCTCCTACTGATGAAGGCTACGGGCCCTCCTCATTTATCCGTGACAAAACAGCCCCCACGCCATGCTCTGAAGAGTCTGTTTGAATGATAAATTCTCTGGAGAAGTTGGGTGCCAGGAGCACGGGCGCCGTGCACATAGCAGTTTTCAGGGCCTCAAAAGCTTTCTGACAGGTGTCAGTCCAAATCACTTTCTTGGGTTGCTTCCTGGAAGTCAGCTCTGTCAAGGGTGCAACAATGCTGCCATACCCCTTGACAAATCTCCTGTAATACCCAGTGAGTCCTAAAAAGGCTCTCACCTCTGTCTGGGTTTTGGGGGGCTCCCAAGCCAGGATGGTCTCAATCTTGGGCTGTAGGGGTGCCACCTGGCTGCTCCCAACCTGGTGTCCCAAGCACACCACGTAACCCTGCCCGATCTGGCACTTACTTGCCTTGATCATGAGGCCTGCCCTACGCACCGCCATCTACACTTCCCAGAGGTGGCGCAGATGTTCTTCCCAACTGGCGCTGAACACTGCAATGTCATCCAGGTAGGCGGCACTGAACTCTTCCAGTCCAGCCAACACCTGGTTGACCAACCTCTGAAAGGTGGCAGGGGCATTCTTCATCCCAAAGGGCATCACCCGGAACTGGTAGTGCCCATCTGGTGTGGAGAATGTGGACCTCTCTCTTTCCCCATCAGTAAAGGCGATCTGCCAGTATCCAGACGTTAGATCAAATGTGCTGAGGTACCGGGCAGACCCTAACCGATCTATGAGCTCATCAGCTCTGGGGATGGGGTGCGTGTCAGTCCTCGTGACTGAATTGAGCACTGTACTAGGGTCTGACAAGTAAACCAAACCAGCCAACCACGGAATCACTAATCCATACATCAATTTATCATAGGGAGCACTTGCACTGTGGCATTTGGACAGCAGCGGCGCAGTGCACAAGCATCTATAACCAGCAAAAACACATTAGGCAACAGCAAAAAATGGAAGGGTGACCCACGCCAAGGTGCTAGGTCTAACAACAGTCTTTTGCCATGGAGAAGCTGTTTTTATGTGTAAATGTCCCTTCAAAAATATACTTAGTTTGCAAGAGAAATTCTAATCAGACAGGAGGCCGCGAAGCAGTACCCTTGACTTGATCACAAGTTTGTACAAATGGTCTACTTTTGGTTGGGAAGTTTCGGTTAAATCAAGAGGCAGTTCTCTCTCCTTCCACAAACCAACCACAACGTTCAGGAACTAGTATGGATAGGTAAAAATTACAAATACATTTTATCCATGGAGTTTAATATTTAATCTCTTCAGGTTACAGTGCTGTCTATGTACAAGCATCCAAAAACAGACAGCAGTGTAAGTGGACTGGCACAAAACGTGCTGCCCCATTAAGCGGTCACCTGTCCTAGCATTGCAAGAACAACTATAGAGAAATACAAGAGAGAAGGCACGACTGATCCCACAAATATTGGGGACTATTATGAAAAAATATTCAAATCAGATCCATTTATTTTCCAGCAATTGTCAGAGAACAAATACAGACAAAATCACGGAGTAGTGCAAATTTGTCTTTTTGCCTATATTTGTTAGCTGGAAATGGTTCATTTATTCTTTCTTGTCCTTTCTCCTTCACTTTAAGAAATGTTTGTCACACACAGTATATGTACAGAAGAATCAAAATAATAATCACGAAACACGTGTTGATTTGATGATTGGCATTTTCATTTAAAGACAAAACTGATGGTGAAAAGAATAACTAAAGGATGCACTTTTATACTGATAAACACAACTAGATCTGATTCGATTATTTTTTAATGATTTTCAAATTTTGATGAATAAGTGGTGCACTCTTAGGGCGTAATTATGAGTGTGGCAGTCTGAGGACCACCAGACTAGAGGGGGCGTGACGGTGGCTGTCCAGCCAATGCCGCACCGGCGGTTCGACCGTCCAATTACAACTTTGGGGGTCGGACCGCCATCGGACTGCCGCAGCTGTGTGGGGGTCAGGACTTCACTAATATGCTAGTGGTGCCGCTGCAGCACCACATTTGCCACCTGTGTGCATTCACCTCTGTTACTCCCTGGCATGGACTTTGCAGTGCATGGCATGCAGGAATTATTTTTAGCGTTCCCATTACAGTGTTGATTTTCAAAGAAACAATGCCAAAAAAAGCCTGCCAGACACGAGGAGACTCGTAATCTGGCAGGCAGTGGGCACACAGGTTTCCTGGTGTGGCAGCGGGCCGCCGGCATGGGGGTCCGCTCCCGCACCGCCAAACTCGTAATCAGGTCATTAGTGTCTTTCAAATGTAGGCCTGGGCTAAAATTTCGTTCCGTTCACGGAAATTGCGATAATTTGACATTTTCGCGTTCAGCGGAAAGCGCGAAAATATCAAAATTTCCGCATTCCGCAGCTTGGCGATAATTTGTTTCTTGCTCGCGCTGTAAAATAATACATTCTCGCGCGCGCGCGATCGCCTTATCTGAATCCCTGCGTTCGCCGACAAGTTTTCTTGATCCGGTCGCGTTCTCCATGAGATGTTGTATTGTTTTTAGCCATTTGCGCTGTCTCGCGACAGTTCGCGCCCGCAGTGACGTCATGCGTCGCGCGATCACGTCTTTCTTCTCGCGATCATGCACCACGAGACAACTGAAAACAAGATAGCCGCGCCCGCGAGGAACCACATGGGTAAGTTGGCGAGCCGCAACCATGCAGAAAATCTCGCGAACATGCGGGAAAAAAACTTCCGCATCTTCGCGATATTTCCGTGTGTTTGTGATAATTTTTAAAATTTTCGCGATAATTTGCGAAAGTGGATTTCGCAAATTCCGCCCACCCCTATACAGTATTGACTGTTAATTCCATTTATCCAGTTTCCACCAATACCACCGTCCTAACTGCTTCTGAGAGGCTAATGTTCCACTTTCAGAAGGCATAATTACTGCAGATCAAATGCAGAAGGGGCATTGTGGATCAGGTAACAAGCGCTTAGCAGTACATTTGCATACATCTCTGTAGAAGAGTAGTCCATTGACTCTGCTCCTCGACTACACACATTAGTGGAGTTGAAACTGCCAGTAGTTAAGGCACGTTTGCACTGGAATCAGTAGCAGGCAGCATTGCTGATAGGTGGGGGGCGGGCACAAGGGGCTACGGGGGGGATTTGCGGGGAAATAAAAACAATTACATTAAACTTACCTTTACGCCGGGTCTTGCGCCTTCTCTGCTTCTGCTCTCCTGCCTCCGACAGGAACAGGAAGCAGGCAGCCAGGCTCTCTCCCTTAAGCCAATCACAATGCTGCAAATAGCGTTGTGATTGGTTGAGACGCCGTCCAGCCAGGGGCTATTGGGGTGGCCATTTTCTCCTTGCAGGCTGCAATGCAGCCAGCATGGACAAGGGCAGAGTGCGCATGACTGGTTTGGGCAGCCTGAGAGGGCCGACCAAACAGTATTTGCGCACTCATGAGTGGGCAAACCACTCATTCACTGCCCTGCTCAAAGAGCAGAGAAGCCGTACCCGCCCGTCCGCAATGCGCAAAGCATATGGTAATAACATTTAGTTATTACTATTTTATGTTGTGGCTTTCTCGCACTGCGAGATAGCAGTGGGGCGACGCTCCTCCTCCCTAGTGGAGGAGCCGCCCCTCACTGGAATGCATATCAACATAAGTGGCTTGCCTGTAGTTTTCGTGCAGAGGAAAGTGTGATGACCTTGTCAGAAGAAGTGTTTAATCTGCTGTGAGCAGAAGGTAAAAGAGCCTCGTGTTGAGTTGCAGAAAGAGGAAACTGATGTAGTTGTCTCACAGTTACAATTTCAATGTGGTGGCACTCTGCAGTCTGGCATCTCATTGGAGCTTTTGTGCCAGGAGAGTTAGTGCTTCAACCTAATTTTGCCCCAAACAGTTCTTATTATAGGTGTCCACTTCTAATCAGGGCTATGATGCTTTTCTAGAGGCTTTCATAAATCCCATAATGTTCACTTGGGTCAAAGAGCTTTGGAAGAGGCAATTACCTATGCAGATGCTCAATGATTTTCTGTAGTGATTTTGCAGACTTTCCAAATATGTATGTTGGTAGGTCAGACTTTCCAGTACTGGAACCTGTCCCCTGTCCATTGTGATTTTTCAGTGCCCAGGTGAGGTTTACACAGTTGATTAAAGACTGAAGATCATCTATGATTCAAGTGTTAACAGGCTGATTGCCAAATGATCACTCCAAGTGCATCACATATCTACTTGAAACATTCATAATTCTATCACTCCAGTTCATTTCTGGCCTGGCACTGCATAAAGTTATCAGCTTTAAATTAATCAATTTGAAACTGTCCATATTTTGGGTAATCACTCCTCGCTTCATTGCTTCCAGGGCTTCTAATGTTGTGCATGTGGTGATGCATCCACCAGGAGTGACCTCGTGCTCAGATTGAAGCCAAATTGGCTTTGGTTTTCTCAGCAAGCTCAAAATAACTCTCACCTATTTAATTGGTACCTAAAGAGTAGAAGGCATTTTTACTCCTGGGGACCTGGTCACTGGTTCTAATCCACCTATGTAAAAGGCAGAAGCATTACATAACTTTTGACAATCTGCCCCCTTTCAGCGCTGTGCTCACCAATTGTGCACTTATGGAAAGGGAGACATTTAATTGGGTGATCATTTATAAAATATCCTTAACATTAGATCTCCTTTTTTTAATCACTTTAATGAAAACAGAAGTCTGTGAAATATCACTCTTGCTAAGTTTAATTAAACCCAGATACCAGGAATAAGGGATTTTACCTGGTCAGTCATTGATCTTAAGTCATGTTATGGGAATTTATAAAGTGCGCTGTCACCCAGGTGAGATTCTACCCTCGCTAGGGCTGGTGGGGCTATTCAAAGAGCCAGGTCTTAGCTTCTTGCGGAACTGAAGAATTGAGGAGAAGACTCTGATGTGTAGTGGTGGGTTGTTCCATGCTTTAGGGATGATGTAGGAGAAGGCCACAGTCTTGAGTGGCATGATGCCAGAGAACTTAAAAATGAAAACTGACCTGAATTATCACCCGCTAGCCGGCCTTCCCTGGATGTCTAAAATCCTTGGAAAGACTGTAGCTTTCCATCTGCATGGCTTCTTCACCAACAGCATCTGCTTGACAATACCACTCTGGCTGTAAGCCAAACTAAGGTACTAAGCAGATGCTTGTTTCACTTCTTGAGGATGTGATAGCAGACTAGGGTGGTTTATTTCATTGATTTATCTGAAAAGTTTTATAAAGCGTGAACAAGACCCTTACGGCTATCAGAGCACTGTGCAGCTGTGGCAAAAGCACAATTAAAACACAATTGTACAAAAGGTGTAGTTAAGTCCACACACTGTCAAACAGAGGGGGGAAACAATCAAGGTCAGGAGTTGGGGAGTTGGCCCAACCAGTACGTAATCAGAATTGCCCTAGAGCAGGATATCAATTAACAGACAAGAATACAATAAGTCAAAACTACGGTGTATAATAAGAATCAATTGCCCAAGAGCAAGATACAAATTAACAGACAAGAATACAATAAATCAAAACAACGATGTAAAATAGGACGCAAATTTGTAGACAGGGCATGAGAACAAGTTGATGCTGATAGTGTTCACTCAAGAATAGCCGTTTGACAAGTTTCTTGAAAGATGCAGTGAAACGATTGGACCTGATCTCGGAAGGCAGAGCGTTCCAAGTTCTTGGAGTAAGTCCGGTGAAAGTACAATTGTAAGATCTTTTCTTTTTTAATTTGGGAGGTTTCAAAAGTAGGGTGGACGTACTTCTTGAGTTCCAACATGAGCCCGATAGTTCAAGCTTATTTGCCAAGTAGCCGGGGTGCTGTAGTGTATGGCGCAATGAAGAGACCCAAGAAGCTCTTTGAAATCATCAAGTAACAAGCTAACCACTCTTGCAACACTATCTCGCCTCCCTTGTCCTTGCTTCCTAGTGAGGAGGACTTCTCAGAGCATTTCTCTGAAAAATCAAGGAAAATCGAACTGGAGCTAACATCTGACTCTCCCATTTTGCGGACTCTGAACCTCACTGCATCATCAGCTGAGTTGGTGGAATTTTCGGCGTTGTCCTTACCAATTGGTTGTTCTCTCAAAAACAATGCCTCTTGGAATTCCTATCTCTTGCCAGATGTCACGGAGCTGCTCCATAACACGGCGTCCCTTAAACCTTCCAACCATTTCAGCGATCCACTTCCTGCTTTTTAAAGATCTCAATTCGGCCATTCTCCCCCTGTGGTCTCAGATGATTCATAAATCTCTTTTACAGGGTAGGATACCTGATTGCCTCAAGATGGGGAAAGTTACTCCCATCCCTTAGAAGCCCAACTCTGATTTATCTGATCCTGACAACTTCCGTCCTATCACCAGCATCATGACTCTAGATACATTGCTCGAGAAATGCGTCCACTCAAAGTTATGCAACCACATAGAGAAATTTTAACTCCTTGACCCCTACCAGTCGGGTTTCAGAGCAGGGCACAGTACTGAAACAGCACTAACGCACATTGTTGATGATGCCTTGAGATCCCTTGATCAAAATGTCCCTTGTCTCTGATGCTTCTTGACCTGTCCTCAGCATTTGATACCATTAAACATGAAAACTTGATTGCTCTTTTGCAACATAGGATGGGTCTCACGGGCCCGGTCCTAAATTGGTTTGCCTCTTTCTTACATAACCGCACACAAAGAATCAAAGTTAACCACTCCCTTGCAACCAGTGGAAATATAAGGGTCTGAGATAAGCGTTTCAGGACATCGTTTGAGGAGATTGTGTTTGAAGGGCTTTTTCGCATTCTTTGACTGTTGGAGGGGTTAATGTTAATGTTAATGTTAATAGGAATTTATAGAGCGCACGTACGCCGATTGGCTTCATGGCGCTGTGGCTCAGAAGGCTGTCAAAAGAGACAGAGGCTAACCCTGTGTAAATAGCCATGTTTTTAGGGATTTCCTAAACTGGAAAAGGTCTGTGCAGGATCGGATTTCTAGTGGAAAAGAATTCCATAATTTGGGGGCGAGAGTGGCGAATATGCAGCCTCCTTGGCGTACCCGTTTGAAACCCAGGACAGAAAGAAGTGAGAGATGAGCAGACCTTAGATTGCGTATGGGAGTGTGCCTGAGTATCAAGCTATTGATGAACTCAGGACTGGTGCCGTGCAAAGATTTAAAAATGAGGCACCCCGTTTTGAAGGCACAGCGCTGTGATATTGGGAGCCAATGTAATTTCCTCAACAGGGGGGTAGCTGTATGCCACTTAGGTTGATGATATATCAATCGTGCCGCCTGGTTCTGGACCATCTGTAGGCGCTTAAGCAAGTAGTGTGGCATGCCTAGGTATACAGAATGGGAATAGTCCAGGTGGGATAGAACCGTAGATATCATGGCCTGATTCAAAGCGTCATGGCTGAGGAAACGATTTATTTTCCTAATCTTACGCATTTGAAAGAAGAACTTAGACACCACAGCTCCAACCTGAGTTTTCAGGGAGAGATCGCTGTCCAGAAACACTCCTAAAGTTTTGGCCGACGTGGACGGAGCGGGAGGAGAGCCCAGCTCTGAGGGCCAATAGTGGGGGCCCCAGTGCTTATGGCTGTCCCCAGTGAGTACTATCTCTGTCTTACCATCCAACTTTGGATATATAACATGGTGTCCTGGAATTCAGTGATAGAATTCTGTCGACCCTGAGGATGAGCTGAAGATCATCTGCATAGTTGAGGATGAGGATCAGCACATTCCTGTCTTTAAGAGACTGGATCAGGGGCGCCATATAGATGTTAAATAGGTGGGGAGAAAGGGCCGAATCCTGTGGGACCCCACAGATGGTATTGCGTGGAGGTGTTAGAAACTGACCCAGACGGACAGCCTGAGAATGGTCCTCCAGGAAAGAAGTGAGCCAACGAGCCGCAGTCCCCTGAACGCCAGCCCTCCTGACACGGTCGGCCAGTATAATATGGTCGACCGTGTCAAAGGCAGCGGAGAGATCCAGCAAGACCAGGGCACGGGGACAGCCCCTATCAGCGTTATCCCGCAAGGTGTCCACAACCGTCAGGATCACAGATTCGGTAGAATGAGCTGGCCGAAAGCCAGCCTGATGAGGGTCCAGGTATTTTGATTCCTCTAAAAAATGAGAGAGGCATTTAGCTACGTAGCCCTCCAGGACCTTAGCCAAAAAGGGTAGCAGAGAGATCGGGCGGTAATTGGAAAGGAGCACGGGATCAGCTCCAGACTTTTTTAAGAGGGGAACCACTACTGCTTTTTTGATAATCTTAAAAGAATTCTTACCTACTTGAGCAAGGTGGTCAGAGGAGCAATATGTGTGTTGGGCCATGATGAGTGTAAGCAAACAGAAAGAGGAGGTGAAATAGACCCGTTTAGAGGAGAACACATAGAGATAGAGGAGGTAAGCTAGTCCAAATAGAGGAGGGCACTTAGAAATAGCGGAGGAAAAGTAGACAAATTAAAGGAGAACGCTTTAAAGTGAGCAGTGTGTCGTTTACATAGAATTCCCAACCCAAAGAAGAAGTTCTAGACACTAGTAGCAGAGCTGCATGCAGAATGAAATTACAGTTTTGATTCCAGGTTGCTCTAAACCCTACCTCTGAGATGAGATAAGAATTAAGGTGAACCGGGAAGGCAAATGTTTTACAGATGAAGCAAAGTGTGCAGCTCAAGGAAGCTCAAGGATTACGGAGAAAGAACTGGCCTCTTTCCAAGATGGCTGCCCCCTTCGACTACTGGGTAGCCTTAGTCCTATTACTATTTTCACTGAGATTCTAGGATGCCAGAGGTAGACTTAGTTCTATTTCTATTTCCACAGAAAACGTAACTAGGACAGAGTCCTCTGTTCCTTTCTGCAGCCCCTGGAAGCCATCTTGAGCAACTTCTTGTGGGAGCTAGGAGCAGGATTGAGAGAATCACTAAAATGGAGGCCTAGAATTCACATCCATAGAGTTCAGCTATCGGTGCAGATAGTCTCAAACAGCCCGAGTCACCTCTATTGCCAGGACTCCAGACCTGGTGGGAGAGGCCTCCCAGACTCCAGCATCTGCAGCACATGTAGCATCACGATGGCCCCAAAGAAATCAGGCCGTCAGATCAGGCAGGGGGGAGGTCCTCTTGTTTCAACTGTAATTTTTGCAGATCACACCATAGTCATGCACCCATTGAGCACTGGATGAGCGAGGAGTGGAGGAGAGTGGCTCAATGGTTAGAGCGGCAGACCCTAAAGCAGAGTTCTGGCCAGGGACCAGGGTTCGATTCCCGCCTCGGTGGGGCTCGGGCTCAATTTCCTCGGACCTGTCTATTCTCGCCTCGGTGCCTATTCTAATCACGGGCCCCACGCTGCAACTCTGGGCAATAGCTTGCTTAGCCTCCACACCGGCCCCAACAGCGCTAAGGATGCCTGGCTTCACCCTGGGGGTGCCCAGGAGTGGACACTTCACAGGGAAAGCCAGGAGGGGTTCCACAGCGGTATGAGTATCAGCGCCAGGAAACCGCAAAGGCGACACCGCAAGGTGGCCGTCTGGTGACAGTGCGCTCTATAAGTACCTTGACATTTGACATGGTGATATCACACTTAAACTATACACATTAGCTCTATGTGGGTAATGTTGGCCTCATTGCTGGTAAAATACACCGGGTAAAATTCATCAGATACAGTGGGGCTACAACCTGTTGTTGAGTAGGCTCAAGTCTAAGGCTGCCTTGTTGGCTCAGGCCCATAATTCAAGATTCAGAGCTTTGCTGCCTTACTGGACACAAATTGTTAGCCTTCAACTCTTCAAATATTCAGAGAGCAAAATAAATGTGGGGAGCCCCAGGGCCTTCCCTTATGGAATACACCATAAAGTTATAGAGTAATCGCTGACTGCATCTACTGGCTGTCTTCTCTAACACACAGCTTTTGGCCTCCGGGCTCAAACTTAAATTGAGTTCCTTAACAATCTTTGCCCTACTGACATTGTCAAAACTCCTACTTACGATATCGGCAGGAAAAACCCAGATCTTTTTACTTTCACCCAGAGGTTTTAACTCCAGAAGGCAGCCAAAATATCACAGTTCGACCCATAATCACCAGTAATTCTACACTGCTGAAGTTAATGTAACATCTGGTCAGGGGAGTAGCTTGGGGGGGGGGGTGTTTGGGGAGTTACACCCCCCCTAATAAATGTATTTTCAGATGAATAACTGGGTACAGGGGCTTTCAGTCGGGTATGGTGAGGTGTTTGTCAGATTTCACTTGTAATTTATGTGTATGTATACACACACTGACAAAAAAACACACACACGCACACTCTCTCCCCTCTGTTTTGAAAGCCCACATTTTTTTTTCTTTTACAAAATATTGCATTTCTATGATTTACTATTCCTATTAATCCGTATTCCTATCCCTTTCCACTGCCTCTTAAGCCCCCTTCAGGCTCTCTGCTTGTCATATAATGTATTTTAACACTATATGCCAGCATGATGGTCGGGATATCTGATACTCAGATCCCCCCCAATCTCACTGACCAAGCTACGCCCCTGCAACTGGTATCATATCTCCAGGGGTTTTGAATTAAACACCCGCTTGTGGGGCACCCAACATGAGGCCCTAAGTGAACTGCTAACTCCGTTCAAAATTTTGCGGCACACTCATAAAACATATCAACAGTAGTTTGTTTTGAACTAATGCGTTAAAGAAGACCCACCTTCTGATAGAAACTGGTTATACCTGTTTGAGACATGTTAGAGATAAAGAAGATTTCACTAGGGCTCACTGGCAGAGGAGAAGGCTTTTCAATCACTTAGGAAAGCCTGCCCAAGTCCGCTGTCGGCAGAATGTTTACAGTTTACATGGCCCAAATACTTGTGTCTTCAACATTTCTGTGATAAGCTCCGAGAGTCTGTAAAACCGGAGGTAGGACTGTCTCAGATTTAGAAACAACTTTTGGGTTTAGTTAGCTCGTTTGTGCATGTTAATAATACACGGACATTCTAAACTGGGGATGGAGGTTAAGGGGAAACAGGAGGGGGTGGGGGGAAACTGGGTAGTCTGGTGTCAGATTTTTATGTATTTCTTTTTTTCTTTTCTTTTCTCGCTTCAACCTTTTTAGCCACTCAGTTAGGACGCCGGTTGAGGGAATTTAAGTAATGCACTTTCTTGCTGTATTATATTGGCAGGAGTTCAATTCTCTCTGCTGGGCCATGGATGTAGGCAGGAGTATGTGTATTTTAAGATCTGAATAAACACAGTTAATACTAAAATAGTGTGGGAGTCCATATTCGTGGTGTCGTCTGCTTTACCTTCATTAGATGAACCTATTTTCCCCTACCATAAAGGTCTGGTGTAATCCCACATAAATTCTAAACTTGGCTATGCAAATGCTGTCTATAGATGGACATTCAAATGGCAAAACTGCACCTTTAGAACAGGGTCAAATTATTATAGCTAGATTAGTTGTGAAGCTGGGGACAGAATCAAGTCGATGTCTTCTCCACTGCCTATCAGTAACAAAATGAAGTACTTTAAAACTGGCAAAGCAGATATGCAAATGTTTGTGGGATATTGCTACATCACACGTAAACACTAACTGGTTGTTTTATGTGTCAGATAAAAAGACCTATATTCTAATTGCTTTCTAGATCCCTATTACCCAGATACACTGGAGGAAAAGTACATTCCTATATGTGCGCTAAGGATATGCAGCGCTCTGCCTGAGAATATAAAACAAACGCCCAGGGTCTGATTCACAAAGGTAAACTTAGACTTCAGGTCTGAGTTTAACTTTGTGAATCGGGCCCTTAGACTTCAGGTCTAAACATGGTTTTCAGGTCTAAGTTTACCTTTGTGAATCGGGCACCTGTTGAGCTTTGGAAAAGCATTCCTTTTTTACGCTATAACTATTGTGGTGGCATGACATAATACTGACCATAACAATATTGATCACAAAAATATCATCATTCGATACATAAAGGAGCAAAACACTAATATTGACTATAAAAAATATTCCTGTAAAAAATATCGCAAATTTCCTAATATTGATAACAAAAATAATGAAATAAAAAATATTGTGATCACCTTAAATATATAGAACACCACCCAAATATCAAATACAATAATATTGAGTACCAGCATATTATTAATAATAAATGAAAAATGAAACTATATTTACATTTTCATTATACTACTATTTTTAAGTTACATAATCTACTAAATAAAAATAAATATTACAATTAATTTATTTGATTCATAAAAACAAGCTCAAAGAGTTCTATATATTTTACAAAATGAATCAAACTAACATTAAATTTAATACAAATATAACATTAAACCAAGCAATACAACAGCTCTAAAAAATAATTATGTATTCAAGGATTACATTAACTTAAATAAATATAAGTTACAAAATAAATACATATGTAACATTAAAACATAAAACACTAATAAGGGACCGATTACAATTCTGGCAGTCCAATTACTGCCAGATTCGCGTGGGCGCGGCGGTCTTCCACCGCCCGATTGCGACTTGGGCGGTGGAACCACCATAGGGCTGTCGCAAGGGAACCACTGTTCCCTGGAGGTGGTGCAGCAGTCCAGAGGCCACAATATGCTAGGCTGGACCACCTGTACACAAACCTTAATTTACAATTCCGACTCCAATCCAATCTACATTGCGGAAGGTGTTGGATTTTTAAAAGTGGTAATTTACTATTCATACTCTAATCCAGTGGTCTTCAAACCCTTTAATGCTGCGCCCCCAGTGAAAAAATAAAAATCATCGGGTCCCTCTCAGAATTTTTCACAATCATTCAATTAAATTGGCACAGTTCAAGTATGTCTCAACCTATTTAAGCATTGCAATTAAGTTCTTGTATTATTTTAAAAATGCAACCAAATACCTGATTGCCAAACATGCTATTCTGGTCAGGCAGACCTTACTAACATGTAAAAGTATTCACAGTGTGATTCTTAGAAATGGGGTTGGGGTGGGAGTTTTGAAGAATATTTGGAGTCCCTTCCCTTTTGACACATACTCCCAGCTAGGATATTTATGACAAAAGATGTTCTTGATGGCCCATAACAGGGCAGCACAGTGCAGCTCATTTTTGTCCACTTAAAACAAAGCACTGCAATCTGCATAATGCTTCTTTTGTCCAGAGCCTGCTGCCCCCCACACACAGGATCACTGAGGCCCCTCTAAAGGGGGCTCGCCCCCCAGGTTGAAGATCTCTGGTCTAATCTAAGCTACATTGCGGAAAACGTTGGACATTGAAATGGTTACATTTACTATTCCCACTCCAATCTAAGCTACATTGGGGAAAGTGTTAGACATTGAACGGGTAGATATACTATTCTCTTTCCAATCTAAGCTACAATGGGGAAGGTGTTGAATTTAACAGGTGTAGATTTACTATTCCCACTCCAATGCAACCTACTTAGGAGAAAGCACTCGACACTTAAGGGGTAAATATAGTATTCCCACTCTAATGCAACCCACATTGAGGAAAGGGTTGTACTTTAATGGCCTATTTTAACTACCCGTACTTTCAAGAAACCACCTAACAAATAAATCATTATTTTGAATAAATACACAACTTTTTAACTCTATTTATAATATAGCTAATTAAATTATATATAAATTATAAAATAATACTTTTTTTTACATTTGTTTAGAATGAAAATATATTTTAACTAATACAACATCAACATCACACCAAAAGAAAATTGCAAAATATTAATCATTATTTATTTTAATAAATGTTGCACATTTATGTTAAAAAAACAACAAAATCAAATTAAAACCATAATATATTTTTTTTCCAGAAATGTAAAAACGTAGGGGCAGATTTATGTTGCACTTGCGCCACTTTTGCGCCGCCGTTGCGTCACTTTTGTGATGCAGCAGCGGCGCAAATCCTGCGCCATGGTGCGGGGTATTTACAACGTGACGCATCTGGGAGATGCGTCACGTTGTAAAGCCCTGCGCCACATGTAGGCGTTCCAGGGCAGGTGGGGGCGTTCCGGCACAGGAACGCCTACTACAAGATTTCACTCAGTCACTTTTAGGCCCATGCTGCGTCAAAACCCTGCGCCTGCTTGAAGCAGGCGTAAGGATTGACGCAGCATTGTACAGATAGGGCCCCCCAGAGCATTGTTGGAGCTGCGTCGCGCTTGCGATACAACTCCAGCAATGCGCCACTTTTACGGCACAGATGCGTCACGCATCTGTGCCGTTTTTGCCCCATGGTGCGCTGCATTATAAATGCGGCGCATCCATGGTGGCGCAGCTGTGGCGCATAATAACTGGCGCATCCCTGCTGATATGCAGGGATGCGCCAGTTATTATAAATCTGCCCCGTAATGCTATATAAGCACAATTAAAAACATTTAAAAAATGTGAACATAGTTTATAAAAAAAATTATATACATTTTAGAATAATACTTTCAAATATTAAGTTACATTAAAAACAGGCATTTGCAAAGCAATAGGTCTAGCATTTGCAAGATTTTGAGCTATTGACATTGTAAATGACAATACCTTCTATTTCTGAGTTTTGAAAACCGACTAGAAGTAAAAAGTGCACATAAATAGGTCAAAGTTTAGAAAATGCGAGACCTATTGCATTGCAAATGCTTTTACTAAAGAAAAAAGTACATCTCATACAGGCTCTGTTTCTGAGAACAAGGCTTGGAATGTACATAATTTTGAGCCGCCCAAGGAGACATATGTTTTTTTGTTTTCCGGAGTTTTATATAGCGTGAACTTGACCTGAAGGTATCAGAGCGCTTTACATGAGCACCAGCTGCGTTACAGACTGACACATTCATTTTTTTTGTTAGGCACAGGGAGATTAAATGATTTGCCCAGAATCACTGGATGTTGAGGGAATCGAACCTGGTTCCACAGTGTCAAGGTCGATCGCTCTATCGGTAAGACCACATCCTCTCCCCTTAGAAGTATGGAAGGCCAGGTCAACGGACTATAGATTCAAATTAACAATATCAAATCACAATTGGGTGCAACCAGAAAGTGCGTAAGTCACTGAGCCATTAAGCCAACATCTCGAGGCCATTCAGCAGCTCACAGAGTGGACCATATGAGAAGCATACAGTGTTAGTTGTTTGATGTCTTCATTTTGAAGCTGTAAAGAGCAGCATGATTTGGACAGAAACATTCCCATCAACGGGTGAGTGCACCCTGCCGCCTCACTCCTCACAGTCCTGGGAGAGGGCACAGTCACGCTGCTAAGAGCTTCTCTGCCTCACACCTTGCTGCACAATCAGCTCATGCATGCCACACCCCTGCTTTGCACTGCATCACCAGCACGGTCTGCCAGTAGATAACCAGCCTGAACTCGCCCCAGCCGGTTGGCCCCACATTTGTGCTCCTTGTGCTGCCACTACTACTCACTTCCATTGGACGGCCTAGAGCATTTCATACGCTCATCACCTGTCCACTTCACCTGCCTGTGACCGTCATGGGGGACAATGAACATGCTGCTGCACTGGCCCATCCCCACTTCCAGCTTGCGGCTTCAGGCGTGTTTCTGCCATTTAGCGAATTGGAGGATCCGGCGACAGCTTCCCCTAGATGGAAAATCTGTATTGAGTGCCTCAATAATTATTTTGTCGCCACCCGGGAAACCAACGACGCTGGGGCGGCTACAGATTACCCATTTCGACCCCCAACTCAACTCAGACTTTGAACGTTTTAAGCTACGTCAAGCCCGCCAGAGAGAAGGGGAGTCGATGGATATGTTCTATGCCTGATTATTCGAACTCGCCAGCACGTGCACCGAAGATGATCAACCAAAAGAAATCAGGGCACAGCTCATCCAGGGGTGTCGAGACAAGACCCTGAGAGGCCTCATTCTACACCAGCCGAAGATCGCACTCGAAGATATCCTAATACTAGCGAGGTCCCATGACCTGTCTGCGGCCAGAGCGAATGAGATGAACCAAGCCCTCATCAAGCCCCAAGGGAAGACCGACACCATTAAGTCAGAGCGGGCAGATGCCCTCAGAACCAAGTCCAAGGGAGAGCCCTTTCGCAAGCAAAAACCTGAAACATCCAGCCGAGATGTCGGTATTGCGGACACGAGCCGCACGCGGCAAAAGACTGTCCCACGCAAGGGAAGACCTGCACCAACTGTGGGATACCCAACCATTTTGCCACCGTGTGCCGAAGAAGGAACAGAGGCCGAGATCACAGGAACCAAAGACCCCATCATGGGCGGTACGACAACTGTCGGCAGTAGAGGCGACACCACCTACAGAGGCCTCAAGGAGCAGCCGGAGATACCAAGGACCAATCGAGGAATCGTCAGAAGAAGAGGATGAAGAAGTATACCTGATATCTTTCACACGTGAGCTCAAGCGATGCCGGAGGCCACAGCCAACCTGCATGATCCACGGCGCTGGCACAGAAATAAAGGCAGTCATCAACACCGGAGCGATGGTGAATGTAATGGGCCTTCAACAATATCGACGTCTGCGCCCATGCCCACCGGTGACCCAGTCAAAAACAAAGATATATGCGTATGGAGCTGACCCACCACTCCCGTTGAAAGGGAAGATATCAGTCCCCATCAAAGCGGATGACCTGGAAGTCACGGCAACGATCCATGTGATCGACAGAGAGGGAGACACCCTACTGAGCAGTCACACAGCAGAAGACCTAGGTCTCATATCGTTTGCCAGGCGAGTCCAAACTCATCAAGTAGAAGAACTACTCGGCCAATTTCCCGAACTATTCCTTGGGCTAGCGTGCATCAAGTGTGACCCCATCAAGTTACACATCAACAAGACAGTCACCCCAGTTGCCTTACGACACTGAAGAATACCATTCCATCTAAGGCCACTGGTGGAGAAAGAACTAGAGATGGTCCTTGCGGAAAAACCGAAGCAGCCAGGAGCAATACGCCTCTGCATCGATATGAGACTACCTAATAAAGCCATCAAGCGAGAGCGTCACATCACACCAACGATGGACGACATCTTCACAGATGTCAACGGATCAAAGTGGTTCTCAAAAATTGATCTGAATGCAGGATACCACCAGCTACCACTGTCAGAAGAAAGCCGTTACATCACTACGTTCAGCACCCACCTAGGATTAAGGTACAAACGGCTCAACTTTGGAATATCCTCGGCGGCAGAAGTGTTCCAAAACACAATACGGGAGATGCTATCAGGTTTGCCAGGGGTATTAAACATCAGCGATGATATTTTGATTCACTCAGAAACTGCAGCCGATCACCACAAGCACCTCCGAAACACCTTGAAATGCCTAAGCGAGCACGGGGCAATGCTTCACAAAGACAAATGTCAGTTCTTCCAACCATCGCTGGAATTCTTTGGGTACGTGTTCAACCAGGAAGGCATCCAATTAGACCCGAGGAATCAAGAACGCCCCGCTCCGACAACACCCACCGAAGTGAGAAGCTTCCTAGGTATGGCCACATACTATGGGAGATTCATCCCAGGACCAGCAACCCGAGCAGAACCGCTCAGAGCCCTCACCCAGATGGATACCAAGTGGCAATGGGGTAAGAAAGAGGAAGAGGCGTTCCAAGGAATAAAAGACGCATTCCTGGAAGAAGCCACGCTGGCATACTTCGATCTGGCCAAGAAGACTGAAGTACTCGTTGATGCTAGCCCAGTAGGACTAGGGGCAGTACTGGCCCAAGAACATGAACCTGGCCGATGGGCGGCCCTAGCATTCGCCAGCAAGTCACTCACTTCCACTGAGATGAGATATGCTCAGATCGAGTGGGAGGCGCTAGCCATGAAGTGGGCCTATAGCCATTTTCATCTATATTTAACGGGACAGCCTTTCACCATGGTCACCGACCATTAGCCCCTCGTTCCTCTTTTCAAAGGGACTGCACCTCACCCCCACCCAGAATTGAACGATGGGCAGTCCAGCTACAGTCAAATGAGATGGAGGTAGTATACCGCCAAGGGGCCCAAAACCCTGCTGACTTCCTGTCAAGGCACCCTGTGCCGCAAGATATACAAGAGGACACCGAAGGGACCGGACAGTACATCCACATGGTATCGGCATCTGCATGTCCACAGACCATGACTCTTGACGACATTAAAGAAGCAGCCACAACAGACGCCGTGTATGTGCGAACTCTCCGAGCCGTCCAAGAAGGGTCATGGACGGATTACCTACGACAAGCCAACTCCTGGGCTGCGGAAGACAGGGAAAATCTCACAAAAATATGGCACTACGGAAGACGGAATCCTGCAGCGAAGGTCGAGGCTACTGATACCTCAAGCCCTGAAACACCGAGCGACTCAACTAGCTCACGGAGGCCATCAAGGAGCAACAAAGATTAAAGCACGAATGAGGGAAAAGTATGGTTTCCGGAACTAGAGAGAATGGTCGAAGATTTTGTCCGCCCCTGCCCGCTGTGCCAACTAACAAGCGCCCCGGAAAGGCCGACACAGATAATTACCGAAGAAGCTTGCACCGCCCCGTGGTCTAAAGCGAGTATAGACTTCGGAAGCATCCCCAGAGAGAATCACACTCTAGTGCTGGTAGATGCATTCCCCAAATACCCCCTGGTAGAACCGATAACATCAACTGCGTTCAGCCATGTAGGCCCTGTCCTGGAAAGAGTGTTCACCATGTTTGGATTTCCCCACGAGATCCGCAACATGGGATACATTATTGCCAGGTCACACCTCAATGCCCACAAGCAAATGGCGACGACGAAAGGTTTATGTGTACTTTAAACAAGATGTCCCGCATAGCCTTGGTAGAACAGGCCGATCCAGAGAAACGACTCCATGAGTTCCTAAGAGAATACAGAAACACCCCCCACTGCACCACGCAGAGGTGCCCTTGGCCGCTAATGCTACACGGTCCAAGGAGAGACCTTCTCCTCACCTGTCCAGGGTGGGTGTCGCCACCTCCAGAAGCTGAGGAAACACAGAACCGGAGGGCATATCAAAACAGGAGAGCAAGCACCCAACGCCATGCATTGCCATGAACACTCCGAACAGGAGCAACCGTTCTTCTTAAAGACTGCCGGCCGGGAGGGAAGTGTAGAACAAACTGCGAACCAGGTACCTGGAAGGTCGTTGCCAGCAACGGAACCATGGTAACTGCCCAAAAGGGAAGTGAAGAAGTGTCCCGGAACATCTCGTGGTTCAAAGAAGTCCCGGCTGAGTGTCCGACAGAACCGGTTGAGGACAGATCAATTGACCCAACCATCACAGCCCCAGATGATGCCAGTGGAGGATCAGGGAGCGACAGTGGTGCAAGGGAACCGGAAGTCAACATCTCGCCACCCACCTACCTGCCTCCAGGCGGAGGATCACCCGACAGCACACACCAACGAGGCGGCCCTCAGGGATATAATCTGCGGCCCAATCCTTGCCCGAATCAACGTCTGCGAGACTTCGCCTGCTGATTATGCCAGGACCAACGCTGATACACATTGTACAGGTATTCCGGAACTGTGGGCACATCACTAAGTCTTATTAAACTGTTCTTTTCAAAGACTGAGTTGGGAAGGGATGAAATGGTTAGCGAGCATGTCTATTGAGGTAGCACGCACGTCACCCGCAGGCCAGGCGTGGGCTGTGGAATCAATAAACGTAAGCGCTCGCTCAGGGGTGTAACTTTCTACACTACCACACTGAGTGTTGTGTGTGTCTTTCACACGCAGCGCCCGCATAAGTAGGCCATTGCGGCCGCCACACTGCCGCTAAGCGCACCACCACACTGTGGGCTGCACTTTTAAATAAGTCGCAACCATTAGTAAAGTGAAAGCAGAAGGGCGCCATTGCTATGCGCTCTGTCGTGCTTGCTTCGGCAAGACATGAATTAAATAGTGCTTTCTACCATCTAATGAAAGCTAGGGTGTAAGGACACACATAAGAGGGGCTGTCCTTATGGGAGGTAACAACTGAAGACAGGGAGGTTTTAAGGAGGGGCTAATAAGCCTATTAGCAAATCAAAAGCCAACATTTATACAGGACAGTAACAGCAGCCAATTAAAAAGATGGTGGAGAGTGGATGTAGCTTCAAATCCCTACCTCAATACAGCATGTCTCGAAGAGACAGCGCAAGCGCTGCCTAGGCGAGACCTAAAAATATATTATTAGTACTGCCTGAAGGTGGGTTTAAGTTGTCAACAGCATTAACAATTGGCACTCAAAAAGCTTCAGATACTGCAGAATGCAGCCACTGCCTCCTCAAAAAGCGACCTAAACACAAGTCAGTGTCTAACGCCCTATTGAAACTTTATTGGTTTCCTGTATAGAAAAGGGTTCTATTCAAGCCACTTTGCTTGGCACATAAGGCCTTGCATGGTGCGAGACCTGAATATCTTGCAAGTAAGTGAATTCAGGTGGTATCTACCACATAGAAGACTGAGATCTGCTGCCTTCTATTTAGTCTCTGTCCCCAGGATAAAGAAAGTTTCTTCGGGTGGCCGCAGCTTTGTATATACCACCTGCCAGCTATGGAATAAACTGCTGTTACATCTTAAAAGTGAATCTTTCTAGCTTCTGTAAACAGCTCAAGGCTTGGTTGTTTTCCTCAGCATTTTAACCCTTAAAGTTCCTAGTTTAGTTTGTCTCAGGTTCCTCTAGCCAAGACCCGGGGGGGGTCTTGGCTAGAGGACCCCACCCGGTATTTGTATGCTTTAGGAAATTCAAATATATTTATTGATTAATTTCATACCCACTTATACCTTTATGATTTAGAATAATTTACATCAAGAATTAATTTTAAATTGATGAGCCGGGACAACAGTGGAAGCATACATCTGGTTTAGTGTACATTTAGTAGTATCTCACAATATCGTATCCAAAAATATAATCTCACATAAATATTGCTTCTTCAATATCATTTACAAAAATACTGTCTAATTGGGTGTATTTGTAAAGAACATATACATAAATAAATATTGATATTTAATTCACTATATTCTGGTACCACACCATAAAATCACATGCAGAGCCTGATGCTGTTTACTGCAGCAGTTCCAAGCAGCCATCAGTAAACAGGTAGGCTGAGGTTGAAGGCAAGTATTGACATGGCTCAGTCTGCAGAAGGTAAGGTCTGTAATGTATGGATGGAGAAAAGAGTCAAAAGGAGATGAATGGAATAGAAAGAAGGCCATGAAGGAAGGTGTAAAGGATCTAAACTAAGCTCTTGGTGAAATAAATAGATGTTACTATCAAGTTGTCTGGTAGCCACACATTACTCATAAGTTACGACCCTGGGTCACAAGTTTTGCATTTTGGGGCAACATACTGGCTACGTTAGCAGAATCAGGGTCTCTATCACTCTTTTCCTGACAGTACTGTACTTGTTGATAGTAGCTGCATGATGGGGGGAAATGGAAATCTTGAGACTACTAGCTTGAACGACTATTTCCAAATCACCTTATATGAAATAAAATATATTTAAATGCAATCCTAGGATCAAAGCAAATGCTTCACACTGGGGCCATGACTTTAGAAGAGACTTATGACCCTACTATGCATAACATGACATGCCATGTTTCCTAACCATGGTGACATGGTGAAGAAAGTCTCAGCTAGAAAGGAGGACAAACCAGAAAAATGTAAAGGGTTAACTTCCAAATCAACGAGAAGATACATGGCTAAAAGTAAGATGCTGCAGCAAACGTCATTCCGACGCTGTGTAAAGTATTTATAAAGCATACAAACAGTAATAAAGTGAAAAAAACATCACAAGAATAATCCCAAACCAAATTAGGAAACTAGAGTAAATTCTAATAAATAAAAGATGCCAGAATAACAAAAATCCAATCAGTAGAATTGGAGATATGGAACTTTGAAGTTTTCAGTGAAAATAGCGCCTAAAAGCACAAAGCACCACTAGCAGTGATCTGTTCATACTAGACCATGAGAAAGTCACAAGTTCAGGCTGACCGCGCTAGAGCACGGGTCAGATACAGGGATCAGGTTAATTTGGCTGAAAAAGTTGCCTTTTCAGGCACTCAGAATTCCATGTGCAGTGCAGGAGGCCGCGAGGAGCTTGGAGAGCAGGCCGGGTGTTGCAGAGGGTCGTCTCTGTAGAGAAAAGATCTGGACGGGTGTTGCAGATGGTCATTGCTGGAGCTTTGCGTTGGTGGTCACCGCGGGATGTCCTTGGCATAGCACAAAGTGTAGATCTCGCGTTACCAGTCATCACTGGCCGTCGATGTAACGTGAAGAGTCAGGTTCACCGGAGCTTCGAATTGGCAGTCGTCACGGGCAGGAAAATGCCAGCTTTTTAAAAGTGGCATTCTCAGAATTGTGACTTAAAATCCGACTTAACATTTAAGGCCATTTTAAGTTACAATTTTTTAAACATGGCATATCTATCTGTTCACAATAGAAAGTTACCACTTATTAAATGTAATAAGGTAATAAGGTAACCCAGTGTTAGTCAATCGGAGGGATAGGCCTCACAATAATGAAAAATCTACTTTAGGAGGTTTTCACTTCCAGGACATGTAAAACTGAAGTACACATGTCATACTTCTTTAATACAACACATCCTGCTCCATGAGCCTTTGGGGCCTACCTTGGGGGTGACATATGTATTATTAACCCCTTGAGTGCCCCGCCCTTTCCACGCCCTGTGCCGGGCGTTTCATTAGCGGGCGGGGCTCATGACGAGATAGTCTCGTCATGGGCACAGCGCAACCGCGGCCCATGACGAGACCATCTCGTCATGGGCACTCAAGAGGTTAAGAAAGGTTTGGTCCTGGCATAAGGTTTATTTTGCCAGGTTGAAATGGCAGTTTAAGCTGCAATACAGACTACAGTGGCAGGCTTCTGACATATTTTAAAAGGCTTCTTTAGTGGGTGGAACAATGAGTGCTGCTGCCTACTAGTAGCATTTAATTTACAGGTTCTGGGTACATGTAGTAACATATACTAGGGACTTACAAGTAAATTATTAGTGCTGATCAGGTGTAGGCTAATTGTACCAGGTTTTATGGACCAAGCACAAGCACATGAGTCCTAATGTCAACACAAACGGGTTCAGCAACAGAAGGCACAAATCTGGGGAAGAACTGCAAAATAAAACAGCCAGGTCCACCAGAGAAGATATGGCCCACCATGTCCTTTCTGAGGTACTGCCATGCTAGATACCTATACTTTAGAGTCAAGTCTATCTTTAGTCACTGCTGTGATTGACATACCTAACATGCTTAGACCAATGTGAACCACAAGGGAAATTGATTCTGCCTCGTTGTTCTCTGGCTGTTAGTCTAAAACTTGACTGGATGGGTTAGCCATTCGATAAGTGTCTGATAAGGCAGGTGAAGCACAATCCCTGTGCCATATCTCATGGCACCTCATGTAGGAGCACACCACTATGCTGTAGGTGATCCATGGTGGGCTGAGGACCGGTGAAGATATAAACTGTGGTCAAAGATGAGTAAAGGAGCAATAATTAGCCCGATTGTACTAAGGATATTTCATCTATTGATTTTTCTCTGAAATCGAAAAACTGATAACATGCAATTAACAACTGAGTTTTACCTCTATAGATCGATTTAAAACGTTTACTTCCTTGCAAGGTTGAATTATGAATCCATAGATATTTTCATTTTATCTTCAAGAGAGTTCGAGAAAATTCAACACAGTTCAACAGATCCACTGATTTTGGTAACAGGAGTTTAGTAATCTGCTAAAAATTTAAATATTTTAAATAATGCTTTCCCTACCTTGATGCTTCTTGCATTTTATTTATAAAAAATATTTTTTTCTACAAAGGTGACCTCTATGCATTTCTTCCACCATGCAACTGATATCGTTTTTAAAAAATTTGGTGAGGCATTACATTAAGAACTCTCCATTTGTCTTAACTTATAAGTCATATTGCTTTACGCTTATAGGCTTACTGTTCTTTAATTCTTGAAAACTACCCAAATACTTGTCTTGGTAGCTTTTCAATGTTTGTATATATATCTCTCAAACATGTTATCAAGAGATGTTTTTGAGGTTGATTCTAAATTACTTAGGATTCTGTATTTAATAATATTGTGGTGCCTGTGGTTCCTCTCTTTGTATAGGGCCTGATGATGGAGAAGGATAGAACCCTGTGATCAAGCTAGCACATATTATATGAGGCTATATCCTCTACTATTCCAGCCCACTCCTATTGCTTTCTTGTGGGTGGGAGAGTTGACAAATGTTTGGAATCTTACATATCTAGAACTCTACCCATGCTTTTTGCTTCATCTTTTTAACTAACAAGTTACTTACCTTCGGTAAAGCCTTATCTGGTAGAGACTATATCTAGCTGCAGATTCTTTACCTGGTGAATTTCCCCAGGTGTCAGACTGGATCCAGAAGATTATTCTGCGCAGAAAGCGATGTTGCAGTACAAATATAAGCACCAATAAGGAATCTGTAGCTAGATATAGTCTCTACCAGATAAGACTTACTGAAGGTAACCAATGTCAAATGACAAAGTCCCGCAGGACCTGACTGCCCAGGCAGTAGTGTTTAGCAAGCGTGTGCAAGGAAGCCCACGTTGCAGGCTGACAGACGTTCAGTTCCGAGACTACGCAAGCCAATGCATTGCTCACAGCTTTAGCTCTGGTGGAATGAGCTCATTATCCTTGAGGAGGTTGCTTCTTGGCCAGCGCATAGCAAATTTTGATGAAGAGCATGACCCATCTGGAAATGGTCCGCCTCTGCACCACCCAATCTTTCTTTAATTTGATTTGATTTGATTTCGCAATTTTTAAAGCACAAACAAATGCCCGAATATACCCCACAAAGAGTTGGTCATCCACCCACAACTCTCGTGTGCAGTCAAGGTAGAATGACAACCCTCTTTTTGGGTCCAGAGTCCAGATGGTGGAGTCGCTATTCTTCTTTAGAGGGATGTGGATGAGCATAAAAGGTAGGCAAGATGATAGATTGACCTACATGAAAAGGGGTGACCAATTTTGGTAGAAAGGAGGCCCTGGTATAATGCACCACTTTGTCAGGGCATACTGAGGGGTAAGGTGGCTTAGATGATCAGGCCTGCGGCTCACTCCCTCTACGGGCAGATGTAATTGCCACAAGGAAGGCTGTTTTCAGTGTGAGCCGCCTGAGGGGACAATTGTGTAGAGGTTCGAAAAGAGCGCACGTCAAAAAAGTACAAATCAAATTAACAGTCCCACTGAGGCATAATAAATGGGGAAGCAGAGAAAGGCTGAGTGAGACCTTTGAGAAACCTATGTACAATAGGGAACTTGAACAAATAGGGTTGGTCAGGCAACCGCAAGAAAGCAGAAATGGAAGATAAACAGCCCTTAAGAGTGCCCATAGCAGGGCCCTGCTGGGCAAGAGAAAGAATAAAAAACAGAACTTCAGAAAGAGGGTCAGAAAGGGGATTAACAGATGTTTCTGCACGCCATGCCACAAATTCTTTCAAACAGCAGGTGTACACCATGGTGGTGGAGGGACACCTGGCTGATAAGAAGGTCAAAAGCTGTCAACTGTCGCCGCTCAATCTCCATGCACGAAGGCGGAGAGTGGACAGGTTAGGGTGGAGGACCATCCCCTGCTGCTACGACAAAAGATCATCCCGAAGGGGCAGCCTGATCGGAGGATCGAAGGCCATGCTCAGATGCTCAGGATACCAGACTCTCCGAGCTCAGTCAGGAGCCACAAGGACAACTTGGGCCCGGTCATTCTTGATCTTCTTGAGAACTCGGGGGAGGAGTGGTATGGGCGGAAAGGCGTACAGGAGGCCTGAGCTCCACTAGAGACGAAAAGCTTCTCTGAGCGAGTGCCGCTTCAAAACCTCCAGTGTGTAAAATTGCTGACATAGCGCGAAGGTGAGCCTATCTAACCAAGGCCCTCCCCATCTGCTGAAAGGGACCACTCGTGATCCTCTAGGCATCTTTGTCTGAGTTTGTCTGCTCTGGGGTTCAGAGACCATGCCTGGTGTTGAACCACCAGGTATGTGCCCTGCTGTTCTAGCCCTGTCCAGAGGTGCAGGACCTCTTGACAAAGGGTCCACAAACCCACCATACCCTGTTTGCTGCAGCACCGCATGGCAATGATGTTGTCCCTGAACACTTCCACTAGCCTTCCTTTGGTCAGGCGGACCACACAGAGTTCCAGCAGGTTGATGTGGAGTCCGGATTCCGCCAGAGTCCAGAGTCCTCTGATCTCCACCTCTCCCAGCTAGCTGCCCCATCCCAGGAGTGATGCATCTGTCACTACTGCGAAATCTGGTTGCCTCTGACCCAATCGTGGTTTGTTAGCCACCATTGCAGATCTTTTGCAATTCCCTCTAAAACCTGGACAGGTCAGAGAGATTCCCCTGATTCTGCGCTCACTGGAGCTTCAGGTCCCACTGCAGAGCCTGCATATGCCATCTGGCATGTGTCACCAGTGGTATACAGGAGGCCATGAGGCACTGCAGGCTTAGAGTCAGTCTTACTGAAACCAAGGATAGAGGCTGAAATATCGGTATTGCCCTTACGGGTGAGTAGTCGCGCTTAACAAACTCCTGATTGATTGATTGATAGCCTGAATATACTGGACTCACAGCTCAGGAGGTTAAGCCCAAAACGGCACTGTGTCCAGAACAGCTCTGATGAAAGGAAGCATCTGAGAGGGAGTCAGGTGTGACTTTGGCATGTTGATAGTAAACCCCAGTCAGTGCAGAAGGTTTGCCGTAGTCTTTACGTGGGAGAGGACAGCCTGGGGTGAGCCCGCCTTCAGCAGCCAGGTATTGAGGTAGGCTAAGACTGCCCCCCCCCCCGACCTCCGCAGATGAGCTTCAACCACCGCCATCAGCTTGGTGAACACCTGAGGAGTGCTGGTAAGGCCAAAAGGAAGCACAGTGAACTGAAAGTGCTGGTGTCCTACCGCAAACTGCAGATAGCGTCAGTGGGCAGGCAGGAGGATAGGACGAAGGCCCTTGTCCTTTTTGGAAACCAGAAAGTAGCGGGAATAACAACCACTGCCTATGTCTGGCACCGGAACCCTCTCTATGGCTCCCTTGGACAATCGAGATGTCACCTCCGTGTTTAGAACTGACAAATGATCCTCCGTCAGCTGATCTTGAGATGGTGGCATGGTAGGAGGAGTAGTGTTGAAGGGGAGAGAGTAGCCCCATCGGACAATCTGCAAAACCCACCCGTCTGATGTTATGGACACCCAGTGGGGCAGGTGATGGCGAATCCTACTGCCAACTGGGTGCCCATGGTAGTAATGGGGTAGACTAGGAGAGTTTGGAGATGGTTGCAGTAGGGGGGAGGCGGACTGACCAGGCTGCTGGCCATCTAACCCAAGAGGTCAATGGGTAATTACCCTTGCCCACTCAGAGGCTGGGGAGAATGCACGGTATGGTGGCTGGGCGGGAATTAGCGGAGCTGGAAGCCCCTTACAATAGCCACAAAAGAAGCGAAAGGCAGATTGAGGTGAACAGGGGGCAACAGAGAGGTCTAAGGACCTGGCCATAGCATGAGAATCCTTAAAGCACTCAAGCACTGAATCTTCCTTGTCTCCAAAGAAACAGGTGCCATCAAAGGGCGTGTCCATAAGGGAATCTTGGACATCCCCTCAGCCAGGCGTGGCGCCTAAGGGCCAATGTTTGGAAAAACACTCTGCACAGTGAGTCGGTCAGGTCAAGTCTGCATCGAATAGTGAACTTTGCTGGGTCTCTCCCATTGGTGACAGCTTGGGAAAATACAGCCCGGGGCCTCCTCTGGGACCTTTGGCAGCACTTGTGCAACCGTATCCCACAAAGTGTGGGAATAACAGCCCAAAAGGCATGTAGTGTTCTCGGATTGCAATGCAAGGGTGGCGGAAGAAAACATCTTCTACCCAAGTGAATCCAGCCTCTTGAATTCCCTATCCGGGGGAGCGGTAGGGAAAGTGCCTTGGGACATGAAGGCTTGGACCACCAAGCTCTCAGGGGTGTTGCATGAGGAGAAGTGGGGCATTTGAGACAGGCAATCATCCTATCCACAGGAGCCCCTGTATTGGGTTTGGACCAGGAACCCAACAGGACGTCAGTAAGGGCATCACTGAATGGGAATAAAGGTTCCGTTGTGGACACTCCTGGTTGCAGCATCAAGGACCTCAGCCACCCTTCGCACCACCACTGCGTAAGAAGCTCCCTCCTCTTTAGCCACAGTAGGGGGAGAAAGCAAACCAGCATCTGGAGACATATCCAGGCCGCTGGCCTCATCCAGGTCCTCACACCAGTACGCACTTGGTTCTTCCTCATAGGGATGGTATTCGTAAAGGAGACAGTACCCCTCCCAGTCTTCCCCGAGGTCTAGTCAATGTATTTAAGGCTCAGGCCCTGATCTAGGAGGTACAGCTACTGCTGGGGTTGGTCGACACCCCTCCAGCTCGTTGTCAGAGTTGGGGATGACAAAGGGGAAGGCGCTGCTGGGGGGGCACCAGTGGCGCTGGGAGCATTAGCATCGGGACCAGGGTCTAGATGGCACTGCCAGTGCTGGTCCGTATCCAAGAATGGATCCCTGGGGCCTCACCTGAACCAGGGCCAATGCAGGCAGCGTGGAACCAGATGGGGCCCCTTCCAACCCCGCAGGGCTCAAAGGCACATCAACGAGGTTGGGCAGGCCAAATATGAGGAACATGGCCCCTAAGAACTCTTTCAATTTGACTGGAGTCGCTCCAGCCTTTGGAAATTCAGGGAGGTGCAGAGTCATCCCAGACGCAGGTTGTGGGACCTAGGCCTAGGACACAGAGGCTCCCTCATCTGGTCAGACAAGGAGAAGTTGAAGAGCGCTTTGACTTCTTGCTCTTCTTTTTGTGCCTCCTACATGAGTGCCCCCAGGACTTCAAATGGGACGAGGAGGGCTTCAGGCTCTGCGAACGATACCAGGACCTTCCCCTCAACTGGGATCTAGTCTTCTGCGGTGTTGCATGCCGGGCCACTAGCAGCTTCAGGGACCACTCCCTCAAAGCCTTCAGGGCCATGGCCCAGCAATAGTAGCATGAATTGGTGTTGTGTTTGCGCTCCAGACACCAAAGACACACGAGGTGTGGGTCCGTCACCGACATTGGTCAGTGGCAGGTGCCGCAGGGCTTAAAACCTGACTTGCACAAAGACATCCTTGACACACCAGGCAATAAACCTAAAAAATATTTGGCAAAACATCCAAAAATGTCTGTCCAAAAACAACAGGGGGGTAGATCTTCTCCGGATCAGCGCTGGCTGGCGCGGAAAGAAAAGAACTGGTGTCAGCACGCCTGGGTGGTGCCCATTTTGGCACAGCAATGCCACTTCAAGCGTAAACGACACAGACGATGACGACAACGGACAAGGACCCGATCGATGCTACCTACTGACACACAGGGGTACTGCTCATGAAAAATCTTCCGAATCTTGTCTGACTCCTGGGGAAACTCACAAAGTAAGGAATCTCGGCTACAATTCTCTATCAGATCTCTCTATAGTGTAAACTAAAGTCCCCTAGAATGAATCTATAAGAAATAATTGGCTGCAAAATTACCATCCAGACCCCAGCAAAGGTAACAAGGTGAATTTGGATGCTGCTCTAAAAATCATGTTATGCAATGGTGCTGTGATGTATGGTGATTATCAGAGCCAGGGAAATTTCTAAGCAATTTGTTCAAAGAGAAATTTTGTAATGCTTTCCTGAAACGAGTCAAAGAAGAAAATGACGGAGGATGAAGTGGTATAAGTGACTGCTTGACCCAAGAAGTTCCACCCTCACTGGCGGGTCAACGTGAATTCACGATTGAGTTGATTCAATGAAGAAGAGAGATGTGCTCTAAGAGGACGGTAAGGCAGGAAGGAGGTGCAGTTGAAGAAGCATGAGAGTACAAATGTCTATGCAAGGTGCAAAATAATTAAACATGATATACTCCTTGGTTGGAACCTATGAAGGGTAACCAAGAGAGGGCAATCATAAGGGAACCAATCTGCTCCTGTCACTAAACTTGCTGCTTCATTCTAAAGGCACTGAATCGATTTTAATAAGCATTTTGTAAGATTGAAATAAACAGCAATTGCATCATCGAAACACAAACCAATAATTGTTTTAACATTGAGTCTTCTTTCCTCATCACTTACAAAATGAATAATCATTCTCAATGTTGCAGATGTGCAACAAGTCACTAATGAAAAGATCTGGGCAATCATAGTAAGCTTGGAGTCGAATTTGACTCATACATTGCACATTGTGTCAACAGAAGTAGGAAGATTACTCATCTCACTTGGCCAATAGGATTTCGTGCACCAAGTGGCATTTACTGCCATCACCTTCATTGAGTCTGTGTTAAATTTGAACCAATGGCTGCCCATCCACTCTCAGTCAGAACTCATGCCTTGGTATAAATGTGCTACGCAAACTGGGGTGGCACGGTGAGCAAAAGAACGATGGATTCCACCCAGATCTCTTGACTAGGGGTGAATGTATGATTTATTCAGCATTCCATCCATCATTTGTTTGCTTAGCACTTTTCACCCTAAGTGGGATGGGTATGCCCAGACGTGGGTCCCTTGGTCACTGTGCCACTGGATTCAAGCTAGCCTGGCTGATAAAGGGTAATACCCAGAAACCGGTCACAGGGTGCTTGTTTCTGGTCCAGGGAGGACCTGGCTTGGCAGTTCGGTCTGGACTGTTCCCATGAGACACTGGGTCAAGACTGGTTTGCAAATGGCTGGGTCTAAACTGGGGTGGCATGGTGAGCAAAAGAACGATGGATTTCACCCAGATCTCTTGACTGGGGGTGAATGTATGATTTATTCAGCATTCCGTCTATCATTTGTTTACGTAGCACTTTTCACCCTGGAATGGGTATGCCCAGACGTGGGTCCCTTGCTCTCTGTGCCACTGGATTCAACCTAGCCTGACTGATGAAGGGTAATATCCCGAAACCGGTCCCAGGATGCTTGTTTCCGGTGATGGAGCAAGGTTTCGTATAAAAAGAAACTTGCTTGTATGCAATCCTCTCGAATAACCTGTAACATTATAACCAACCTGTTTGTGAGTACTAATTTTACATTACATTTTACATAATTGTATCAAGGGGAAGCTTTTCTATGTGCTTTACTAATAAGTATCTGAGTGTCCTTAAAATGGCCACCAAAAACCCGGTAACTCTTCTGAGCATGCGTCTACTGCATCTACGTATTATGACGTCTCCTCTAGCTTGGTGGGAAATCTTTGCAGCTGCGTAATAGCTTTTAACATGGTTGCTCGAAAACCTCGCATTAACGCACATGCTGTGCTGAAACTAACCTATGCAAGTTTTACTAAGCCATTAATGCAAAAGAAATACTAAGTAAATGGGGTTAGAGTAGAAGTAAGTGGTATACAGTGAATTCATTTAATTTTGTATTCTAACATGTTCTTCTCTGACTTTATTAATAGCTCGCATTTGGGCCTTGGAGGATGACCGATGTCCTTATCCTTTGTGTCAACTACGCATGTGTGCAACCTCCTTGTTCTGAAACTAATTAAAATCATTAAATGGCTGCCAATCCATGTGCTCAACAAGGACATGGGAAGATCAACTCCTGACCCTACGAGAGGAAGAAGATGAAACATTGTAGTACAGATTTATCGATCCACATATGAAATGCTTGTGGGAATAAAGCTTGTGGGTATTAAAATTAAGGGGCGGGGAATTAGACAATAGAACCAAAGAAGATTATTGCACTTAGTATGGTGTGATGTCCTCACCCCATTGCTTGGCCCAATCAAATTGAGGGGTGTACATGTAATTGAAACATTTGGGGGTGGATCATACATTTGAATTGGTATAACAGAGGTAAGTTCTAGTTAGTTAGACACACTTGACCCACTTGATGCCGATGGTATGCTGAGATGCTGCCCGATTTGCTGCAATCTGATTGAAGAATCCAACACTAGGGAAAGATCGCGGAACAACCGAGGAGGCACATCTAGGAAGGGGTCCGGACGAGCCCGAGCCGGAGAGACTAGCCCCAGAGAGGGGTGTAATGCTGGCGTTACACTAGAAGAGGTCACCTTCCCGGTACTGAACCTGTCCTGAATCCTTGATACTCAGATGTCTAGGTCCTCACACCATTCTAGGTAAATATAGTTCTATGGGGTTGTGCTTCGCATTTTGCTCTCTGTTCTTTCTCTCCTCAGGTACTTTCATCACATGAGATTAATTAATGTGAATTGAATTATAAACTAACTGAACTACTTTTCCTGATGGAGAATCTTAATGTATCTACGTGTATTTTGATTTGACTCACAAAATTATTAATTCAGATAAACCTTTAAAACTCCTACTGAGTCTGTGGTTCTTTGAATAAATGTACTGTTCTTTACTATTATTGTTTCCTCTATTCTAATCTACTACTAGATCTTTCGACATGTACATTTACTTAGGAGACAGGGTTGGTAAGAATACTGGTATAAAAGGTCTCTAAGGTAAATCAAATTGATGACCAGTGGACATTTGCTAGCTCATTGAATGTATGAATGTATATGGGCCCAAATGAGTGTTGTGTGTATGTATGTATAGAGCTGGTAAACTCCACTTGAAACAGTTTTTCTTGGTAGCAGAGGCATGGTTAGTATAGTTAGTTATGTGAGGATTGTGTTTGAAATATTGAATTATTGATTTACGTTTTAACCAAAAACCCGTTATGTATTGTTTTATGTTGTCTGGAAATTCCCAGGAATATTGAATAGCGGGTGTTAAATGGAAGCCACACTGCAGTGAGGTTATTGGTCTGGATCGAGAAAGTGCTGAAAGTTATGCAGGACTAGAAGCACTATGTTAGGAAATAATTTCTTGCATGTTAGTGAGAGTATTTGATAGCGAGGAGTTCGCTGGTGAAAATTTGGTATTATATCACCTAGAAAGGGTAATACTGAAGGAGTAACAGGTTCTCTGATGCTTGTGTGAAGAGTAAGCGGAAAGGTTTTACTCGTAGTGTATGAAGAGTAAGCGGAAGGGTTTTACTTGCAGTAAAAGAAATTCTACTATTCTTCGAATTAGTGGGTCAGACACAATAGCGAATGTTTATATGTTATTTAATTAATGAAAATTGTGTGAATATCGTGAGAAAATAAGTTTTCGCATTACCTTGTAAAGGAGGGGTCAGTTGAGGGTGCTGCACTGACGTCACTAAGAGCCACGCTGGGATTGGTTGAAACAGCGGGCATGTAGTTAATGCGAAATTGTAAAGGAGGGGTCAGTAGTAAGGAGTGATACTGATGTCACAGAAAAGCTGCGCAAGCATTGGCTGCACAAGCATTGGCTGAGCAAGCAAACAGAGTAGAAGTTGATTGGTCTTTAGACTAGAAAACGCGTTGGTATTGGAGAATTTTAGAATTAAAGCAAGCGTCTGATTGGTCATTAAAATAGAAGCCCCAAGAATATTATTAGATAGTGGAGTTTGCATGTATGATCCTACATTAACTGGGGCTCGTCCAGATAGAAGATGTATAGGGTTTGCTTACGAACAGTACCTTAATAAGCACAAGCACGCAATGAACGGAGAAAAAAGAAAAATGCCATTCATGCAAAAAGTCAAGAATTATTTTAAAAAGGACAAACCCATTAGAAGTAGAGAAGGGATTCTCATTCCTTCTCCTAATACGCCTGCATCATACATGATGGTGGAAAGAGGCTACCTGTGTATGGTTAGAAAATTGGGTAGAATACACAAAAGATGATGGAATATTAGCATTTCCTGAGTACGGAAGCTTTAATGGAAGAATATTGTACAATTTAAGAACACGAATGAATGAATTAGAACCCAGACCTAGATTGACCCAGTATGAGGCTTTAGAAGAATGGGAAATGGAAGCCTTTGAACGTGAAAGGCCACGAAGTAACAGGACCTTAAGCAAATATTATCCGAAATTTCCCCAAGAGACTAGAGATAGTCAAATGAAACAATGGAGACAGGCCATGGTGGCAGAAGGTTTATCTACTATGTTAATATCAGAAGAGCAGATGGGAGGTAAATATACAGAAAGAAACCGAAGAAGGGTATTTAGAAGACGTATTGATGAAAAGTCCTCCACCTTATAATGAAGGATTTGATAGAATGACCCCTAGTGTCCCAATGGTAAGACCACCTTTGCTTCCACAAATAGTACATGACACAGCAAACAGGGTACTTCAAGAAAAGGAAAGGGAAGCAATAAATAAGAATAGAGATGAATTGATCCAGAAAATAACTCAGATGAACACACATCCTGATGCATTGACTATACCAGTTACCATAGGTCCAGTAGTCCCATTGTATGGTGAAAAGTCAAACTGTTCTAAAGTTCCTGTAATGCCTACCCCAGGCATAGAACATAGAAAAGAAAAGATGATAGTAGATAACCAAGCAAGTCAATGTGAATCAGTAATATCATGAATGGATTTGCCCATAAGAGAGCCAATGAGGGAAACCCCGAAGAGAAATGTGCCCAGTTGTTCGAAGGAAGTTAGACTAGAAACCTCAACAGGAACTAGAAGTGCCACAATAGTAACCCCAGAAGATATGGAGATATGGTCTCAAGAAATAGAGAAACCAAAGTCACAGCCAAAATTATTAGACATTTTTAAATTACAAGTAGAATTGGAAGAAATGGTTACTGGAAATGTGGGTCTAGACAGATTAAACACGTACAGTGAAGAAAGAATTATTGTTCATTTGTAGAAGCATTACACGAAATACAAAAACATTCCATGAAAAACTGACAAATTTGGCATCTGAAATGGGAATTGACATAGGGAAGTCAAAGGTGTTGCAGAAACCATATAGAGCAGAATTTTCTGATAAGGATTTGGAAAACATGAATGTGTCTGGAAGAAAATTACAGATCAGGGAGTTGTTATTTCTGCTACAAAAATGGGGAGATCTTGAAAGATGAAAAGTTAGGTGGGCAAAGAAAAAGGAAGAAGCACAGGTAAATTGAACGACATCTGAATATGCCATGAGAGAAACAGAAAAGGCTAAGTGGTTGTATCCGATGAGGAAAGTACTAGTAGGGGGGGGGTACGTACATGTACCATGGACTAGACAGGCTAATTTGTCATTTACGAATGATTTCCCAAAATTGAGAGGGAAACCAGTGGAGTGGTACAGACAAGTTGAGAGGTTTGTGAAAGTTTCAAAAGTTTTGTTAAAGGATCTGGATGGTCTGTTTGACATAGTAGTACCTGCGGATTTGTGGGCAGAGTGTAAAATTACTATAGATTGGCCTAGTGAGGAATATCCAAGAGATTAAAAACAGGAGCCCCGTCAGAAGATATAATGAAAAAATATCATCAAGTAATCACTTTTCTGAAGAGTAAAATTCCCCCGAAAGAAACTGATTGGGTAAAAATTGATAGAAGAACCCAAGAAAAGAACGAGTCTGTACATGCCTACTACGAACATCTTTTACAGGTGTTTAAACATTATAGTGGGTTTGAAAGTTTAGAGAACAAGGACATGACTCATTTTGTATATTGATTTGTCAAAGGGTTAAGACTGGATATATCACAAATGATTAAGCAGCACATGTTGGCAATCAAAGCTCATTGATGAGAATCTAAAATATGCCAAATATTGTGGGGATGAGATTGATAACGAACGAAAAGCCTTAGAAGAAAAGGTAATGTGGGCTTAAGTAAAGTTAGCTGAACAGCAAGAGCTTCAATTAAATAAACAGTCAGAAAATCAAGGAAGAGCACAAGGTCAAGGTGACAATAATGGGGGAAAACCACGGGGGAGGTTGAATCGGGAAGAGGCAAAGAAAAGATTTCCCTGTCTCGGGTGCGGGAACTTGGGGCATTGGAAAAACGAGTGTAAAGTCGTACAAGTTATTAATGGCCCGAATCAAAATTTAAATCCACAGACGCAGAATGAGGTGTTAATGAGTCATCAGCAACAGGGTATAGATCTTCAGAGTCAATTGCCACCTGCCCCTATGTCAAATTTTGTGACTCAAGCCAAGTACAGTGTGGACACTGGATTTCTAGAAGAAAGTGGTAAGAACATTTTTGTAATATCACAGTTTCTTTTGCAGGATCCACTAATTGATTATGAGCAGGAATGACGGTGCCTGAGGGGGAGGAAGGGGAGTGCGTAATTGGCGCATCCCTACCGGTAGATCAGTCAGGTCCATACGTAGAAGGTAAAGTAGAAGGAAATGATATCACTTTCTTGTTGGATACTGGTGCTACCAGGTCTACTGTGAGAACAGCAGACATTCCTAACCTGCCCCTCTTGGGTGAAGACATCCAAGTCGTAGGTGTTTCGAACAAACGGATTAGAACTACGATCACAGAACCAAGGGAGGTGCGAATTGGAAATTTTAAAGAAATGCATACATTCGTGGTATGTGTGTCAGGGCCTCCAAACAAGTTACAGTTTTACTGCACAGGAGCAGAAGGCGATAGGTCCCAACCTGTTAGGTTCTTAGGTCCGTCACAGGTAAGTTCCAAGGGGGGAAAGGGGAAGGGACATAGAAGAGACTGCTCCAAGATCTGCCTGTCAGCTTCGTTACTTCTCCTTCTTTTTCTTCTTACAGGTCTGTCAATTAGTTACATTACAGTTTGAACTTACTTTAAACTAGACAACAGTTCTTTTCTTCTTAATTTACATACATTTTTTATCTTACCAGAATGCCTTGGGAGCTCGCTACTCTTCTTACTTCTCTAATTCTATTTAGCCTGAATGAGAAGTCTTCACTCTACGCTCTTCCCTTAGTTTTCTGGGTTGTACTGTTCTGGGCCGTTCTTAATTCCTTACATGAGAAAGAGAATACAGTAAGCATTTGCATGTCAACAGACATTCAGTATATGTGTGTGTCTTCCCTTTATTCCTGTTACATACTGGGTAGAAGCGTGAGTGAGGAATTAAACTGGGGTTCTGGTTGTGCCTATGTGGGCCTGGAAACCTTCTTCTAGGCAGTGTTGAGGTGACTGTTATTTTCGTTGATTCAGCTGGACGATAGTGATGGACTTCACCAGTTACTTCTATTACTAATCTGGAACCAATTATCAGTAACTTCTACATTTGGGAGGACTGGGAGCGGACGTATAGGATTCGGGACGCATCCACCACATGTCATAAGGAGACGAAACTGTGGATTCCCTCCGACCCTTCCCCCATGGGATAAGTTGTCCATTAAATTAGGGCTTCACCATTGGAAGCAGTTTAAAACAGTGAAGTGGGACCTACGCCACACTCACACAGTGGTAACATCTTACCAACATTTGGTAAGAACGGAGCCCCTTTCTTACTACTAGGTCCTGATGAATGCCATGGACCCTATTGGGCCGCTTTGGCAGAAACATGTCGACCATTCACTAGACGGTTAGGGGACACTAACTACCCCAATCACGGTCCCATATATTTTAATATCATATAGTTTTCATTCACATTAAACAAACACTCCTGACTACTATAATGATTTTTAACCCCACTCACATATTCACGGGCCCCCACTTAGTCATTTAGAAGTGCATCCTTGTCGTCAAGTGTATGCCCGCCCTCCATCAAACGAAGGTTTTGGAGGGCGAGGACTGGTCAATGATGAAGCATGACACCAGGTGGTGTGTGAGACCAGTCCGTAACTTTTTGTGAGATGCCCACACTCACGACGTTCTTGTAACTCGCTTGGGTTATCACACTAGGAGCAGCTCTTTTGTGGTAAACGATTGATTTAAGAGTCATTCCTTTTATTTTTACTTAAAATGGTTCCTTTGTGCCCTTATGCTTGAGGAGTTAAGGAATTACTCTTTCGCACGCTTCCCTTCGTAACTGTCAAGAGGATTGCACTATTCTTGACGAGACACGAAGGAACTTTCAGCCCTCTAGGTGAGCTCAGGCGTTGTTCCAGAGTAAACTCTGATTGACCTTTTAGCAACTACGGAGGAGTTGAAGAGTTATCCTCTGTACTCTTCAATCCTTGCCTCAGAAAGAAATGTTTTTGCCTCTGAAGGAAGACGCGGCGCTTGAGCTAATGCGCCCGCGTCTACCAACACTCCGGAGTTGACGAGGCTCGAGGGAAAGCCTTGAACAATTATTTTAACAACGCGGCGCTTGAAATGACGCGCCCGCGTTGACAGTCGTTTCGGAATTAGCTTTTTCTTGGAGAAATGTTACGCTCGTATTTTACTGACGCGGCGCTTGAATGAATGCGCACGGCTGCTCGAAAACCTTGCATTAATGCACATGCCGTGCTGAAACTAACCTATGCAAGTTTTACTAAGCCTTTAATGCAAAAGAAATACTAAGTAAATGGGCTTAGGGTAGAAGTAAGTGGTATACAGTGAATTCATTTAATTTTGTATTCTAACATGCTCTTCTCTGACTTTAATAATAGCTCGCATTTGGGCCTTGGAGGGTGACCGATGTCCTTATCCTTTGTGTCAACTACGCATGCGTGCAACCTCCTTGTTCTGAAACGAATAAAAATCATTGAATGGCTGCCAATTCATGTGCTCAACAAGGACATGGGAAGATCAACTCCTGACCCTACGAGAGGAAGAAGATGAAACATTGTATTACAGATTTATCGATCCACATATGAAATGCTTGTGGGAATAAAGCTTGTGGGTATTAAAATTAAGGGGTGGGGAATTAGACAATAGATCCAAAGAAGATTATTGCACTTAGTATGGTGTGATGTCCTCACCCCATTGCCTGGCCCAATTAAATTGAGGGGTGTACATGGAATTGAAACATTTGGGGGTGGATCATACATTTGGATTGGTATAACAGAGGTAAGTTCTAGTTAGTTAGACACACTTGACCCACTTGATGCCGATGCTATGCTGAGATGCTGCCCAATTTTCTGCAATCTGATTGAAGAATCCAACACTAGGGAAAGATCGCGGAACAACCGAGGAGGCACATCTAGGAAGGGGTCCGGACGAGCCTGAGCCGGCGAGACTAGCCCCAGAGAGGGGTGTAATGCTGGCGTTACACTAGAATAGGTCACCTTCCCGGTCCTGAACCTGTCCTGAATCCTTGATACTCTGATGTCTTTGTCCTCACACCATTCTAGGTAAATACAGTTCTGTGGGTTTGTGCTTCGCGTTTTGTTCTCTGTTCTTTCTCTCCTCAGGTACTGTCATCACATGAGATTAATTAATGTGAATTGAATTATAAACTAACTGAGCTACTTTTCCTGATGGAGTATCTTAATGTGTCTACGTGTATTTTGATTTGACTCACAAAATTATGAATTCAGATAAACCTTTAAATATGAGTCTGTGGTTCTTTGAAAAAAGTTAATGTACTGATATTTACTGTTATTGTTTCCTCCCTATTCTAATCTACTACTAGATCTTTCGACATGTACATTTACTTAGGAGACAGGGTTGGTAAGAATACTGGTATAAAAGGTCTCTAAGGTAAATCAAATTGATGATCAGCGGACATTTGCTAGCTCATTGAATGTATGAATATATATGGGCCCAAATGAGTGTTGTGTGTATGTATGTATAGAGCTGGTAAACTCCGCTGCATCACCGGTCCAGGGAGGACCTGGCTTGGCAGTTCGGTCTGGACTGGTCCCATGAGGCACAGGGTCAAGGCTGATTTTCATATGGCCGGGTCTGGGGTGGCATGGTGAGCAAAAGAACAATGGATTTCACCCAGATCTCTTGACTGAGAGTGAATGTATGATTTATTCAGCATTCCGCCCCAGTTTAGACATGGCCATATGCAAATCAGTCTTGACCCTGTGCCTCATGGGAACAGTCCAGCCCGAACTGCCAATTCCGGTCCAGGGAAGACATGGCTTGGCAGTTCGGGCTGGACTGTTCCCATGAGGCACAGGGTCAAGACTAATTTGCATATGGCCATGTCTAAACTGGGGTGGTGTAGTGGGCAAAAGAACGATGGATTTAACCCAGATCTCTTGACTGGGGGAGAATGTATGCATTGTCAGCATTCCGTCCATCATTTGTTTGTTGTAACGCTTTTCGCCCTAAGTGGGATGGGTATTTCCAGACGTGGGACCCATGCTCACTACGCCATTGGAGTCAAGCTATCCTGGCTGATGACGGCTGATAGCCAGAAACCAGTCCTAGGATGCTTGATTCTGGTCCAGGGAAGACATGGCTTGGCAGTTCGGGCTGGACTGTTCCCATGAGGCACAGGGTCAAGACTGATTTGCATATGGCCATGTCTAAACTGGGGTGGTGTAGTGGGCAAAAGAACAATGGATTTAACCCAGATCTCTTGACTGGGGGAGAATGTCTGCATTGTCAGCATTCCGTCCATCATTTGTTTGTTGTAACGCTTTTCGCCCTAAGTGGGATGGGTATTCCCAGACGTGGGACCCATGCTCACTACGCCACTGGAGTCAAGCTATCCTGGCTGATGACGGCTAATAGCCAGAAACCGGTCCTAGGACGCTTGATTCCGGTCCAGGGAAGACATGGCTTGGCAGTTCGGGCTGGACTGTTCCCATGAGGCACAGGGTCAAGACTGATTTGCATATGGCCATGTCTAAACTGGGGTGGTGTAGTGGGCAAAAGAACGATGGATTTAACCCAGATCTCTTGACTGGGGGAGAATGTCTGCATTGTCAGCATTCCATCAATCATTTGGTTGTTGAAACGCTTTTCGCCCTAAGTGGGATGGGTATTCCCAGACGTGGGACCCGTGCTCACTAAGCCACTGGAGTCAAGCTATCCTGGCTGATGACGGCTGATAGCCAGAAACCGGTCCTAGGATGCTTGATTCCGGTCCAGGGAAGACATGGCTTGGCAGTTCGGGCTGGACTGTTCCCATGAGGCACAGGGTCAAGACTGATTTGCATATGGCCATGTCTAAACTGGGGTGGCGTAGTGGGCAAAAGAACGATGGATTTAACCCAGATCTCTTGACTGGGGGAGAATGTCTGCATTGTCAGCATTCCGTCCATCATTTGTTTGTTGAAACGCTTTTCGCCCTAAGTGGGATGGGTATTCCCAGACGTGGGACCCGTGCTCACTACGCCACTGGAGTCAAGCTATCCTGGCTGATGACGGCTGATAGCCAGAAACCGGTCCTAGGATGCTTGATTCCGGTCCAGGGAAGACATGGCTTGGCAGTTCGGGCTGGACTGTTCCCATGAGGCACAGGGTCAAGACTGATTTGCATATGGCCATGTCTAAACTGGGGTGGTGTAGTGGGCAAAAGAACGATGGATTTAACCCAGATCTCTTGACTGGGGGAGAATGTATGCATTGTCAGCATTCCGTCCATCATTTGTTTGTTGAATCCATTTTGTTTACAGTAACCTTGGTTACACGCAGGGCTTTCTACGGAATGACGAATTAATTGCAGAACTCGTTTTTTACGCTCTTTCTGGTAGTTTGCTGCTAACGTGCTGGGCAACCTGGTTTTCTCCTTCTTTTCAAAATGTCTTCAACCTCAATGAGCCAGCCACCTGCATTCCTGTGTGAGAAAGGTGAGCCATTGCTTCCTTGGAAGCGATGGAGAAATCTTTTTGATTCTTACTTGGTGGCAATTGGAGGTGAAAGATTTTCAGCAATAAGGAAACATGCCATTCTCCGGCACAATTTGGGTGTCGAGGGCAGGAATATTTATGACAGTATTGATGAACTTCCTATGGGTGATGGTTCGGGGGAACCGTCAGATGTTTTTGAAATGTCTATGAAGATGCTTGAAAATTATTTTGGTCCTCGTATAAATGTTGTATTAGAACGTCATAAGTTCTTCATGAGAATTCAAGAACCAAAGGAGAAAGTTGGGAACTACGTAGCATCTCTGAAGACCTTTAGCCAGAACATGTGAATTTGGAGACTTAACTGAATCACTGATCTGTGATCAGCTAGTCAGGTGTACAAACAGTTCTAGAGTCCAGGAAAAACTTTTATCCAAAAACCCGTCTTTACGTGAAGCTATTGCCATTGTAGAAGGCATGGAAAATACTTCAGGTTGGGTGAAGGAAATGAAGGAACATAAGACTTCTGCAGACTGCACCTCTACCCCTAGTAGTATTCATGAAGTTACGACAGTGGTTCAGCAAGCTGTTGCAGAGGATAATATTAGCAAAGTTACTCAGATTCCTAAGACAAAGTTTCAAATTGATCGTAGCAAGATTAAGTGCTACCGTTGTGGGAGCCCGAATCATACTGCTAATTTTCCTAATTGTTTTGCCAATCTGCCACATGTTTAAAATGTGGCATGAAAGGTCATTATGCCAGGGTTTGTAAGTCCCCTGGCAAGGTTCAATGTCTTGAAAATGCTGAATTTCCTGCTACTGGTCCAAGGATGGTCATTTCTAATGTGAGGAGTGATGGTATTGTGGATGATGACCCCATATCTATGCCTGAATGTGATGTTGTGATTGGTGGCGAAAGTTTTGTTGTGTTAGCTGATTCTGGTTCTCCGTTCACGATGATTGGAGATGAAATTTGGAAAAGAACTTTTCCTGACATTACACTACTTGCTCCTGATATCAATCCTGTTAGCTATGGGGGGTCACGCATAAATGTGTTTGGTTACACGATTATGGGTATATTCTTCAAGGGTCGTGAAACCATTGGAAAGATTTATGTGGCACAAAGGGGAGATAACCTCTTAGGTTGGAGGCATCAGAGAGATTTAGGTATAATATTGAATCCCAATGCCCTCAAGGCCTCTGATCAAGTCATGCTGATTGACTGCATTCCTAATTCCAACAAATTTTTCGAGGAATTTCCTCAAGTGTTCACTGATAAGTTGGGCTTACTAAAAGATTTTGAACATCGCATTATTTTGAAACATAATGCAATACCATGTGTCCATAAGGTTCGGAAGGTTCCAAACATGATGTTATCTCCTCTCAAATCAGAGTTGGATAGGTTAATTGAATTAAATGTCATTGAGGAAATTGAATCTTCCGAATGGTTGGCTCCGGTAGTTTTAGCCCCCAAGGATGCTGGAAAGAGCATTCGCATGTGTGTGGACCTTAGAGGTCTGAATAAATGGATATGGGTTGACCGCCAACCGCTCCCCAACATTAATGAGTCTTTATCCATGCTAAATGGTGCAAAGGTTTTTTCTGTTCTTGACTTGTCTTCGGCGTATCACCAAGTCCCACTTCATGTTGATTCTAGGCATCTGACGTCTTTTGTAACACCATTAGGAGCTTTCAGATTCTTCAGGATGCCTTTTGGTTTGGCGTCAGCTGCGGCATGTTTTCAACGCATCATGAAGTTGGTCATTGGTGATATGCCAAAAGTCATCTTTTTCCAAGATGACATTCTTGTTTATGGTAAAGATGACATGGAACATGATGCGAAGTTAAGAATGGTTCTGGAGAAATTGGCGTGTAAGGGCCTTACTGTTAACAAACTGAAGTGCAAAATTGGTGTGTCCTCAGTTACTTACCTTGGGCATGTGATTTCTGGGAGGGCATTCAATCTAAGCTTGAACTGGCTAAGAGTATTGTTGAGGCTCCAACTCCAATTGACAAAGAACAGGTTAGATCATTTTTGGGTTTGGCCGAATTTTATGCCAAGTTTATAAAGGGTTTTGCATCTGTAGTTGAACCTATAAGGAATTTGCTTAAAAAGGGCACTCATTTTGAGTGGAATGATGCGTGTGAGACTGCTTTTGGAATAATTAAACGTTCCATCAACCAATTGCCTAGTTTAGGCCATTTTGATACCAAGAAGAGAACAATACTCACCACTGATGCAAGTTTATCTGGGTTGGGTGCGGTATTATCCCAAGTTGAGAATGGTGTTGACAGGGTTGTTGCTTTTGCTTCTCGGGCTTTGAGAAAAGCTGAGCAACAATATTCTTGCATTGAGAGGGAGGCGCTTGCAATTGTTTGGGCAGTTAAGCATTTTACATTTTACCTCTGGGGCATTCCTTTTGTTGTTAAATCGGACCATCGTCCTCTTGTGCAAGTTTTTTCTTGTATGGAAAGTGACAGATTGACTCCGAGGTTGAAGCGTTGGAGTGAAGGCCTTGAGGAATTCAATTTTCAAGTACAGTATTTGCCTGGATCTTCAAATGTGGCTGCTGACTGTTTGTCTCGATTGCCTTTACAAGTACATGATGATTTTGCTGATGTTGAACCTCTTTGTGTCTCTTGGGTTAAGGAATCTTCTATCTCTCAGGAAGAATGGACTGAGGCTTTTTCTGGTGATTCTCTATCTTCCCGTATTAAGTATTTTATCGTAAAGGGATGGCCTGTTCGTTGCAAGGATGTTGATCAAGATCTCAGTCCTTTTTGGTCCATTAGGAATGAACTGACTATTTTACATGGAAGGTTAATGAGAGGTAGCAGATTTATTCCTCCTTTGTCTTTGAGACCGAAACTGATAAATTTGGCTCTTGAGGGGCACCTTGGAAGGAGTCTCACTAAATCACGACTGAGGGAAAGGTATTGGTGGGCGTACATGGATCATCAGGTGGAAGCAGTAGTTAAAGATTGTCATCTATGTTTGTCTAATGATAAGCACAAGGTTGTGAACAGTGCTCCTTTGTCTCCGGTTGAAGTTCCTGGTCAGCCGTGGACAAAGTTAGGGTTGGATCTTATGGATCCATTTGATTTACTTGCGCCGTCTGAAAGGTTTGTTATTCTCTTGGTGGATTACACTTCCAAGTGGGTGTCTACCAAATGTGTGAGTAAAGTCAACACAAGAGTTATTGTGGAATTTTTGAAGGATGAATTTGCTGGTGAGGGTCTTCCGAAATATCTCATCACTGACAATGGTGTACAGTTTGTATCTTCTGAGATGGCGGAATTTTTGGATGAGCTTGGTATCATTCATCTTAAGACAGCTCTTTATTCTCCTCAGGCCAATGGTCTTGCGGAGCGTATGAATCGTGTTGTTAAGGGGTGTGTACAACAGCGTTGGATACTAAAACCCCCCTAAACGATGTTTTGCGAGATACTTGGTGGGCTCATCGCACCACGGTCAACCATGTCATGTGTAACTCACCTTTCTTCCTTCTGCGTGGCAGACATGCCAAATCTAAGTTGAATCCTACTTGGTTTCCTCCTAATGATTTGACCTCTGTGGATGGGAAGGAGGTGGAGAAGAGGATTAATTCTTATCAAATGGAGTATAAAAAACGTTTTGATTTCAAGAATGCTGTTAGGTCCAAATTATGGAGTGTTGGAGAGTGGGTTTTGGTTAAGAATCCTAGGTTTTCAAGAAAAGGTGTTTCGGAATTTATGGGTCCTTTCAGGATTTCTTCAATTCATAAGAATGTTGTTACGATGCAAAATGGGTGCAAGTGGAGTATGTCGAGGCTTGTGAAATACACAGGGCCAGATCCTTCTTTGGGTTCTGATCCTTGTGGTGTTTCACATTCTGATCAGTCCGGTTCTAATTTTTCTCCAAGTTCTGGTAATTTGCTTAGTACCTCAACTCCTTCAGTTCCTGGGCATGTACAACCCAGGAGTTTCCCTCGAAGACAGCGTTGCATTCCTGCAAGGTTTAATGATTTCTTTTTAAACACTTTTTAATTAATTGAATGTTATTTTGTTTGCTTGTATTTCTGTTATTATGCATTTCCTGCATTATTGTGTAAAGGGGATGTGTTATAATCTCGTGCACGTTGTTCTATGTTGGAACAGATACTCACTTTGAGTGTTCTGGTATCCATGGGGATGTGATCGGGGACAGTTGATGTGGCGAACACGGAGGGGAAACAACGACTTGTTTGTTGGTGGTGCTGTACACATTAAACTACATTTTTGTGCACACGAAGCGGTTTCCAGCCTATTTAACACACGCCATCTAGCGCAAGTCGATGTAAAGACTTGCGTTGTAATGGCATTGCGTTGTAACATCGCATGCGTTGTAACGCATGCGATGTAAAAGCTGCGCGTGGTAAAAACCGCGTTGTAATGGCTGTTCCCCTCAGCATAGTGTTACTGCCAGGTCATCCAAGGCCAATCTGAGCACCAATGCATTGTTATGTGGAGATCTGAAATCTGCCACAGAGTGAGTAAAACTATCTGTAACTGACATAAATGCACATAATTGCTTAGCAACATGGCCCCCTATGAGCCTGGTTGTAGTTCACAAATGCACAATAGTATGGTAGGTGTTTATCATGCGCTGATCAGAATCTGAGGTTTTCAGAAAAGGAGTTACTATCACAGACTTAAATTACTCTGGCACTACATCAGATATAATGGATGCATAATTTACATATCTCAGATGATCTCAGTTGTCTTTCTTTTTTGAGTTTGACAACGTCTATAGGGCATGGGTTGTTAAAAGAACTCGATTTATGTTTGAGCAGAGAGGTCAGAAACTGTTCTTAAGAGAAGAATGAAAAAGAAAAGAGAGTAGCTTCAAGCCGATGAGTAGTGGAGAAAATAATATGCACCATGGCTTTTCTCGTGATATAAATATTATCAGTGCATTCATTATTCAATTTTCCATAAAGCTCTAAGGAAGCTGGACTAAACGTGGAGGACAAGGGGATCTTTAACTCATTTATTTTTTGGAAACCCACTTTTGAGGGGAGTGAGCAAGAAATGGATGTTGTAGGTAGGTAGAACTCAATTTATGAAATTTAAATAATTTTTATGTATTTAACCAGCATATTTCAGTGGTTTGGGGTTTTTAACTTTATCCCGTGTCTCATTTCAACACCTAACTAGAACGTCACTTTAAGCATTGTTTTTCAGTGAATACTCAATATACACTTGCCCCTACTCTCCATCCTGAAACCTCCGTCGCTGCCCACCTGCATTTTTGTATCTCCAAAAATGATAAACATAAAGCTTTATCTGCTAACCTAGAACAATTAACTAAAGATAAATATAAGAGCTCCAGATCTGGGGAAGTGAAAACGGACCTCCTCTTTTATTTAAAAATTACACTACTTTATGGATTTCAATGTTTAGCAATCCACAGATATATATTTGTACATCTTGTCTACTTTCTCCTGAGTGACCATCTCCTCTCTAGCTGCCCCTAAACTCCAACCCATCTTCACCAATCCAGATCATCGCTTCATTGCTTCTATGCATCATCACAAACTCTCCTCTGACCACCACTTATGATCTCATACTTGGTAATCTTAAGCCTCAGGCTCATCATGCCCTTGACAATCATTTTCACCCAGCCTACTTACATGCTGAACCGCCCCTTTATACCATGACACTTATCAGTGCTCATCCCACTGTAAACAGCCTCCTTTCAGTCACCGGCATGCAAGATTCTGACCTTGATGTCGCCCCTAGAGTTTCTTCTCCCAGTCACACTATCACATTATATGATCCTGCTAATTTGGATGCTGATGGTTTTTCAATGAAAGGACTATTACTCGCTGTGCTCTCAAACTCTGAAAAAGGAAATAGTAATCCTTGATCTCCTTTTCTGTGATGCAGTGCTTAGATTCCAGAATGATTCCAATGAGCAACTCTAGAACGTGTCTCTTCCACTCTCGGTCTTCCATCCAAATAACACTCCACAGTCATCAAGTTTAGTTTCCTAGTCAAAATGCCTTGTGTAGAGATGTAATAAGCTGCCTTTGTGACGGACATTCATCACAATGCACTTTGCATTTTCTACTTTTTTGCAAGTATTATGCTGAGCGTAGAAGATTAATTAATCCATTGCTCTTGAAGTATAACTTGAGACAATGTTGACCACCTTTGATCCACCTACAACAGTTACACGCTATAGATGTTTGCGTTGCCATGTCCTATTTTATTTGCCAAGCTATCCACATTTGTAAGCGATTGGGAGATTGTGATATGTCCTAGTTTTTACATCCATTAACTTTGCCAGATATTATTTGCTACTTTTTGAAATAATATTTACACTTAGTTCTTTTTACATGTTTTATCCTTTCTATGTAGTTTATATATAGAATGGAAACTAAGGGGGTCATTACGATGCCATTGTACCGTATGTGTGACCGCCCGCCTACAAGGTGGCGGTCCCATTGGGCAAATTACGATGCAACCGCCACCGTGGCAGTCGCATTACCCATGTTTTGCATTTTGGTGGGTGCTGCGCTCAGCATCACCCACCACAAGCCAAAACAGACACCCCACACATATCCCTGCACTATGTGGCAGGCACCCTGTGGCACCATGCGGTGTAGGGATATGTAAGGGGGCACCATAGGTGCCTCCCAGAGCCTATGTCCCTGGCCCAGTGGGGCCCGCTACAGGCCCCCAAATCCGTTTCCGTTTTACTGCTGGTTGACTGCTGCAGAACGACCTGCGGAAAGGGATATTGTAATCCCTACGGCAGTGCCTGACAGGCACTGCTGCAATTCTGGGATTTCAGGGAGGTCCGACAGGCAGTCGGATACAGATCGCCTGTTGGGACCGTGGCGGTCGGTGTTTCCGACCGACACCCGTCAAACTGCCATTGTTATATGGCAGACAGAGATCCCTGGTAAAATGGCCGAAAGACCTCCACTGACAGCCTGTCACTGACGGTCCTTTGGCCATCGTAATGAGGCCATAAGTGATGAAATGTTTTCAAATTTTATGTAAGTAGTTTTATGTTTTTTCTTTTGTAAACTGAATAAAGGTTTATTCAACTGACTGTTTACTATGCCCTAGGCTCACATTCTCACTCCAGGTACCTAAATTGGCCAGGATGACCCACTCATTCTCTCCGATACAAGATCATGCGATTCTATTCGCCACTACTGCACACAACATAGATTCAAACTGAGCACCTCAGCTGATCAATCAGTCCATGGACATCTTCCATAATGTTTTAAATCCCCATGACCTCTGTTCCCTTCCTGCCTTCAGACCTGGACTTCCTGGACTGAAAGATAGATGAATATTGTAAGAAACAGGATTATTATTTGGGGTGAGAGACGCCCACTTTAATGATTAATCAGAACCCTTGTCAGGGTGAACCCTCATAAATTTACCATGAGCTTAACCACCTGGCAGCTATGGCAGAGAGCAGACAGGTTTAACATAGGGCAATATGTAAAGTACTTATGCAGTACCAAAACAGCAATAAAGTCAACACACAAAACAATCAAAATACCAAACCAAGGGGCTCATTATGATGGCGGACATACAGTAGTCCGTCCGTCATCGTGGTGGTAACCGGGACCATCCGTAGTACATGCGGCAGTTCCGCACACCAAATCACAATGCTACCGCCACCATGACGGTCGCATTTTGCATTTTAACATTGCGGCGGGTGCTGTTAAAATAGCATGTTGTGTATTTCACTGCACAACGTGGCAGGCACCACACAGTGCCTGCCACTTGGTGCAGTGAAATGTAGGGGGTAACATGGGTACCCCCCCCGTGCACCCACACCTCCCCAGAGCACAAGGGGGCCCCTGCAACGGGCCTCCGAAACCAATCTCCACCAGCCTTTCAATGGCGGTTTACCTGCCACGGAAAGGCTGGCTGGAGTCAGCATCGTGATTTGGGGGACGGTGCCTGCTAGGCACCGCCACCATTTCATGGATGCAGACTGCTCCACCAGGCAATCGCAACGATTGCCTGTGGCGGTTCCATGGCGGACAGTCTTTGTGTCTGCCACAGTCCGAACGCGATTCCCCCGCCATCGTAAAGTGGCGGAGGAAAATTGCAGTCCGATTGCGGAAGGACCGCCACCGCATGGCTGGTGGTGGCGGTGCTTCCGCAATCGTAATCGGCCCCTAAATTGGAAAAGCTGCTTAGAACTTAATAAACAAAATGATACCAAAGTGATACAAATACGACAAGGGGAACTGTAGATAAGAATTTTTTAAGTTTGAAGTGAAAATAGCGCAAAAAACACAAAGCGCCAATGATAGTCATAAGTCGTGGTAGACCAGAACCTAGGCACGATTCAAAGCTGACCATGATGGAGAGTGGGTTAGATGCACAAACCAGGTTCATGCTTGGCAAATATTTCACCTTCAAACTTAGTGCCTGATTACGAGTTTGGTGGTATGGCAGTAGGCCGTCACACCAGCACCCCGCTCCCACACCGCCAAACTCTACCACTGGCCGCCCACCAGACTAAGTGTTTTCTCATGGTCCTTAGGCTGTCCCACGGCGGTGCCTATTAGAAAGGCACCGCAATGGAAGCACCAAAGCCTGTTCCTGCACAGAAAAGGGGTGCATGAGCACCGGGAGCACACCATGTGCCACCCTGCTAGTATCCCCAGGATCAGAGGCAGCAGGGGCCCCTGAAAGGCCCCCTTAGATTCTTCGCCACTAGCATTTTCATGGCATGAGCCCTGCCATGAGAGCGCTGGTGGTGAGGAAACTTGTAATATGCTTGGCGGTGCCGCAGTGGCACCGCCAAGCATATTGCGGCCTCAGACCGCCGCTCCATCGCCAGGGATCGCAGTCCCCCGGCGGTTGCAGCGGTCCCATGGCGGTCCAATCGACAGACTCGTAATATGGCGGTCGGACCACTGGTGCGGTGGTAGCCACACTGCCACTGAGGCGCCACTGTTGGTTTGGCAGTCCAGGGACAGCCAAACTCATAATCAGGCTCTTAGTCCCAAACAACTATGGGCTACCAGGACTCACAGGGTGTCAGGTAAAGCCCAACAGCAGGGTCCATTCCAGGTCCAGTCACCACTAGTTAGCTTGCTACTTACAGGAAATGGATTCTTCCAACTTGTTGTCCCCCTACAGCCACACAGAGGGCCAGATTACTAACTCATGGAGTCCACTTCTTTTTCCTGGGTACAAGAGGGAGCATGTCCAGTCCTTCGGTGCTCCTCTGACGCTACAGACAGTAGATCCAGTCCTCTTCTTATTTTCTACAGGTCCAAAAATTGTTCTGAAGTGGGTGCCTGTAGATGCCACATTTATTCCTGGCACTAGCTAGTGGGTGGGTGAGACTCCTGCAATGAGGTAAACCTTTCCAGGTACTTTTGCAATACTTCCTATTTGGTTTACTGCAAACCGGCTCGAAATGCAATGTGTCGGGGCAAATTCAATAGGTCGAAAGTGTTTGGCCACAAAACACTTGGGCTTTGAGGCTGAGTGGAGAATGTACTATGGTAATCCTAGTGTCCTACAGCTAACACTAAAATCCAGTTTGAGTCAGGCACTGTACCCACAACAAACCATGAGGCTGAAGTCTGGTAGTACAAAATCAGGGTTTTCCAGCAACCAGGCAGTGGATACACAAGAACAGTGTTGGCATACTGCTCTCATCCTTTCAAGTGTGCCCACAGTGCTATATGTAAAACCCAGATACAGAAGTCTGGTAGGATAAAGCAGAGCCTTCAGCAACCAGACAGTCGATACACAATTGTCTAGGCATCCTGTTCTCTCCCTCTCAATTTTGCCCAAAGTGTTAAATGTGGGTCTACAGACCTGTCAAGCTGTATTTGACACTGTAGTTTCATTAGGTGTGCCCACAGCCCCCACCCTGAATACTTTGAGGAGTTCAGAGGATCATCCTTGCTGATTCAGGTCAGACTATTGTTTGCTCCTGGGAGGCATTTCACACCTTTTTCACACCTATTCAAGGCTGAGAGCTGAGAGAGGGTTATGCTAATTATACTTTTGACAGGTCATGCAGGTAATATTTTGTTTTTTTCTTGTTCCTTTCCCAAGTTACAGTATTAATATTTCCATCAGTACTCTATTTTCTACATAGGAGAGCTAACCCTGCCAAAGTAAAAATAGATTTTAGGACCTTGTCACTGTAGGTAGATGGTGATATTCATTTTCTATATGTCCCCCTTTTAAATATCATGCACCTTTCTTGTGATCCACTTTAGTGTGACTTACTAATAGTTGAAAGGGAGATTTTACCCACAAAAAAGGTTATTTTTGCAGGTAGCTCTGCACCAGTCAGGCTATGCATAGTAGGCCTGAAGCCATGTTAGCTTTATCACTCTACTCGAAGACACAATAAGTGCTATAGTCCACAGGTAATATTTAACTTCAAGGCCCTGGGAGCTTTTTTTACACCATATACTAGGAGCTACAGGCAAGTTAAATATATAAATTAGAAATAGGCCAATTCAACGATGTTTAAAGGGGAGCACAGGCACAATACTACTGGTTAGCAGAGTTTAAAGTCAGCACACAAAAATAATGTCCAGCAAAGACGAAAAATCTGAAGCAGCCTTGCAGAAAAGGGAGACTTCCTACAAATATGCTCAAACAATATGAGCAATAGCAACAGCACTCACAGTAATCCACTCACCAAAGAAAGCCAACATTTTCACAAGTGTAAGGTTAGCCCAAACCATTCATTAGTGGACATCAAAAATGGGAGCTGCTCCATTCAAACAAGTATAAACAATCACGTGTCACTCAACGGCCTATCCTTCTGCAAACGACAAAATACCCTTTTGTTTTTATTAAGCCTGGTTTTTGGTACTACAAAATGTACTCACCCCTCAAACAAGCATTTGCAATGCAAATAGTGTGAGAAGTTGGCCTGATATGTAGTGCTCACTATTCTAGTGATCACTGTGTATCATTCCAAATGACCCTTATTGATGATTGGTTGTAAGTCAACCTTGTAGACCAGCTATCCTAGTAGCGTGGACAAGAGCAGTCTTCAGGCTAAACTCTAGAGGGCGTGTTAAGCCAGCTGTTTACCATCACATATACCCCTTGAACACCAAGTGAAAGGACACCACACAAGTTGTTATGAAAATAAAGGATATTTATTTATAACAAGACTACCCTGGCTCTTTATGAGTCAGGGAGCTAAGCACAATACAAAACTCTTGGGAAAATACTCCTAGTTGCACAATTTACACAAATGCCAGAAGGGCACGAAACCATTTACACTGCAAGTGGAATGGGAGAGATTAGAGAGTCTAAAGTTACTGATTCCGGAGGAATCCGATCAGTTGGACTAAACGGAAAAGGAGCTGGACACTTGTAGAGTGAACCTACGATGGAGCACCGAAATGCTCGAGTTACCTAGCCCAGAGGCTGCGGCTGCGTGGGGTTCAGCAAGATGTCGGGAGTCCTCGTTGTAGTCTCGTGAGCCTGAAAGAAGAAGTTGCTGGCAGGCGACCAGTGTCGATGTTCAGCGAGATCCAAACCTGGATCGGTGATGAAGGAAACCTGAAAGCAGAGGGGACTCAGTTCTCAACCGCTAGCCAGCGATCGTGTGGGCACCAGGAAGGTACCGGCTGAAGTCACCTCGACCAGGTGAGTGGGTGACGTCGGACTCGGCTGTTCCTCGGACCAGGAGGCGCGGCGGCGACCAGGATGGAGGGCGAGCTGTCCCACGAAGGTGTCTGCTGTCGATGATGCTGGGCCCAGGAGTGGGGCAGCAGGTCTTGGCAGAGGCAAGCCCACGCGGGGGAGTCAAGATGGCGTCTGGAGTGGACCAGGAGGGTCCGAGGTACTCCTCTGCTGAAGGGGAGCAAGGACCAGTCTGGAGCAACCAGACCAGTGATGAAAAACTGTCGTGGTGCGTCGTGAAGAGGGCCACTAGCCGACGGCGAGTGGCCGGACAAAGCGGTGAGCAGCAAGGAGCAGAAGGGCCCCCACGCAGATCTCGGGGATGCTGGGGAGGCAGGCTTCGGTGCTGGAGCTACTCAGGGTTAGGGCTTCTCAAACCCTAGGTGCACTCACTCGAGGGTCCCTAGGCGGTTGTGCTAGATAAGCGTCGTGCAGGTTCTGAAGATGGCCGGTCCCGCAGGTCTCGTCACACCTACGAATCTCAGCTGGGCTGACGATGTAGGTAGAGGTCAGAGATGGCGGGGAATCCGGGTCTCGTCGAGCTGGGTAGTCTTGATCCGTAGGAGAGACGTGCAGCAAACCGCAAGCGCTTAGGTGGTGCCTGCTGGTGCAGGGTGGCTACTCCTTAGCCACAAGGGAGAGTCTTCAGAAAAAGTCAAGAGTTCCTTTCGTGGAAAGTAGTTCAAGATTCAGAATTATCCAATTTGGGAAGGGGACTCGCTCCTACCTTTATACTAGGAAAAGGGGCTGGCCCGTGGCTAGGTCCTACCTATGGGTGGGACCAGGAGGGGGGTAGTTACACCCCTATCCTTTGTCCGGCTTCGCCCCAGCTCAGGGGCTGGGGTGCCCCCGAAACTGGTTTGAGCCGGGCTATGCACAGTGAGCACCGGGGTGCCACTTGCAATCACCTTCCTTTCAGCCCTGCCTACCTGGGATACACAAACCCTGTCTGGGATGGTGCTAACACCGCCCTCGACAGGAAACCCTTTGTCCAAGCTCCCCTCGCTGGAAGGTCTCCCAGCAGCAGGAGGTCAGACTTGTGTCTGGTGGCAGCATCCATTTTGTGATGCTGAGGCTTGAGTCAACTTTAACCGGGGTTCAAGGTTACTTCCATGTCGTGTCCCTCTAGAAGGGTGGAATGCTAACCCCGTCGCCAGAATTGGCGAGGGGTTTGTATTCCAATTCGTATGACACCTTACTCGACATGTGTGGGTGATGCGATGCCATAGGTAGCAAATAACCGCGAGGATTATAAGGCATTTTAAGGTAGATGGCACGCGTCACCATGGAACAGCTATTAGGACTTGGTTCCGCAAGCCGTCGACGGGCTCAGCTCGCGCCAGAGCACCATCTCACATGACTCCCAGCACTCTGCCTTCCGGATTGATAAGGCCTGCCATAGGAGTGACTGATAGGAATCCATGCGTCCATTTTAGGGTTAGGTATAGGAATACTACACCTACAGCAACGGGTGATTACACCACCTTGCCCCAGCTGTCGTGCAGCCAGTTGTGTCAGATTTGGGTGGCCATCCAGGGGTGGCATAATACATGCTGCAGCCCCTGGTAGGCCCTGGGTACGCCGATGCCCTGGATACCTGTGGTATGCTGATACAGGGACTGATAAGGCGGCCCAGTTCCAATTAGTGGATGCACCTAATGTACATGTGTTTTAATCTGGAGAGAGAACAGCTAGGCTGTGGGTCTGATTGGCAGGCCCACAGCCAGGGAAAGTCGTAAACCAATGAAGCAAAAGCAAAAAATCTGGGTGATCATAGGATTGCAGACCCTACTCTCCTACATGACCCCCCCCCCAAACTTTGGGACAATAAGCTAACCTTGACCAGGTGAGTCTTCTTGCTCTAAGTGGAAATACCTGGAGAGCCCATCTGCATTGCCATGATCAGTGCCAGGTCTATGCTCCACTGTGAAGTCCATCCCCTGTAGGGAAATGGACCACCTAAGTAGTTTGGGGTTTTCACCCTTCATTTGGTTTAGCCACAAGAGGGGCTTATGGTCGGTCTGAATCTTGAAGTGAGTGCCAAACAAGTATGGCCTCAACTTCTTCAGGGCCCAAACCACAGCAAAGGCCTCCCTCTCAATAGCTGACCAATTCTTCTCTCTGGGGGCCAGCCTCCTGCTAATAAAAGCTATGGGCTGGTCATGACCATCAAAATTCAGCTGAGATAGAACAGCTCCCACACCCAACTCCGAAGCGTCTGTTTGGACAATGAATGTTTTGGAGTAGTCTGGACTCTTTAGGATAGGTGCTGTGCACATGGCCTGCTTTAGGTCATCGAATGCCTTCTGACAGCTTTTTTTGGCATCTTTTTACTTGTCAGGTCGTTTAGCGGGGTCACAATGGATCCATAATTTCTGACAAATTTCCGGTAATAACCAGTCAGGCCCAAGAAAGCTCGAACCTGAGTCTGGGTGGTTGGAGGAGCCCAGTCCTGGATGGCCTGTATCTTGCTCTCCAATGGCTGAACCTGGCCTCCACCTACAAGGTGGCCCAGGTATACAACCTGTGTCTGCCCTATCTGGCACTTAGTGGCCTTGATAGTGAGGCCTGCCTTTTGCAGAGCCTCTAACACTTTCCTCAGGTGGACCAGGTGATCCTCCCAGGTGGAGCTAAAGACAGCGATATCGTCCAGATACGCCGCACAGAAGTCGTCCAACCCAGTGAGAACTTGATTCACCAGCCTTTGGAAGGTGGCAGGTGCATTTTTCAAACCAAAGGGCATCACCACGAACTGATAATGCCCACCCGGTGTAGAAAATGCGGTTTTGGGCTTGGCCTCCTCAGCTAACCTGATTTGCCAATACCCAGCTGTCAGGTCAAATGTACTTAAGTAGTTGGCCGAAGCCAACCGGTCTATAAGTTCATCTGCTCTTGGTATTGGGTGGGCGTCAGTCTTAGTGACTGCATTGAGGCCTCTGTAGTCTACGCAAAACCTCATTTCTTTCTTACCGCCCTGGGTGTGAGGTTTTGGCACGAGAACTACTGGACTAGCCCAGGGGCTGTCCGAGGGCTCAATGACTCCCAGCTCCAACATTTTCTGCACCTCTGTCTTGATGCAGTCTCTGACATGATCAGGCTGTCGATAGATTTTACTCTTTACGGGCAGACTGTCCCCAGTGTCGACCTCATGGGTACACCAATTGGTCTGACTGGGTGTCAGAGAGAACATATGTCGGAAGAATTGAAGAACCTGTTTACAATCCTTTTGTTGATGTCCAGAGAGGCTGCCACAAAAGACAACACCATCTACTGACCCATTGTCAGGGTTCTGAGAGAGCAGGTCCAGGAGAGGGTCACTCTCCTCCTCCTGTCCCTCATCTGTGGCCATGAGCAAGCCCATGCCCTCCCTGTCGACATATGCTTTGAGCCTGTTTACATGGAGCACCCTGTGGGGGCTCCGGGGAGTTCCCAGGTCTACCAAGTAGGTGACCTCTCCCTTTTGCTCAATGATCGTGTTGGGCCCAGACCATTTGTCTTTGAGTGCTGCTGGGGCCACTGGCTCCAGCACCCACACCTTCTGTCCAGGCTGATACACAGTCAGGACAGCCTTTTGGTCGTGCCAAGCTTTTTGTAATTCTTGGCTCGCCTCAAGGTTTTTAGATGCCTTTTCCATGTACTCAGCCATCCGCGAGCGGAGACCGAGCACATAGTCCACAATGTTTGATGCCGGCTTTTCGAGAGGTCTCTCCCATCCTTCCTTTACCAAACAAAGGGGTCCCCTTACAGGATGTCCGAACAGAAGCTCAAAAGGGCTGTAGCCAACCCCCTTCTGCGGGACCTCTCTGTAGGCGAACAAGAGGCAGGGTATCAGGACATCCCATCTCCGCCGAAGCTTTTCAGGTAGTCCATGAATCATCCCTTTCAGGGTCCTGTTGAATCTCTCAACAAGCCCATTGCATTGTGGGTGATAGGGTGTGGTGAACTTGTAGTTGACACCACACTCCTTCCACATGGCAGTCAGATATCCCGACATGAAGTTTGCACCTCTGTCAGAGACAACCTCCTTAGGGAAGCCCACTCTGGAGAACACTCCAACTAGGGCTCGTGCCACAACAGGTGCTGTAGTGGTCCTAAGGGGAATAGCTTCAGGATACCTGGTGGCGTGGTCCACCACCACCAGTATAAACTTGTGCCCTGATGCTGTCTGGGGTTCCATTGGTCCGACAATGTCGATCCCCACTCGTTCAAAGGGTACCCCCACCACCGGCAGGGGTATGAGGGGGGCCTTTGTCATGCCACCTGACTTACCACTGGCTTGGCAAGTGACACAGGAGCGACAAAACTCCTTCGTATCTTCGGACATGTGGGGCCAGTGAAAGTGTGGAATAATCCTGTCCCAAGTCTTATTCTGGCCTAAGTGACCTGCAAGGGGAATCTCGTGGGCCAAGGTAAGAAGGAAACCTCTCAGAGACAAGGGGACGACCAGCCTCCTGGTCGCGCCAGGCTTGGGGTCTCTTGCCTCGGAGTACAGGAGTCCATCGTCCCAGTACACTTTGTGGGTACCTGTGGCGTTCCCTGCAGCCTCAGCAGCAGCTCGCTGTCTGAGGGGTTCAAGTGAGGGGCAGTCTAACTGTGCCTTCCCCAGGTCTTCCCTAGAGGGTCCCCCTGAGCCCAGAAACTCAACCTGACCAGGTTCAAGCTCTTTTGGCTCAGTTTCCCTCAGTTCTTTAAGGTCAGCCTCCTCAGAGACTTGATCCACGACCTGGGGCAAGGGGGAAGGCGAGGCCTTACCCTTACTGCTCCTTTTCTTGGATGGTGTCTGGTCCGTTCTTCCAGGATCCAGCACCTGTTCAGTGGGGCATCTTTTGGCCTGTGACCTGGTCACAGCAAGGACATGTGCTGGCAAGCCTAACATTTCCATGTGAGTCCTCTGCTCCACTTCTGACCATTGTGACGTTTCCAAATCATTGCCCAACAGACATTCTACGGGGGAGGTCTGAACTAACCACAACTTTCTTTGGGCCACTTACCCCTCCCCAGGAGAAATCAACAACTGCCATACTGTGATTGGTAGTGACATTGCTGGCATTGGTCACTAGGTAATCGGTACCTAGCATGATCTGTCCAGGGTCCACAAAGTTAGGTGTCACCATGGTGACACTGGCACACGTGTCCCTGTAGGCCTGAGCCACTTTTCCATTGATCAAAGGCGTCTGCCTGTATTTGCCCAAGGTATTGGGACTGGCATCAGGGGACATATCCATATCCCCTGTACAGACAAGGACGGCCTGAGTGAGCGTGCCAACTAAGTCGTCACACCCCTCAGTTCCCAAGGTTAACCCAACTAATGCCTTGGGAGGCGCACTACCACAGCTGACTGTACTAGGGGGTGCAGGTGCCTTAGGGGCTGCAGTGGCAGGAGTTTGCCCTCCTTTCTTGGTGCACTCACTAAACCAGTGAGTCTTACTTTTACAGTATTGGCACCACCTTTTTGACTGGCCTTCTTGAGTCTTCTTCTTCTGTGAAGCCTGACCCCCACCCTCTTTGGTTTGTTGGGGACCTGTCGAAGACTTCTGGTCATTTTTTTCGTTCTTGTTACTACCCTTTTGGTCTGCTTTCTTCTGACCACCCTGGTTCTGAGTCTGGTTCTGCTTGACCCTTGTTCTGACCCATCTGTCTGCCTTCTTTCCCAATTCTTGGGGAGAGGTCAGCTCCGAGTCGACAAGGTGCTGATGCAACAATTGGTTCTGACAGTTGTTTAAAATCTGTTCTCTCATGATAAGATTGTACAATCCTGTGTAATCAGTAACCTTGCTACCCAGCAACCAGCCTTCCAAAGCCTTAGTGGCACAATCGACAAAGTCAGTCCAATCCTGAGCAACCTGTACTGCTCAGTGGTTAAGCCGAACCCATCAATCAGTGTATTTTTCAGGACTTGGTAGTTGTTAGCATCCTCAGCTCTTGTAGTGAGGAGCTTGTCCCGTCCTTTACCTTCAAAGGAGAGCCACAGTATAGCTGCCCACTGACTTGGGGGGACGCACTGGACAGTGCAGGCCCTCTCCAAAGCAGTTATCCACTTGTGGATGTCATCCCCTTGTTTAAAGGGGGGCACTATTTTACTCAGGTGTCTAGTGTCTATACCCCTGTCTTTCTCTCTAATGAGAATGCTGCCACCAGTGGGGTCTAACCCACTCAATCTCTGCTCTCGGGCCAAGGCAAGTCTTTCTTTGGCGAGGGCAAGTTCTTCCCGCTCGATCCTCAGATTGACTTCCCTCATCTTCGCTTCGTGCTTCCTTCTCTGAGGGGATGTCATTCCTCTCTGAGAAGATGCCTGAGAGAAATGTGTTCGAACAGATCTGTTAGAGCCTCTCGAGAGAGACCTAGCTCGTCCGTTCCCAAGGTTAAGCCTGCTTGAGCGTGGGCCCGGGGCTCCCCCAGTTCCATTCTCATGCCTGCTTAAGTTGGTCCTCGTGAGCCTGCCGACTACTACTGGACCTTTGTCTGCCTCGTCTCCTGATAATTCCTCCTCTTCCTCCTCTGTATGGAGGCCGAGGTCTGGGTCACCAAGGGTTCCCTCTAAGGGGGGCATGCTCCCATCTGGGTTAGAGGGGCCTACGTTAAGAGCCCTTCTAGCATCATAAGTCTCTAAGAGACCTATCAGGAATGGGACGGTAGGGTTAGAACCCTGTTTTAACTTCCTGGAGGCACACAGTTGTCTCATCTCCGTGAAGCTAAGAGCTGCATATCGTGACATGACCTGTGGAGGGTCAATGACCACTAAGGGAGTCTCTGCAGACTCTCCGCGGACCGACATGCTTTCTAGTGAGGTGTAAGTGATGCACCTACCTACACTATGTGTTTCCCTACTGATCCCTTGCTAAGAGTTATAGTCAGGGTGTGCTAGTCCCTGTTTCACTATAACAGCTGGTTCAGTAGAACTCCGAGTATTCTAAGTTAAGTTATATGTACCTGGGTACTTATGTGATCTTTCAACTTGATATTCTTAGGATACGTGTGTGGTAAAACAACAGCAAGCTCAAATCCCAACCGCTGCTCACCAATGTGAGAAGTTGGCCTGATATGTAGTGCTCACTATTCTAGTGATCACTGTGTATCATTCCAAACGACCCTTATTGATGATTGGTTGTAAGTCAACCTTGTAGACCAGCTATCCTAGTAGCGTGGACAAGAGCAGTCTTCAGGCTAAACTCTAGAGGGCGTGTTAAGCCAGCTGTTTACCATCACATATACCCCTTGAACACCAAGTGAAAGGACACCACACAAGTTGTTATGAAAATAAAGGATATTTATTTATAACAAGACTACCCTGGCTCTTTATGAGTCAGGGAGCTAAGCACAATACAAAACTCTTGGGAAAATACTCCTAGTTGCACAATTTACACAAATGCCCGAAGGGCACGAAACCATTTACACTGCAAGTGGAATGGGAGAGATTAGAGAGTCTAAAGTTACTGATTCTGGAGGAATCCTATCAGTTGGACTAAACGGAAAAGGAGCTGGACACTTGTAGAGTGAACCTACGATGGAGCACCGAAATGCTCGAGTTACCTAGCCCAGAGGCTGCGGCTGCGTGGGGTTCAGCAAGATGTCGGGAGTCCTCGTTGTAGTCTCGTGAGCCTGAAAGAAGAAGTTGCTGGCAGGCGACCAGTGTCGATGTTCAGCGAGATCCAAGCCTGGATCGGTGATGAAGGAAACCTGAAAGCAGAGGGGACTCAGTTCTCAACCGCTAGCCAGCGATCGTGTGGGCACCAGGAAGGTACCGGCTGAAGTCACCTCGACCAGGTGAGTGGGTGACGTCGGACTCGGCTGTTCCTCGGACCAGGAGGCGCGGCGGCGACCAGGATGGAGGGCGAGCTGTCCCACGAAGGTGTCTGCTGTCGATGATGCTGGGCCCAGGAGTGGGGCAGCAGGTCTTGGCAGAGGCAAGCCCACGCGGGGGAGTCAAGATGGCATCTGGAGTGGACCAGGAGGGTCCGAGGTACTCCTCTGCTGAAGGGGAGCAAGGACCAGTCTGGAGCAACCAGACCAGTGATGAAAAACTGTCGTGGTGCGTCGTGAAGAGGGCCACTAGCCGACGGCGAGTAGCCGGACAACGCGGTGAGCAGCAAGGAGCAGAAGGGCCCCCACGCAGATCTCGGGGATGCCGGGGAGGCAGGCTTCGGTGCTGGAGCTACTCAGGGTTAGGGCTTCTCAAACCCTAGGTGCACTCACTCGAGGGTCCCTCGGTGGTTGTGCTAGATAAGCGTCGTGCAGGTTCTGAAGATGGCCGGTCCCGCAGGTCTCGTCACACCTACGAATCTCAGTTGGGCTGACGATGTAGGTAGAGGTCAGAGATGGCTGGGAATCCGGGTCTCGTCGAGCTGGGTAGTCTTGATCCGTAGGAGAGACGTGCAGCAAACCGCAAGCGCTTAGGTGGTGCCTGCTGGTGCAGGGTGGCTACTCCTTAGCCACAAGGGAGAGTCTTCAGAAAAAGTCAAGAGTTCCTTTCGTGGAAAGTAGTTCAAGATTCAGAATTATCCAATTTGGGAAGGGTACTCGCTCCTACCTTTATACTAGGAAAAGGGGCTGGCCCGTGGCTAGGTCCTACCTATGGGTGGGACCAGGAGGGGGGTAGTTACACCCCTATCCTTTGTCCGGCTTCGCCCCAGCTCAGGGGCTGGGGTGCCCCCGAAACTGGTTTGAGCCGGGCTATGCACAGTGAGCACCGGGGTGCCACTTGCAATCACCTTCCTTTCAGCCCTGCCTACCTGGGATACCCTGTCTGGGATGGTGCTAACACCGCCCTCGACAGGAAACCCTTTGTCCAAGCTCCCCTCGCTGGAAGGTCTCCCAGCAGCAGGAGGTCAGACTTGTGTCTGATGGCAGCATCCATTTTGTGATGCTGAGGCTTGAGTCAACTTTAACCGGGGTTCAAGGTTACTTCCATGTCGTGTCCCTCTAGAAGGGTGGGATGCTAACCCCGTCGCCAGAATTGGCGAGGGGTTCGTATTCCAATTCGTATGACACCTTACTCGACATGTGTGGGTGATGCGATGCCATAGTTAGCAAATAACCGCGAGGATTATAAGGCATTTTAAGGTAGATGGCACGCGTCACCATGGAACAGCTATTAGGACTTGGTTCCGCAAGCCGTCGACGGGCTCAGCTCGCGCCAGAGCACCATCTCACATGACTCCCAGCACTCTGCCTTCCGGATTGATAAGGCCTGCCATAGGAGTGACTGATAGGAATCCATGCGTCCATTTTAGGGTTAGGTATAGGAATACTACACCTACAGCAACGGGTGATTACACCACCTTGCCCCAGCTGTCGTGCAGCCAGTTGTGTCAGATTTGGGTGGCCATCCAGGGGTGGCATAATACATGCTGCAGCCCCTGGTAGGCCCTGGGTATGCCGATGCCCTGGATACCTGTGGTATGCTGATACAGGGACTGATAAGGCGGCCCAGTTCCAATTAGTGGATGCACCTAATGTACATGTGTTTTAATCTGGAGAGAGAACAGCTAGGCTGTGGGTCTGATTGGCAGGCCCACAGCCAGGGAAAGTCGTAAACCAATGAAGCAAAAGCAAAAAATCTGGGTGATCATAGGATTGCAGACCCTACTCTCCTACAAATAGGTCTTGCATTTGTGAGTTAGATCTATTGACGTTGTAAATGGCAATGTTTTTTTCCTACACGTTTTATTTTTGGAGTGAATGTATGTAGTGTGCAAAATCCCTTGGAAAGGTCCTGCACTTCGTAATAAATATATTGAAAAAGACGCAAAGTGTGGAATGTGTCAACAATTGCTTGGCACGTACCTCATGGGTGAAGTGTCGCCACACATGCACACCATGGCGCTTTACCAATGCGAAACTCATTAATAAAAGTAGTGCTTACAGACTAACCAACGCGATCAGATACGGAGCATGTGAATCCGAATCCCGGCTTCTCTTTCATTTTCTAGACTATTTGACTCACTCTCCTTTGTCTTGGTTGTCCCCCAAACACTGGGAGGCAACGAAGTTTGCCACGGGGGTGGGGGCAGGGGGGCTTCAGGGGTACATGAAAATGTATTCATTGCCTAGTTGTCAAAGGTAGCCCGGTGCTATTAGTTAAAAGTGTGCAGATTTCGTTAGGATATTAAGAGTACTTTACTCGCATTTATGAGAAAATCGACATTAACTAAACAAAATGCCAGAATGCGTGTCAGTTTTCACAGTGTTTTAGACAGCACTGGTTGCTTAGTTTCATTGCATTAATTTTTGTATTTACTCTTTTACACAGCATCCAAAGTAGGTTACCTAACCCCAAAGCCCGAGTTGTTAAATGACCCATAGAAGTTTTACAGTTGAGCAAATGTGTCAAAATGTAATTTTGGTAGTGGTTTGGAATGATCAGCCAATGAGGTACTCGATGAGCAGGTATTTAACTACACGTTCAAAACGTACGGTATTGTGGCTGTTGTTTGTTTGTACACAGCCACCTCTCTGAATGTGTTTATTAACACAGAGCTCCATATACCAGACAGTGCTCACAGAGGGGCGACTAAAGCACAGAACAAAATGTATTCATTTATCCTAAGTGTGAAGGCACCCGGAAGGCTTAGGTGCCCACCGGGAGAGGCTAGGGATCCCAGCGTTTCTACAGACTCTGCCGTGCTCCTCTGCACCAGCAGGGCACAGCTCAGAATCTGCCGCTTCTGCTAAGAATAGGTGAGGGGAATGAAGTTGGGGCATGCGAGAGTTGCCGGCAGATTTCCAGGTTATTGAAAGAGATGATTCTGACATGAGGAAATGGAGACTGACTTTGTCTGTTTGTCTGCACCAGTCTATTTCTCTACCATCTACTGGGCTCACTGTCATGTATCCATTCATCTCTCTTTGTTAGAGGTGCACGAGACAATATATTAATTAGCAGGTAGACCCAGATGGAGACCAGCCAAGAGTATACGAGCCAGTGGGCGAGCCGTGAAAATGATCAGCATGTTAATCATACAGTAAACATGATGTAAATGTGTGATAATGTCTCTTCAGAATTCAAAAAAGTGCATTTCATTAGCGCGTCACCTCAGTACACATGATTATAGCACTGAATTGTGAGGAAGTTATTAAAAGTGCTTGTTTTAAGCATGAGTTAAAACACTGCCGCTCCTCCCGCCCGACAACAATGCCATTTGTGAACTGAAGCGTCAGTTGCAATGCATACCCCGAATGTTGCCTAGAGTCTTATTATATTTAGAGTAACATTAAAATCTAGCTCATTAAACACAAGAAGTTTTTGTACAGCACGCATCTTGAACTCGCATATTTCAAGGTGGCAATAATAAAGATGAAAATGGAAGTGCCGGCAGGCAAGAAAAAATGAGCGGGAGTGGGGGGGGGTAAGAAGTCACAGACTGAGGGAGGGGGCGATGGGGTGGGGAGACGGGGATGAAAATAGTGTTAGGAGTAAAGGGGCCAATAGCCGTGGAATTATACAAATGATGAATGAGGAGGGACTAACAAGCCTCAAACCAATTGGAAGGCAGCATTTAAGACAAAAGCCAATGGGCAGAGAGTGGGCGGAGTTTCCACAGAGCTTCCACGCTACAGTATATACTGCATGCCTCGCAAAGCGATAGCAGCGCATTCGCGCTGCAACACTAGGTGAGACCTAAAAGAATATAGTGTTAAGAGTAAAGGGGGCAATAGCCGTGGAAGGATACAAATGATGAATGTGGAGGGACAAACAAGCCTCAAACCAATCGGAAGGTAGCATTTAAGACAAAAGTCAATGGGCAGAGAGTGGGCGGAGCTTCCATGAAGCTTCCACACTACAGTAAATACTGCATGCCTCGCAAAGCGATGGCAGCGCATTCGCGCTGCAACGCTAGGCGAGACCTAAAAACAACTCTCAGCCCTTGCTCTCTGAATCATTTTAACCCCTTCAGCGCGGCGCGGATTTCCGCGCCGCGCTGAAGGTTCTGTGCGCGGGCGGGGCCATGACGGAGCGGTTCCGTCATGCGCACAGCGCAACCGACGTGCATGACGGAACCGCTCCGTCATGCGCGTCGAAGGGGTTAAATAACGTTTTAGCATTCACAAAGACATCTCTAATCTCTTCATCTGGATGCAAAGTGAGCACCGTAAACTTTACAGCTCTTTCTATAAGAGACTTTCAAATACATCAAGATCTACCCAGGCCTCATACCGCCAGATGAGAGGGCCATAGCACAAAACAGAGAGTCAGCTTCTCATACAAAGCTGTTATTAGTGTGTGGATAGTAAGCACCTGAATTGTATGTGAGGCTGCCCAAACTCCTTGTTGTACTTTTCACTGTTTCCGTTTATTTGCAGGCCCAGCACAGTGTATCATACTTTAGGACACCAAGGTATTCTTTCACCAGCTCTGCTTTCTGGCCATTAAACTAGCTCAATTATAAGCCTTTTTCATTCAAATATCATGCTCAGAAATATAGAAATATTGACCACTGTTTTATATAAGTGATAGCATAAGAGCACTATTTAAATGCAAAAGGTGCACAGAGATTGCAGTAGGAGAAATAAAAGAGCATGCAGGCAAAGTACTTGAGACAAAACCACACTGAAGAAGAAGAATGTGGTCAAAGTGATTTTTTAGGAAAATGTATAAACAAAGAGGGTCAACAATAAAAGAATGACTATCCAAAGTAAAAAACAATTATTCAAATGACATGGGAACACTGAATGTAACAAGGGGATTTAGCCAATGACACTAAGTTTCTGAAGTTCAATTTGTAATGATATCGAAAACTATGCAAAGTCACTTAAAGGGAATAAGATAGTAATAGTAATATATATATTGTACAGTTAATTAAAACCATTACAAAAATTGACCATCTCTTATTAAAAAAAAGAAAAGGAAAACTGTTATCCATAGTTAAAAACACACATTTAAGATTGCGGAGAATGTCCACTCCCCCGGCCTTAGTGACCCATAATCTTGTTTCTTCATTTCTGTTGACAAGTATTAGCGGCAGTTCGTGAGGTAGGATTACCCCCCTGATAAGAGTCTTGGCTGCAGAATGATATCAGGCCGAGGGATGTAGATTTAAAGTGCATAGTGACACCTCAAAAAAGATCAAGAATGGCCATATAGTTAGCCTATTAATGATTTCCTTGAGGCATTTACATGTGCAAAAAACGCTTGAAGTAATGTGCTTAAAACACTATTTTTAAAACGAAGGTCAGCTACAGATAAAAACTTTACTAGACAACAGCTTAGTTGAGTGTCTTCGCCAGAGAAACTTGCAAGCACCGCTTGTCTGCACAACCGTATTTGTTTTTTGTTAAAAGTAGGTCTAAGTAGTAGCTGGCGCTCTTGCGTCAGCTCACGGCAAATAGTTATGATGTGGACAATGTCCTTCTCTCCTTCCCCGCAAAGACGGTACATTGCTGGCTTTGGAGGGCGCAGCCAAGGGGGCAGATGGTATACCGTCGGTAATAGACCTAATCGAAATGTCATGAACTTTTCTTTAATGGTTCTGGAGAAGTTAGAAAGGAGGTAGGCTTGAGGAGTCGCTTTTCTGTAGGTTTGTATCGTGAGCCAGCCATGTGAATGTTTTATCAAGGCCGCTTTGTCTTGTAAAATAGACTCTTTTTTGACAACGTTGTTTACGATTTTCTTGAAGCTTGCCGTGGTCCCGGACATTGCCCAGAGTTGCCGTAACCCCAACTGGTCCAGTGCAGTGTCCAAGAAATATCTGGCTGGGCAAGTTTCTATTGTTTCTACTTCTCTCCACAAGTAGAAGTTCAGCGTTTCTGGCTGCCCTTTTTTTATCGTGAAGCAGGTTTTAACAAAGGCTCCTTTTCTGGCTAGCTCCTGTCCCTGTATCCCGAATTCCAGCCTTATTTGCGCCGGGGATGTATATCCAGGCAACCCATAAATTATTCTCAGCGCTCTTGGGATGGTGCCATTTAATATTTCCGCGTCCCTCCCTCTCATGGCTTCACTTCCATAGGTGATTGATGGTATCAGTTTGGCCTGAATCACCTTGGTCAGAGGGAGATAACTTGGGCCAGCGGTTATATTCTTCAAGTTGTTAACCCCCTCTTTTTTATTGCCTCAAATTGGGCTTTGTAATTGCCTTTGATGTTGATCATAACCCCCAGATATTTGTAGTCTTGTACGATTTCAAGCTTGTATTTTGCCAGGTGCCAGTTATATTTTGTTTTTATTTTCCGGTATTTTACACACATGACTTTTGTCTTGTGTTGGTTGATACTTAGTTTGTTGTTTTCTGAGTATTGAGATGTAATGTCCAGCAGGCGTTGTAATCCTATAGATGTCCGACTAATGAGTACTAAATCATCTGCGTATAGGAGGTTAGATAGCTGGCGACCTCCCAGCTTCGGGGCATGCGCATTGCTTCCATTAAGTTGGACTGAGAGCTCGGCCATAAATAAATTAAATAGTGTTGGGGCTAATACACACCCTTGTTTTAATCCTGAGGTTGTATTCATCTTTTTCGATAGATGGTCTCCTGCCCCCAACTTTACTTGTACCCAGGTGTTACTGTGCAGAAGGACTAGTTGTCTTAAGAGCAGTAGTGGAATGCCTACCTTATTTAATTTTTGCCACAGAATATTTCTGTTTATGTGGTCAAATGCTGAACTGTAGTCAATAAAGCAGATGTACAAAGGCTGTTTGATAAAGAGTGCAGCGTCTATCATTAGTGAGAGGGCGGAGATGTTAGTGACAGTACCCATATCTCTACAGAAGCCGGTTTGGTTATAGGGTATTGCTTTGAATTCTGTAGCCCATGTTGTTAATTCTTTAAGGAGTACCCCGGCATAATATTTGGCGTCATTATCCAAAAGAGCTACCAATCGATAGCTCCTCGGATCGTTCCTGTTGCCTTTTTTGTAAATGGGTGAGATTATTGAGCCTCTCCACGATGATGGTAATATTGACGTCTGCATGATTCTATCAAAGACCGGTTTTAGGACTGTAGCCCAAAATTCAGGATCTTGTTTGAATAATATGGGCGGAATCCCATTTGGGCCAGGAGCTCCTTCGCGTTTACCTTTCAAAATTCTTTTGTGAACTTGTGGTTTTGTGATTGTGATTGTACAATTCTGTCCATTTTCTGCATTCGAATTCAGCTGGAGAGGTTGAATTTCCATACTGGGCGCAGGAGTATTTAAGCCAATTTGGGGGGGTCTGATCTTTGTTAAAATGAGGTTCAAGGAAAGTTATCCATGCTTCTTCTGTGACATTGGAACTGATGCGCTGACCTTGAGGGTTAGATAGAGCATTAATTTTCTTCCAAAATTGTGCGCTATTGTTGTTCTTAATATCGTACAGGAGTCTGGCCCAAAGAGTTTCTTCGGCTTCCTTTTTATTTTGCCAGATACGTTTTTTGCGAGTAGCTTTTAACTGCCTCAGCTCTTGCAATGCCGAGGGATCTTTCTTCAGCCTCCGCAGTGTGAGGTTTATCCGTGTTTGTAACTTTTTTTAATTTGGTGTTGTTCCGTATATTTAAGCCAGGCTGAGGATTTTGTGGATACTTTATTCTCCCGTTTAGAGAGTTGCCCTTTATATCTCCACAGCTGTTACGTAGGGCGTTTGTGAATGCCTCCCAGCCTCCAATTGTGTCGGGGATAGCTGCTTTCCCTTCTTCCCAGAGTTGTTTTGCTCGAGAGAGTAGTCCTTCAGGGTCGTTGGTGCTGCATTTTACTCTTCTCTCGTTGTTGGTATATTCTGAATAGAATGTATTTGCTGGGGGCAGTTTATATAGTGATGGCTCTTCTACCGTGATTTCCTGGGGTAAATGGTCACTAACATCTTCACTCCCAATGCAATAGTTTTTTACTTTTGTAAACATGCAACGAGAGCAGAATGTGTAATCAATTGTTGACATTGTTACAGTGTTATTAAATGTTGCTGTTTGCGGGCGATCTCCTGGGAATCTGCCATTTAATGCACGTACGCCCAGTTGCTCTAAAAATGACAATACATTTTTTGTGATGTTTGTGAGTCTTCTGTCTGTACTAATGTCTTGGGGCATTTCCTCCCAAGCAAATGGATCCTCCTCTAAGTTGATGTCATTAACTCGTCTCCTCAGCATGTTTAAATTGAAGTCTCCTGTGATTATCCAATTATTTGTCTTCTCTTCTGTTATTATTTTCACCAGCTCCTCTTTTAGTTGTTGACTCCCTTTGTTTTTATCGCGTGGGTGCAGATAGAGGTTTACAAGTATTATGTGTTCTTTACTTGTCTTCCCCTGTAGGGTGATTCGGTTTACTTGCATTTCATTTGGAGGTGCTAGGTTGGATGGTAGGGGTTCTATTGCGTAAATGCTGCTTACGGAGGTGTATGTGACAAGACCTCCCTTGTTATGACCGAATTTTGCATTTCTAGTTGCCGGTAAGTGGAGCATGTTATAGCCGTGCAGTGCCGTTGGTAGTTCGCTCCATGTTTCCTGGAGCGCAATTATGTCACATTTCTGTAGATAAGTTAGCAATTCTGGGTCAGAGGTCTTGTCTCCCAGCCCATTGATGTTCCAGGAACAGATTTTCAATAAGTTCTTATGTGGGAATACATTATGCTTAGAGTGTCATGGTTTTGATGTTTATTGTCCTGGTGACCCTGCTCCACTCCAGTGTGGGTCTGCTTCTGTCCACGAATGCCCTTAATGCATTGTATTCTCCATTTGCCCTGGGCTCTATGCTGTTGCGACGTGCCCCTCGCAGTACTGAGAATAGTCGTGGGCTCGGTTGTTCGTGGCCGGAGTTTTCTTCTTGGCACTTTGATTTGGCCAGTAGGGGGTCAGGATACCTTGATTTTGCTAGTGGCTGAAGTTTGATGCCCCATTCGTTGAACCTATTTTGTTCTTTTAGGTCTGGTGAAGCCCATACTGTTTTCGTTGACTCTGGTCCTGGACGGTCAGGTGACTCTATAAACTCAACTGACTCCAGGTCAGTGGTTTTTATGTTCTCAAACGTATTGATGGACCTCAGTAAGCGCAAGATGTTACCCCTGTTTAATATATCAACCCGACCCCTTGATATGTACTCTGGGTGGAACATAATTGCTGTAATAGCACCTGAGTGCCCTGTTTGTTGGGCCATAATGGTCTCTGTCGCTATTGAGGTCTCTTTTGACAGTGATGGCCCCCATGATGTCCTAGTCAGGCCTAGTGACTGGCTCTTGCCTACTATAGCTTTCCCCATGTTCAACGCTGATGTTTTAATTGTCACCCCCTCCGTGTCGATGCTGCTTTGTGGGACTGTTTTTTCTCCTGCTGGCTCCCTCGAGCCATTAGTTGATAATATAGCTGAATCTTGTGTTGCCTTATTGAAGGTGCAGTCCAATATTTTTGTTATCGGTAGTTCCCCTGAAGAGCTCCTGCTGTTGTTCCCCGGTTTCTGCTCCAGTCCATCACTGATCAATTCGATGGCGGTTGTTCGCACAGTGATTTCTAGTCCTTTTTCCTGGGTTAGACTCTTTTTTTCCTCTCGACCCACAGCCGTGTCTTCTTCCTCCCTACACATATGTACTAGTTGATCGTCCCTTAGTTTGTCCCGGGTCCTGTAAGTTCTATCCTTGCTGTATGGCAATGCCTGCATGGCTTTTTGGTTTCGCCCCTTCCTCCTTTGTTTTCTCCGCTGTTTGGCGGATAGTTGTGCCCCTTCAGTCGGTGCCTGTTTTTCCAGACAATTTCTGGATTGAGTAGTATTACTCATCAGGGCTGCTGTTAATGCACTGACGTTTAACCCTGGTATGGATGAGTCCCCATCCTCGCAGAGCTGATTGCTGTCTGATGTCTGCGCCGCACTTGCAGTTTGCTTAGCCTGTGCCTTGCGTCTTTGGGGTTTGCTTAGCTTAGTCGTTTGTAGGCCACTGACACTGGAGTGGGTCTCACCTGGCATTGACTGGGCAGGTACTGCTTTCCTTATGTCAGCAAGGAGGTTATCCAATGCTGATGGTAATGTTGCTAGCTTGTCTACAATTGTTATGCAGGTGCAGCTGGCCTGGGCGAATTTTGTCACTGACTTTGATTATGGCTGGTGCGTCTTTTCCCTCATTTGAGCTTACGTCGCCACTACCGAAACCATAACTTTTACCGGCGGCTGATAGGTTTCTCCAATCTGGCCCCTGCTGCTGCCATTGCTGCCGCTGTTGTACCAACTGATGCTCCACTTGAAATGCATTGAGAGGTTGGAGTGGATCCGGGAGGTTAGTTATTTTACTGCTATTTAAGCACAGCACCGGCCCAGCGTCTTTTAAAAATGAGAATTTTGTATACATTTTCGGTTGGTAAGTTGTCTTAGGCAAGTTGGAGTCACTGCTTAAGCTGCTTGCCATACCACTTGACAAGGGTTCAGGGCTGGTAAGGAGTGGGGAAATTAGGTTGTGGACTTCATCTTTTGACCTCACGAGTGCTTCGGCGCTACCCTTATTTGTTGAGTTCTTGTTTTCTCTCCTAGTTCTTTTGGCAGGGTTTACAAGTTCCTGTTGCCTTATCTTTCCGGATCGCATTATTACGGGCGGGATGTTGTGGGCTGATTTAGGTTGAAGTAAGGATGAAGTTACTGCCTCGGCTGTCTACTGAGGCCACGAATTTTTCCTAGTGTCGCGTCTTTCGCGATTAATATCTAATTCCCGCTCTCAGTAAACCGCTCTTGTCACACCTCGTGGTAAGATGGCAAATTGGAGAGAGGGGGAATGCGTATCCGGAATATGGTAGAATCTGACTGTTCAGATAGCGGCAACAAAAAGGTTAGGAGGTAAGGAGGTAGGCAGGCTTGAGAGCCTGGGGTTATAGGCTTGTAAGCTTGCACAATAAATCAGCGGATCAGTAGTCACTAATCAGTAAAGTCAGTAAGGTAATGAATCAAGAAGCCTCACCATACAGCCCGCTGTGTCTTGTGCACTGTCCTCCACTCTCCTCTTCCACCAACACCTCCTTTGTCGACCTCTGTGTCCTCAGGTCCCAAGTATCCAAGGCCCCGAGGGCCGCCACAGCCACAGCCACAGCCACAGCCTCTCAACCTCTCGCCGCTACTCTCGCAGACGCACTCGCGCCCTTTCCGCTGCTACAGTCCTCCACGTCTGTTTGTGGCAGTGTGCCGTATGGTGTGCAGCTCGCGATCTCTCGCTGCGTCAACTACCTCCGCTCTGCTCCTCTCACAGGTTCTCAGCGGCAGATGTAGGTACGCAGGTTGCAGGTTTGCAGGTTGCAGGCTGCGATTGCGGACCGTAGAACTTCTGCCCTCCCGCAAACCGCCAAGCTGCCTCTGCCTCCACTCTCTCACGCCTGATCACCGTTTGTCTGCCGTTTGACTACCGCTCCTGATGCTTGTTAGTATCACTGCCAATGCACTACTGCTGCTGACGTGTAGGTGTGTAGGCGTGCTCCCGCCGGGGGGGGCTCTTCTTTGAGCTCTTCTGAACTCTTCACAGGGCCGTGCACAGGGTCACTCTCCACTCTCCACGAGCCCCTTAGACCCGCCGCTCACCACAGGTGGGAGTGCCATGGGAACCACTCTGAGCCGCTCCGCACCGGACCTCTGATCAATGCGGCAGCGGCGCGGCAGCTTTCACGGCTTTCACGGCTAAAGGGGGCTGGTGGATGCCGGGGGGGGGGGGGCGAGCGAGCAAAAGCAATAGCCACGACAGTCCTGCTCAAGCTCAAGCCCCGACCAGATCTCCCGAGTTCCGTGTATGCGTTTCGTTTTCATTGCGCTCCGGGCTCCTGCTCCTGCGAGCTCCCCCGCGAGCTCCTCCTCCTTTCCACCGGCTTCCTGCTCCAATTCTCGTACTCGTGCTCAGATCAGTCTTGCGCAAAGTTGCTGGACCCTCAATGAACCTGTTTTCCGGGCAGAGGCTCCGTGAGACTTAAAGGGAACAGAAAGAGAATTGAATAGGGTGACTATGGCAAGGGATAGTTGGTTTTGAATATTGAAACCAAGAAAGTCTGAATACGGAAGACAGGCAGCTGAGAGCTGACTCAACAGGTACATTAAAATGAAAAGAAAATCATCTGATGTCCCTTGGAAGAGATGGTACATGGTTGATCACTGCATGCCTTATTGCAGGCAATTATGGAGGAAGTTAAGCTCCTATTAGTAGAGATGGGTGAAAAGGTCTTGTCCACTTTACCCTTGGGAGAGGGAAGAGGGGTCTCCAACTCCCTGTGAGAAGAGGGAAGAGGCCACTCCCCATTTGTCCTTGAGTAAGGCAAAAGAGATTTGGTGTACTTTCCATCCTGCAAGTGGGCAAAATGGCCGGAATCAGGTATTTCCACCCTCATCATGTGGCAAAGTGAGAAGGGTTTGTACTGTACTCTGAAAATGTGGGAGAGAGAGAGCACACACACAAGAGCAGCAGTAAGCAAGTTGTTTCATCCTGCCCTTGTCCTAAATGGCAGAGTATGGGCTGCATTCATGCCTCCCTTAGGTAAGTGAGATTTGGTACAGCTCCCCCAGCCCTGGGGTTCTGGGCAAAATGCCTTCTTGTGTTTCATCTCTCCCCAGTCCGTCAAAAAACTTGTGGAGAAATAGCCATGAATAGTGGATACTGAGGCAGCATCTGGAGGTCAAATAAATAAAAATATCATAGAAGCTTTCGTGCTTATAAACCAATGCCATCCAAAACAGAAATATAATTATTCTTATTGGCTAAAAGATATTGACCACTGAGGCGGCACTTGCCATCCAGGATACCTGCTCCTCAGGCCTTATTATTGTGAGATGGGCGACACTCGTCACTGGTGTAGATAAGGCATTTTTCTTACTTTCACGTCAAGTTTGATCACCGTATGAAAATAGCTTCATAAAAAGTTATCTTGGCATTTTGGAGTAAATATATTTCAAATAGAGGGCATTTCGAAAGCGCTCACATGAGTGGGTCCAAGGAGGGATAATCCAGAGAACATTTTGCTACCCACTTCTACTTCACAACAAAAGGTCTGGATGTATATTAAAACATGTGGGACTCACTAACAAAGAGGCTGATTCACCACACAAGGCGAGCATTCAATCGCCAGTGTTAACCGTTGATACCTGGTCACTGCTAGCTTCTGAAAAAGAGCGCCAGCTAATGTATACCGCCTTAACAGGGGTTAGCACTTACATATGTGGCCCACACTGAATACCATGTGAAACTACACCCACAAACGCTCAGGTGAGATCTACCATACGGTGTGTGGCAAGCACCACTAACTCAACATGCACAAAGCATACCCACCAAACATTACAGCAAGGTTTTTGCTCAATTGCACTGCATACCGGCTTCGGTCTGGTGTCCCAAGATATAGTAGCTGTTTGTGATTATGTGATGACATCGCATAGGTGAGTACACACGCAAATAAGTGAAGAGTAGAAATCTGTGATTCAGTAAACTTCAGACAAGGTTTTGTTAATAGGACTTTCATCCCAGACCCCGTCATGCCCCTCTGTGTACTGGTGCATGGTGACTCTGTACTGTGAAGACTTCATCCTGAAATCTATCCACTTAAGGTAAATTATCTTTTTTGCTTTTGTTTTTCCTTCTTTGCCTCCGGAGACTATTTATGCCACTTAGTGCATACGTACCCCACCGCTGTGTCATTTGTGGGAATGTTTCAGACCTTGCTCCAGTAACCGGTCTAAAAACTTAATCTGTCTGTGTTAGTGATTTGCAAGTTTCTCCCGGTGCTAAGACGACACATACCTGGATGGGAGCTTCATACAAGTTCATATCCCAAGCAGTGCATTCGGTGAGCCTTTGGTAAATAGAAGAGATTCCTGAGAGGCTTATAGAGGAGCCTAGGATGCACCTGAAGGACGTCTTCTCTCGAGCTACAGCGATCATTGGTAGCCATCAAAACTTGTTCATCTTCATAATTACTAGCTTCTGACACCACGATCTCATTTCCCTATCTGGGGAAAATTCTCACTCACTTCTAATGCAATTCTGCAGGTAGTCCAACATCAATTTCTCAGTTGTTTTTGGTAATAGGGCTCAAAGAGTATAGTGACCGGTTAGATGGTGTACAAGGTTACAGCTATCTAATGCCTTTCCACATGTACTGGAAGCTCAAACATTGCTTCAGCCATGTGACATCTTGCTGGTGTGGTGGCATCAGGCCTTCTGCTCACTCTTACTGATGATTTTGGTGCTTTACTTGAAATCTTAAGAAGGCAGAGGTTATTTCTGACTGAAGATCCTGGTTCTCCTCACCTGGTTCTTCCTGCAGCCTTTCTTTAATCGGATGCCTTGATATACTTTTCTTATGCTTGTTTGAGGGCTGAAGAGTATTGATATCAACATACAGAGGATGACGTCTGTACACTTATAAGGCCAGAATGGTTCTCCTTTGCCGCTATGGGTTGGGAATATTTTAGAATTTTGGAAGTCAGTGCTACTGACTCTAGTGCTGAATGTCATTAGCCATACATCAGTGCATGATTTTGACTCCAGTTGTCCTATTATCCGAAGCTTAATGGCTGGAGCGTGAACAGTAGCACGATCATAAACTTCCAGTTTGCGGTGAAGAATCTTTTTGACCAACACGGAAAACCTCATAGCCAATACCGTTATAAAGAATTGTTGGGGGTGTGCAGTAAACATGGTCTGTGTGCACATTTGTGTTGCCTGTGTGAGCATCTGAGACGTAACAGGAGCCATTCTATCAGCAAGCATGCAATCTCAAAATAAGGTGATTGTGATGCAATACTTCTTTCATCTTTGCATCAAATGAGATAAAAGGGACATTTTTAATAATCATTCCAACTAAATTAGTTAAAAAGGCAAAAAGTTTTGGAGAAGATTTGGGGACTCATGAACTAATCCAGGACTACAGAAATGTGATAGCAGGGCATGTGGAATCGGACATCAACAATATGGACAGAGCTTGGCACAATGATGGCTTGGCCTCCCCTGCACCCCACGTCTCAAGGGCCACCTGTCATAGAATACGATATGATAGTAAATGACCGGCATGCAGTCCGTATGTCTAAGTCATGTCCGGGTTTGAAATGAATGTTCCCAGTCAAGCAAGGTCTTCCCTGGACTAGAAACAAGCATCCTGGGACCGGTTTCAGGGTCCATCATCTCCTTGTGTTTGCTTTGTTCAAACTGAGTTGGCAGGGTATTCCCGGATGTGGGTCCCTTGTTCACTTTACTACTAGCTAGCCTGACCGATGAGGGGCATTACCCTGAAACCAGTCCCAGGATGCTTGTTTTGGGTCCAGGGAAGATCTGGCTTGGCAGTTAGAGCTGGACTGTTCCCATGAAGTACAGGGTCAAGACTGATTTGAATATGGCTGGATCTGAAATGGGGTGGCGAAGTGAGCTAAAGAATGATGAAGGATTCCATCTAGATCTGTGACTGGGGGTGAGTGTCTGAAAGGTTTCAGCTCTCTCCGTCCAACATCTACTTGTGTTTGATTTGTTCACCTTACGTTGCAGGTTATGCCCAGACATGGGTCCCTTGCTCACTATGCCAATGGAATCAAGCTAGCTTGGCTGATGAGGGGTGTTACCCGAAAACCGGTCCCAGGATGCTTGTTTCCAGCCCAGGGAAGATCCAGCTTCGCAGTTCGGGCTGGCCTGTTCCAATGAGGAACAGGGTCAAGACTGATTTGCATATGGCTGGGTTTGAACTGGGGTTGCGAAGTGAGCTAAAGAACAAAGAACGAAGTTTCAGCGCTTTGTCCATCATCTCCTCGTGCTTGCTGATGTTATTGATTGCCAAATGGGAAGGAACCGGTGCAGTCTTCCCCCAACAGGTGTATGATGGTTGTGTATGATGGTCGAGGGGAATTGTTATTAAGTCACTGCTTGTTGGGAGATGGAGAGGTACGTGTTGGTGTACCTCTACCTCTTCCTTTAAAATTGTTTCCTCTGCAATCAGCCTTGTAGAATCCTCTAGAGGGGGAAGATAGAGTTTGAGGTTTGCAGGAAGACGGGGTGGCACCTGTGGAACTATTGTTTGAGCCTCCCCTATAAAATGAGCGTCGAAAGGAGCCTCTGTTAGAATGTGACTGAATTGCTTTCATGGATTTTGCCACTTCAGTGACTTTTTTCATCTTTTCAAGTGCTTCATCCACTTGAGGGCCAAAAAGATGTTCCTTATCAAAGGGAGCATTGAGTATTGTTTGTTGTACCTCTGGTTTAAATGCAGAAATTTGCAGCCATGTGAGTATTTTTCTGAGAATACTGGTGTTAACTCCTCTGGCAGCAGCGTCTAGCGCACACCTGAGGGAGGAGTTGGAAATTAATTTTCCCTCCTGCACTTTTTTCCTATGCTCCTCTCAGAGATATTGGAGTAACTCCTCCATTTCATCCCAGTGAGCCCTGTCATACCTAGCCAAAAGATCTTGTGTATTGACTATGTTCCAATGATAGCCACTCTTTTGCCACTCTTTTGCCTGGGGCATCTAATAATTTAAACTCTTTAGCTGGGGGTGGTGCATCACCTAAGGTTTGGAAATTCACTTTTACGAGCACTGAACATGACCAAAGAGTCTAATGGAAGCTGGCCCCTAATACAAATTGGATCAGATGATGAGGTCTTGTATTTTTTATCAACCCTGGAGGTTATGATACGTGCATGTACAGGGTCTTTAAAAATGTCTTGCATGGCTCATCATGCCTTTTAATATTGGTAAAGAATGTGTTGTCTTATGTGTGGCCCCCAATGTTTCAAATAAGAAATATTCTTCTGAAGATTCTTTATGTAGAGTGACTCCAAGGTACGTGGCTGCCCTGGCAATTAACTCCTGATATGAGGTTTTGTCATCAGGAGGTGAAGGTTTTGCAGGAAATAGATCTGGATCTGTGTTTGTGGGAGAATATATATTATAATCATACCATGGATCTGGCGGTGGTTGGTCATAAGTGTCATCCCCAGTCCCTGTGTCAGGATCTTTATGAGGAGAACCCTGTGGTGTAATATCTAGAGGGTATGAACTTGGTACTAAAGGTACTGGTGAAAATGGTGGGAAAACAACCTTTACATCGTGGTCATTAGACCGCGATGCCTTTACAACGCGGTTATTACAACGACCGCGTTGTTACAACACAATGCCATTACTACGCAAGTCATTACATCGACTTGCAGTAGATGGCGTTGTAACACCTTCCCTACTGTTGCGTAGGCTGGAGTTGGAATAGTAAATTATACATTCCTAATGTTACGGCGCCATCTACTGCAAGTTCATGTAATGACTTGCGTAGTAATGGCATCGCATTGTAACAACGCGGTAATTGTAACGAAAAGGTTGAGGGTAATAAGGAATTGGGTGGAAAGGGCTAGAAACCATGTCCTGTTTCTTTTTTAAAGGAATTTTCTATGCTTTGTCTTGTGAGCTAGGAATCTCCCTTTTGAAGGACGATGCTATTGCATGTTTTGTTAAAATATGTCCAGTGTCTGGATTAATATACATTTTCTTTTGTTTTGGATCCAGCTTTTCTTGCAAAGTTTCCAGAATTGCCTCCGTAGGCTTCTGAGGAGCATCTTTCTGTTTTGGTGCCTACATTTTCGGTACCGAGCCGCATTTTTCTTTTTTGTCCTTCGGAACAGAAGTTTTAGGGGCCAAAGATGTGTTGTCTTGACTTGCGCTTTCGGTGTCGAGCCAGAGGACAGGGCATTCGAAGTCTCAGTGCCTACCATGGCTGTGGTGGCACGGAGCCTTTTGTTTTGTGGAAGCAGGTTTTGTGGGCAAAGGGGTTTTGGTACTCATGACACCTTAACCAGCCGGGACATTCTGGGACTCCAATTCAATCTCCAGGATGGAATCGGAGTCCTGGACGGAGAAGGCATCATCCCCCTTCAGCTGCAGATGCTTCAATTTCTTCCTGTTTGAAATCTTCTCCAAAGATAACGGGGTGTCTTCAATTCTCTTAGTTGAGCCCAACAGTCCCGCAGGTTTTTTTTTTATCAAAATGAGCGACAGGCGTTGCAGTCTTCTTCCTTGTGCTCCTGATACAGGCATAGGTTAAAGACATTATGAAGGTCGGTGCGTGGATATTTAGAGTGGCACTGAGGGCAAAATTGGAACGTTCCATCAGTTGATTATTCAATGATGTTTTCCTCAAGTGGAAGTTAATGGAAATGGGCTGAGCTCGAAGGCTGTGGTTGGAGGTTTTCTGATCCAACTAGGAAAGTTTTTCAGTTTTCGACAAACGGAGAATGGGAAATGTGTTCAAAACAATACCGACGAGGGTACAGTGGATTGGGCACTAAATGGATCCAGAAGAACGGTCTAGAAGCAAAGTGCCGCAAACCACATCTGAACCCGATGGCGGAAAATAAAACCAATCTAACAATGGAGTTGATGCCCATGCACATTATCACTGAAAGGAGGAGTCACCTTATCTTGTGACTGGAAAACACTTCTTTGAAGAAAAACAACTTGCAAACGTCCGGACCCAACACTAGATGGCAGGAGGATGCAAAGCATGTGTATCCTCAGCACACACGCGTCGAACAGGCATATAAATATATATATCCTTTCAGACATATAGAGCGATGCATAAAATATGCAAAAAAGAAGCAGAGAACTCTGGGTAGTTCTTATGTTTAGGTGGAAAGCAGCTCCAGATGGTGGAAAGCAGCTCCAGTATAGAGCATCCTCAGCACCAGCGACACTCTAAATTTGGTCACTTCAAATGTCTGCTTTTCTAGCAAAGTCTTTCAGCATAGGATTAGCACAGTGCCATCCACGCCGAGATAGAAAGAGACAACGTCTTTTACCATTTCAACAGCAAAGTTTTTAAGCATAGGACTAGCACAGTGCCATCAATGCAGAGCTGTAAAATGATAAAAGCCTTTTACCACTCCAGGCACAGTATTACAGCTTTGATTTGGTAAAATACCAACCAAGCCAACCTGAAATGAGTAAAAGCAACCGCTGAACAATAGGAGACACCCATACACATGCATTTATACCACAATACATTTACAAGCTGTCCACTGGCAAAATTTCATGTTACAGGCCATTTCTTCACATTCTTTAGAGATGCTTGTAGTTTCTACGGCTAAAATTAAAGTGATTTCTATAAGAAAGAGACATACAAACATAGTGTATGCCCACAAACAAAAGGCGTCTGTAATTTATGTTTCTGCCTTGCAGCAGATGTTGCCTATTTGGTTGTACTGTGCTTCATTCAATCAGTTTTGACCTTGTCTGTAGCATTAACAAATGAAAGTGCCTCTCACGAACATACTACATGCTTTAAATAAGGAGAAAGAAGTTACCCCACATTGTGTTTCATATTGTTTCTGCCTCTATCTTATTTTATTTTCAGCTCGGCTTTCACAATTTAAATAGCACATAACAAGCTATTCTGCTGCTCTGCCAAATGACCCTTTATAATGCGCGTTCTTGGTGGCCGCCTGCGCTGAGATAGATGTCAATGAGAGCGGCCGCCCAGGTGTGCACCCCAGAGGGAACAGTGCTTCTAACCCATTGCAATGTATTCTTGAGTCCGCTCTGGCCTAAGAGATCTTCTCTTTTCCATATAAGGATGTGTGTTAATGATAACAACTGTGGACTATTAACAAGATCCCAGTGTAGTTTTCCAATGTTGTATTCTTTTTTCATTAATAAGACGTGATATTTGGTTAGGATGCACCATTTCCATTAATGAGAGAACTGACTGCACCCAGGACTACTGGTTAGTCCACCATATGATCTTTGCTTTAACCTATTAACACTGAAAACATTAACTCACATTCTTGGACATCACCACAATATTAACTTTGGTTGTCGTCCAGACTACAGGAATAACATCCTAAGTCTTGATCAGTCCACAATGACCAAAATATGTGTTTGCTTTTGCATTTTCACCAGACTTAGTACTGTCATTAATGATTCCTCTGGCACACAGTATCTACGAAGGAACATATAAACTCTTATTGGTATTCAACCTACATCTACTATGAACACTGGTATGTTTATTACGGTTTGACATCACAGTGTGCTCAAGCAAAGCTGGACTGATTTATTTTCAGTCAACAGTTTCACCTTACCAATCTTTAACACTTTTGTAGTGAAGTGTCATATGCTATGAACCAACCACAGCATAGAAGATAAATGTACTGTGCAAATACCGTGTTTTCTTTGCCCCGGCCATACTATTTCACACATAGGGATGGTTGTCACTTGCTTTACACTGTTACCACTGTAATAGTAGGCACCACCAACGTTTTAAGGAGTGGTCAGCAGCACCCTCCAGAGTCACAGGAGCTTTGCCCAAAGTTTTCCTTAGGTCTCCTGGGGGTAAATTAATGCCCCTAAAGAGAGATAGTCAATGTGTTAAAGCATTCCCAGAGCTTGTGGTCTTGCACTAGGGTTCAGGAGTGCAGAGACCCCAGTTAGTTGGACTTAAAGCTGCAGTGTCCGCATGGTAAAAGTAAAAGAAAGGTGTTTGCACACTTTTGAGAGAACATACAATTCTTTATTCACAACGTAGATATTAACAATGAACAATATATGTGTGAACTAAGGTTATTGCACTCTCTACATATATTTCAATTGTTTTGCATTAGTTTCATGTGATTTATTTTAGCCTTTTAGTAGTGTGGTGACATATTGACAAAACCAGTTTGCCTAAATTTTTGATAGCAACATTCCCTTACCTTGTCTTAGTATAGGTGGGGAATTGTGATCTTCGATAGATTCTGGCTCGTTATAAAATATACCAAAAAGAGGTATACAGTGCAAAGAGTCTAGGTACCACTTACAAGTGGACAGGGGCTTGCTCTTCAGCATCCGTCTTCTTCTTTCAAGTCTACAGAATGTGCTTTCCTGGTGCCAGGCACTCCCCTAAATAAATAACTTAGGGGTGTTAGGGGAGTGTAGGGTAGTAGCCAATGCGCTACTTAACCCTGGGGTCCCTACGCCCCTATATGACCATTTCTTGTGGCAAGTGGGCATAACCCTGTCCCATAGTTCCTAGTTCTGCCATCACAAAGATGGCAGACTCCAAAATTTCGTGTCCACATCAGGTAGCCACCTTAGGGGTGAAACTAGCCTCAGGGTGAACACACCCCTCTGACTACAAATCTTCCCACCTGTCCAGGCACCAAATGGGCCTTGGTAGGGGGGGGGGGGCAGGCATCCCTCTAAGGCAAGCCAAATTCACATACCAAAAGCAGCGGGTTCTTTGAGGACTCCTACCTAGGAATGCAAACTTACATGCCATCCTGCTGGAAGGGGGTGTAAACACCCTGTGCCAGAACAGGCTTTGTTCCTGACCTCCTGTGAGCATTGGCCCTCACCCCTGGGGGTTAGAAACTCATCTGTGGTGGCAGACTGGTCAAGACCAGTCAGCCAGCACACCAGTAGTTGGTCGGTTTTTAGGGAGCACTTCAAAGGTGCCCTCTGGGTGGATGTATTAATAAATCCATCACTGGAATCAGTGTGGGTTTATTAATACAAGATGTTTGCTAACAAACATCTTTGATTTTAGTGAAGCGATCATGTATCTGGGGAATTTGTTTTCACCCATTGCCAGCCAATGTACGTAAAATGGCTTCCCTGGTCACTTGTACTGGCAGTAATTGAACCGGCCAGCACAGAGGCATATCTGCTCATGCAGATATGTCCACATATGCAGTATAGTGCACACTGCCATAGGACTGTAATGCTTGCGGTAGGGTTGAGTTACATATACTGCATTCAGTGTCTGCAGGCATGGCACACAGAGTCTGGGTGCCATGTCGTGTTTTCACTATTATCTGCACCAACTCGCAGCCTGCAGTAGGAATATGTATGAGATAGGTGATGGGTCCCTTAGGGTGGTACAATACATTCTGCAGCCCTTATGAACCCTCTATAGTACCCATGCCCTAGGTACCTGGGGTACTGGTTAATAGGGACTTAAAGGGGGGCCAAAGATATTACCAGTTGGGGGAACAATTGTACAGTTTTGGGAAATAGATCTGATGCATGGGACCTGGATAGCAGGAACCCAATGCACTTCCAGTCAAAATTGCATTGAATAGCAGGCAAAAGGTGGGGCTGACCATGTAAAAAATGGGCACTTTCCTATAATCATTTAGTTCAGGGCGTGCCTGTTCTAGTGGTGTTACCAAAATTCTTTCCATCTGACTATTTGCACATATTTGTAATTTAATGCATAGTATTTAGTTTATAAGAAAAAGCACTGACTGGACAAAGATTTATTGGATGTTGCATTGCAAGGGACTAATAGGACCTGATTCAGGTAAAGATATTGTGCACCAAATTCCTTGTCTTGGAACATGATGCATTGGTGATAGCGACACTCTGTAATCAATCAATTAATCAGGGTTATTATGGAGCGCGGCTAATCACCCGTTAGGTTCTCAAGGCGCTGGGGGAGTCTACAGTTCAGTACTGAACCCAAAGTAATTTTTAAAAGGTAGCACATTCTGATGAATTTACCCCTCTCTGTGAGATTATTTCTTTGTCAATATATTCTCACTCTCGTTCCACAGAACACACCTGGCAAGACTTTCAAGGTGACACCTTCGACCAATCACTGAAGGCACTGTGAAGATCACATGCTTGTCAGCATGGTCCCACGATTGAAGGCAAGAAAGTCTTTATTTGCTTCCTGCTACGCCTGTAAATAATGTGGGTGACCCCCTCCCACTATGTCAGTTACCTTAAGCCATCATTCTGATCCATGTACAATTTCGGTTTATGCCATACTTACTACAAAGGTTTTTATGGGTGTGGTAATTACTACACCCCAGTAATGTTTCCCTGACTAGTTTCATCTGGTCAAAAGTATAAAATTATGGGGGGAGGCGCCTAGGAAAGAGGCCAAACTATGAGAATCAGGAAAAGTAATGCCATATTTGCATATTATGTCTCATTTCCAGGGTAACAACTCTGACCTGGAAGATATCTTCTGCAGTCCATAAATAACTTACCCTGGGGTATACAGGTGCCAAAATACTCCGGCCTATTCTTCTCAAGAAATATTCAGAGCTTGAGCGAGGAATTTGGCGAAAAGCATAGGCTAATACACTTTTAAAGTAAGTTATTGATAGTGTGGTTTATCTTACACGAGGAATACACATAGTTGTAAGGAACATGTTAAACGTCATATTACTTTAGGAACTGGGTGCTTTACATTGTAGAGGTAAATATGTAAGGCATTCCCTTCTTTACCTGTATGCTTATGAACTTAATACAATGAGAAGTATCTGTAACATACTAGGCTTACAACCCAGTCTCATGGCGCAATATGACTGAGTGGTCTTGTAAACAAGTTTTCTTCTATGAGGTTTTCAAGAAATCTAGATGAGTCTTAAGGAGATTGTAGCAATCACTTCTGAATATTTTTAGAGTCCGTTGCATGATAGAAACAAAGCAGACTCTGAAACCCTAAGCTCTCTACCTTAGAAAAGTTTGACGTCCTCTTTCACACTACTGACTTGGAACACGTCTTTATTTCCAAGGTAGTTTTGAAGCAAGGTTTTATTTTCTTCCTGCAGAAACTATATGCGTTTTCCGTCAAGGTCAAGTGCGATCTAGATCAATAAATACGTGAAAAGAAAGAGGATAATAAAATATTTTCTCAAGCATATACATCACATTAACTTTTGAATTATATTTCAGTGAAGTATATAACCATCATTATAGATTTAAAAGCGTGTTGGTGGAGCGTACTGGATTTAGAAAGAGAATGTGTCCACGATTCAGTGCCTAAGACAAGGCAATCAATTTCAATAACCTATTCACATTTCTGATCCTACACACTGTAGTATGACTTACAGTTGTACAGTACAGTATCACATTTTACTAGAAAAAGTCTGCATATACCTAGTAATAAATTGTCTCCCGTCATATCCTCAATACTATAGGTTGTAATATATGTATGCATGATATATTTGTATAGCTTTAACCTAGCCAAAAGGCTCCAGAGTGCTCCATATAGTTGAAGGCAGATACAACCAACAAGTGTTTGCAGGAGTAGATGGGCTGTTACTTTGTTGTGCTATAGTGGCTGTTAAAGTGGTGCATCTTCATTTCTTTCCTAAATTGGAAAAGGATTGGGCGGTCCAGATAGATACACAGATGTCATTCTATATCCTGGCTGCATAGATGGAGGTTTGTTTATTCTTTTTTTAGTTTTTTCACTTCTTTAAGTGCCAATAGCCACTGCAGATGGTGATCTTGCCCACCGGATAGGTGGGTGTGCCAGCCAATATTGTCATTGCAGATGATGTAGCTGGTTTTAGAGATGATGTGGGCTTGCAAGGACGACCAGTGGGGTTCCATCAGGGTGGGGTGCTGAGCATATGTTATTTCAGTCCCTAGATGAGGGATACCATGCCATTTAGGATGCCCTTAAAGGAGGTCAGTGCAGTGCAGGGTGTTGCCACATCCAGATGCAAGTGTAAGAAGTGGATTTTCCTATCTTTTGCAAGTGTTTAAGCGGAGACGTATTTTTTTGCAGATTTTATATAGCGCGAACTCGACCCGAAGGTATTGGAGCGCTTTACATGAGCACCGGTTATGTTACACATTCAGGCACTGGGAGATTAAGTGATTTGCCCAGAATCACAGGATGTGGACGCGACCCCGAGGCTCAAACCCTGGTTTCCTGCACCAAAGTCGGCAGTCTAGCCGAGAGACCACATCCCCTCCCCATTTGTACTATTAAGAAGCTAAGCAAACAAGACGGAAGCAAAGCTCAGAGTTTAATTTCTGTTCCTGGCCCGAGATTAAAAAAAAAAGGAAACAGCATTTCGATGCCCGGAATCCTACGAGTATAGATGTGCTCCATGCTGTCAGCATTGTAGAAGGAAATCTCCCCCTGATCGCAGTCCAGATAAATTCCATTCATTTCTGGGTATTCCTAAAAAATCTAATTCTAACGGCTCTTCTGATGCCTTGACACGGACAAAACCTCCCCTGAGTGACGCAGCAAAGACACCTTGTGAAGGACAGGGTGACAGGGGTTTCTTTCGATTCACAAACATTTGAGCAACCCCAACTACACAGTCTGCTCCAACGTTCATCTTCCTGAAATGTCTTCCTGAATTGATTCCTCTGGACCCCAGGACACAGGCACGAGCATAAAATCTTCTGCTATCCTCCGGAAGTTCTTGTTCCACTTTATCCCATCTCACACTTCTTCCGTCATCAGCCAGCCTTGGCTGAGGATGGGCGGTTCCTGGATCTAGAATCACATGTTGGTACATGACTGAAAAAAAAGTTGTTGCGTTAGCATGCGTTATGCATAAGATTAAAAAATAAGGACCCAAATACACTTTTACAGCGAAAACCGAACTGTAGCTATTATATCTGCATATAAAAATATTATTATCCAGTGTCAGTTATTCAATAATCTTCAATACACTCACTTGCTAGTTCTGTTTTTTCCTTAGAGAACTCTCTGATTTTGTTTATATATATCATTTCTTGACCTTTATAAAGAAGCTGCCCAGTTAAGGGTTACTTCGTGTTCATCAAAATAAGGTAGTTATCATATTTCATTTGAAAACCTTAGGTTCTCATATTCATATTTAGGTAAAGCTTGCAATACTATTAATTACCAGTCATACGTTTAAATCATTATACTTTTTATAGATTGTGATTTAAGTATCTTATCAATTGACTTTCTTGTCTTACTTTGCAGTGCTCAGTTAATTATCTACCTTTTCCTTTTTCAATGATTCGTGAAAGCATTGTCTACGGCAGCGTAACATGCACAAATATCAAACGGCTACAGTTGCTGTTTGAAAAGTGGCCATAGGGTGCTGGTTGGAGGACACTGATAGTCTTGCTAAACCCTGTGTTAAGAAGTGGGGTCCACAAGAGTAGTTTAATCCAATAGGTTTATTCGTGTAAAGACACCGACAGAGCAACCACCATCAGTCCTTCTCCCTGGCCAACCGTAAACCAGAATACCGGTTACCAGGACGAAGAACTGAGAGATGGAACGTGCATTTCCAAAGGTAAACGGAGTGAACATTTCTCGTGCTATGCGCGAGGTACAGAGTAATGCATTACCATTTAAAGAAACACAACACATCTTCCTCCTTCATCAAAAATAAATAAATAAATAATAAAAAAATTAGATACAATGCAAGTAACAATAAATTAAAGTATTCAAAAATACAAATAATTGCTCAACATCAATTTGATTGATCATCGCATAAAAAATCATCCAACCATTTCGGTTTATTACGCGTGCGAGCAGAACGTTCACTGACCAAATCAGAACAGTCTTCAGTGGTAACTACATTAGAACATTCATTAGCATCACCAATAAAATTCTTAGTAGTGATAGCTGTCGCACTATTGCTTTCATCAGCAATTATAGAGAGATCATTCAAAACATCTGTTGCCTTGTCAAGTTTATCATGTGTACATGTAGTGTCTGCGGAAACACCATCCCCTGGTATCGTGCCGTGGGCCCCTGGATTAACACTAGTATCAACCATGTTGTCTGCCGCAAAATAAGCTTTAACAGCAGAGGAGACATCAGTGTCATCAACAGGGCCCTCTACAGCAACTTGATCATCAAGAGTGGTATCCCCCGAAACACAGGGATAAGAAATATTAGCACTGCTAGATTCATTGTCAATCAAATCATCATCAATAAAAAAATATTGAGACGCTTTTCTTGACAAGGCTGGATCCTCAGTACTTTTGTACAATTGAATTTCACTTTTAAGAACTGCAATACGCCTTAAATTCCATACCTTCCCATCATGCAATTGCACAGCATTGCGAAAAATTTTAACAACTTTCATTGGTTCAGAAAATTGGCTCTCTCCTTTCTTTACTTTCCAAGGTTTCTTGACTTTAACCCATGTACCTACTTTAATATCACAAGTTTTTACGTTATGTCTGAGATCAAAGACCTCCTTGCCTTTTAAGTGCTTGTTCTCAATTCTAGACTTCATGACTTCCATTGACACACAAGATTTGGAAGCATCAAACATCCATTCTGGATTACATTTGGTTCGAACAGTCCTTCCTCTCATAACCTCAAAAGGAGACACCCCTAAAACATCATGGGGAGAGGTATGATACATCCAACTGGTTTTGAACAATTGTAATTCCCAGTCATCATTGTTACTGACTGCAGATTGTATAGCATTTTTTAATACCCTGTTAAAACGCTCAATCATTCCATTTCCACTTGGATTGTACAACAATGTAGTGCAATGTCTAATTCCTACTTTATCAAAGTAACTTTTAGCTATTTTTGAAGTAAATTGAACACCATTGTCACTAATCAAAACAGCAGGGAGTCCTTCACCAACAAAGACACAGTCCAAGAAATTTATAACCACTTCAGAGTTAACCCTGTCAACAATTTTCAAAACCGGCCATCTTGAAAATAGATCAATTACGGCCAACACATACTTATTATGGGAACCAATAGGTCCCATTATATCCACGGCAACAGTATGCCAAGGTGCTTTTGGAATTATGGGATCAGCCATAGGTGGTCTAAGAGTGACCAGAGTTTTATCAGAATTTGCACACCATACACAATTTCTGATGATCCTCTCAATAGCCAAATCCATGCCTGGCCACCAATACCATTGCTTAATCCTTTGTTTAGTTCTGACAATACCACCATGTCCTTCATGACACATTTTAATGATATCATCTCTGATTAATGAAGGAGGAATGATTCTATCTCCTCTCTTAATGTTCTCATGTGACATTGAAAGTTCATCACGAACCTCCCAGAACTGTTTAAATTCCTCTGACAATCTATTCTTGGATGGCCACCCATTCGTAATAAATTCAGATAATTTTCCTAATACACTGTCCTTTTCCTAAAGTCTTCTCCATTCACCTTTATCAATGTTAGGTAAACCCTGCTCATGGACTAATGCTACTTGAATATTTTCCCACTCATGGTCTGAGCTGTCCAACATGTTTGTGGGCATTCGGGACAAAAAATCTGCCACTACATTTTCCTTACCAGGAACATAAATGATTTTATAAATATAGTCTTGTAATCTTAAGGACATCCTAGCAATTCTAGGAGAAGCGTTAAATAAACCTTCAGTGGTCAATAGTTTTACCAAGGGTTTGTGGTCTGTGCGAAGGATGCATGGTTTACCCCACACAAATGCTCTAAAATGTTCCAGGGACCAAATGCAAGCTAAAGTCTCTTTTTCAATTACTGAGAACTTTTCCTCAGTAGGTGAAAGAGCACGGGAAGCATAAGCAATAATGAATTCCTTTCCTTCTGAATTAACTTGGGAAAGAACACCCCCAAACCTTTATTGCTTGCGTCCACAGTAATAAAGTTTGTTAGATCTGGATCAAAAGCACTTAAAGCTGGAGCATCAGAAATTGATCTCTTGATTCCTTCAAACTCTTTGTCACATTCAATAGACCAATTAAACTTATTCTTGTTTTCTAGTAATTGGCGTATGTTAAAAATCTTAATTGAGAAATTATGTACAAATTTGGAGTAAAATTCCACTAATCCAACAAATGAACGTACCTCATCCTTGTTTTTTGGGTGTGGGGCGTTCATTATAGAATCTACCAAAGATGGTTTAGTGGAAATACCCTCACCCCTAATTACATGTCCTAGGTAAGTGATGGATCTTACAGCAAATTTACACTTAGTGTGTTCAACAATGAATCCCTTTTGTTCCAATGTATTTAATACCTCTTTGAGCATAGAATCATGTTCCTGCATGTCTTTTCCAAAGACTAGAATATCGTCTTGAAAACACCGTACTCTTTTGAATTTCCCAAAAAGTTGGTGCATCAATCTTTGAAAAATTGCAGCAGCTGAGGCAAGCCCAAAAGGCAACCGTTTATACTGGAAACATCCTGAAGGGGTAATGAAAGCGGTTAGTGGTTTACTGTCATTAGTGAGAGGAATCTGATGATATGCGGCAGATAAATCTATTGTAGAAAACCAGTTAGCATCCTTAATTAGAGTTAGCAGCTCAGTGATTTTTGGCAGAGGAAACTTATCAACCACTATATTATTGTTCAGATGTCTCAAATCAATACAAAGTCTCAATTTTCCATTACTGCGTCGTGCAACGACAATCGGAGAAATCCATTGCAAGGATTCAATAGGTTCAATAATGTCTGCTTTGACTAATTTTTCAAGCTCTAGATCCACTTCTTTCCTTAATAAAATGGGTATGTTTCTTACTTTATGAATCTTTGGACAAGCATCAGGTTTTAAAACAATTCTATGCTCAAAATCACTACTTTTGCCTATTTCCTTGCTGAACACTTTTGGGAATGAACTTAAAATATCTTTATACAAATCTGTGTTATCATCTAGTAACATTACAGGATCATCACTATTAGGGTTGAGTATAATTCCTAAATTCCCTTGATCTTTCCAACCAAGTACTGAAGGACCCTTTCGAGAAATATATAGTTTCCCAAATGCTTCTCTTCCTTTGAATCTAAATAAGAGGGAACGGTAACCAACCATATCAATCTTTTCCCCAGAAAAACCTTCAGGTTGGATATCAGGTGGAAGTAATTATTTCCCTAATTTGTCTACAAACTAGTTTTGCCAAACTTCCTCATTTACAATGGTATATGGAGAACCCGAATCAGCATATACTTGCACATTAACACCACCAAATGAAATTAAACATAACGGTTTCTTTTTGTTATCTGAATTCTTATCAATAATATTTAGTAGAAATAACTCTCTTCCCTCATAACCACCATTGGACTCAGCGCTTGTGATTATGTGAGAAGAGAGTCTTTTGACTAATTGTTCATCATCATCAGAAATATTTTCATTATCGTCAACACATTTCACTTTTTGAAATTTTTTCCTGTGGCAAACTTTGGCAAAATGTCCCATAATGTTGCAATTGGAACATCTATGTTTCAATGCGGGACAAAATTTACTAGAAGCCAGATGTGAGCTACTATCACAGCGGTAACACTTAAAATTTTCATTCTTATTTGAGGACTCATACTTTGATGATTTTAAGTTGAATTTCTTATTTTTATCAAAAGACATTTCTCTGATTCTACTGACAGTAACTTCAGTTTTATCATCCAGTTTTGACTCTTTTTTTAAAGCTTTGGCACTTCTGCTGTATAGTTCAGCCTTTCTTACTAAAGCTAAAATGTCCTTTAATTCTGTATCCCAATTAATCCATAAACGTTCTTGGATTGAAGGATCCTTGGTGTGCATGACCACTTGATCTCTTATGAATTGGTCTTGTGAGTGATCAAATTTGCAGTCATCCGCAATAACTCTAAGGGCAGAAACATAGTCATCGATGGACTCATTAGACTCTTGTTTTCTATGAAAGAATTTGTATCTAGTAATACCAATACAGACTTTGGGAGCGAAATGATTGTCAAAATCTTTGAGAATGGTTAGAAATTCATTAGTATCTCCACTTACTGCTCCCTTTTGCATACAGACATATGCCTTTATTCCACCTGGACCCACAGAATGTAGAAAAATAGATTTCTTCCGGTCAGCTGACATCTTGTTATCCTCATCAATAGTTTTAATGAAATTCAGAAAATATTTTTTCCAATCTAACCATTTCATACATGGTTCAATTCCAGCAGGCCAAAAAGGTTGAGGAGGCTGAATGGTGTAAATTTGGGAAGCGATGTTGAAATTACTCTGTTGTTATAAATAATATTAAATAAGAAATGTTATGATATAAAATAGATCCATTGATGCCGAGGTGAGTATAACAAATGAAGATAGTTTATTGATGAAGATTGTAGATGGTAAGATCAGTATGTAGATAATTGCGAGCCCCACCAGGAGCAGCTCCCTTGCTGCTCAGCCCATACTTCCAACTGACACTCATCCACCAGGCATCCCCAACATTCCATTACATCACATGCACCAGCATTCCACAACACATCCACTCACAACACATGCACTCTGGCTGAGCAGCAAGGCAGGGAAGTAGAAAAGATGCATGGCAACAAATACAAGATACAACACATCTTCCCTCTTTACAAATCAAAACAAGGAAAACATGCTGCTCAACAATATCATAAGCAGAACAGCAAAGAGCATGTAAATGGACGAAATCAATTATAGCAATGGAATGAAGTTGTACAATAAGGAAGAGAAGAGAATGAAAAGATAAATCAATAATGAATCAATAACAACATGACACACATCTTCCCCTTTAACGGAATAACAAATAATCAGAAAATACAGGATGCAAACCCTGATTTCAACGACTGAATACAATAATAGAATTGAAAACTGGGGAAAACACTAAAAGAAACGGAGACTGAAAATGCAGCAAAATTCTCACCAACACAGTAAACTAAACACAAGTGAAAAAACAAAAGATAAAACGTCCAGAATACACCATTACATACCAATTGACCAGACCAGCAAGTAAAGGAATAATCAGCGAACGCCAAAAATGAAAAATAAAGTGCAGCATCCAACAAGGTAAAAGCTACTTTCCCGAAGAGAAACCAGAAAGGACCCTCCTAAACACACAGCAAAATTAATAGTGAAAAATACACACCTACAAGAAGAAAGGTGAAAACTACATCCATCATAAGTACCTTAAATAAATGAGGATGTTACCAAACTTTGGAAAAAATCCCAAAACTGAGACTATGCCAACACATACTATGAGGAAGAATAAGATGCAGTAAACAAGGTGTGGCAAAAAATGCACAAGGAAAAGTGCGACAAAAGTCACATAGCAACAGAGCTATCGCATCACATACCTCTGCCAGAGGTAAATTCCCAACCAAGGAGACTAGAAATAAGTGACTAATGCATCAACAATCATTTGAACAGATGCAAAGTCACATAGCATATGCTATATAATCACAAACCAAACACAAAGAAAAGGGGTCCCCTAAAGAAAAGTTTGCTAGCAAAACAAAGTTTAAAATTTAATACAAGCATCATGTAGGTAACCTAAGTGATAATTCCACGCAAAAAATAAATTGCAACAGGTGGAAAGTCACATAGCTGGGGCTAAATAAAGCGTACCTCAATAAGCAAAAATGCATTTAACTAAGCTTGTAAAAACATACTGTAAAATAACATATCAAGTAAAGTAGGTGACACGGAAAGTCACATAGTCCAACAGACTATAACAAATCATACCTCAAACAGAAACAATTCCCTTAATAAACTTGTACAAAGTACATTAATTCAAAAATATGCAGGTAAAAGTAGGTGACATGTAGAGTCACATAGCCCAAAGACTATCATCGAATAAACTTAATTATACTGTAGTAAGTGACATATCCACACACAAGTATCTACGCCGAAGGTGGCAGGTCACATAAAGTCTAGGCATTTATGAAAATAGCAAAATAGAATGAGCATTAAAGGAGAAAAACAAGAGTACAGTAAGGCAGTATACAGTATAAAAACATAGAACATTGGTAAAACAGTTTTAAAAAGGTGATAACTCACTCCATAATTTTAAACGTGCCATCTGTAGAGTCTCAAGATAGAAAAGACTTAACTGAGGTTGGCAGGACACGTAATGTTGCAAGAAAAAGCATCAAGAACACATAGTAAATGCCAAACTTAAAATGGCAGCACGTTTTAGACGTTCCAGCTGGAAGGCTCCTTTATTAAAGGAGAAATATTAAGATGAGAGTGACACAAAACGCAATGATAAAGGAGAAGACATCGTAGAGAAGAAGCAAGTGAAAGTGACAGAAAACACACACCTCTTCCCTTTTTCAAGGCACCAAGACAATAATTAGAACAAACATATCTTCCCCTTTTTCAGGGCACAATGAAAAATAAGTATAAAGGATGCAAAGTGCATACACCAAAAGAAACGAACCAAAGAGACAACGTTCGGAGTCACCATCACACCAGTTGGCCGGACAAATATAAAGTTAAACTGAGAACAAAATATTAAAAAGGTGGAAACAACAGTCGAAACAGACAAGAGATACCGCCAACAATATAACACAAACAAAATGCATGGTGACGATTAAAGTCACATAACCAATAGGCTATAACATAATACAAATTTCAATTCAGATAAAGGATCTCTAAAAACTTTCAATCAAAGCAACTATATGCTAAGTAATGTAAAGTAAACAGAAACGAAGGTGACAATTAACGTCACATGGTCACAAAACCATTAACATTCAGATGTCTCTGTAAAGCTTGGAGGCCAAGTACATTAAATAAAATAAAACTTAAAATGTAAGGTGACAATTAAAGTCACATAACCAATAGGCTATAACATAATACAAATTTCAATTCAGATAAAGGATCTCTAAAAACTTTCAATCAAAGCAACTATATGCTAAGTAATGTAAAGTAAACAGAAACGAAGGTGACAATTAACGTCACATGGTCACAAAACCATTAACATTCAGATGTCTCTGTAAAGCTTGGAGGCCAAGTACATTAAATAAAATAAAACTTAAAATGTAAGGTGACAATTAAAGTCACATAACCAATAGGCTATAACATCATACACACTTCAATTCAGAAAAAGGATCCCTAAAAACTTCCAAGCAAAACAACTATATGCTATAATGTTGTTATGATATAGAATAAATCCATTGATACAACAAATGTAAAATGAACAGAAACGAAGGTGACAATTAACGTCACATGGTCACAAAACCATTAACATTCAGATGTCTCTGTAAAACCTGGAGGCAAGGTACATTAATGATAATAAAAGAAAATGTAGGTAATAAAATACATCATGCAGCATAAAAATTAATTAACTCATTCAAACAGAGAAAAATTGGAACATGCCACTTGCATCAAAGAAATGTAAAAATACTGAAAACAGAAAGTGAAATGCGAATTGCTTAAAATACATGGCAAAGAAATGTCACTTGCAATAACGAGAATAATCTGCAGCACCGATCTCTTTCAATCACAGGAAACAGCATGTTTTCAGAGGACTGCACATAGGAAGAAGAGCGCTGAACAGCAGCAGAAAAGAAACAGTTCCTTGATATTCTTGGGACTGCTGACCTTCATTGGCATGGCAAAGTTGCAAATAACACAGGAGAACTGAAGAGCCACTAGATGGCGCTGTCATATCATTTTCAGTCACAGCGTGATGAAGATCCAAAACTTGTGACTATTTGCTGATAACGATCATCTTGACAGAGAGAAACTCGAACAACTTGAAGTGAACTTGCTGCAGGGAATAATAAATTAACATGCTTCTTTGACCTTAAATGTATCCATGCGTGGGCAGAACTGTTGAGGAAAGGACGGGACGTCTTCAACGAAAACTTTACTGACAACAACAATGAAGTGGCAGAATCACGCAAGCAGATGGGGAATACTAGAGGAGCTTGACTTTAATGTGCTCCGATGGTGCAAGACAAAATGGAGGCACGTAACTTGACGCCTTGCCGGATGGCTCCTGGCGCGTTGGTGCATGCAGATACAACACAGTAGCGGTGAGGGAAGAAGAAGCGAGGACGTCATGAGGAATTCCACGCGCAACACCAAGACGACAGTAAGTTACTCAGGCAGAAATTTAAATGAGTTTGAATTGAAACCGTCACCACCAACTTGTAAAACCCAGCGCTGAAAGAGTAGTCCCAAAATCATGTAGAAATACGTGAACAAGTAGAACACACTTTCACACGACATCAGGAAAATGCAGGCGGAATTAACCCAGCAGACAAGGCAATTAAAGTACATGGCAGCAACGGCACAGCTCCGTTATGACAAACCTCAAAATACATCGTTTCATTCAACTCCCCCGAAGTGCAGCACATCTCTTCCAATTAAAGTCATAGGGAAGGGACGGGGAGAATCCCCACCACAAGAACATAATGTAGTTGAAGGAACCCTTCATGCTCTTCCTCACGCAGGGGTTGAATGCAGCATGCGAATGTAAAGACTGAAGAGATAGTCAGCAGAACAGTTTAAATTAGCAGATGGCAGGAACTGGCATGTAAACGTTGTGGGCGACCGGTGTAACAGCATGAAAATTAGTTTCCATACACCGGTTCCTGTCTTTTACACCCATTTAACTCTACATTGTAAATTAGCTCTTCCAAATAGAACTGGGAAATGCCAGGAAACAGGGCAAGTAGGCAGAAAAATAGGTAGAAGAAGGAAGAGTAAGGCAGAAACTGGCAGGAAAGCGTTGTGGGCGACCGATGGAAGGTCACTGGTGGGGCTCACAGGGTGCCAGTGTGCCTTTAAAGTGAAAATCGTACCTTTAAAATTAAGTTCATGCCTTGTAGTCACTTCAGAAATTTTCAGATTTCAATAGTCCTTCAGGAAGCACATGTAGGTTCTTTAAATCGTCGCCAAATGTTATGATATAAAATAGATCCATTGATCCCGAGGTGAGTATAACAAATGAAGATAGTTTATTGATGAAGATTGTAGATGGTAAGATCAGTATGTAGATAATTGCGAGCCCCACCAGGAGCAGCTCCCTTGCTGCTCAGCCCATACTTCCAACTGACACTCATCCACCAGGCATCCCCAACATTCCATTACATCACATGCACCAGCATTCCACAACACATCCACTCACAACACATGCACTCTGGCTGAGCAGCAAGGCAGGGAAGTAGAAAAGATGCATGGCAACAAATACAAGATACAACAAGAAATAAAATAAGTACAATACCTAGTACCAGTCGCTTTGCAGAACGAATTTGCCCAGCGTGTGAAAGAAAAGCTGTTGTAGATTAAAATATGGTTGTTAACGAGGAAATGCGCTGCTGAGCAAATTTCTTTTAAGGACACCAATGAAACATGAAAGTGCCCCTCACTCGTGCGTGCCAAAATGATTGCAGCGACTCGTAGAACACATGGGGGAATCCCCGTTAAGCATGAAAATGCCCCTCACTCGTGCGTGCCAAAATGATTGCAGTGTGTGGGAGGATCTCCGTTAAGCAATAAAGGATATTTGAAGTAAAGAGGCTCCCTTTAGGACCTCAGCGGAATACTTGCAGGCAACCCTGGAGACTCCGCCCATCCGACGCGGAGAATGCGTGTGAAATGATGAAGCCAATGAATCCACACCTCACGAAACGAGGATCGGCAATGAATCAGGGCGAAGGAAGGCAGGCGAAGGCTTCGTTGCGCTTCACAAAGATTTTGGTCGGCGATTTAAAGTCAAGTAAGTTACACCAGGTCCGCCGGTGATTTTGAAATAGAGATTTCCTGCAGCATTTCGAAAATGAAGAAATTTGTGGGTTCCTGAAGTCGGTGTCTTTCAGCTCGTTGCCAAATTTGTTAAGAAGTGGGGTCCACAAGAGTAGTTTAATCCAATAGGTTTATTCGTGTAAAGACACCGACAGAGCAACCACCATCAGTCCTTCTCCCTGGCCAACCGTAAACCAGAATACCGGTTACCAGGACGAAGAACTGACAGATGGAACGTGCATTTCCAAAGGTAAACAGAGTGAACATTTCTCGTGCTATGCGCGAGGTACAGAGTAATACATTACCATTTAAAGAAACACAACACCCTGGATCACCAATCCTTGCACAGGAAGTAAGAAGCCTGGTATGATGCTTGTTCGCTCTCTTTCCTCTTGTTGAGGCAGTAGTTAACGGGAATAACCTTCAGCTGTATTTCTCTGCAAGACTCTCCCACTCTGCCTAGCAAATCACTGGATGATGCTGAAAATGGTGTTTGGTGTTATAATGCATAGACTGTTTGTCATATTGTACTTAGGTAGTCTCAGTAGGCTGGGACTACTGTGACATCATAACATTCTAGGATGACGTGGAGATTCTACAGGTTGTGAGCCAGGTGAATGCTATGACTGTTGACTGTCCTGGCTGGAGGTGTGGGGTCTTGCAACCTCTGATGAGAATAAACAAGGCAACACACTCCTGCTGTGTTGGTGTCATCCTTATTACTACATTTCTGGGGACGTTTTCATAGCAAAGCAGTGACGTGTCAGAGAGTAGAAGACCCTAAAAAGAACCTATGTTCCTTACCATTTTTTAAAATATATTTTACATCAGCTTTCCAGAGAAGCCCATCAGGCAGCAGCAACAAGGGTAATACCACACATGCACAGTAGCCCTCAGATAAATGAACATGTAAACCCATATTAAAATGACTTGGTTGATCTCACTGGAATCCAGGACAACATCCAAAGTTCTTCATGACATGCTTTGGGGAACATGGTACCTTCAGATGCGGGCACTCATTTAGCTCTACCAAGGCACCCGGTTTGACCAATTCACATTCCAGTCAACAAGTGGGCTTCACATAATAAAATAAGAGCCAGTGATGTAGCTCAGATTTCATCTGGAGTCAGGCATTGCTTTATATTTGTGCTTCACACAGACTGCATTTAAAATGACGCAGATTTTGGCGCAAGCAAAATGAAAACATAAAAGAGGCCTGCAAATGAAATCATGTAAAACAATGCTCATTTAATTAATCATGGTTATTTTAATGTGTAGCTTAAATTTAATCTCATTATAGAATATGGGGCAGATTTACAAGAAAGTGACGCATCTGTAGAGATGCGTCACTTTCCCTGCGCCAACATGCCAAATCCTTGCGTCACCATGGATGCGCCGTATTTACAATACGGCGCACCATGGCGCAAGGATTGACAGATGCGTCAGAAATTCTGACGCATCTGTTCACGGAAAAGTCACGCATTCCTGGAGCCGTGTCGCAAGCACGACGCAACTCCAGCAATGCTCAGGGGTGCCCTATGCCTAACATGCTGCGTCACTCATTACGCCTGCTTCAAGCAGGCGCAGGGTTTTGACGCAGCATGGACGTAAAAGTGACTCAGTGAAATCTTATAGATTTCACTGCGTCACTTTTACGGGGCTTCCTGCGACGGAACGCCCACCCTGCATACATTAAACCTGACGCAGGTTTAATGTGGCACAGGGCTTCACAACGTGACGCATCTCCCTAGATGCGTCACGTTGTAAATGGGCCAGAACTTTTACGCTGCCATTTCTTCTAAAAATTGACGCAACGACAGTGCAAAAGTGACGCAAGGGGCTTGTAAATCTGGCCCTATATATTTAATTTAGATTAATTTAGAAAATGTGTCTTGCACTAGCATATTTGTGCAGAATTAACACTCATTTTTTGCAGTGTAGAATAAGCTTGTGATTAGGCTCTCTTTAGCCTTGAGATAAGAAAATTGGTATGTGTTCTGTTTTCTCACAACTTTCAATGAAAGGGCTTTGTTGATAAATCACACTCTCCTGTTTCCGTTTCTTCGACCTTCACTATGTTGCATATTTCTTTTAATTTTTTGTAGCCTGTTTAAACAGTGGAGTGAAGAGAAAAACTGCAGAGCACACATTTTCTTATACATTTTTTTTTTCTGTTTCCTCATAAGTAATACTTTTTGTTACAGAAATGTAACTGTTTTAAAATGTAAAAGCATGTGAAGTCATGTAATGAGGAACACGCCTGATTAATGACGTAGCCCATGGGGAAACGATGTGTCTTGAAGTTCTGATTGGACCAGCTACGAGGACCAAGCATGTGAACTTTTGCTTGAAATATGGCTTACAAGTGGGAGGGGTGGCTTTTTGCTCATTTTTCCCTGCACGCCAGGCAGGGCACTAGACCGATAGCAGGAAGCCATAGAGAGAGAAGGAGGGGCTGCGTCTGTGGGGCCTATTTTGCAGCTCCTGAGACAGAGAGACAAATGAACAGCACAGCAGGCACAGAGAGAGCTGAGAGGATCAGAACAGGTGTAGATTTTAGGTGCTAAACTTTAAATTTCATGATTTGACTAATTGTTTTTGAAAAGATGTATTTGTCCTATGCATTTCACTCTTTTCTTAGAAACTCTTTAAGAGTTTTGACTGACATTTTGCGCCATATTTTCTTTTCTACATGTGATGCTTTATATGCAGACTGTAATATGTTCTGTATTAATTCTATTTTCCTATTTTCAATTCTGTAACCTAATTGATATTTCACTAAGTGAATAAAGGGTCAGAGAACTTTAACTTTTAACTAGAAAATAACCCTTTAAAAATACTCACAACTCTCTTTATTGGCTTAAATATTAAATGCATTTTTGATTTTTCATGTTTATGTAAAGTTTCCTGAAGGTAATATACAGTGGCAAGGGTCCAGTACCTTTACAGCGGTAAATTAGAGGTAAATGAGGTTTGGCATTGAGAAATTACCGTGAAATTACCGCAGCATCACCAGTTCTCTTGAAGTCAAAGGCATTGGGTCTAAAGGACAATAATCTTTCTCTAAGGGCAATGCCAAAATATCTCATCTTAGGAAAACCTGAAAAGTGAGCTTTTCATTTTTAACTGTGAACACATGTATGTATGAATTAGTAAAGTAAAACAAGTTAGACTCTGCACTTATTCAAGGTAAACAATCAACCACATCTCCCCCACTTCCGTTTTACTCTCCCCACCTACTCCACAGCTACCTAAGCTAGGTGATGGATCTTGGACCGGAGTTTCTTGGTTGGAGTCGATTGCTGTATACCGACTCACCGGTAAGAGTTAGGACTGGCCAAGAGTCCTCAGAACATTTCAGTGAAAATAGGGACACCAGTGAGGTCTGCCTGCTATCTCCAATTATTTTTGCTCTGGCTGCTTTTAGGAAAGTAGGATCTGCTTCCATGGATACCCCCAATTTTTGCCTGGTGTTATGCTGTTTCTGACTAGTCTGACTGGGATCCCCCAAATCAGGACCCCAGTCTCTGTGCTTTCTCCCCTAAATTGGTTTTGGTGAGTACTTCGGCACATCCCAGATTGGCTACTGGTGTACCCTTACAGGTCCCTAGTATATGGCACTGAGGTACCCTAGGCATAGGTACATCAGGGGTCCCCCATGGGCTGAAGCAGGTATTATGCCACCCATGGGAGACCACACAAAAAGTGACTACAGGCCTGCCATTGCAGCCTGTTTAAGCTGGTGTTAGCACCACTTACGACAGATACGTTTTCCTATATCTAAGGTCACTGCACTTAAAACCTATAAGTCACCCCTAAGGAAGGCCTTTCAATTCTAAAGGCAGGGTGCACAGTTCCAAGTGTGAGGGTGTCCCTGCACCCCTACAACCTTCAGAGTCCATCAGTCATTATGATATATTGAGTGGCCATGCGCCATTACGCGATGGCTTAACTCTAACCTCCGTCAATGTTTGGTATCAAACATGTTGGAATCATACCCCCACACCATAGCCGGTGTGGGAGGTATGATTCCATGCACTGTAAATCTCCTTCAGGAGGCCCTCAGTGCTCCCGGTACCAGTCTTCCAACTGGACAGCAAGCTAGGGCTGCTGCCGACCAGAGACACGTTTCTGCCCTCCTGCTGCTGAGCCAAGCTTGAGCAGGGGAAGGCAGAACAATAGATAATCTGTCACAGGGAGGTGTGACCATTCCCAGACAGGGTTTAGTGTATTGGTGCAGGGTGGGGACACTTACCAGTGCCACTGAGACTGCTTGCAGGGCACATATGATGCCCTCCTTGTATAGTCCAGTTCAAACCAGTTCAGTGAGCTGTTGGCTCCTGCTCTGGCACTTATCTGGACAAAGGACATGGGAGTATCCTCCCCACTGTCGGATCCCTCCCCTGGGAGAGAACCTTTAATCGTCCTAACCCTTTCCTTCGGATACTTAAGGGCTGACCTGTAGGTGGGTCCCTAGATTCGTTGTGGGACGAGTTAATATCAAGACACCACTTCATCTTCGACCATCCTGGCACTCTGGACTTCACTGGACTTTGCTCTGGGCACCGAGACTGCAACTGGGAAGACTCCTGCTGCTCCTGGACTCATCGCCCAGCAAATCTGCTGCAATGTCCGTGCCTGTGCTCCATACAGGAACCTTCCAAGGCCTGTGGACATCCAAAACACCTGAAGGAATCTCCCTTGAAGTGAAGGAGTCTTTTCCCTGCATCTGCAGGCACTGCAACCAAGCTGACCTGTCTGCTGCTCCTGGGCTTCCATTGACTCTGAAATGCTCAGCAACACAGGTGGTGGTTCTAGAACTCCCTCAAGGCCTGCACTGTCTTTTCACGGAGTTTGAGGCCAGTATCCATTGTCGGAACTGCAGGAAACAAACCCCTGTGCACCATGTCAAATTGCTGTTGCAAAGGCTTGTTGGCTTCCTTCTTCCAAGATCTGCGGGCTCCAAGTATCCCCAACCTCAAGCATCTCCTGTGACCAAGATCTTTGTCCTCACTGCATCGCTTGCACCGTGTGGCTGCATTTTTGGTGAGTTGCTCAAAGTCCTCTTGTGACCAGTGCCTTTGGCCTGTGGGTCATTGTGAGGGTCTTCCTTGATTCCAGTGGGCTCCCCTGTTTGCTCGGGCCTTCTCTGACTCCCCTGGTTGTGGTGAGTCACTTGGACCTTGCTGGTCCCGACACTGCACCTTTTACGCTTGCCACATTGCTTGCAGTTGCCAAGGCTTGTTGGTGCTCCCGATGGACACCGACCCCTCAACTCTCGGCATCCAACGTGGGACAGCTCGTGAACGGCTCCTGGTATTCCACAGCATCGCTGGGTCCACACAGCTGCAGCACCAAGGTCACCGTCAACTCTCCTGCAACACCAGACATCGGTTTACATTTGTCTTCCGAGCCACCTGGTCACTCCTGAGTGGCATAGACCAGTGGTTCCCAAACTTTTGACTCCTGAGGACCCCAGTAAGTCACTATTGGAAGCCGGGGACCCCCAAGCAATTTCTACAATTTAAATTTCAAACATTAATACAGAAGTCCGTGAAAAATACACAAATAAGTGCGTACCAAACAAATACTCTAATAGCCAAAGATTTCATTCTTTTATATTGAATTTCAATGTTTGCTTTTATTTTGCAGTGTGAGGCTCCTGCTTCTGGCAGGGCCGTACTGGAAACCCAAGGCAGCCCTGGCAAATGTTGTCAGAACAGTCCCTCCACTGTGCGCACCAAGTGTAGCGAGTGAGCCTGACCACTACAAAGGGAGCTTTGGGGGGCTGTCACCCCACCCCCCAGGAAAATTTGGAAAACATTGTGCATTTCACATACATTTGTCATTATATATAGAATTGTATTAGCTTTTAAAGCATGGCAAATGATGACCTTTCTGTGTAGCAGGATACAACGATCTTTTGTTGGGGCTCCTCAATGATTCCCTTACTATCACCCTCCAACAGTGCCTCTTATCTCTCCATAGCTCCTCTGTCACATGTATTGCATTTGTTTCATAGCATCTCTCATGCCAGTGTAGGGCAGAAACAAATCATACATGTGTAAATCAGTGTATAGTAAATGTTACATAAGGCAAAGGGGACTTCAAGGTGTGTGATTCATGTCATCTATATTGGTAGGCATTTTTTAAGAGTGCTTGGTCTGGAGAAGCACAAACTCAAGATTCATAACATAACAGTGGTTAGCATTGACGTTAATAATAAGAATTTATTTCTACCCAAATAAACCTTTATTAGCAGCATCAGGATAGTGAAAGACAGAGAGAAAACATAACTTACTATCTTGTACCATGCAGTTTGAATGCAGCTCTTTGATGGCAGTTCATAGCTCACTGTGTTAGTTTACGATTGTAACTTATGAACTGCACAGTAACAACAGAAGCTCAGTGACAAAAGCCGTAACCCACTGAGCTATGTACATAAAATATTGTTTTTTAAATGCATGGTACATGTTATTTGCAGCAGACATATTAAACCTCTGCGCTTCCTTAGAGGAGTAAAAGCTGCCAATAGACAAAACTACCATCTCTCTCTCCAGCAGGTACATTAATCACCGGAGTTATCTTGAAACTTTTATTGGTGCTTTGAAAACTGTTGATTATACAAGGAACTTTGCAGTGCTTTTAAAACTGCTGCATGGGGACCCCCTGGGAATATGCCATGGACCCCTAGGGGTCCAGGGACCCCAGATTGGGAACCACTGATCTAGAAGATCGAGCTGCATCACGCGAGCAACAGGCCTGGCTGCTGGGTTTAATGCCTAGTTCAAAGAAAGATAAAGATATACTCAAATTTATCGACCTAGCACTTGCCCTGTTCAAGCCACGAGTGGCCTTGTCCTGAAAATTGCCCGCTGCTCCCAATATTCAGGGTCGGCTCAGAGATTTGCGCAAGTGGGCAACTGCTGAAACTGACTCTCCTGGCCAAACAAGGTGGCAGGGTCCCAGTAGGGTCGATCTGGGACACATACCTCATCTAACTGTGAACAAAAACTGCTGAAAGATTATCGTGAATGACACAAACGAATGTAGCATAACCGACTGTGGGCCCTCTCACTAACACGACTAAAACTTAAAATGGAATATGGCATGTAATACCAACGGATACGACCACACACTGACAAATTGCTTAGCACTGCTCAAACAGGTATTGTGGCACAATATATAGCATACCTACAGAAAGAACTGCATGCAGCATTGGGACCATGTACCAACTAGGTTCACTAATATGTATTATTATTTCCTGTCTGCCCTACATGCCTTATCCCATTAGCCTAAGACAGCCTGGAACATTTCCAATCATTGTAATTGCCTCTTATGCTTGTTATATGCATATCTCTTTTCAAATTTTCACATCGGTTTTATATATGTCAGAGGTTTTTCCTAGCATATTTGAATAGTTGGGCAGATGATATGATATTCTTATACCTCCTGTACATATTAATACTATGCCTGTCCCATATCCACACTGTGAATGTTTAAGTGAATGTTATGGTTGTAAAATCCAATAAAGAAACAGTAAAAAAAATATTTGTGTCATGAGTTGAAAACAGGAAAAGAAGGAGCAACCAACCCTAACTCACTTGAGCTCCCTAACCCCCAAAGTAATGGAAAACCTTTTTAAAGAAGCAAGAAGCAGGAATGAAAAATGAGAATGTTCCTTGGAAAAAGCCATTGAGTCAATTCTGCCTGATGCCGCTAGAAGAATAACAAATCTTAGTATGAGAGGACATCCAAAAACCAAAACCTGCATCCTCCCCCTTCAAGGACAGTCATTGCATGCTTCTTCAATTACTGTATTACACATTTGGTACTTGGGAAGGCAAGTGTTGGAAATGGCCCTTTCTGCAGGGTCACCCCAAATCATTTTGCCTTCTCCTCCCCTTTTTGCTGAATTTGTTTTTGCTGGCCTTAGGACTCTGGGCAATTTACCACTGCTAACCAGTGATAAAGTGCATGTGCTCGCTCTCTAAAACATTGTAATATTGGCTTAACCACAATTGGCCTATTTAATTTACTTATAAGTTCCTAGGACATTGCACTACATGTGCCCAGGTGCTGTATGTTAAATGCTACTAGTGGGTCTGCAGCACTGATTGTGCCACCCACTTAAGTAGTCCTTTAAACATGTCTCAGGCCTGCCACTGCAGGTCCTGTCTAGCAGTTTACACTGCCATGTCGATTTGACATTAAAAACCCCTTGCCAAGCCTTACAATCTTCTTTTATTACACATAAGTCATACCTAGGGTAGGCCATAACGAAGCTCATATGGCAGAGTGCTGCGTAACTAAAAGGTGAGGCATTTATTTTAAGTGTTACATTTCCTAGTAGTGAAAACCCCCCAAATTAGTTTTTCACTACTGTGTGGCCTAACCACCCCACTACCCACAGTTTAACATTGGGGATTTCTTATTACAACTAATACGTATAATTCCTGATTGAGAGGGAGTAATCTCTCATGTTTGGTACCCGCAGACTTGTATTGATAAATCCTCTTTAATGGCAAAGTTGAATTTATGATTACAACTTTAAAAACACCACTCTTAGAAAGTTAGCATTATTCTGCTCTTAAACCCTGTGTGCATGCTGTCTGTCTACAATACACGTCTGAGGTAGGTAAAAGCTGAGCTTTGTGCATTCTCTCTACAAAGCCACACACAAAGGGAGCATAGATGTGACTGATGGGCTATCCACATCCTGAAGAGCCTTCCCGGGCAGGATGGAAGGGAGAATCTGGACACAATCTTACACTCACATAAAAAAGGGGCTGTGCCCGATCCCCACACAGAGGAATGCTTAACCTCCTGTAGTAAGTCTAGAGCCAGGGCAAAAAGGGAGGACATCTGTGCACTTTAAAGCCCCTCTTTGAAGTCTCCCCCACTTCAAAGGCACCACTGGGTTTAAGAACTGGACTTCTGGCCCAACCAACTCAGTACACTTCTGGACCAGTGGATACTTTAGCAGGAAGAAGAACTGCTGTGCTGCTGAAGGACTGCCACTCTGCTGAACTGCTGCTTTGGAAGAACTGCTTTACTGCTGTGCTGACCTGCCTGACTTCAATGGCTCAGAGACGTGAAAGACTTCCTGCAACAGCACCAGGACTCTGCCACCTATGGGTCCCACCCTTCCAAGTGGTGCCAATACAGTTCTGGGCCCTTGGAAGTGGGTTTTCTGCACTGTATCTTCAAACCGACGCATTGCCGTCATTGCGCTGGTCCAAACCGACACATCTCCTCCGGGGCAAAGCATTGCCTGCATAAATTACATTGCATCGCTGGCTGCGCAGGTCAACGATGCATCGTTTATATCCAGTGCTACTCAATGATGACGCATCTCTGAGTACATGGCTTGACAGCAATGCATTGCCTTCTAATCTTAAGGATCGGAACCGATGCATTGTCTCCCTGCTCATGGCATATCGACGTCGGTGCATTCTCCAACCAAGTTACTTTTTGAGTGGGAGAAGGTTGGTCCCTGTATCCGACCAGTCCTCATTCGTGGTCAGCCTGCACTTTTGGATTTACCCTGGTCAAGCTTGATCAGATAGCCCTGGTTCATGCTTTAGGCTTTTATGCACTATATTTGCAGATATTCTTTACAAATGCATAATTCCGGATCTACTAATTGGATTGTTGTCGTCTTGGTCTTGTTTTATTAAATACATTAAGCTCTAATTTTCTAAGCAGATGTGGTATATGTTTGTGGTGTTTTCACTGTGTTACTGTATTGATAATCTAAATCAAGCTCTTACTTTGAGGAACTGAAGGCCTCTATAGTTATTCTTCAAGACAGCAATATAATAGGCACTAGGTTTAAGTTCACAGAAACCTACAGGAGGTTACAGAAACTTCGTTTTTAAGTGCCTCTACTGTAGTTAAAGGAACGCATGTATAGTAACAAAAAAATCAAGGTGCAATAGTAAAAAGTGTCCAGTGAGATAAATTCAGGAGATGGTTGGCAGTATATATAGCGAAGAAGGAGGGGGGAACACAACAGTTAACTACTAAAGGACTATTGTGGATGAACCTCAGTCGCTAGAAGACTTAATGGTAGATTTGGGGACATTTTCAGCTCTGATAATAGGAGGAGATTACAATATGCGCTTAGATCCTGGTCAAAAGAGGCCTAGATTGAAAGTTACCATTCAAGCACTGATGCTGAGACATGCACTAATAGATATTTGGAAAACAAAATATACCATTGAAGCAGGCACCACATATAAATAGCAAGAAATATAATAGCTTTGCAAGGATGGAGTATTTTTTTGTAAGTTGGAAGGTGATACGCTTTAAGACAGGCATTTTACAAGCTATACAGTTAGATGATTCCCTGATTTATCTAATCACCAAAAGAAATGAATTATTATGGATTAGAATCAAAATAATTCAAGATGGCGGCCTGATTTTTCATTGTTAGTGGAATATGGGTAAGTAAATGATTTCTGCCTCACTACAAAACAATAATTTGAGATTAAACAAGGATCAGGAACCACTGGAGTTCTGTTGGACTCGTACAGAGCTTTTTCAGAGGCGTTCTCATCTCACTTGTCACAAGGAAAAGGAAACAGGAGCTAACAGAATTGAATGAGACAGATCCGATTTTAACTCAGGCACAGATGGCTAAATTAAGCACACTAAAGGAGAGGGCTAAGCTACTTAGGTTAGAAAAATTAATTCTAGTATAGTCTTTCAATGCCTATTCAAAGGCGATAATAAAGCAGATTGACTGTTAGCTTGGGAATTTAAAAATAGGAACATAATAAAAACAGATTGACTGTTAGCTTGGGAATTAAAAAATAAGAACACTCAATATAAAGAGCATCTTAAATTAGGGCACTGGCAAAAAAGATAACGACTCAGCAGAAATTGTGAGGGTATTTCAAATCTTTTACAAGAAGTTATATTCAGAAATATAGTACTCTAATTCTGATCAAATTGAAATGTTTTTGCAGCTAATCCAGAGAAACTATATAATTAACAGTTTCTTGCATGGATTTTCCCCATCTCTGAAAAATAATTGAGGGGTGTGGGAATCTTGGTTCATAGCAAGATGGCTGCTCCATGAGTGTCCGGAGCATGGTGATCCCAGATTTGAGCTCCATCCACTATTCTAGGGGACTGATTTTTGCAATGTTTCTTGGGACATTCTAAGGGAGGGAACCCCTACCAGGTGCTTATTAATCATCTGGAATTATGAAGCCGGTTCTGCAGTTGTTGGACCCTTTGTCACACCTGACTGCACACGGCCGGTGGTATCATATCGGAGTTCTTTGTCTTACTGTCATGAAGAGTGGAGCATCCTGCAACAGTTTTGGGACACCTGCAAGAACACTGACGTCAACAGTCAGAGTGCTGGGTAGCCCAGTAATGAATCTGAAGGCCCCTCACTGCTTCTACCCGGTCACCTGGTCAGAACCAAAGTGGACTGCATGCCATTCCTGTGCGCTGCACAGCTGTGCACACTGGTAGCTGGGACCATAAGAGCTGGAGGAGGTCTCTGGCTAGATCCCTCTGATAAGGATTTGGGCAACATTCAACTGTATCTCCAGATGGACGGCCACTTCTGATGATGTGCCAGCTTAGGTGGGATCACAATCTGGGGCTGCTATATGTCTGGGCCTGCATTCTTGACTCATTTTCAATTAAACGGCCACTTCTGCTCGCTGGTAAAATACTGTTATTGCAGATTCATTTGACCTCATGGAGCACAAGGGAAGTTTTAACTCCATTATTGTGTGTTCCTCTGCCATGACTAGATTACCTGCCAGGGGAACCCTGCACTACAGAACTATAAATTGTATCCACATACATCTGGATATCTTGATTGACTGCATCAGCTGCCACTTAAGTTCCATTACACACTTTGGCACCTGATCAGTGCACGCTGCTCCTCAGATATGCCTTGATCCCACTCATTCAGCCTCCATGCCAGAAGGAAGTAGGCGAGGAGACTGTGCTCTGCAGTTTTTGTGTCTCATTGATACACCCCAAATAGAAAGTCTGGCTGATAACTATGGCATGCTCCAGCTGGTGAGTGATCAGTAACATTGGGATGAGAGATATGTCTTATTCAAGGAAGTACTTCAGGGTTTGAAACCCTAATCTGGGGGGAAGAAGGCAGGGTGAATGACAGTTGAATGATATTTGCCGTACATACACCATTCCGAATTCTCATGTGGTCCACATAAGTATATGATGTTGCATATCCAGGATACGGCCCAGTGCCTGAAAATAAGGTATTATTTATTGTCTATGGATATAATATATGACATCTGTTGTTATTTCATGTTCTTTAGAGATTGGTTTAATCCCATATCCCATAATTGTAGCACTGCATTCCAGCACATACACAGCTTCTGCCATACTGTCCGCTGTGTATTCTTAAGGAAGATATTGGGTTCGCAATGTTTTCATTAATCTATGGCAGGTGCCTTTCTCACTGGTACAGACTTGTATGGAATGAGCATCATGTGCAGGAGCAGCCGACCCTGTCGACTAAACATCTCTGAATAACATAATCTAGTTTATGTCCCTGGTCTAGATATGAGCCTAATGGGTTTCCATATGCCCAGGTCTACAGACAGAGCAAACCTTTATGGTTTTCCCATTAAGTGGATTCCTCAAGGTTTAAAATACCTGAGAAATAGGGGTGAATAGAAACCTTGAAGATATGGTTGAGGATAATATTATCCTCCTTAACTTTCAAACACATAATGCCTTCATTAGATGGACACACCTCATTTTATTTCTATGGGGCACAGTGCAGACAATAAAGATGAAGTGGCCCCAAGATAGAATCATGTTTGGGTATGCTCTCACTATGTTTTGAAGCAGGTAGAAGCAGATATAAAGTGATTTATCTGGGGCACGGCTACGCCCACTTTAAAAATCCCAATCTTTGTGAGCACGTACAGTCTCTAGGGTCCTTTGTCTCCCACATGTCACAATATACACATTTTTTGGTCTCGCCTAGCGTTGCAGCGCACATGCGCTGCTCGCTCTGCGAAGCATATTGTAGTAGGGTATGCTTTAGAAGTATAGTGGAAGCCCCGTCCCTCTTTTTCATTGGCTGGCATTATCCTGCATGGTAAAAACTGGCTTCCGATTGATAATGAGGCTTCCTAGTCCCTCCTTGTTACCGCCCTGTCTCCTTTTGGGACCGCCCATCAGGACTGGATCTTTTACCTGCGGCGTTACTCTGTCTACTTCAATTAGTCAGTAAACCCTTTTTTTTTCATTCGCGTAATGGCAACAGCTTGTTTAGGACCTCTACTAGGGCTATCATCTGGAGGAAGATGACGCCTCCAGTGGCCGGATGAGAGCAAAGGCTGCACACAGATAGGGTTATCAGCTTCGGAAGGAAGTAATGCATCATTACCATTTAAGACCGGAAGGGCCTCGGGGGGCTCGTCCGGTTTATTCTGGTAATTTTCTGTAAGGACAGGGTGAACAAGGGTGGTGCTGACAGGCGTCACTTCATTTGGGATCATCGTGGCCTCATTTTGTGAGGGGCTGGAGGCTGACTTCACCTCAATAGGAGAGGGTGCAGGCGCCAGCGGAGTTAGGTCTGCATCATGAACCGCGAAGATTCACGTGAGAAGGATCGTTGGAAGAGGAATGCGCGAGGGTGCGGCTGTCCATGCACGCGGAGTCCCACTGCCTCATGGCCCGCTTGGCCTTCTGCATGTCCAGCTGTGCTGCCCATTCCCGTAGAGAGTCGACCGCTTCATGCTCTCGGCTCCGATCCCTCATCTTCGAAGTGCGGGTGTTGAGGGAGCGGGAGCGGTGGGGCTGACCCGACTCGCCTTCACCGCCCGAATCGGGCAGCCTGGCAGTGTTCATGGAGCTTCCATAGATCGCACTCTGCCCATTTTCTACGCTTGGGTGGTCTGTGTGCACCGCAAGAAAACTGTTCCCGCCTGATCTCCTCGGGTTAGCTGGTTTGGGCGATAAGTCTCTTAATGCCCAGAGGTCGCACCCCCTTCCCTCCCTCCTTGAGGTGATGACCCGACTAGAACCCTGCGTGTGAGATCACAAAGTGGTGTCAGAGGTGACCGAATGCGGCGCGCGGCATTAAGCCTTGAGCTGAAATGGCAACATCATCCTATAAAAATTTACAAATTAAATATGTGATTGCCAGTGCCAATTTATATTTCGTTGCCACGGCCATTCTCCGCATTTGTTTCATTACTTTAGAGTAAAAAAAAGCTAATTTTAATGTCCAAATAATCTCTCTCTCCTCAGGGGAAATCACCTACGTTTTCAATATTTACATTCCGTATAAAAGGAGCAGGTAGGTAATCCTTGTTAATGAGTAAAACATTATTTTTGAAAGCAAGTTTTAAGGGTTGAGAGCGGATTTGTTTTATCATTTCCCTTATTTTGTATGCAGTGTAACATTTTATGACAAATGTTATTCTTTTAGGTGACTGTATAGTAAAATGATTCATTAATGTAATGGAGACGTTAACAAAAGACGCCATCCATTAAGGGAGTAGTGAAAAATGTTAAAGGTTTGTTAGAATGAGAACCTTTATGGGTAAGGGTTCATAAGAAAATAAGAAAAATTTTGCCTAGGAAACTACAGTATTGGCACTGGGTTTGAATTACCGGTGAGTGAAATAAAAATGTAAACTAGAAAAAAATCCAGCTTGCAAATGTTTTTTTTTTCAGAAAAACTTCTGGGTAATAATTTGTTCACTGATGGAACATTTATTTCTGAAAAAGGCTGCTTATAGATAATGTTTTGAGGTTAAAAACTTGCAACAGTTTGAAGAAAAACATTATACAACCATAATTAGCGGGCTGCAATAGGACAGACTTCAAGATGCAAATGTTCACATGCTATGAGATTTTTAATGGTTTTCGACCAAAACACAGGTTAACTTTCTCACAGAAACATGATCATGTCCCTGATGTAGGAATCCCTGTTACAAATACAACAGACATTGTTGTACACATCAACGAGACTAGTCAGAACACACAGGAGGTAGGAACTTTAGAGCGGCTGGTCAACTGCACTGACAACTTCTCAAAAACGTGTAGAAAGTCTGTAGGCATACTAAGCTTCGTGAATGAACTTTTTTGTAAGCTTTGCTGTGTTTCAATCGGCAAAGCACCATTATTCTCAACAATCATATTATTTAGGGTATGCTCGCTGCTTGGGCACACGGTCACAAACTGCTGAATGTCGACCTATATGAGCATGCCATTCGTCCTGATAGAGCGTCATGTGATCCTGAAATCTATAGGGGTGCATCATATTCACCGTTAGTCAACACCCGCATATTATTCGATGTGTGTTAAGAAGCGTCATAGAAATGTAATGCTGTAATCGTTTAACATAGAGGTGATTAGAAATGTAATAATGATTTTGTGAAGAGTAACGCTGTAAGCTAACGTGAATGTATCAGTAAATGCATTATGTTTATGTAATGCAATGTATTAGGTTAAACGCGTGCCATGTTAAAATTATAAGTACAAGTTGCTTACTCACTTATATAACACTCAATTAATGCTTAGAGTGTGATTTAACCGTGTGTTTAAGAGTAAAGGCCTGATCGCATATACGTAGAGAGAAAGGCCTGTTCATTTCTTATGTTAGCTAAACGTTGTAGGCCGACAATGATTTCCCTTGGTAGAGGCTTTGGGTTGCAGGGAGATGCCAAATCTTGGAGACGTGAAATGCTTTCCGTTCCCATGTTTCTGTTGCAGGTGCAAGGACATTTAGCTCGTTAGTGAGACTAGGTCTTTGTTTTAGGAGTTAGGATGCTGCGAGAAGCCAACAGGGGAGTACACTGGAACGTGAAGATGATACTTTCAGCGGAGAAGGTGCCTGGGACCCAAGGTCAAGCTAACCGTCGTTGGATGCCTGTCAAACCTGATGGAAAACTACTGGGAGAAGACCTGGCTGAAGAGGTGTGCCAAAGGGCGTGTTCTATGATTTTGGGGTTTTGTATTAGGGACAGTGCCCCGTGGGTTGAGCAGTTGAGGTTTAGACGGGAAGCTAGAGAGAGCATCTTAGATCGAGCTCTGACTAAGTGAATGTACTTCTTAGGAAGTCTTCATTCTGACACCTTTTGATACTCTTGCCTGGGAAAGGGAAATGCTAAGTAGGGATGTCACCTTAGAGGTAGAGTAGGGATAGATTAATGTTTTCTCCTTTGACTAATGATTCCTAATTTAGACATCGGATTAACCATAGCCTTTTTAATGATTTTGGAGTCAGTGATTCTTTTCGTTCTGAGTCGGATGAGAATCCTTCATAGACTTGCATTTGTATTAGGGCCCATTTACCTTTTACATCTCGTACTGAGGTGTCTGTATGTTCAGCTATTTCTGGTTGTAATAACATTTTATACATTTTAGAGTCAGTGGTCCTTCCCAAATGAAGTCTAATTTTGGCAATTATGTTTTGATAATTGTATTTCCTCTCCTCTACACTATTTAGCAGATAAAAAGATCCTGGCGACCTAAGAGGATTCTTGGAGATAACCAGGTAGGCAAGAATCCGGCCCCATCAGTTGGTAGCAGAGTAGGATGGTTATCTCTGATAGAGAGGGGAGATCTAGATCAGGATAAGAGATTTTGAGGCCCAGAGTATTCAAGTGATGGTGACCCATCTGATGGCGAGCAGCGGACGACGGCTGTCGATGGAGGTTGATGGAGAGTAGTTTGTGCGGCAGAAAGCAGCAGTCCGTGGAGGAGTGAGTATGAATAGGGTGAGATGTTTGTAGATTGCAGTGCTGTTTTGTTGTGTGATGTCTTGTGGAGTTGGAGTGAGTGATTGTGAGATCAGGCTGTGAGCGTGCGCAGCCCGGGAAAGTCTTAGGCTCGACGAGTAGCTTAAGCGATTGTGGTGTAGACGACACCCGAGGTAGATTTTGTTGACCACCGAAAGGGGATCGTGAGACGTCATCGATTACCCGGACCGAGATAGGGGGAGCGAATGTGTGAGTGCGTGAGGAACCGACGTGGGTCGTTGTACGTGGAATTGAGTATTTGTAATCTATCAGAGGTGATTGTTTGGTCAGACAGACAGTTGCCAGCAGAGGTCGACAATTTCGAGAGACTGTGGACGGACAGTCAGAGAAGTAACTTGTTTGGGACAAACGGTTATTTCAGCGTATGAATGGGACGAATGCAAGGGCAAGACATGAATTGTGAAGGAGGGGAACTGCTGCGAGCGGAGGACGAGTGACGTCAGAAGGTGCCGCGATGCGATAGGTCGGTTGGTGTGAGCCGCGCTGCTATTGGTGGGTTTGACATCAGGCAGTAAACGAAAACATTGAGTGCGACCGAAAATTGTTCATCATTAAATGTTTTAAAGTTTTACGAGAATTATGTAGAGGTGACAAACATGTGGTTACTCGTGGGGGAGAAGAAGCCCCTCCCGAGGATACTCCGGCGCATTATATGGCAGGAAATGTGGGATTGCATACCATAATTTGGCTTGAAAATTGGCATAAAATGACCCAGGGTGAGGGTGAATTGGCTTTTCCAAGGTACGGTTCTTTCAGGTTGGAAGTGTTGTATCAGTTGAAATCTGTGATGGCGGCTTTACGACCTTTGCCGAGACCTACTCAGTTTGAGGCATTGCATGCGTGGATTAGAGCAGCGCATGACAGGAAAAGAGATAGGAGTCAGGAAAGGAGGAAAAAGTCCATTAAGGCATTACAGGATGCGAGGTGGGATGCAGTAGAGAAAACGTGGAGAGTTCAAACGATAGAGGGAGATAGGCTGTACCCACTACTGGTGAAGACTGATGGTTCGAAGGTAAAGAGTGTGGATGATGATGACAGTGATACAGATGACAGCCTACTTGAGAGGTTGGTGTCTGAGAGACCACCTCCATACAATCCAGACTCCCATGAAGGGAAGTCGGCTCAAGTAGAAGGGGCTAGCAGATTACCGACCCAGTCAGAGGTTAGAGTAGAAGGGAAGATCTCAACAGGAACGGAGGGCATGAAAAATCAATCGGTAGTCGGCACAGAAGTTGGGAAAGGTGTGAGGTTACCGGATGCTTTAAAGGTACCGGTTACCATTGGACCCATTGTTTCTGTGTATGACCCAGACCAAGAGAGGGTTGGGAGTTCAGTACAGTCAGCTGTAGGAGCGAGGAGTGTGGTCGAGGGGAATGGATTGGTGAGTGGAATGGAGCAGACTCCAAAGCCCATAGAATGGAGTATGCCATTGCCAGCTACAGCAGATTCCTCTAGGGGACAGGCAGAGGTAAGACCAGTGTGGCCGAGGTCTTTGGCCGAGTCAAGATCAGATTTGGGAATGTGGGCACCACCAGTGAGAAATCAGAATCAGAGTGAGAGAACTGTAGAAAGTGAACGAGGCACGATAGTAAATCGTTCTGTTCCTATGAGCGTGTCAGAAGAAAGTAGGACTTAGGAACGGGAATGTGATTATGATGAACGGGATGGAGCACCTTGTCGAGAAATGTTGAAGGGATCCTTGAAAGGGAAAATGTTAGATGTCGTAAGGTTGAAAGCAGAAGTAGTTGAGATAATAAATGGAAATTTGCCTCTTGAGAGAACGTACATGTATGAACAAGATGAACTACTTTTTGTGGCCAAAGATGTGACTCGCAAGGCAAGAACTGCACATGAGAAGTTGTCGGATTTAGCTAAGAAGTATGATGTGGACCTGTCTAAAACGAAAGCATTGCAGGGAAGTCAAAGTTTGCAGTATAGCGATCAGGAGTTGGAAGAGAAGAGGGTTATGGGATTGAGAACCCATATCAAGGATTTGATTATAGCGATGCGTGCATGGATTATGCTTGATAAGTGGGAAGAAAGGTGGTCCAAGAAGAAGAGGTCTAGGAGAACGATAGGAGAGACACCACCTCCAAGTGGAGAGATGACGGAGGTAGGACATTTCCCTTTACGAGAGGTACAGAATGGAGGCTACGTGCATGTGCCTTGGAGTAGGGGTGATTTGGCTGCATTTACGAATGATTTTCCCCGTCTCAGGGAGAAGCCTGTGGAATGGTACAAGCAGGTCGATCGGTTTGTTAAGATTTCGAAGGTGTTGTGGGTCGACTTGAAAACATTGTTTGACATTGTGGTTCCGAGTGACCTATGGTCGGCATGCAAAATTGCCGTTGAGTGGCCAACTTCAGAGCCCGATAGGGATCCAATTTCAAATGGTCCGAGTAGTTATGAAAAAGTTTGAACAGGTGATCACATGGTTGAAGTCGAAAATTTCGCCGCAGGATATTGATTGGGTCAAGATACATCGGACCGTGCAAGAGCCAAAAGAGACGGTGCATGAATTCTATGAAAGTCTTTTGCAAGCTTTTAAACAGTAGAGTGGACTAGATGTGTTAGATACTAAAGACATGGGACAGTTTGTTTCGAAGTTTGTGTTGGGATTGAGGCCAGAGGTTAGTCTCATGATACAGCAGCATTTGATTTGTTGGCAGAACAAGCCTGTGGATGAGATCTTACGGTATGCCAGGTACTGTAGTGATGAGATAGAATCAAAGCACAGGAAGTTGAAGGATAAGTTGATGCTTGTCCAGATGCAGACGGCTCAGGGACAGCCTAACGGAGGAACGTTAGGAAGAAAGCAGGGAAATAATCAGGGAGCAAATCAGAATGTCCAAGGCCAGGGAAGACTGAAGTCCATTGATCCTAAGACAGGGATGGATGTAGCGACATTGAAGAAGACCACTGTATGTCATCTTAGTCACTAGATCGGACATTGGAAACGCGAGTGTCCTTTGAACCCGTTGAATCAAGTGCAGCAGGAAGGAGAGATAGTTCAAGTACCTGGATCTGAAATGGTTCCCACTGTGACTAGCCCTAGGATGGTCAAAGGGGGGACTAATAGCCCGCAAGTCCAAGTCCCTCAACTACCTAGGGTTCAGAACATGCAACAAGGAGTCCGAAATTACATGCAGATGCCCATGTTCGAGGGAAGTGACGAGTTTGGTCCAGATCCGTTGGCATGACGGTGCCTGAGAGGGGAGGAAGATTGCACACTTGGAGCAGTCTTAGAGGTAGATCAGAGAGGACCATTTGTGGAGGCTGACATTGATGGTCACCCTACCACCTTTTTGGCTGACAATGGTGCTACCCGGTCTACTGTAAGATCAGCAGTAGTCCCTAACCAACCCCTCTCGGGACAATCGATCCAAGTCGTTGGTGTAGCAAATAAGAAGCTGACTAGCCCATTGACAGAGCCAATTCCAGTGAGAATAGGAACCTTCAATGACCAACACCAGTTTGTGGTATGTGACTCAAGCCCAGAATGCTTGTTGGGTAGAGATCTGCTGTGCAAGCTGAATTGCACCATCTATTGCACACCACAGGGAGTGGAAGTACAGACAAAGGATGACGATGCGACCTTTAAGGTTGCAAATCAGCGGGTGTGTATAGAAATGTATCCAGCGCTGACAGTGGAAGAGCATCCACTTGATCTGAGGGATTCTGTGTCAATTGATGTGTGGGACCTCAGTGGTGAAGAGATCGGTTTGGTTAAAGGCGTAGACCCAGTGAAGATCCAGGTCAAGCCGAATGTAGAATTCCCTAGGACACCCCCAGTACAATCTGTCGCCTAAGACAATTGCAGGGATCAAGCCTGTAATTGAGTCTATGATCAAGCAGGGAATTCTGAAAGAGATCATGGGTAGTCCATGTAATTCACCTATTATGGGACTACAGAAACCGAGTGGGAAATTCAGGATCGTGCAAGACCTGAGGAAAATCAATGAGATAGTTGTTCCATGTTGTCCGATGGTACCGAATCCATCTGTAATCCTGTTTCAGATTCCATGTGAAGCTGAGTGGTTCACAGTGATTGACTTGTGTCAAGCATTCTTTTCGATCCCACTCCATGAGGAGAGCCAATTTCTTTTTGCGTTTCGGCTGGAGAACCGTGTGTTAACGTGGTGTCGTATCCCACAGGAGTACACAGAGAGACCATCGATTTTTAATCAGATCCTGAAGAAGAATCTTGAAGGTCTTGTGTTGCCGCAGAACTCCGTTCTGGTGCAATACATTGTTGATTTGCTCATAGCGTCAGAAACCGAAGACGCTTGCAGGATAGATACTGTTGCCTTGTTAAATTATTTGGCAGAGAATGGACACAAAGTGTCTCCGAGTAAATTGCAGTACTGTCTGAGCGAAATGCAGTATTTGGGTCACCGAATTGAAAAAGGCAAGAGAAAGGTGTCACCAGATCATATTGATGCTATTATGAATATGCCTGTGCCTACCAATCAGAAAGAAGTTTGAATGTTCTTGGGAATGGTTGGCTACTGTCGCCAGTGGATTCCCAATTTCTCCTTTGAAGCGAAGCCCTTGCAATGGCTGACGCATAAGGATGTGGGTGATGTGATGCCTGATTACAATAAGGCATTCACGTTGTTCTGTTGCGAGAGAGAAGGTTGTGCATTGGCAGTTCTGACTCAGAATCATGGAGGTGTCCGTAGACCAGTTGCCTACTTTTCAGCTACTTTAGATCTAGTAGTTTCTGCATTGACCGGATGTCCTAAATCCGTTGCTGCAACAGGTGTCAGTATTGAAAGATGTGAGAGTATTGTAATGGGACATCCACTTACAGTTTATGTGCCACACTCTGTTGAACTGTTGATGACAAGGACTAAAACACAGCACCTCACGAACAACAGGTTGACATGTTATGAGCAAATTATACTTGCTGCAGAGAATGTGACTTTGAAGAGGTGTTCTGTTTTAAATCCTGCGACCTTAATGCCTATTCCAAATGTAGATGACGAAGATTGTGAGGATCACAACTGTCTTGATGTGGCTGAACTGTGCACCAAACCAAGACCGGACATTGTCGATGAACCACTCCCTGATCCTGATGAAATCTTCTTTGTAGACGGTTCATGCTTAAGAGACCATGTCGGTCGATTGAGAGCAGCGTTTGCTGTATGTACCATCACAGGGGTGGTTGAAGCTGCTTGTCTAGAGGGAGTACACTCCGCACAGGTAGCTGAAATCATTGCCTTGACCCGTGCCTGTTTTGCTGCTTATCAGATTCAGATAACAATTTATACCGATAGTCAGTACGGGTTTGGTGTTGTTCATGACTTCGGACAGTTATGGTCGCAGAGAGGGTTTATGACATCTTCCGGCTCACCCATAAGGAATGGGGAATATGTGAGACAGTTGTTGGAAGCATTGCAACGTCCGAAAGAGATTGCTGTTGTCAAGTGTTCAGCTCATTCCAAGGGAAACGACTTTGTATCAATGGGAAATAACTACGCTGACGAAGTTGCCCGATTTTGTGCAGAACAAGGATGTATCTTTACGGGAAGGTATAACCAAGAAAGAACCAATCTCAACATGATGTTAGCTATGGCTGATACATGGGAGGAGCTAAAACGACTGCAGGATGAGGTTTCTGATCAAGAAAGGGATGGCTGGATAAGATTGGGATGTGAGAAAGGAGATGTGGATGTGTGGGTTTCGAGCGATGGACGAGCTGTGCTACCAGAATGTCTGTTGAGTCCGATGGCAAGATTGATACATGGTGCAGTCCATCTTGGCAGAGATGCGATGGTGCGAGTGTTCCGACAGACATGGTATAATCCGAAGTTCCGCGCAGTAGCTGAAGCTGTGTGTCAAATGTGTGTTACATGCCGGCAGATGAATGCAGGAAAGAGAACTGCTGTGACATTGAGCCACATTGGGAGGTCCGGAGGGCCTTTCAATTCAATGCAGTTGGACTTCATTGAGATGCCGAAGTGCAATGGGTTGAGGTACATCTTAGTTGTGGTATGTGTCTTTTCGAGGTGGGTGGAGGCTTACCCAACACGTAGGTGCGACACACTCACTGTAGCTAAACTGTTGCTGAGAGAGCTTATCCCAAGGTTCGGTTTCCCGACCTCTTTGGAGTCAGATAGAGGGACACATTTCCATAGTGAGATCATGAAGTTGCTCTGTGCTGCCTTGAATGTGGATCAAAGACTACATTGCAGTTACCGACCAGAGGCTTCTGGGATAGTGGAACAAGTTAATGGGACTTTGAAAGCACGAATGGCAAAAGTGTGTTCTTCGACATCCCTGAAATGGCCTGACGCACTGCCCTTGGTCCTCATGAGTCTTCGTAGTGTTGCTGATAGGAGGACTGGGTTGTCACCTCATGAAATAATAATGGGGAGGGCAATGCGAGTACCAGCGATACCTGCCACTGCTTTGATTAACATCACTGATGACTTGATTCTCGACTACTGTAAGGGACTGGCTGACGTAGTCCGTTCTGTGTCCCAGCAGGTGCAAGCAGCAACTGTTCCAGCCGCAGGTGACCTGTGCCATGACTTGTGCCCGGGAGATTGGGTGCTCGTGCATAAACACGTGAGGAAGAGTTGTCTGGATGTTCGTTGGCGTGGTCCGTACCAGGTAATACTGGTCACGAACACGGCAGTGAAGTGTGGGGGACTGCCGAACTGGGTGCATGCCTCCCATACCCGCAGAGTTCCAGCACCCCTGGAAGATACAGCCCCTCTCGTAAATGAAAATCCAGCTGAGGTGGCAGGGCCATCTGAGAGGGCAAGTCAAGCTGTGAGGGTTGCTGATACAGTTGGTTGTGCACTAGATCGAGCAGAAAGGGGTTGTGCAAATTGAAACCCCGAATTTGACTCAGACGGAGAGAGTGTTGCTGTGGGTGGAGTAGAGTCAAATTCTGTTGAAGAAGGAAGTAGTGCACAGGGTACTCGAAGGGAGAGCAGAAGTGCCACAGAAGCAGAAAGAGTTTGGCCCGTGAGTCAGAGGCGGCTGAACTTGAGATTGGCACCTGAAAGAGACCTTGTCCGTGTTTCTGAAACATCTGAATCCGAACAAAGTGACGAGGAGCAAGCTCAAGCCAATCTGAGAAGGTCGAGGAGAGCAAGAGTGCCGTGTCAAAGGTACGCCTCACCTGAGTGGACTTACCTTGTGACTGATGCCAGGCGTATTGAGCACGGGAAGGCTGAGGTCTTTGACGCTGATCAGCAATTCTCCGAACCTGAAAATAAAATGTGTTGTTACTGGTTCCAGGGGTGGAAGTCGAAGGTATACTGACCCTCAATATTCCGAATCCACCACTTCTGAGTAAGGTCCGTGAGTTAATCTTGGAGACGCAGGTTTTTCCGACTTTTGGTTTTGTATCACCACACCAGGAGTTAGTGATACTTCGTCTTGAAATTCTGCAAGGTGTCTTAGAGATTTTGGGAGCTGATCTTATTCTGGATTGAAGACAAAGACTTTGTTGTACATAAAAGTCCAAAGGAGAAGATAACCTAGGCCCGAGTGGAAGAAGAATAAAGTTAGGGACTTTCCGTTGAGACGACAAAAGAGGGCTAGGGAAGTCTTTTTGTGGACTGTGTAAATACGGAACTGAAAATTGCAAGGGGATTTCCAGCCTTGAGGCATTGTTTGAACTGGTTGACAAGCAGTATACAGAGGAGAAAGAGACTCTTACTTGTTGCTGTCGAGCCACGAACTTTGAGAACTTTGCAACATGGCAGATGCTGGGAGTAACCACTGTAGAGCTAAATTAGTCATAGGTACACTTTTAGGGTTAGTGATCATCGCTATAATTGCGATAGTTGTAGCCTCATATATCGTTTCACATGAGCAGGAGGGGGAGGTAGAGGGGACACCTACGCCTACCACCTCTAGCTAGAAAGAGGATACTATAGGAGCTCAAAGAGATGATTTCATATAGATCTGTCTAGAAGTGATTTTAAGCTTAATGCTTATGCAAAACTGTTGTATGAATATGGATGCGAAAGATTGCTATGTGTGCATGCAGCTACCTTCCTCTGTAGATGAGGGTATTAGATACCATCATCTTCCATTAACTTACAGAATTTCTTGTTGTTTGTTGCTTAGTATTTTCTATGAGAGAAAACAATTTGAGTATTTCTTTTCCAATTACGATGCAGTACTTCCTGAAGTTCCAGCTTATAAGCATTTGAATAAATACGATTATTACAAGTCAGAGGACAGGCTTCGGAAGTATTTCATACCGTCTTTGGAACTGGATACAGCTTATGCTCATCGACATAATTTGACATGTTCATTGTCAGACACTGAGAAGAAGTTCATAGGTCAAGTAGAAGATAGATATAGAAAACTAACACAGACACGAAATACAGGAGATAGTCCAGTAGATTGGACAGATGAGGAGAGATTGCACAGGTCCAAAGGAAGTTATGGACCCATAGCATTAGATCAGGTGCAAAAGGGGAAGTTGTGTGTGAGACGTCCTCAGACCTATTATGAAAAGGTTTCGGTCGGACAAAGTACGTGTGATCATATCTTTACCATGGAGGACTCTGCTAAGAACTTTTTGCAAGGTCCGGTGCAAGTGATTCCAACAGTGTATAATGTGTGCGGAAGGAATGCTTATGTGAGGTTGCCTGCAAATTGGTATGGTACATGTTACTTGGCTATAATTTTTCAAAAATCTATCATGCAGAAGACTTAAATCTTCTGGAGACTGGACGTCATTCAAAAGTACGGAGGGCTGCAAGTGCAGGATCAGTGATTGGTGATATCTTTGGAGCGATGATACCAAGTCTGGGTGTGTTTCTGAATGATGTAAAGATCAGAAGGCTGGCGACTGTGGTTGATGAATTGTCAATGAATACTGCAAGGTCCTTGTTACTGGTGGATGGAGAGATGTTGTCGATAAGGACGATGGTTTTGCAGAATCGTCTTGCTTTAGATGTAATATTGGCAAAAGAGGGTGGAGTCTGTAAATTATTGAAAGTTCAGGAATGTTGCACGTCTATTCCAGACAATAGCAAGGATCTGGAGAAATATATAGACAACATTACTACGATTCATCAAGAGATTGCGGATCTGACTGAGGAAGGCGTGTGGGAAAAGATTGGTAAAGGATTTGGTCGTGTGGGAAGTTGGTTTGCGAGCTTGGGAAAAGGGTTCCTCGGTTTTGTGCTCAAACCTCTCATTATTGTTGTGGTTTGTGTGATCTGCTTGTGGGGTCTTATCAGAGCCTATAAGTGGTACAGAGGAAACAGAGTTGAAAGAGCTCTCAGAGCGAGTGAGAGGCGAATGGCTAGACTGCAGGACAGTCAATATCAGAATCTCAAGAGGATGGAAAGGTTCCGACTGGGGAGAATGGCAACAAGCACTGTTTAAGCCGGTTCTTTCTCCAAGGGAAGTAATTGTGAGAAGTTGTGATGACTTTTGTCATCAAAGGGGGAAACTGATAGAGCGTCATGTGATCCTGAAATCTGTAGGGGTGCATCATATTCATCGTTAGTCAGCACCCGCATATTATTCGATGTGTGTTAAGAAGCGTCATAGAAATGTAATGCTGTAATCGTTTAACATAGAGGTGATTAGAAATGTAATAATGCTTTTGTGAAGAGTAATGCTGTAAGCTAACGTGAATGTATCAGTAAATGCATAATGATTATGTTTATGTAATGCAATGTATTAGGTTAAACGCGTGCCATGTTAAAATTATAAGTACAAGTTGCTTACTCACTTATATGAGAATCAATTAATGCTTAGAGGGTGATTTAACCGTGTGTATAGGAGTAAAGGCCTGATCACATATACGTAGAGAGAAAGGCCTGTTCATTTCTTATGTTAGCTAAACGTTGTAGGCCGACAATGATTTCCCTTGGTAGAGGCTTTGGGTTGCAGGGAGATGCCAAATCTTGGAGACGTGAAATGCTTTCCGTTCCCATGTTTCTGTTGCAGGTGCAAGGAAATTTAGCTTGTTAGTGAGACTAGGTCTTTGTTTTAGGAGTTAGGATGCTGCGAGAAGCCAACAGGGGAGTACACTGGAATGTGAGTATGATACTTTCAGCGGAGAAGGTGCCTGGGACCCAAGGTCAAGCTAACCGTCGTTGGATGCCGGTCAAACCTGATGGAAAACTACTGGGAGAAGACCTGGCTGAAGAGGTGTGCCGAAGGGCATGTTCTATGATTTTGGGGTTTTGTATTAGGGACAGTGCCCCGTGGGTTGAGCAGTTGAGGTTTAGACGGGAAGCTAGAGAGAGCATCTTAGATCGAGCTCTGACTAAGTGAATGTACTTCTTAGAAAGTCTTCACTCTGACACCTTTTGATATTCTTGCCTGGGAAAGGGAAATGCTAAGTAGGGATGTCACCTTAGAGGTAGAGTAGGGATAGATTAATGTTTTCTCCTTTGACTAATGATCACTAATTTAGACATCGGATTAACCATAGCCTTTTTGATGATTTTGGAGTCAGTGATTCTTTTCGTTCTGAGTCGGATGAGAATCCTTCGTAGACTTGCATTTGTATTAGTGCCCATTTACCTTTCACATCTCGTACTGAGGTGTCTGTATGTTCAGCTATTTCTGGTTGTAATAAAATCTTATACATTTTAGAGTCAGTGGTCCTTCCCAAATGAAGTCTAACTTTGGTAATTATGTTTTGATAATTGTATTTCCTCCCCTCTACACTATTTAGCAGATAAAAAGATCCTGGCGACCTAAGAGGATTCTTGGAGATAACCAGGTAGGCAAGAATCCGGCCCCATCAGTCCGATATGGAACAATGTGAAATAAAGTAAGAATAAGAGTAAGCTGAGTTGATGATGAAGCCAAAGTAGGTTTTCCTGTAGTTCAAGCAGGAGTAATTAGTTATCGGAATAATTAATTATAAGGTGGTAGAAGCCCCACTGAGGGCAGCATTCCAGCTGCTCAGCTTTCACACTCCAACTGTCATTCACTCATCCAGGCACACAAGAACATTATATGACATCACTTTCACTATGGTTGAGCAGCAGGGCACAGAATATCAATGAAGAAATACACATCAGTAAGAACGGGTTACCACACAATGCTGGCCTGATGATTGACCACAAAATACTACTGTGGTGAGACTGGATTAAAAAAGGTACCATGACCCGTTGCTTTCTAAAGGGCAGTTTGTGGATTTCGGCTCTCTATGTGATAATGCAGGATTGCATAGAAAGCACAAATGGCAATACAATCAATTATGAAGCTGTGCTGTGGCCAGGCTAAGCCCCTCACCTGTTGACATTCGGATCTCACCAATCTCAATATGTGGGGCACTGCTGATGGACTGGTGTCTGGTCTATAGATTGGTTTAACACATTGATTGTATTCTAAATCCGTAGAACTTGAACCTAGGTGTGTATGGCAGTCTATTGTACAGAAAGACTATGCTATAAACGGATGTGATTGGTTGTCTTTGCATGATAAAGTCCTCTGGGAAGCCAGAAGGAATTCACTTTATAAAAAAATAAAAATTGTTGCTACTTGTCAACTTCATGACTAGATGGGAATAGGCTGCTCTCCCTTCATACATGCATATGGTGTGGTGAACCAGGCTGCAAATTAGTCCATATTCTATGGCATTGCCAAAAACAGGCCAACTATGTAGTTCAGAATGGCCCAAGTCAGACTCTGTTCAAATAACACCCTCCATCCACTTGGCTTTGATGCATGATGTGACAGACACTGTTGATCTTAGGAATCACACTCAGACGGCTAGCAACCTTATTTACGGCAGCTAGAGTCTGCATATTGTGCCATTGGCATAGACCGACTACACCCACTAATGAAGAATGGTGGAGTATCATGGTGACAGTCGTTGCTAACTGTGAGCGTGTGGTTTACAAATCCAAAGATCAACAGGCCAAGTTTGAAGTCATCTGGGCCCATGTCATTTGAGCACCCGAAAATAATAATTGAGGGTATTAGTGCTATGATTCTATATCTACATGTTGACAAAGCTTATAAGGACTTCCGTGCCCAATGTAACATTGATACAGGTGGTTTTTAAGTTCAGTACTTATGACATCTGCATTTACAATCATCAAGATGGTTGCCGTCATGATTCAGACTATGGACCTCCACCAAAAACATAGTGTATGTTATGTTAAAGTGCTGCAAGGGGAAGGGGAAGCTTGAATTTTTCCTAAACCAGACAAGAAGTCTGAGTTGTGGTGCTCTTGCCAGCTAATATCACATTTAATTTTAGATTCTAAAGAAAGTGTGAAAATCTTTTTTGATGAGACTGGTCAGAATGATCGCCAACATTGTTCATCCAGATCAGACCGATTTCATCCCCAGATGACACGAACTATCTGGCAGAAGTGGTTGATTATTGCTGTACCACAGTTGGGGCAATCACGGTTTTATTTTTGGATGTGGAAAAGGCCATATACCTGGTAAGCTAAGCATTTGAAACACAATTTCTGCCACTTTTCATCTGGGTTGCTCTACTGAGATTTCTGTCAATGCAGAACCTGTTGGCTCCCTGTGTGTTGAATACAGCAAAAGCTAAAGGTGTCCAGTGCCCCGGTTACTATTTATCTTGGAGGAGGAGAGCGGATATTACAGGTACACAGAGCCTCTTAGATTAATCTTTTTGCAGAGGACATCACATTATTTCTAGCACTTTTCCCAAGCAATATAAATTATCTGTTAACAGATGAATTTTGTATATCATTGCAATACTGTATAAATGTGGAAACAAATCTTGCCCTGCCTAAGGAACTAAGAGGAAATTATGGTCACCACTTCCAAACTTTAGTATTAGGATTAAATCAAAAATACCATTTATCTAAAAATACCTACTACCCATCATTATTTAAATTAAACCAAGATTTCCACCAGTAGATCCAGATCTCTTTATTCATGGCAGGGCATATTAAAGCTATTAAAATGAGTATTGCCCCTCAATGCTTTGGTTCAATTTCAATCCCTATTATGTTTCTCGACTTCAGAATTGTTTTTGGAAACTGTAATCATTAATTAGAGGTTTCATCAGTAAAATGAAACCCCTTGGTGGTGAGGATCAAGCGACGTACTAGGCCCTTCACCATTTCAAACATTACTACCTCAATGCAGTATCATTGTCTATGCACCAAGCCAGCTTTGCTAGAGTTGATGACCAATTCCCCAAGGTTTGTATTACTGAAATGGCTGGTCATATCAGATTACATGTTTTTTTACCTTAGTTTCATATCAGTTTAAGTTTACTTCACTGCAAGTGATGTTTAAAAAATGAAACTGGGTAAGCAAGCTTCCTTCACCTCATTGGAAACACTGCCTGAATCCTTTTGTGGAGGAATCCGAATTTACCAAAATATCTCTCAAGGGGGAATAACAAAAGAAAGGTATCAAGGTGGTAGCCCAATTTTAATAATGGAATACATTAGAACCATTCACTGATTTGGAACAACAATTTAGACTATGCTTTATCGGGGATATATATATATATATATATATATATATATATATATATATATATATATATATATATATATATATATATATATATATATTTGTGTATTTACAACAAACCGCATTCGGGAATTGAGGCTGACAAAAGTAAAATTTGTAGTCAAAGAGCTGAAGAAACTAACATAGTTTTTAGCAATCCACAGTGAACACAAGTTAAACAATTCATGTGCTACACATTATTTTAAATTTAAGATGATTACAATACTGTTCTGTCTACCAGCTTAATTATATTCTAGTATTCTTGCATACATTTTCAGAGAGATATTCGGATACTCTTCCCATATGTTCTGTGAGTGAGAGCAATTGGATACACACACTCTGGGTCCTGTCTGTTGTAAGTAAGAAATGCAGGCTACTTCTAGTTGAGTTACATGTAGGTTTATTCAAGACACAGCTGAACGCACACCTCGCCAGCTGACCAGACCATCAACTGACAAGGATAGAACACTCTGGTACAAGTTAGAACACTAATAGGTATTCTGGGAATTTAGATGGTAAGAACACTAAAGGAGGGCTAATGACCAGTGTCAGACATATTACATGAAGAATCAATATACAACATATCTTCCTCCTTTACAGAGAAAAAGAAATAATTCAATAAATCATAAAAATGAAGCTTAAAACATAGGAGACAACAACAATAATCATTAAGAAAGATAGGAGGTCTACGACGTCTTGAACTATTTTAGTTCGAAGGCAAAGATTGTAAAAGTGAAGTGTGAAATGACACAACACTCAAACAACTAATTGGCATCACCACTATATTTTAGTTCGTAGGCAAAGATTGTAAAAGGGAAGTGTGAAGTGAGACACAACACTCAAACAACTAATAGGCATCACCACTACCTACACCCCTTAGACTGCCCGAAACAGGAAAAGACAGGCCACTCTCTCAAATCTGTTTCCGACCCCCAACATTTTACGCTCTAAGTTGAAGATGAACAACTCAACATACACCTCCGTTCTTTACAGATACTACAGTCTCAAATACTCTTCAAGAACTCCAGACTTCGGTACTCTTCAAGCTTTCTAAGTGCAGTATCGCATGTGATGTTATGAGATTTAACTTGAAGTTTTCTCTCTTCACAAGATGGACACATAGCCTTAGTTGTGACTAACTTTGTCTTTGTCTAGATCTGGGACCATTGCCACGGTTGTGGGCCCCCACTTAGATCCCTGTTTTTGGACTTCCTGTCCAGGCTCTCTCAGTTCTGGTTCTGGAACATATGTCCGCTCATGGTGTTAGCACTCGAATCTTTGTCCCCGTTTTTTAAATTTTTTACTTTCTGTTCATTTTTAATTTCTTGGAAGGACCTTTGTCCCCTCATGGTTCTGGAACCAGTCTTTGCTCCCCTCTGTATCTGCTTCAAGTGTCTTCAAGCTAATTTAAAACTTTTTTTTTTCCAATATGGGCTGTCAGAAATATTCCTGCTTTTAATTCTCTGGTACGTGGCAGGCATTGGGTACTACAAAGTCATAAACCTGCAGAAAATTTCTCTATTTCCCTGTGTGTGTGATAACAAAGATTTCATGAAACTAAAATACCTCATAGTGCACAAGGTGACACACTTGTCAAGAGTTTCACACAGTTACATACTTTAAACACACTTATGAGTGCACACATCATCCAATTCATTGTTGTTCCTAACTTCAACCTCCAAGAACTATGCCATTTGATTTGAACCATGCGTGAACACATTAGTATATGATAAAATAATGAAGGCAAATCTCTTGACAAAACATGTGCAGAAAGCAGGTAAAGGTGTTTTCTTTTTTTTAATGTGAAGCTCCATGGCAACAATGAAAGTGTCAGACTCTTACAAGCCCAAAGCGTAACTTGCGGAATGTTTTTCCTTCCCAAAGTACACCGGCATCAGACAGGCAGTGCTTGCGGTTTTGTCACCCTAAGATTTCGCTGCGTATATTCAGAGAGTAAGTTTAAGGCAAGAGTTCGCTTACCAAATACGTTCCTGCTACACAACATAGAGATTAAAGATGGGCACAAATGACGCTCGTTTGGATCGTGTTCCCGTAAGCCTTTAATAAGAAGTAACAAAATAGCTGCCTGACGTCGCGTCGTGTAATTTCACGTTGCATGATGACGCGCTCTGAGAGAATTGCTGTGCCAACGCACTGCACTTTGGCAACAATGAGAGGCTTCCTCGAAACACTGCTTCCTAGCAACACACGTTGCAGCAATAGAAGGCATAGCGGTATTTTTATAGTGGTATTTTCCAGTGCAAACAAAGAAACCTTTGTCCCTTTCTGGTTGTGGGAACACCTTCCTGGTTCTGCAGGAACCTTTGTCCCATCCTGATTGCGGAAACCCTCTTGATTGTGGGAATCTCTCTGTTACGATTCTCTATCGTGGTTCTGAGATGACCTTTGTCCCATTGTGATTCTGGGACAATCTTGGGCCTCTCCTGGTTCTTGGACGCTTGTCCTAGTTCTGAGAACCTCTCTGTCACGAATCTTTGTCGTGGGATCAGTTCTGGGAGCCGCTGTGTCACGATTATGGGTCGTGGTACTGGAACCTTTGTCTTGGTTCTGGGAACCGCTCCGTCACGAAACTGTGTTGTGTTTTGGAACTCTTGTCCTCTTCTGGGTCTAGGACCTTTATTCCCTTCCAGTCCTGGGACTTGCTTTGTCCTCTCCCGGTACTGGTTGTGAGACTTTTGTCCCCTTCCGGTCCTGGGACCTCCTTTGTCTTCTCCCGGTACTGGTTATGTTATGTTATGTTATAAAGTTTTTGTATAGCGCCTATCACCGCCGGTCTCTAAGCGCTTAAACAGAAAGAACATAACATACTGTCACCCCGAAACCCTCTGCCATCTCTGATTAGGCCGGAAGTATTGCCTTTTTGAATAGATACGTCTTCAGTTTCTTCCTGAAGGAAAGTAGCTGTGAATCTTCCTTCAGACTGGCCGGTAGCTCATTCCAAAGTTGCGGAAGAATCACCGAAAAGGCTCTGCCTCCTTTAGTTTTTAGTTTAAATCTGGGTTGAGTCAGATTGGAGGCCTGACCTGAGCGTAAAGTTCTGCCGGGAACATACCTCCTCAGGCGCTGCTTAATGTACTCTGGGGCTTTACCAAAGAGTGCCTTATGGGCCACACAGAGACATTTGAACTGAACCCTGAACTTCACAGGCAGCCAGTGCAGCTTCCAAAGGAGTGGGGTTGCATGTGAGTTTCTCGGTAGAGATAAAATCAGTCTAGCTGCGTCGTTCTGCACGACCTGCAGCTTCCTCAGCAACTTCTGTGGCAAACCAAGATACAGCGCGTTGCCATAATCTAGCCTCGAGATGACTGTAGCAGAGACGATGGGTTGTAGGGTGGAGGCTGAAAGAATAGAAGTCAGCTTGCGTAATTGCCTCAACACACCCGTGCAGGAGCCTACCACAGCCGAGACTTGAGGGGCCATGGTAAGATCTGCATCGATCTTTAGACCTAAACTTTTCACCACCGTACCGGGAGTAGGAGTTTTGCCTAATTCTGGGGGCCAGTACAGATCACCCCAAGGATTAGCCTGGTTGGTGAGTACCAGTACCTCCGTTTTCTCAGCATTCACCTTCAAGAGGTTGGTGGTCATCCAATTGACCGTGAATCTGAGCAAGTTCCTCACTGATTCCTGAGCCTCCCTTGTTTCTTTCAGCTGCACCAGCAGCTGAGTGTCATCTGCGTAATTAAAGATTTCACAATTCCTACGCATGAGCTCCTCCATCAGTGGTTGTAGGTAGATGTTAAAAAGTAAGGGGGAGAGTGTGGACCCCTGGGGCACACCCCATATCACCTCACTAATCCCAGACAGCTGGTCCCCCATCTGAACCCTCTGAGTGCGTCCTGACAGGAAGGATTCTAGCCACTTGAGCGCCTGTCCTGTTATCCCCAGCTTAGCGATACGGTCCAGCAAGATGGTATGGCTGACCATATCAAATGCCGCCGACAGGTCTAATAGAATCAGGGCGCATGGCTGTTTCTTGTCTGCCCTGAATCTCAGCTCATCGGTGACCATGGCCATAACTAGTTCTGTACTATGCTGTGGCCGGAAACCAGCCTGCCTGGCATGGAGTAGATGGTGTTCCTCCAGATAGCTGGCTAAGGTGTTCAGGACGTGTTTTTCTAAGATCTTACTCAGGAGTGGCAGCTGGGAGATAGGCCTATAGTTTTTCAGTACCTTAACATCGGCTCCCGCTTTCTTGAGGAGTGGGGAGACTCTAGCTTCCTTCAGCTGGGCTGGAAGGTAGCCCGCTTCTAGTGAGGCATTCAGTAAGCTCAGCAACTGAGGCTGAATACCAGGCAAGGCCAATTTAAAAATTTTCAGGGGGCAGGGATCTGTGCTAGAGCCTGATTTGACATGGCCGACCAGCTCCGCCAGTCGCTTTTCATCGATATATGGGAAGCTGTTCATGGTCCCAGTTTGCAGCTGACTATCTGGGCAGGATGGCAAAGGCAGTCCAGCTGGGATCGTAGTAATATCCGTCAAGATGTCCTGTACCTTCTGAAGAAAGAAGCCTTGAACGGTATCGCAATCGGGTTGATCACCCGCAAGACTTTTCTCGCCCAGTTGCGTAAGTTCCCTTAAAATCACAAAGGTCTCCCTTTGTTGGTTTGTAGCCTCCCTAATTCTGTTCTCATAAAAGGTGGATTTCCTCACCAGGATGTCCATCTTATAACTAGCAAGAAGTGATTTAAAGGTTAGTGACTCTGCTGGACAGTAATTGAGTCTCCACCTTCTCTCCGCCTTGCGGAGGGCTTGCTTCTTTTCCTTGAGTGAGGCGTCAAACCATGGGGCTCCCTTTCCTTTTGTTCTGGTCCTCTCCATTCGCTCCGGGACAAGCTTATCTAAAGCGGCCCGGATCCAGGTCATCAGGGCAGTAGTGTCAGAGTCCAGGTTCGTCTGTGTCGTCTTGGGGGGGGGAGAAGAGAGCAGGGTCGAGATTAAGGAGTCGGCCTCAATCTTCTTCCAAGACCGAACTTTCCTCCGCATTTGCTTTGATGCAGCCGGCAAGGGATCTCCCGGAACCCAGCACTTGATCAGAAAATGATCTGACCAAATGCAAGGGCTAACTTCAGTTATTTCCATAAGGGACAGGGAGGACCAAACAAGATCAAGTGTGTGGCCCTTCACGTGGGTAGGACCCATTACTAGTTGTTGTAAGTTACGTGCAGAGAGAATAGTTTCAAACTCTGTCTCAATGGGCTCTCTGGGAACCTTATCCCAATGGTAGTTGAAGTCACCTACCACTATAAGAGACTTATATCTAGAGGCCAAGTCTGTCAGCAGTTCAAAAAAGGTGTCATTAAATTTAGGTGAACTCTGAGGTGGGCGATATACTAGCAGCAGCAGGATGCATGAGGATTTAAGTGAGATTTTTATCCCTAGCAGCTCTGCGCAAGCACAATTTTCTGCTACAATCTGTGTCACCTTAAGACTCTTTTTAAACAAGATGGCAACACCTCCCCCTCTGCTGTCATTAGGGCGATTGTACCAAAGCGCGTCAAAATCAGGAGGCAGGGCTGCTAGCACGTCAGATGTCAATGACGTGCCCAGCCATGTCTCTGAGAGAGCAAGGATGTCTAACTCGCCCTCCGCCAGAAGCGAAAATACCTCTAAGTGATGCTTTTGCAGAGAGCGTGTATTTAACGTTGCAATTATAAGGCCTTGGGTCCTGGTATGGGTGAGTACATCCTCTCCCTGCAACAAAGCCTCTGACCGTAGTTTGGCTAGGGCTATCCCATCTAACACAGTATTACCTGTGTTGAGAGACCTGAGAGTATCGGGCGAGTATATACGTGGTCAGCCAGGGGGGGTGGCCCCTGGGCCCGTCCTGGCCCGGACGGGTACAGACGGGCTTTCCTCTGGCGCTCCTCTGGCGCGCCGCTGCGCGCGTCCGCTGCGCGTTTGTATGCTGGACGTTTCAATAGTGTGTGGCTAAGGGTACTCGCAAAGACTATAGCGCTAACCCCCGAGACGTCTTGTCAGCGTCTCTAGCCCACACCTAAGATGGTGGTCGGGCGTGAGGCGGCGTGGAAATCACCCGAATGGTGAGTTGTGCTTACCTCTTATTACAGTGCAGGCAATGCGGAGTTCCGGGGGAACGTGAATTACAAAGTGACAGTGACAGCAAAGATTTTTTAAACATTATTGATGCGAAGCAAATACAATTTTTAAAAGGAGCAGATACTCCAACAATTTAAAAATAGCAGCAAGAAACTAAAGGCAGCAGCAGCAGCAAACAGTTCTTATCCTAACCAGCGCGCTCGCCAACTGGTCACCTATATAGTCTTTGCCTAAGGGCACTCGCAAAGACTATAGCGCTAACCCCCGAGACGTCTTGTCAGCGTCTCTAGCCCACACCTAAGATGGTGGTCGGGGGTGAGGCGGCGTGGAAATCACCCGAATGGTGAGTTGTGCTTAACTCTTATTACAGTGCAGGCAATGCGGAGTTCCGGGGGAACGTGAATTACAAAGTGACAGTGACAGCAAAGATTTTTTAAACATTATTGATGCGAAGCAAATACAATTTTTAAAAGGAGCAGATACTCCAACAATTTAAAAATAGCAGCAAGAAATTAAAGGCAGCAGCAGCAAACAGTTCTTTATCCCTTTCTGATTCTGGGGCTTTTGTTCCCTTCCAGTCCTGGGACTTCCTTTGTCCTCTCCCGGTACTGGTTGTGAGACTTTTGTCCCCTTCCGGTCCTGGGACCTCCTCTGTCCTCTCCCGGTATTGGTTGTGAGACCTTTATCCCTTTCTGATTCTGCGACCTTTGTCTTCTCCTGGTTCTGGGAGCTTTATCCCCTTTCTACTTCTTTGTCCTGGTTCTTCTAGTTGTGGAACCCTTGTCCCTGTTCTAGGTCCTCTGACCCGCTCATGGGCTCACTGTCAACCTATCTGGCCCATTGTCATGGTTCTGAGCTCTCTGTCCCTGTCCCTGGTACTGGGCCATTTGACCCACAATTGCTTCATGTGGTTTTTCACGCTTTGGTATACAACCGGTAAGCTAGTTCTTAAATTCCTTCTATAAGTGCTGTGTTTCCTTCTTACTTCTTTGCTTCAAGTGATCTGGTGCTATGCTCAAAGCGTGGACAAAATGTGGCATCCATACGCACAATGGTACTGACTATTGACTGAATACTGTCCTAAAAGTGCTAAACATTTTGCTTTGAGGATTTTGAATCAGTGGCAGGCATATTCATACTCCAGAACTGCATTGGCGTTTTATTTTTTTAATCTTGTAGTGCTTGATCCCTGTATAACTGTTACTGTACTCTCCTTTGGTGTTTTATAACTGTATGCACTTCAGCCTCTTCACGCATACATTCCAAGCAATGCAGCAGAATATTGCAATGGAAAAGGTAATTTGATGGATTAGATTTTTTTTTAAAACTAAGTGACACAGTTTTTCTAGGCTCTTTGACACCTTGCTTGTCTCTTCCGGGTTCACTGTTATTATTACAGAAATCCACTAGGTGGCAGTCGTGTCACACGGTTACGAGTGTAAACTTTCCAAAACACGATCATAGCTGCTAATGAGTGATCAACAATTATTATACCTTGGTGTACAATAATCCAAACAAGTCCCAACACAGAATGTATGGAATTCCTTTGAAGCAGAGCATTCAGGCAGAAACAAAGGATCGGCACTCACCTAGTAATTAATTCACAGTTCATCTGTAACCAGCACTTTCAGAGCGCAGCGCATGCTGACAAACGAAGCCTCGATCTTGGGATCTTCCGACGTGCGCTGACTAAGGAAACTGACCTGTGTTCCCGTAACCATGGGAACGAAGCAACAAGATGGTTGCCTGAAGTCACTAAGTGTAATTTCACGTTGCGCGATGACACACTGAAAGCACTTCTCTGGCCATGGGTGGTAGTCAGGATAACGCCAAGAACGCTGGACGTTCTGAAAGTGTGACGATGTAGACAGCCTCTCCGCTAGTACCCACGAACATACTACGACATCATCAGTGTGAGGAAGACAGCACCATGGGAAGGATTTCTCCGCATAACAATGGTAGGACGGAGTCTTGGACACGCTTCATTGCCGAGTTCCCTCACTCTTGGCTGTTTCATAAATTATTCACCTCACTCTTAACGCCTGTCACAAGAAATCTTAAATATAGCTCTCATAGCTTGCCTCAGTCGCGCAAACCGATTACTTTAATATGCTATTTCAAATGCCCATTGGCTTTAAATTAATCAAGAAGATTTGCTTTAAAATATGTCCGTTTCAATTATACATCTACTTTTCACCTTTGCTAATCGCTTTTCTGACCTATCACATCGTGTCAATTTTCTTTTGCCGAGGTGAGTTCTTGGCTGCGCTTTAAACAGCAACTGTCTTTCGTACCTGGCAGGTCGTCTTGATTCAGGGTTGACAGTAGTTGAAGTAGTTGTGACAGGTTTCTTGATCATTCTCGTTTCTTAAAATTTTCCTTGTGTTACTCAGGTTACCAGTTTCTTTTCATGTTTCTTGCCGCAGTTGGGTGACGTGCAGTCTTGAGTTCTTGGTGCAAGGTGTTTCTTGCGTTTAGAAGTTTCAGTTGCCTAAGTTCAGGTTCTTGCTGCAGAAAGATGGCATGCAGTTTAGGGTTCTTGGTGGGAGGTGTTGCTCGTGCTGTGCTGTTCTTCTTGGTCTTCTTCTCTGGTCTGATCAGCTTAATCCTCGCCAAAATGTTGTAAGTAAGAAATGCAGGATACTTCTAGTTGAATTACATGTAGGTTTATTCAAGACACAGCTGAGCGCACACCTCGCCAGCTGACCAGACCATCAACTGACAAGGATAGAACACTCTGGTACAAGTTAGAACACTAATAGGTATTCTGGGAATTTAGATGGTAAGAACACTAAAGAAGGGCTAATGACCAGTGTCAGACATATTACATGAAGAATCAATATACAACACTGTCCTCAACTGGTCTATTTCTGGAGAAATATTGCTGAAGAATTCAGTAAAATATGCATAGCTGAGATACTCTTAGATCCCTGTATCACCTTGCTTGGGCTCCAGTTGGACGCAGCCATATATTCCAATAGAGGCAAGAATTTTAACTTCTTTGGTAGTTTAATCATACATTCACTTACAGCTAGGAAATGGTGTTCACCAAAAGAATTCCCCTTCTGATCTTGGTCCAAAAGAATTAAAATATACCTTGATGAGGGAAGATATATTTTATAAAGGAAGGAGTCAAGATAGGATGTTTCATGAAATATGGATTAGTAAATTCTTGCCTTACTATGAATTTTATTTAATTACCATATTCAATCTTTTTTATTGTTATGCCATAGGTCATCTATGTATAAAAGTACAATGAAGGTTCTTACGGAGAGAGGATTTAAAACTACTTAAAACATATTAAATATCATGTGTCGTAATACAGAAAATGTGATATATTTGGGAAATGCCATAATTTTTACAGCCAATTTATTAAGAAATATATTTTTGCAGCATTTACTCTTATCTTTTTATGACTTTTACTTGTTTTAAATCTTTCTTAATAAATTGACCTTTTCCACCTACATTACTTCTACTGGGAGGGTTTTCCGAATGTTTACTATCCTTTCTGTGGATAAATATTTTCTAATATTACTCAAGCTTGTCCCTACAACCTCAGGATTATACTACACTACAACCTGTGTTTCTGTCAGCCTTATTTCAATAAAGGGATCTCCTGCTCTATGTTTATGTGCCCAGGATAAGAGGGTTAGAGAGATTTATTTGCCCTGAATTTGGATTTAAAACTGTGGAGCACAATAAATCATACTACAGTTTTGAGGCTAGGAGTTACCATAATGTTTTGCAAAAGGTGGGTATGCTCCACCCAGTTACTACAGTCGACCCTGAGAGGGTCAGGCCAGTTGGGGAAAAGTCTGAGCATTAAGAGAAAAAACAGTCTGACTCTGCATACCGAAGAAGTTTTAACTCCTGCATTCAAGCTCACAATTGCCCACAGGCATATTTACCCTTTGCACAATTGCACAAAACTAGGGGTACTGTCTGTGTGTTTTGCTTACGATCGATGAGATTAACTAGAGGACCATCTATTGCTGTGAAAATCATAACCAAGTTCTAGAATTCCTACGTGTGGACCGTTTTATATTGGTTCATTTGTATTTGTTACTAGAACCATTTGTAGTAGTTTTTCTTTTTAACTGTTGTTTTCACAGATGCTTGGTCTCACAATTCCCATATTGTCATATAAGGCGTACTTTGAAAACCATTCAAATGTTTTTACCTTTTGACGAAGTCCATGGTAAATGTTGTTTATCTGAAATCTATGTTAAAAAATCAAATGAAATGCTTAGAAAGAAAACAATGCGAACTCCTTTTACCTTAAAAATCTGTACAGTAAGACAGCAACCATGACCCTGTAAATAAACATAGCAGTAAAATATACTCTAGATTTAAACTGAATTTGGGACCGTATATCCACCACTACACATTGCCTTGACTACAAACTAGTATGGAGTTTGCTCACAATCACTGTTGTGTACCCAAAAATGGGCAGGCCTATCGACACGTGTGCTGTGTGCTACTACAGTACTCCAGGTTCCTGCTGAAGATAGTGGTATTGGACATGTTAATTTGCAGCACTGAGGCAGTGAAGAGGGTGTTCTTAGCACCCACACAAAAATGTGGGATGGTTCCTTCATTAAATGAAATGCAAGGCTGACTAGTCAGTCTTCTGAAGTGATGTATAAGACCTGTAAAGGCAGAGGAATACGTTTGGGCCATTAGTACAACTAATCCTGAAATAACGACACTTAAAGGGTTTCCAATACTTTCCAATTCCCTAGAGTGTGTTCCCTATCACTACTCAAAGAGTCGTGGTGTATCAAATTAAAAGTGTCATAAAAACCATCATAACGCGATTCCCACCAAGAAATAGCTAGAAAAAGTGTGAGCAAGGAGGCATTTTACATTTTGCCCAAAATCCAAAAGCCTCAGCGCCCGATTGTTTCAGAGATTCAGTCGGTTTTGGAGCCTTTGTCCCAATTCACGGATTTCTTCTTGAGGGAATCTGTCATCACACAACGTTCACACGTACAGGACACCACTGATATATTGAACATTCTTAAGACCGTGGAGTTTGATCCTGAGAACCAACTGCTGGTTACCATTGATATTGAATCATTATATACCAGCATACCCCAGGACACCACGCTGGTGGCAGCAGCGTGGGCTCTGGGGGCTCTTGAATGGTTTTATGACACCCCTCAGTCGTTCGTCCTGCTGTGTATTGAATTGGCACTCACAAGGAACTTTTTTGAATATAAAAATCAGCTGTACCTTCAGGTATCGGGGACTTCAATGGGGGCTACATTCGCCCCCAGTCTGGCCTGCATTTATGTAGGCCAGTTTGAGGAGAATGTTATACATCATGCCCCCAACCCCTTCAGAGGGAATATTTCCCTTTGGATGAGATATATTGACGATGCCCTCTGTATCTGGACAGGTACAGAGGACCACCTACTGGCATTCCTGACATGGCTGAATCAGGCTGATGAGTGCCTACGGTTTATCTGGTCAGTCAGCAATACTTCTGCTGTGTATCTAGATGTAGACATTACAGCTATGGACCAGAGGTTGGCCACTAATGTCCATCAAAAGCCCACAGACAGGAATTCCCTCCTCCATTATCGCTCGTTATCCCAGAGCCCTAAGGGATAATCTCCCGGTGGGCAAGTTTTTGCGATATCGTCGCAACTGTTCCACAACTTGCAAGTTTATGGAACAATCGGAGCAACTGGTGACCAAGCTGAAAGAAAGGGAATATCCTATCAAAATCATCAAGCAAGCACGTAAGCGTGCTTTAAATACTCCACGGGATGTTTTGTTGGAGAGGAGTGAAAAGCAGAACAAGCATTGGTATAGCCAATAGGTCTCGCTTTTGGGACCTTATAAGTATTTAGTTATGCAGCACAATGTCCTTGGTGCAACAACATCAACTGTTGAACGGCTAAGCACTTATAAGGTCCCAAAGGCAAGACCTATTGGCTATGCCAATGCCTGTTCAGCCTTTCTGATCAGCTTAAGTAGCTTCCAAACATTAGCATTTGATAAATTCGCCTTGGGATGCCTTGGCTAGTAGCTGTGGTGATGAATCCCTGCACGGGGATTAGCTTTTCCTTGAATGAGAGGCGGTCCCCACCTGCTGCTTGGGCCTGGGGTTGGAATGTTGCCCTTTTCTTTGGTCGCCTCTTTGAGCTAGGATGTAGACATGGGGGATGCCTGGCAGTCTCTGTTGACTGCAGTGTTGGAGCTCCTTCATTGACCAATCCGCTTAAGGGATGCGATTTCAAGGAGAACAGAAATTGATCAATCATTGCGTATATTTGAAAAGAGAGCAATAGGTTCCTTCGACAAGCATTGGCTAGTGTCCTAATTTTCCACCTAATATACTAATGTTTGTCTTTTTCATGGGCAGGGTGATTGACTGTCTCTTCTTTCGGATGGGCGCTTGAATTGTGTGGCCTCTTGCTCTAGTCATAGCTCCTTGTATTGGAAAGTCAGACGAGGGCCAGTATTGGAAAGGCTGGGTGGTGTGCACAGGGCAGGGTGGATAATTTAGAGGAAGAAAGAAGAAACTTGTAGCAAAAACACCCAGTTGGAGTCCAAGTAATTCCTTGTGAATTGGACAAGTTTGAGTGTCTTTGAGTGGAACAGTGTGTGTTGGGTCCTCTGCTCATAAAAGGAATGTCCTTACGAAATCTGTGATGTTTCCTGGTTTTTAAGCTCTCAGGAGGGCCAAGGCTGATGTGGTGTTCTTGTTTTTAGAGCCTAAACTGTAGATCGTGTGTACCTCGCCCTGTACTCTGCCCGAACCCCTCCTTCACGCCCGAACCCCCGAAAACGCTCGAAAGCCCTCTTCGGGCACCCCGGAGCTAATAATAACAATGTTCCGTTTGCTCCTTCTTCCCTTGGCATCAGTGCAGTAATTTATTAATTGCAGCAGTGTGTGACTGCAAAAAATACAGAATTCTCGGCTGTTCTTCCCACTAGGCTGTCTTTTTTGCAGGCTTCTTGAAAGATGACATGGATGTCTCATGTGCGAAGCTCATAAGAATATTTCTGTACTTTTAATGACAACCCCCCCCCTAGCGTCTGATGAAGTTTTAATCTCACTGTTTGGCTACTTGTAGCGCTATATAAAATACCGTCAGAGAGAAAGGTAGTATAAGAGCAAGGCGAATTGGTGGTACATGCCATTATTGTGCCTTTCTACAGCTCTGCCCTAAGCTTGTGCTTTCCTTCTGGAAAAGATGCCCTCCTCGTATTCTTTTATACACTAAATGCGGTAGATGGGGGGCCAGGGGGGCTGTGGCACTACAGAGAGGCCGAATCTCAATTCCACATCCTACGATTCTAGGCAAGTCACTATATCCCCTGCCTAAAACAATGAGTGTGAACTTGTGCAATGTAATCATGTTAAGCACCCCAATACCTTCCAGTTGCGACCTTCTATGTAAAAATGCAAAAATAAAACAGAATTGTATCTAAATCACAGCAGGTGCAGTGGACAGACACTAATACAATTAAATCAACCTGTACTTGGGTCAAGCGCGAAAGACCATGAAGTAACGTGTGGCACTTGCTGCCGCATATTTTTTTATTTGTTATTTAGATACGACAGCTTACCACCAAGCGATAGCGCATGCACGCTGCCTGAGTGCGAGACCTAAAAATTGACTCCCACCAGAAGAGACTCTTTCTGAAGTAGTTCCAACATCCCTAACCCAGATCAGATCTTCTGGTGGCTGCCCTGCAGAACAAGAAGCCGCAGGCGGGCGTCAGGCGTCCTAAAATTAAACAGGAAATAGAAACCCAACATGCCAGTGTGAGACCACAAAGCAAGGGTCGTCAATGCAGAGACAGGCGGGTGTTACTCAGAGGATTGACTTGCAGTAAACCAACACTCTCAACTATTTCTGACTTTGAGGGGGGTTAAAATGCAGATAAGTGGAGAGAGCTGGGGGCGGGGGAGACCGAACCAGGGGCAAGGGAATAAAAGGTCACATGCAAAATAGCACACAGCAAGCAGACAATAAAAAGTAATTTGCTCACTAAAATGGCTTCCAAATTGAGGTGACACCAGTGGACTTCAGACGCCCAACATCTGACTGGTGTGGAGAGAGGGGAAAAAAACTAACTTTTGACTGCACAAAGGTTATGTTCAAAGGCGGGACAATCCACATGCATCACTCCCTCCTTCCTCTAATGATTGAAACAGGCGACACTATACTGCAAGCAGGGCCAAAGACATTTGAAGCAGCGGCAGTGTCTTATCTCCTTTCACAAACTTCACAAAGACTCGAGCTAGCTCCCCTCTCCCAGAATCGTGACAGGTGCTGAAGCGGATAATTCAAAAAATGTTGTATACCATCCCCATTTTGCATGTTTATGCTAATTAAATTAATTAATTAATTATAATCGAACTAATGGATTGAAGTGGAAATTATTAATCAATCTTATTAATAATTGAAATACACGTGGGATTGCTTTGCATGATTTTATTAATTCGTAAACTAAATTATGTACGCATACTAATGATAGACAATTAGAATATTGCATGATATATGTGGCTTTTGTGATGTATTTGTGATTTGTGCTTTATTCAGTAAGTATAAAACCGCTTGAGTGTTGCTTATTGCTAGATAAATACATACACATATGGGTATTAGCGAGGGAATAACATTTTATTAGTTATTTTTATGTATTATTTGCATTTTGTGTTTTTTTTGCTTAAGTTGACCATTTGGGCCTGCCACAAAATGGCTGCCTCCGGTACCTAACTTGACTGTCGACGCTACACGAGGTTTTGGGGAAAGTGCGCCTGCTCTAACGCCAGCTACAGTGGCCACGTCATGACCCTAACCAGACTGTACCCACCAAGGTCGCCCTGGGAAGTAAGCCAGCTTTTCAGAAGAACAATAAGACGCCTCTTAAAACCGGAACCAGCAAGACTGATGATCTAAGAGACATTAGTTCATGAGAACCCGATTGTCCAATCAGAGGAGCTGGAAACCAATATTTGTTAAATTTTGGCAATGATTTTACTATAAATTATGGTAGAATAGAGAGGTTGGTGCTGGTTCGTTTTTGGCTTTTATCGATTTCCTGACGTTATGCTGACGGAGAGGATGGTGACACTGCAGGACAGCTGTTTCCCTGAATCTTTGACGGACTGAATTAATGCCCATACTCCTGATGAACTGAAATCACTAAATTTGATGGGCATAGATTTGCGAGACTACCAGATTTGACTTAGAGGACGACGATTAGCCAGAATAGGTAAATATGATGATTGGCGACTTGAATAAATGAATGATTTAATTTGCATTAATCAGATAAAGATTGAATTGATTAACTACAGAATGAGTTGGGTTGTTTATTCATTGAAAATGTATTAATTTAAAGGTAAATTAGAGAATTGGAAGTCAACCTAAACCAGCAACTAACTGATCCATCCCGATTTATGAGAGGAATACTAAGGGTGAAGTTCAGGGCCTAATGAGTATCAGAAGGTTGTGTAGATTTGTTGCTCATTAGGGTAAAGAGGTAATTCCCTTCATGTCAGCGTTTGGAAGATAATCGCCTCCCGAGAAACACAGATTGATGGTGAGTGAATGTTGGTGTTATGGGCCCCACCAGCGAATGTATGGTTAGTATGTGTTTGTGAGATCTTTGGTCTGTGACGGAAGGAGGGATTTGTATTCCACGCTGCAGCAGTTTTTCTGGTAGCTGAATGATGGTTGTTATTGTTTTGGTTTGGTGATTATTGCTTGTACATTGCTTATTGATTATTGGTTATTGATTGGTATTGATATATGTACTAACACTCTATGTTGAGTTGCGTTGAGTTATATGTTGTTTGCACGGCTTCTGGGATGTAGGAAGTCAGAAGTTTGTAACGGTTCCGTAGTAGAGCAGAGGTAAGCGCTGCTCTCGGGAAAGACGGAATTGTTGTTGCCCTGTAGGTACACAGGGAAAACGTGTAACGATTGAAGTTGCATGACGCATTGTCTGGGTTCGATTCGGTAGCATCGTCGTGTGTTGCCATTAGAAACATTTATAGTGTGAGAGAAGAGTGCATGATAGCGAAGGTTACCTGTGATGTTCTGGTCTTAGGTACCAGGGATCCAACTGGCATTCCGATAACGCTTATCACTGGAAAGGTAATAGGTATTCTCTGAGATTGCTAGAAGGGCAAAGTAGAGGGAAGCGCTGCTTTGTTAACGTATGTCATAATTCTGTAGTAGGACAGACTGTTCGCTGTTCTCGGGAAAGACAGGATTCTGTGTGAATGTACTACATTTTTCTTGTGTGAACGTGCGTCAATGTAAAGGCATTCGGGTTAATTGTGAAACTCTGGGTTTATTTCTCAGGAGCATTGGGTCTCCAACTATGTGTCTTAAATACTAGAGAAACAATTAGCTAATGCTTGTTAGAAGGGTGAAGTAGAGGGATGTGCTACTTTATCATCGGAAGTAACGATTCCGTAGTAGGGCATAGGTAAGCGCCGCTCTCGGGAAAGACGGAATTCTCGTGAGAAAGGTCTTTTGCTGTTCTTTGGTTAGCGAAGCGGATAATGGAGACGTTTCTATGTTGTTACTAACAGAAGTGTAGAAATTAAAACAAAAACTTACTGAGCAGATTTGTAAAGGAGGGGTAGACAGGAGCAAGAGCTGCCGCAGCGGCTGCTGAAGTCAGAACGACCGCGCTGGGGTTGGACAGTCGGTTAGAACTGTGAAACGCTCCGGATTGGTGCTTTAGTGTACGCCACGCTAGGAGTGGAGAAATACAGGGTGACGTAGACGCTCCTTATTGGTGCGTTAGTGTGAGTCGCGCTGGGATTTGAGGATTGTGACAGTGACGTAGACGCTCTGCATTGGTGCGTTAGTGTGAGTCGCGCTGTGATTGGATAGAATAACGGTACAGTTGTAAAGAGAGATTAGTGATACACGAAAGACAAGAAAATGTATTACGATCCACCAGAAAAGGAGAAAAAGTCATGGTTCGGAAGAATCAAGAAGTGGTTTAAGAAGGACAAACCGGTCAAAACTAGGTAAGGACAGTTACTTCCTCCACCGAAAACCCCCGCATCCTTTATGATTGCGAAATATGGGTATCATACTTGTATTCGGTTAGACAATTGGGTGAGATACACAAAAGAGGACGGAGTATTAGCTTTCCCAGGACATGGTTCATTTAATTTGGCTGTTTTGAGAAATTTGAGAGAGAAAATGATGAATTTAGAACCAAGACCTAGACCGACACAGTTTGAGGCTTTGACGGAAAAGGAAGACGAAATGCATGAACGAGAGAGACAAAGAAATGGGAAAGGATATAGGTACCTGTTTGGCAGATCATATGGACATGAAACGCATAATGATCGAATGAGAAGATGGCGGGATGCGAGTATGACTGAGGGTTTGTTCCCTGTAAGAACTGCAGGAGAGAATGAAGGACGAATGTGCGTAGAAAAGAGGCATAATGTGGAGTTGAGAGGATATGGAGGGAATGAGTCTGAGGATGATGTTCTTGATGATATGTTCTATAAGAATCCACCACCGTATCGACCAGAACCAGAAATATTAACTCCAAGTGCCCCAATGAAAGAAACAGTACGAATTATAAAATCGGAACCAGAGTTCCAAAGTTTGGGTAAAAACAATGCCATTAGAGAGATAGAAAAGAGGTCTGAAGAGAAAACAGATGGAGAAAATTCTGCAGAATTAGCAAAAACGACCCTAGAATTAACTGAGAAAATAAGAGAATTGACTAAGAATCTAGAAGCGGTAACTGTTCCAGTAACAATAGGTCCAGTAATGCCTATTTTTAACAAGCAAAAGGACAGTGAGCATTGTTTGACAGTTCCTTATAAAAGTAATAAACCGGTTGAACAACCAAGAGTGAGTCAGAATGAGAATTCATGGAGACAGACTATGAGTATAGTTGAACCGAATTTTTCAAATAACCCGTTTGTAGGTCAGAACTGTGCAGAGAGACGTATGACAATGATAGAGACAATGCCAGAAACACAAAAAGATTTTGGACAAGGAAATGTAGAGAAGCCAGTAGGCCCATCGACAGAGGAGTTAAGTAAATGGTTAAGAAGCTTGCAGAGAAAACACAAAGAATCCAAATCAATTGATGTGGCCAAGTTACGAATGGTATTGGAAGAATTAATAGTAGGGACTATCCCAACAGAAAAATTGAAAACTTATCAGGATGAAGAATTACTATTTTTGTGCAAAAGTGCGACCTGGAGAGCGAAAAACTTACATGAAAGGTTAGAAGAAGTGGCAAATGAGATGGGTATTGATATTGAAAAAGTAAAAGCCTTACAGAAACCATATCGAGTAGATTTCACCGAAACAGATATTTAAAACATGAACACCACAGGACGAATAGGTCAGATTAATGACATAATCATTTTATTGAGAAAATGGGGAGATGTGGATAAATGGAGAAGCAGGTGGTATAGAAAACGTGATGATGCCTCAGATATGACATTTTCAGCATTTCCTGTAAGAGAAAAGGAAAAGGTAGTGACAGAATGCCCTATGAGAGAGATTTCAGGAGGAGGATATGTACATGTCCCATGGACAAGACAGGATATTTTGTCTTGTACAAATGATTTCCCTGGACTGCGCGAGAAGCCCGTCGAGTGGTACAGGCAGGTAGACAGTTTTGTAAAATTGTCTAAAGTACTATGGATTGATTTGAATAGTCTATTTGACATAATTGTACCAGCATATTTATGGACAGAGTGCAAGCTCATGATAAATTGGCCAACCCAGGAATATGCTAGAGATCCTAAAACAGGAGCTCCAGACCCCGAGGTAATGAAGAAATATGAACAGGTTATGGTATTTTTGAAAAACAAAGTGCCCCCTAAAGAGACAGATTGGGTAAAAATTGATCGAACACATCAAGAAAGTAAAGAGTCAGTACATCCATATTATGAGAGGCTAATACTAGCTTTTAAGCAGTTTAGCGGAGATGAGAATCTGAGCGAAAAGGATTTGAGTCATTTTGTATACAGATTTGTCTATGGTTTACGTCCAGAAATTGGTGAAATGATTAAACAGCATATGGTAGATTGGCAAAACAAGAAAATAGACGAAGTATTGAGACATGCTAAATATTTCAGTGATGAAATTGAAGCAAAACAGCGGAATCTAAAAGAGAAGGCAATGTGGGCACAGGTAAAAGTAGCATAGAGACAAGAAGCACAATTAGTCGAACAAGCAGGGTCAAAGCTGAAATTTAATCCTGGGAAAAATAAAGGGAATATTGAGGAAGCTAAAAAGAAATTTCCGTGTCATAATTGCGGTAGGATAGGGCATTGGAAATCCGAGTGTAAATTTCCCCCAAGTACTAACAATGAAAATCCATCATTGAACCCACAGGTGCAGCATGAGGTGAGTAGTCAACTGCAGCAACAGCAGCAAGTTGTTACCCCACAGAATCAGGTGCCAAAACCGCCTTTTCCACAGAGCAGAAACTCACAGAAGTATAGTAGTGAATCAGGATTCTACAATGAAGAAAAGGTAAATAAGCTGCCACGGGCTAGCGCTGTTTCGCAGTATTGGCTGCAACGCGATGAAAGTGACTCAGAAGAAAGCTATTGACGGTGCCGAAGGGAGGAAAGAGAGTGCGTACTTGGCGCAACTCTAGAAGTAGACCAGACAGGACCATTTGTAGATGGGAAGGTTAATGATGAAAATATTACTTTCCTAGTGGATACTGGTGCTACTCGATCAACTGTTAGATCAGCTGATATTAAGAATCTTCCTCTCTCGGATGAAACGATCCAAGTAGTTGGTGTGTCCAACAGACAGATTAAAACGTACCTTACAGAACCAGTGAAAGTTAGCATAGGGAAATTGTAAGAAGGAAACCAACCAGGAAGGCTCTTTTAAGTAGATTTATTCCATAGAAAGATCCCATCCACATTAACAGGTCTTGTAGAGATGAAAGCTTGGCAGCAACTCCCTCACTAGTCATTACATCATAAGACCCATACAGATGACAACATTCTTCACTGCCTAGCAACAGGAGTAACATCTCCGGATGCCACAGAAATTTTCAGAAATGCACCGCTTTGTTGTGTGCGACACCAGTCTTGTGAATTTATTAGGTAGGGACCTGTTGTGCAAAATGAATTGCACTATATTCTGTACTCCGGATGGAATAGCTTTTGAAACACCAGACGATGATGTACTGTATAAGATGACCATAGCTAAGAGAGAAAATTAGGTTACTGAAACATATGCTGTGTTCAACCCTGATGAATTACATAAAGAATTGAAACAGTCTGTAAAAGCGGAAGTTTGGGATTTCACTGGAGAAGATGTAGGATTAATGAGAAATGTAGATCCAATAAAAATAACAGTAAAGAAAGGAGTAACATACCCAAATGTCCCGCAATATAAATTGACAACTGAGATAATTGAAGGAGTAACTCCTGTAATAGAGAAAATGATCAGGAAAGGAATTTTGAGAGAAATAATGAGTAGTCCATGTAATTCACCAATAATGGGACTGAAAAAGCCTAATGGGAAATTCAGGATAGTGCAAGATCTGAGAAAGGTGAATACAATTGTGGTATCATGTTGCCCCATTGTACCGAATCCATCAGTGATCTTATATCAGATTCCCCATGATGCAGAATGGTATACAGTTATTTATCTGTGTCATGCTTTCTTTTCCATCCCATTGCACCACAACAGTCAGCAAATGTTTGCGTTTCGTTTGGGCGAACGTATTTTGGCATGGTGCTGAATCCCACAGGGGTATACAGAAAGCCCCTCAATATTTAATCAGTTATCAAAGAAGTCTTTGGAGAGTCTAGAAATGCCTGAAAATTCAGTATTAGTTCAATACATTGACGACCTTTTGGTGGCGTCAAAAACACGTGAAGCTTGTGAGGTAGACACGATAGCCTTGCTAAATCAATTGGCAGATGGAGGACTTAAAGTGTCACCATCAACGTTACAGTTTTGCAAAAAGGAAGTACAGTACTTAGGACATAACATTGAGAAAGGACTAAGAAAAATAACAATAGACAGAATCAGAATTATAAAAAGAATGAGACGTCCCATGACTCAAAGAGAGGTTAGAATGTTCTTGGGAATGGTTGGATACTGTCGTCAGTGGATCAGCAATTTCTCTTTGATTGCAAAACCTTTGGTACAACTGACGAGAAGTGATGTGAGAGATCCCATTGAGTTGAACAAGGAGGAATTGGCAGCATTTAGAAAATTGAGAGATGGTTTGTGTGAAGCACCTGCATTAGGTATGCCTGACTATGAGAAATAATTTGAGTTGTATTGCAGTGAGAGAAATGGATGTGCACTTTCTGTGTTAATACAGAAGCATGGAAAATTGAGGAGACCAATTGCATATTTTTCATCAATGCTTGATCCAGTAGCTGTAGCTTTACCTGGATGTTTGAAAGCGGTAGCTGCAACTTGCCGAAGTTTGGAGCAGAGTGAAGGAATTGTGATGGGATATCCATTGAAAGTGTTTGTACCTCATGATGTAGCGATCCTGTTAACAAGGAGTTGTACCCAGTATATGACACACAGTCGGCTGACTAAGTATGAAAAGGTCATATTAGGCGCAACTAATGTGAGTCTTGCAAGATGTTTGAATGTGAATCCTGCAACATTGTTGCCTGATGCTGAAAATGTGGAAGTAAGAGATGAAGCAGATCATGATTGTTTGGATGTACTTGATTTTTGTACAAAACCACTACCGGATATAAAAGATGTACCTTTGCCAGAAAGTGATTTTGTGATGTTCATGGATGGGTCATGTTTGAGAACAGATGAAGGAGTGCTGAGTGCAGCGTATGCAGTGTGCACAGTTGCAGCAGTAATAGAAGCATCCTATCTGAAAGGAGTAAAATCGGCCCAAGTAGCAGAGCTTGTGGCTTTGACTAGAGCATGCAAGATTGGTGTGAGAGTGACTGTGATAACTGACAGCCAGTATGGCTTTGGAGTTGTCCACGACTTTGGCCAACTATGGCTACAAAGAGGTTTCCTAACCTCGAGTGGAACTCCTATTAAGAATGCTGAAGTGGTTGGAAAGTTGCTTGAGGCGATACAGCTGCCTAGACAACTGGCTGTTGTAAAATGTGCTGCTCATAGTCAAGGTGGTGATTATATCGCCACAGGAAACAGATATGCCAATGACATGGCACAGTATTGTGCACGTAATCAGAATTCGGTCAATGTAAGGGACTGCTACGTATGCATGCAGTTACCTGCCTCTGTTTCTGAAGGAGTGACTTATCATCACCTCCCAGCAACGTATGGAATAACATGTAGTGTAATAGCTAGTTTATTTTATCAGACAGGAAAATTAGAATATTATTTTTCAGATGTAGATAACATTTTTGCGCAAGTGCCTGCCTTTAACATACTAAACAAGGTAAAACCTGCTAAGGTATTAGGTGAATTTTTCTTAGAAACTAAAGAACTAACATTAGAATATATTTTTAGAAACAATTTGACGTGCAGTTTGAAGAAAGAGGAAAGGACATTCTTAGACTTGGTTGAAGAAAGGAGACGGAAAATGCAAAGAAAGGCGTCAGAAGGGAAAGTGGAGAAAACAGTCTGGGATGTAGAAAGCTTGAAAGGAGAAGCTAGTCCAACTATAGCTTTTGATTGGCCTCAGAAAGGGAAATTTTGTATTCGAAGGAATCAAACTGTGTATGATAATTATTTTCTAGGTAATAGTGAGTGCCATGATACATACCGAATCATGGGGGGGTGGGGATTTAAAGGCGGAAAAGATCCAGTCTTTCCTGGATTATATTTTATTTGTGGGAACAGGGCATATTATCGTTTGCCAGACCATTGGTATGGCACCTGTTATGTAGGCCTGGTTTTTCCGAAAATTTTTCATATGGATAGAGGAGAAGATGGTGTACATAGTTTAAGTAATCATTTAGTGCGTAGTAAGAGAGAATCTTGGACAGAAATTGTAGGTGACATTTTTGGAGCATTGATACCAGCAGTGGGAATATCTCTGAATGCAAACAAAATTAGAAGACTTTCAACAGTAGTGGATCGCTTGTCAACAAGCACCGCTGGAGGATTTTTATTGGTAGACACTGAAATGGTTGCCATGCGTGCTATGGTAATGCAAAATCGACTTGCCCTTGATATATTATTGGCAAAAGTGGGTGGAGTCTGTGGAATGCTGAAAGTTCAACATTGTTGTACTTACATTCCTGACGAAAGCAAAGATCTGAAAATTTATATTAGGAATATTACTGAATTGCATGATGAAATTGTACCACTGGAGGCTGAAGGTGTTTGGGAAAAGATTGGAAAGAAAATAGCTGCTATTAAAAATTTCCTAGTAAAGCTTGGTAGTACATTTATAGGTAAAATATTATTTCCATGTGTGATTTTTATAATATTAGTGATAAGATTAGGAGGTATTTGTTGTAGAAATAATAAAAACAAGAAAAGAGTAAAAAGTGAAAAATTAAGAAGAAAAGACAAGAAACAAGAAAGAGAATTTGAGGAGATAGAATTGGAGGAGTGGAAGGAGAGTATGTATGAATCAGCAAAAAGAGGAGACGTGGGTGAGACTGAATTATGATTAAGAGCAAGAAAACATTTAAAAAATCCGTAAAAGACAGAACAAAAATTTTGGTTGGTTGGTTTGGTGATAAAATCACCAAAGGGGGGATTGCTGGAGCGGGTAATTCAAACATTTTTGTATACCCTCCCCATTTTGCATGATTATGCTAATTAAATTAATTAATTAATTATAATCGAACTAATGGATTGAAGTGGAAATTATTAATCTATCTTATTAATAATTTAAATACACGTGGGATTGCTTTGCATGATTTTATTAATTCGTAAACTAAATTATGTATGCATACTAATGATAGACAATTAGAATATTGCATGATATATGTGGCTTTTGTGATGCATTTGTGATATGTGCTTTATTCAGTAAGTATAAACCGCTTGAGTATTGCTTATTGCTAGATAAATACATACACATATGGGTATTAGCGAGGGAATAACATTTTATTATGTATTAATTGCGTTTTGTGTTTCTTTTGCTTAACCTCTTCAGTGCCCATGACGAGATAGTCTTGTCATGGAGCACGGTTGCGCTGTGCCCATGACGAGACTATCTCGTCATGAGCCCCACCCACTAGTGCAACGCCCGGCACAGGAGGGGGAAAGGGCGTGGCACTGAAGGGGTTAAGTTGACCATTTGGGCCTGCCACAAAATGGCTGCCTCTGGTACCTAACTTGACTGTCGACGCTACACGAGGTTTTGGGTGAAGTGCGCCCGCGCTAATGCCAGCTACAGTGGCCTCGTCATGACCCTAACCAGACTGTACCCACCAAGGTCGCCCTGGGAAGCAAGCCAGCTTTTCAGAAGAACAATAAGACGCCTCTTAAAACCGGAACCAGCAAGACTGGTGATCTAAGAGACATTAGTTCATGAGAACCCTGTCAGACGATCTTCGATTGTCCAATCAGAGGAGCTGGAAACCAATATTTATACATTTTGTCAATGATTTTACTATAAATTATGGTAGAATAGAGAGGTTGGTGCTGGTTCGTTTTTGGCATTTCTCGATTTCCTGACGTTATGCTGACGGAGAGAACGGTGACGCTGCAGGACAGCTGTTTCCCTGAATCTTTGACGGACTGAATTAATGCCCAAATTCCTGATGAACTGAAATCACTAAATTTGATGGGCATAGATTTGCGAGACTACCGGATTTGACTTAGAGGACGACAATTAGCCAGAATAGGTCAATATGATGATTGGCGACTTGAATAAATGAATGATTTAATTTGCATTAATTAGATAAAGATTGAATTGATTAACTACAGAATGAGTTGGGTTGTTTATTCATTGAAAATGTATTAATTTAAAGGTAAATTAGAGAATTGGAAGTCAACCTAAACCAGCAACTAACTGATCCATCCCGATTTATGAGAGGAATACTTAGGGTGAAGTTCAGGGCCTAATGAGTACCAGAAGGTTGTGTAGATTTGTTGCTCATTAGGGTAAAGAGGTAATTCCTTTCATGTCAGCGTTTGGAAGATAACAAACACAGATTGATGGTGAGTGAATGTTGGTGTTATGGGCCCACCAGCGAATGTATGGTTAGTATGTGTTTGTGAGATCTTTGGTCTGTGACGGAAGGAGGGATTTGTATTCCACGCTGCAGCACAGGCAAGTCTACAAAATCACACATCAGCCTGATTAGTTGGAAAATTGTGGCTACCGCCAAACTCTGCATAACATTCTCCGCAAGTGTGGCAGGTTGTAGCGGCGCTTCCATAGGCAGGACGCACCAAAGGAAAGGATGAGGAGAGGCACAAAGACAAGGAGATGAAATGATGGCAGCTGAAAGGAGAGGAAGGAAGGGAGAAGGAGCAGCATGAGGGGAACAGAAAGTCACAACAAACCCACACATATAAACTTTACACTTGTGTGCACGTCTGTCTGGATAGCGCAGACTTTAATGTCTGAAAACTGTCCTAGGGTCTAGCTTTAAAGTAAAGGGGGCACTCAAGGCTGAGTAAGACAAACATTGAAAGCGTGCGTCATCGCGATCGTTCTGAAAGCGAAAGTGATCGCGATCGTGATGACGCACGAGTTTTCAAAGTGCTGCTGAAGGCTAGCGCGCGTGCACAGTCACGTGAACGCAAGTGCTAGGCCAGCCAGCAGCACTTTGAAAGCTCACACACAAAATGTCTCTCCGAGCCAGCGCATGCGCTGGGCTCAGCGAGACCTAAAAATGAGTGCCTCCCTGTAGTCACAACATTTGATCCACTTTCGACAAAAATGAGACAGATAGTGAAGAAACATTGGTCCATTCTTGACACGGCTACTAGTAAAATACCACCTCCATGGTTTGCATTTAAAAGAGCGCCGAACCTGAAAGATAAACTTGTCCACACCTGCACTCCCATAACAACACAGTTAACCAACCTTCCTTCTGGTCACTATCCGTGTGGGGGGTGCTCGGTTTGTAATCTCACTCAGGTCACTAAAAGTGTAACTTTGCAAGGCGGCAAAACTTGTTTTTTGAACAAGTTTAGTAATTGCAACACAGCTAATGTCATTTATAGACTGTTCTGTAGCTGTGGGTTGCATTACATTGGTCTAACCTCCCGGAAGGTGAAAGTGCGTATACAAGAGCATTTGAGCGCTCTTAAGGCCAAAAAGTTGACAACTCGACTGGTGCAACACTTTAATGAGAAACAACATGACCCCAGGGATTTGAGATGGACTGTTCTCGAGAGAGTGTTGGGTGAAATACACAATATTGAATCCATTTTGGCAAGGAAAGAGGCGAAATTGATTTTTTCAGAGCGAGCAGATCAGGTCGGATTGAATGATTCTATTGAATGGAACAGAATTAGCAGATGCTGAAAATTAGATGCCTTGTCTATTTCATGATTATAGACACCAGTATCTTGTTATCCTGAGGGTCCCTTTTCTGCACCTTAATGTTTTATTACTAAATGATGCAGTACTATGGGGCCGTAGATATCGATAGACATCACGGTTGCATGTACTCTAGTCATGCCGATGATGCATTTGTACAGGATGAGGATGCCAAAAATTGCTTGATAAGGGGTCTGCCTATACGTTGTGGAGAGAGATGTATGTGAGAGACATATATAGGAATATTCTTAGCTTCCCAGTTGGGCATTAGTTCAAACCCCCTTTTTTTCAAAATGTTTTCTAGTTCTTGTGGTTGAATGGGATCCAATACCCCATATACTTTTTGAAGGTCCCACTTCGTTAGATCAATGAAAACATTTTTATAATTTTTTTATTTTTCTACGATCAATATCATGGGCGTTACATGAGAAATAATAAAAAGCTAACAACTGATTATTAAGAACAAAGTTTCAAAGAACATATGTTTCCCACATAAAATTGTTTTGGGGAATAATAAGGGGGCGTGTCAGTGCCCCCCTTAGGTATAAATCTTGAGACTGGCGTGATGCTATTAATTAAGGAAGTGGTTTGTATTTTGAAATTTGTGAATTGAACACATTTGTGTTCTTGTTAAAAGATACCACTTTCATAATATGTGCGGAGAGTTTATTCAAATCAAAAACTTTCCCCTGATTTTTATTAGACACTTCCTCCACTCTAATATGGCTGCCATTTACGAAGGAACTGTCGAACATCCATATGGGATGCTTTGATGTAGGATGGGCGTGGCCATTAACGTCTTTAAGCCGCGCGGGTGTGTGAGCTCAATGACGGAGCTTCACACACGCCGGTGGGACGCGGCAGGGGAAAGAGGTGTAAATGCGAGAGAATGCGGTACGCTTTTTAATGTTTAAACATGCGGGCTTCTGAAACGTATTGTCAAAATTGTGGCAGGCGGCCGGGAGTGACTGAAGTATGTGCGGACTCGGACGGGTGTTGGTGGTAATGTAACCCGGCAGATTTTATTGAGCCATGCCTAAAAGGAGAAGTCATTGGCAAACCAGCGTTTAAAATAATCTTCATGCTGAGGTCATAATGCAAAGATATGACTGAAACAAGCCGTTCAATGAAAGGGGGCTTGTAGGAAGTTTGTATACTCCATTTACGATGGGCTAAGATTTATGAATTTTAGAGTACTGGTGTTGAAAAACATCTCGATTGCAAAAAGGTTACAATATTGAACAGGATAAAAAGGACTGATATGAGATAAAATGTCTTGTTTTTTACATATTTGTAGGGGACTAGACATTGGGCAGTCACCCCAGGGGCACGTGAGCAGAGGACGCGTGTACCCTTCTGAAGACGGTTGCAGGTACGAGGAGACTTCGCAACCGATTGGTAAAGATGGATTTGTGTATACTTCTCAGAACAAACTTTTTGATTACATTATGTCCTCTTAGTAGGCAGATGGATTTTACAACTGGCATTCCTTGTGTCTTTTATTATACCATCATAGGTTTTAGGTGAATCTCACGTGAAGTTGATATGTGGAACCCCAACAGCCCTGAAGAAGTTGTGTGATGGTTCAGCAACGAAACATGTTGGCATTATAGAATTGATTATGGTTTGACCAAAAACATTTTTATGATGATAACTGGGTATGATGGCGAGTACCAGCCAGCAACCCCCTTGGTGTTACTACCGTGAGGTGCTCTCTCTCCTTCCTCACACTTTTTCTAGCTATTTCTTGGTGGGAATCGTGTTATGATGGTTTTTATGACACTTTTAATTTGATACACCACGACTCTTTGAGTAGTGATAGGGAACACACTCTAGGGAACTGGAAAGTATTGGAAACCCTTTAAGTGTCGTTATTTCCGGATTGGGTGTACTGCGGGTCAGGCTTCTTGTTGTTTATAATGCACTGAGTGGGGGGCGGCCTGGCCCTTCTTCTTCCCCCTGTGGCTCCTATTGTGTTGTTCCATTAGTACAACCACCTGAATGACAGTGAGCCAGTGGTGATGGCATGGGGAGTAGTGGAACAAGCTGTAACATAAAGAAATAACCCCAGAACGGATTTGATGGCTTAATGGTACAAAACAGTTGGTGTCTTACTGCCCTTCATCATGGCATAGGGTAAAGGTTTGAGGATTCAAATTAAATTAAAGAATGATAATCCCTCTCCATTTTAGACCCATCAAACAAGGTCTACATTACAACTTAAAATCGATCTCTATACCTCACCTGAATGATGAAGAGGGAGGGTTGGCTGAGGCCTTGTCCCCGCCACCAATTATGGGTTATAAAAAGGGCTTAATTGAAGTGGTGTCCTGTTTGTGTAAGCAGCAGTTTATATCATTTTGTGGACTAGTGTGAGTTATTTGAGTCTATCAAACTTTTAATATGTATGATCAACCCCAGCTGTGGCAAAATGCCAAGAAATCCTAGAACTTTTTACATTTGATGACCTACCCAAGATGTTGCCCATGCACTGAGCCCAGGTTTTTCTCATAGCCCACAAACTGCGGAACCTCCGACTGAAAATTTGCTCTCCTCCACTAGCGACTACAAACCTTTCATCTTTTTTTAATCACCTCATCGTTGTGACACAAGATTTCTGTAGTAGGGAACTGAGATGAGAAAGCTTTCCAATCAGGACAATGGAGCTGACCCAAAGCCCACCATATGTTTTGTATTGCAGACAATAGGTTTTTGACAACAAACAGCTAAAATCATCACAATATAAGTAACACATTGTTATATTCCCGAGTTAGGCCCAAGTAGCGAAGCAGCTTATTTCTTACATTGTCCTTGAAAATAACATTTCAGCGGTGAACCTTAGCACACATTTGCATTCATGACAATGTTGGATTAGTTTCTCTGAAACTACTTTTTTTACACCTCTAGCTTCGCACAATATCACAATGCCTTGAACATCATGCACTAGGCCTCTCTAAGCACTACATACAAAAGTTGTCCTATCTTAATCCACGGGGCGACAGTGCGTTCTACATATCCATAACATCACTAATCTAGGACACTGTTAGACCTGCCAGCCCTTTGGCTGTCCCCTCCTCATTTTTCTTCCTTTACCCTCTAATTTTTCTGTCCACTAGTTTTTTTTGGGTGTTGACTTAGAGGCTCTGGGCGCCCCATTATCACTAATTGATGGTGTGGCGCAAGGTGCTTCCCTAAAATGGAGGGAGAGTGAGAGCTCCTCTACAAAATGGTGGCCTAAACTATCACCTCAGAGACTGGGCCATAGGCTGACATGAGGAGTTCCAGAACCTTCTGGGCCACTCTGGACAATCGGGGCCCAGGCTATATATAGAGGTGAGGGGCGTCGGCCATTTTGTGTGAAGTGAGGTAGTCAGGAGTAAGGCACCTGAGTGGGGAGGTAGGTGCGATGAAGGGGGAAACTGACTGTTCTTAGGGCCTGCTTTCTTCCCCCCTCGGTTGACACTGCCCCCTACCTCGTGACATAGCCCTGCCGTCAGCCTCTGACCCTGGGATCACGTTAACCTTTCTCTGCTCCCCGCCTAGCCAGGACCCCTGAAGAGAACCGGGGAAAGGAGTTAACACCTACGACCTTATCTTCTACTTCCCTGACTGGGCCTGGGCCCCCCCCCTATCTTGATCTGCCTCTGGCGTGTGGACTGCCACCTCCCAACCCACCTGCCCTGAGCCAGGGCATCGCTGTGAGGAAGAAGGGAGCACTAGGCGCTGAGAACATCGCCACTCCTTAATTTTTGCCACCCCCGTCGGGGCTGCCCCAGAGGGTAACTTACCGCTGTTGCCCTGGGCCGTGTCGCCTGTTCCTGCCATCCTTGGGCCCGCGGGGAGGTCCGGGGCCCCGCCGCTGCCGTCGCAGCCTCATCGACGCGGCTCTCTGTGAGGAGAGGGCCGCCGGAGTTCAAAGAAGGCCGCGTAGGCCTGAAGCCGTGATCCACCGTCACGTGACGGGGGCGGACTGCGCGACGCCGCCCCGCCGCTGCAGGATTCAATCTGTGAGCCGCGCCCCCGCAGGCCGCACTGCCGTTGGCGGCTGCGGGCGCACCTCTGCCGGATCCCTCCCCGATGCGGAGCTGACGGGGAGATCTGCCGGAGTCCCCGCAACGCAGGACTCCCAGCCGACATCTGTGGGCCCGGGCCCGAAGCCTTAGAGACCGGCGCAAGGGCCTGAAAAAGGCCGAAGACACAGGTAATCTCCGGGGAGGAGGGCGGGAGGCCCACGAGGCCCGGAGCACACCCCTCCCCCGGGGAGATCCAACGTGAGGCCCCCTTCGACCCCAGAGCGTGACTGAACTGGACCACGGTCCCCCTTCACGAGGTGCCCCACGGGGAGAAGGGTCCAGCAGGTGCCTCAAAGACTTGCCATGTGTTAAAGCGCTATTGATTCCTGGATCACTACGTTATGCTGGAGGGCCACATCTGACGTGTTATTGATTCCATAATTGAAATGCGAATGTTCTGCCAGATGCAGCGCTATGTGCGGCACTAAGTCTAATAACTCTATTTGAGGTGCTATGAAATCGCTAAGTGCAGCACTAAGTCTAATAACTCTATTTGAGGTGCTATGAAATCGCTATGTGCAGCACTAAGTCTAATAACTCTATTTGAGGTGCTATGAAATCGCTATGTGCAGCGCTAAGTTTAATAACTCTATTTCAGGTGCTATGAAATCGCTATGTGCAGCGCTAAGTTTAATAACTCTATTTAAGGTGCTATGAAATCGCTATGTGCAGCGCTAACTTAATAACTCTATTTAAGTTGCTATGAAATCGCTATGTGCAGCGCTATGTTTAATAACTCTATTTAAGGTGCTATAAAATCGTTATATGCAGCGCTAAGTTTAATAACTCTATTTAAGATGCTATGAAATCGCTATGTGCAGCGCTATGTTTAATAACTCTATTTAAGGTGCTATGAAATCGGTATGAGCAGCGCTGGTGCGCTTAATTTCATACCAGGTCTAAGATATTTATGTAATGCCAATCTAGTCACGATGAAATGTTTTGACCCTAACGTGATGTAGATAAAAACTGATTGGTTTCATTTGAAGGAAAAGCAAAACATGATAGAAGGAAAGATAAAGCTTTTCTAATTTTTCTAAATTCTCTGGTGTAGTGTCGTTTTTAGTGGTGGTACGCTGGAGTGCTGAGGTGAGTGGGATGCAAGCACGACATGTTACTCTGGAATGAGGCCTTTCCACTTGAGCCAAGCTACCCTAGGACTTTAGGTCCAACAAGTTGGTGTTCAGCGGTGGGATTCTGAGCTTGTGCTTGCGTCCACTCATCAGCAATTCAGTGTGCGCCACGCACCCTACACCTGATTTTTGTTTTTATTGGAGTTTTCTCCAGGTTGTCTCTCTGATTGGATTCTTTTTGGATTTTCGAAATTATCCCTGTCCTGTGGTGTGGCTTTCTTTTGAAAGAAGGTTCCTCTTACCTTGAGAGTTCTTTTCCGCATTGTTAGGGCCCCACCTGGCAGGATGGAGTTTGAGCTGGGTAGTCTAGAAGAGTACACTGTAACTCAGCTAAAGGAATTCTGCCAGGAGAGGGGGGTATTTTTCAAGCGGGGAGCAAAAAGAGAGGAGCTCCAGACTAGCTTGAGAGCCTGGGTGATGGCCCACCCTAGCAGGGGACGGGAGGAGGAGGGACCGGGACCGGACTCCACGGAAGGGGCAGAGTCACTTCTTCCCACTGAGAGCAGCAATAGGGTTGCAGGACCCAGGGCGCCTTCAAGCGCCGTTAGTAGCGCTTCAGGGGTGGTCTGTACATGTACATGCCTCCGGTGGGGAGGGATGCCCTTTTAGCCCTAGAACAACGGGAGCAGACCAATTACCCCATCATGAGGGTCGCCTTGATTAGGAAATTTGGGCTGACCCCTGAGAAGTACAGGCAGAGATTCCGGGGTAGCCAAAAGCTGGCCGTCCAGAATTGGGTGGACTTCCTGGACTACGCCAAAAAGGCTTTGGAGGGTTGGGTGCAGGGCAGTGAGGTGAAAGACTACGAGGGGTTGTATAACCTGTTTTTGAGGGAGCACCTCCTCGAGAAAAGTTTTCCGGAGCTGCGTCAACACCTGGTGGACAGCAAGCTGACTAATCCTAGGAAGCTTGCAGAGGAGGCGGACATCTGGGCTAGTACCCGGGTGTCTTCAAAAGGAACAGGGGGGGATTCCCAAAGGACTGGACAGGGCGCTCCCCAGAAGAAAGAGGGGGGAGACAAAAAGAAGGAGTTCCCTAAAGGCCCCCAAAAGAGTTTGCAGGGAAAGGGATCAGGTTTCCCTCCTAAGGTTGGCCCCCACAAACCCCCTTATCCTGACCGTGGTCAGCAGCCTAGGGTTGTCCGTTGCTATGAGTGTGGCGAGATTGGGCACTACAAGGGGGATACCAAGTGTCCCAAGAGACCACACCCTCCCACTGGAGGAAAGACCCCTGGGATGGCGAGTGTAGTGCTCGGGGAGGAGTTGCCCCTAGATAAGGGAGGTGAGTGGGCAGGGCTAATATTAGTGTCCCTAGGAGACTGCGAGATGGTTCCTAAGACCCATATGCCCTCGAATACTAGCAAGTACAGGCAATGGGTCACCATCAATGCCCAGAGGGTGGAGGCTCTGAGGGACACAGGAGCCAGCATGACTATGGTAAGGAGTCAGCTGGTGTCCCCAGAGCAGGTGGTTCCCAACGTAGTCCACCCAGTTGTGATGGCTGACAACCGAGAGGGTCACTATCCGGTGGCCCAGATTCCCTTTGAGTGGGGAGGGGTTGCGGGTCCTCTTCGAGTTGCGGTAAGCCCTGCCATGCCGGTCGACTGTCTGTTGGGAAATGACCTTGAACATACGGCCTGGAAGGAGGTTGAGTTCAAGGCTCATATGGAGATGTTGGGGTCGCCTGAGTGGACCTGTGCCAACACGCGGTCCGTGAATGCCCGGAGGGGGAGTTCACAGAGGTTGGAGCCTGGGACAATGGCCCAACCAGCTGCCAAAAAGGGTAGACGGGGACAGGGGAAGCCTGCCCCGGCATCTGCACCTCGTAAGATGGATGGGGCAACTGAGGTGGTCCCGGAGTCCACAGAGGGGGATGTGACTTCCCTGGAGGGCTTAGCTACCCCTGCAGAATGGCAGGTGGAGGGAGGACCTACCAGGGAGGAGTTTTGTCGGACCCAGAAGGAGTGCCCCACCCTTGAGGGCTTACGGCGACAGGCCGAAGCCTAGGCAGCGGGTAACGATCCGGGGAACTTTCACATATATTGGGAAGATGGTCTCCTCTATAGCGAACCCAAGGCTCCGGTGCATGGATCATCCTGGGCCTTGGTGGTTCCCCAGCGTTACCGAGCCTTCCTTTTGGAATTGGCTCACGAGATACCCTTGGCAGGACACTTGGGACAGGACAAGACCTTTGCTCGGCTTGTCCCTCACTTCTACTGGCCTCAGATGAGGATTACGTCCGACACTTTTTGTAGGACATGTGTCACCTGCCAAGCTAGTGGGAAAACAGGGGTGAAGCTGAAGGCTCCCCTGGAACCACTGCCTGTCGTTGGCACCCCCTTTGAGAGGGTGGGCATCGACATTGTTGGGCCATTGGATCCACCAACGTCTGCCGGTCACAGGTTTATCCTGGTTCTGGTGGATCATGCCACCCGGTACCCAGAGGCTATTCCTCTGAGGACCATTACCGCACCTGCGGTGGCACGGGCCCTGATGGGGATTTTCACCCGGATGGGGTTCCCCAAGGAAGTTGTGTCTGACAGAGGTACCGACTTCATGTCAGCATACATGCGGGCTATGTGGAAGGAGTGTGGAGTTACCTACTGGTTCCCCACCCCTTATCACCCCCAGACCAATGGTCTGGTGGAGAGGTTTAATAAAACCTTAAAGGGCATGATCAGGAGTCTGCCCGAGAGCCTGCGGAGGAAATGGGACGTCCTCCTGCCTTGTTTGCTGTTCTCCTACAGGGAGGTACCGCAGAAGGGAGTGGGCTTCAGCCCCTTCGAGCTGTTGTATGGGCACCCTGTTCATGGTCCCCTCAGCCTGGTGAAGGATGGATGGGAAAAGACTCCCAGAAAACTTCCCCCGGATGTGGTGAGCTACATGCTGGCCTTTCGTAGCCAAATGGCTAGGTTGTGGAAGCAAGCTTCCGAAAACCTAGAAGCAAGCCAGACAGTCATGAAGGAGTGGTATGACCAAAATGCTCACCCGGTGGAGCTGGAGACTGGCCAGAAGGTGTGGGTCATGGAGCCTGGAGAGCTTAGCGCCCTCCAGGATCGCTGGTCAGGCCCCTTTGAGGTGATTGAGAAGAAGGGCAAGGTCACCTATGTGGTGGATCTTAAGACACCCAGGCAACCCCATCGGGTGCTCCATGTCAACCGCCTCAAGCCCCACCAAGAGAGATCAGAGGTCACTTTGATGATGGTGACTGATGGGTCAGAGGAAGAGGAAAGTGAACCTCTCCCTGATCTTTTCGCGTCCCAAGAGAAGGATGGGTCGGTAGAGGGAGTGATCCTCTCACCATCTCTAACTCCTGAACAGCGGAGAGACTGCCGCCAGGTTCTGGAGCAGTACGCTTCACTGTTCTCACTTATCCCAGGAAGTACCCATGATGTGGACACAGGGGACAGCCCACCTGTGAAGTCCAAGTCCTACCGCTTGTCGGTTAAGGTGAAGGCTAGCATCCATGGTGAAGTCACTAAGATGCTGGAGCTGGGAGTAATTGGACCTTCAAGCAGTCCCTAGTCCAGTCCGGTGGTACTGGTACCCAAAGCTGCCCCGCCGGGCACTACCCCAGAACTCAGGTTCTGTGTGGATTACAGGGGACTGAACTCTGTGACGAAGACCGATGCTCATCCTATCCCGAGGGCGGATGAGCTTATTGACCGGTTGAGAGCTGCCCAATATCTGAGTACCTTTGACCTTACATCCGGGTACTGGCAGATCTCCCTGACAGATGGAGCAAAGGAAAGGTCAGCCTTCTCCACACCTGAGGGTCACTACCAGTTCTGCGTGATGCCCTTTGGGCTCAAGAACGCCCCGCCACTTTTCAGCGGCTGGTGAACCAGGTCCTCTCCGGGATGGAGGCTTTCTCGGTTGCTTACCTGGATGACATCGCGGTCTTCAGCAGCAGCTGGGAGGACCATTTGGGTCACCTTCAGGCTGTCCTTCAGGCCCTGCAGCAGGCAGGCCTGACGATCAAGGCCAGCAAGTGCCAGATCGGGCAGGGGTCGGTAGTGTACCTCGGTCACTTGGTGGGACGGGGCAGGGTGCAACCCCTCCAGGCCAAGTTGAAACCATCATGGCCTGGGAACCCCCCAAGACTCAGACGGAGGTCCGAGCCTTTCTGAGCCTCACCGGTTACTACTGACGCTTCGTCAAGGGGTATGGTACTATCGTGGCTCCCTTGACTAAGCTTACATCAAAGAAGCACCCTCGACGGGTAATCTGGACCGAGGTGTGTCAACGAGCCTTTGACACCTTGAAACAAGCAATGTGTGCGGCGCCTGTCCTCAGGGCCCCTGACTTCTCCAAGGAGTTCATCGTCCAAACGGATGCATGGCATCGGGGCAGTGCTGTTGCAGCTCAATGAAGAGGGTCTGGACCAACCTGTGGTTTTCCTATCCAGGAGACTACTCCCCCGGGAACAGAGGTGGAGTGCGATCGAACGGGAGGCTTTTGCGGTGGTGTGGGCTCTGAAGAAGTTGCGGCCATACCTGTTTGGCTCACACTTCCTGGTTCAGACCGACCACCGGCCCCTCAGGTGGCTGATGCAAATGAGGGGCGAGAATCCTAACTTGTTGAGGTGGTCCATCTCCCTACAGGATATGGACTTTAGGGTGGAACATCGCCCAGGAGTGGACCACGCCAATGCTGACGGTCTCTCCAGGTATTTCCGCCTTAGTGAAGAGAACTCCCAAGGGATTGGGTAGCTCTCCCCACTTTCAGCTGGGGGGGACGCGTGTTAGACCTGCCAGCCCTTTAGCTGTCCCCTCCTCATTTTTCTTCCTTTACCCTCTAATTTTTCTGTCCACTAGTTTTTTTTTGGTGTTGACTTAGAGCCTCTGGGTGCCCCATTATCACTAATTGATGGTGTGGCGCAAGGTGCTTCCCTAAAATGGAGGGAGAGTGAGAGCTCCTCTACAAAATGGTGGCCTAAACTATCACCTCAGAGACTGGGTCATAGGCTGACATGAGGAGTTCCAGAACCTCCTGGGCCACTCTGGACAGTCAGGGCCCAGGCTATATATAAAGAGGTGAGGGGCGTCGGCCATTTTGTGTGAAGTGAGGTAGTCAGGAGTAAGGCACCTGAGTGGGGAGGTAGGTGCGCTGGAGTGGGAAACTGACTGTTCTTAGGGCCTGCTTTCTTCCCCCCTCGGTTGACACTGCCCCCTACCTCTTGACCTAGCCCTGCCGTCAGCCTCTGACCCTGGGATCACGTTAACCTTTCTTTGCTCCCCGCCTAGCCAGGACCCCTGAAGAGAACCGGGGAAAGGAGTTAACACCTATGACCTTATCTTCTACTTCCCTGACTGGGCCTGGGCCCCCCCTATCTTGATCTGCCTCTGGCGTGTGGACTGCCACCTCCCAACCCACCTGTCCTGAGCCAGGGCATCGCTGTGAGGAAGAAGGGAGCGCTCGGCGCTGAGAACATCGCCACCCCTTAATTTGTGCCACCCCCGTCGGGGCTGCCCCAGAGGGTAACTTACCGCCGTGGCCCTGGGCCGTGTCGCCTGTTCCTGCCATCCTTGGGCCCGCGGGAAGGTCCGGGGCCCCGCCGCTGGTGTCGCAGCCTCATCGACGCGGCTCTCTGTGAGGAGAGGGCTGCCGGAGTTCAAAGAAGGCCGCGTAGGCCTGAAGCCGTGATCCACCGTCACGTGACGGGGGCGGACAGCGCGACGCCGCCCCCGCCGCTGCAGGATTCAATCTGTGAGCCGCGCCCCCACAGGCCGCACTGCCATTGGCGGCTGCGGGCGCGCCTCTGCCGGATCCCTCCCCGATGCGGAGCTGACGGGGAGATCTGCTGGAGTCCCCGCAATGCAGGACTCCCAGCCGACATCTGTGGGCCCGGGCCCGAAGCCTTAGGGACCGGCGCAAGGGCCTGAAAAAGGCCGAAGACACAGGTAATCTCCGGGGAGGAGGGCGGGAGGCCCACGAGGCCCGGAGCACGCTCCTCCCCAGGGGAGATCCAACGTGAGGCCCCCTTCGACCCCAGAGCGTGACTGAACTGGACCACGGTCCCCCTTCACGAGGTGCCCCACGGGGAGAAGGGTCCAGCAGGTGCCTCAAAGACTTGCCATGTGTTAAAGCGCTATTGATTCCTGGATCACTACGTTATGCTGGAGGGCCACATCTGACGTGTTATTGATTCCATAATTGAAGTGCGAATGTTCTGCCAGATGCAGCGCTATGTGCGGCACTAAGTCTAATAACTCTATTTGAGGTGCTATGAAATCGCTAAGTGCAGCACTAAGTCTAATAACTCTATTTGAGGTGCTATGAAATCGCTATGTGCAGCGCTATGTTTAGTAACTCTATTTAAGGTGCTATGAAATCGCTATGTGCAGCGCTAAGTTTAATAACTCTATTTAAGATGCTATGAAATCGCTATGAGCAGCGCTAAGTTTAATAACTCTATTTAAGGTGCTATGAAATCGCTATGTGCAGCGCTATGTTTAATAACTCTATTTAAGGTGCTATGAAATCGCTATGTGCAGCGCTAAGTTTAATAACTCTATTCAAGATGCTATTTAATCGCTATGTGCAACGCTTTGTTTAATAACTCTATCTATGTTTAATAACTCTATTTAAGGTGCTATGAAATCGCTATGAGCAGCGCTGGTGCGCTTAATTTCATACCAGGTCTAAGATATTTATGCAATGCCAATCTAGTCACGATGAAATGTTTTGACCCTAACGTGATGTAGATAAAAACTGATTGGATTCATTTGAAGGAAAAGAAAAACATGATAGAAGGAAAGATAAAGCTTTTCTAATTTTTCTAAATTCTCTGGTGTAGTGTTGTTTTTAGTGGTGGTACGCTGGAGTGCTGAGGTGAGTGGGATGCAAGCACGACATGTTACTCTGGAATGAGGCCTTTCCACTTGAGCCAAGCTACCCTAGGACTTTAGGTCCAACAGGCACGCATCACGAAGGCTGCTTTTTATTATAAAATAGGCACTTCTGCTGAAACTGAAGGTCCGTGCATGCTAAGAATCCACTATGTACTGGTACAACATTCCGTGATGAGTGTCCAACTCGAGACCAAGAAGGGGTCCTTCACTCTATCTGATCAGGTAATGGGGCTGGATCGTCCCTTGGGGGTATTCTTTGTCCTTCACTCTATCTGATTAGGTAATGGGGTTGGATCATCCCTTGGGGGGAATTCTTGGCTCTATACCCATACACACTCTAGGTACACTCAGAGTAGGGTCCGCAGCATAGGGTACGTTAGATTACCATATTTTGCATATATGCCTGTATTTATTAATTGCTTCAGCACCATGGTAGAAATGTATCTACTGTTCAGTCTTTCAGTGCTTGTAATCACGTTCATCTGCTTCTGTCAACTAATTATTGCACCACATGTATCTTATACAAGAGTAACATTGGTCCAATAAATATGTATGGAAAACGTCCCACGTATATTCTGTATCCTTCTCCGAGAGAAAGTAAGCACGAGTGACTAAGCAAAAGATTCTGTACTGTTTCCACAATCCCTGAGTGATCAGGGTTGTCATGTTCCTTGGTTGCCAGAAACCATTTGCTCCCTTGTATGGTTAGGGGGGGTTACGGTGGCACTGTGAGCTAGCTGGTCTATAGGCCAATATATCCTGCGGGGTGCCCGGAATCAGTCTAGGCACCTCGCCCGAAGCTTATGTTGTCCAAACAATGCGCAGATCCTACGGATTAATAGGAATTACCCGACAACATATGGGAGAATCATGATATGATTCAAGAGCTGTTTGTAGGCGAGACCTAAAGAATAGCTCAAACAATCAGCACCAGATTGTGGCAAATATCAATATACACCTACAACACTCCCTCATATCATATTTTGCCTGCGATCATTTATCAGACCTCCATATTATGTTCTCTACAAAAAAGAATCCTGACAGAGTTTAACGTCACCCATTGTTATCTTGGATAATCTTTGAGGGTCCCTTGTCCTGATACTTCAGTCTTGCCCAGTTATGAGGCTAAAGTGCCCCCCTTTGACCATGATGAAAGATTCCTTTAGTCTTGCGGCGCAGTTACTAAGTGTTCGAGGCCATGATTTGCTATAAAACACCTTATTCCGGTTATCTGACACAGGATTCAGTTTGATATTATTCCCCTCAACAATTATCTGAATTCCTGAAATAATTAGGTCTACTAGTGGTATATTAAATGCTCTGGCATAAATGTGCTGTCCTTGACAAAATGTCAACTATCCATGGTATAATGGGGAGCCTGTCAATATGGTCCCATCCCCAACATATCTCGGTCATTTTTAAATAATTGTGACTATCACTGGCATAATGGTGGTGGCGTTTCCTGCAATATGATGCACAGCTATAGACCTCTCTCGATAAAATGACGTGAAAGTCTGAATCTGCCCAGGTGTGGCAACAGTATATTGAAGAAAAAGGCAAGCTGATGTTTGGGGACCAAAAATGCACATACTAAAACAGTGCTGATGGAGCAAAGACTCATAGAAAATAGACTTGCTTGTAAGCAATCCCCTCCTTTAACTTGCTAATGAATTACTAACTGTGTTTTGTGAATAACTAACACACACCACAATAAACAGGCGGGTTAGAGAAGCTTGCCTATGTGTTTACTAATATGAGTAACACAGACAATGGACTAAAAGCTGATGTAACGGGAAGATCTTTACTGCGCATGTGTTGATTGCATCTACACAATATGACGTCTAATGCTTGGAGGGATTTTCTTGCGCATGAGCAGAAAGCACTAATATGGCGTCTTTAAGACCCACATGAATGGTACCTGCTTAGCTGATTAGAAAACAAGCTATTTTACTAAAGCTAATGCGGAAAGGAAAATGCTACTTACCAGTATGCATCTGTTCTTGGCATGTAGAGCTGCAGAATATCATACTGTTATATAGATCGCCATCTGGTGTTGGGCTCGAATGCTTGCACCTTGTTGTCTTGGAAGAAGTCTTTTGTAGTCACGAGATAGGTGACTCACCTCCATCCTTAGATTGTTTTTCGCCATGATGGGAAATGATGGATTTTGTGAGAAACAGAAAAGATGTCCATGTGAATGTATCTAATTTCACTGGAACAAATACAGGTCCCGGGGAGGCGGGTGGGCGTATGATATTCTGCAGCTCCACATGACAAGAACAGATGCATACTGGTAAGTAGCATTTTCCGTTTGAGGTATATGAGCTGCAGAATTCATACTGTTGCATAGACTGTACAGCAGTGTCTCCCCTAGCGGTGGTCACCTGTATTTGTTGCAGTGGTTTAGAAAAGTGTCTTTAGAACAGCCTGGCCTACAGAAGCTTGTTGCTTCACCTGCACATCTACACAATAGCGTTTAGTGAAGGTGTGTGTAGTGGACCATGTTGCTGCTTTACAAATGTTTTATAGGGGAATGTTCCCTAAGAAAGCCATGGAAGCCCCTAGTTTGCGTGTTGAGTGCGCTCTAGGGGAAACTGTTAATGTGCGTTTTGCTTTTTGGTAGCATATTTGAATGCACTTAACTATCCACCTGGCAATTCCAGCCTTGGAGATGGAGTTTCCTTTATGAGGTAAAGAGAAAGCTGCAAACAGTTGGTTTGTCTTTCTAAAAGGTTTAGTTCTGTCGATGTAAGTAGAGCTCTTTTGATGTCAAGTGTGTGAAGAGCTTTCTCTGCTACGGAATCTTTGTTTTGAAAAAACACTGGTAAATCTGCAGATTGATTAAGATGGAAAGCAGAGATTACTTTTGGAAGGAATTTAGGATTTGTTCTACGAACCACCTTGTTACGATGTATTTGTAAGAATGGTTCTTGCATGGTTAAAGCCTGGATCTCACTTACTCTCCTGAGAGAGGTGATTGCGACGAGGAAAGCTACTTTCCATGTAAGGAACTGCAGTTCACTTTTGTGTAAAGGCTCAAATGGGGGCCCCATGAGCCTAGTAAGGACAATGTTTAGGTTTCACACAGGAGAGGGTGGTAGTGTGTGAGGAATTATGCTTTTTAGGCCTTCCATAAAGGCTTTGACAGCTGGTACTCTAAACGATGACAAATTATGTCTGTTTTGTAAGTAGGCGGCAAGGGCAGCCAGATGTAATCTTATGGATGAATATGCTAGATTACATCTTTGTAGATGCAGCAAATAGCAAATGATGTTCTGATTGGAAGCATCTAGCGGGTCAATTCTGTTGTTATTGCAGTAAATGACGAATCGTTTCCATTTGGCTGCATAGCAAGCTCTAGTAGTAGGGCGTCTGGCTTCTTTGATAATGTTCATACAGTCCGGTGGAAGGTTAAGGTAACCAAACTCTAGGACTTCAGGAGCCATATCGCTAAATTCAGTTGTGCTGGGTCTGGGTGCTTAACCTCTCCATGGTTCTGCGTCAGCAGCTTTGTGGAGAGACGTAGTCTTTGGTGTGGAACTTCTGAGAGTTCGAGGAGTGTTATGAACCATGGTTGCAGTGCCCATGTGGGAGCAACTAGGATCATTTTGAGAGACTGTTGCTTGAGCTTGCGTACTACTAGCGGAATAAGTGGGAGTGGCGGAAAAGCGTACGCAAATCTGCCTGACCAGTTCATCCATATCGCATTGCCCTTGGACAACGGGTGTGGGAACCTGGCGCCTAAGTTTGGGCATTTTGCGTTTGCGTGTGTGGCGAACAGATCCATCTCTGGTTGGCCCCACATGTGGAAAAATCATTGAAGAACTTGAGGATGAAGTTCCCATTCGTGTATCTGTCTGATGAATTAGCAGATCCGCAATCTGATTCTGCACTCCTGGAAGATGTTCTGCAGAAGATATATGTTTTGCGGTATGGCCCATCTCCATATGCTTCGCGCTAGATGAGACAGTTGCAAAGAAAATGTTCCTCCCTGTTTTTGTATGTAATACATTGCTGTCATATTGTCCGTGCGGACCAGGACAGTTTTGTTGAGGAGGTGTGCTTGGAATGATTTTAACGCTAGAAAAATTGCCAGTAATACTAGGTGATTGATGCGGAGCACTTTCTGTTGACTGGTCCACCTCCTCTGAATTGTGTGGTTCGGGAGATGGGCTTCCCAGCCTGAGGTAATTCAGTTTTAACTCCATTCTGTATTCTGTCGCCATTTTGTTGCCCTCACTCAGGCAGCACAATGAACGAAGTTTTTCTGCTGATCTTACTGCGACGTGTCAAAATAACCTCCTGCCTCTGTTTACGAAACTAATGTCAGGGACTGGCTGAGTCCACTAATCCTCGTCTGGTTTGACTAAACCCTGTCTCGACAGTCTGTTGGTTTGCACCATTCTTTCCTGACTTTATCTTATCTTCTGGCCTTCGCTATTCTCTACTTGTATTCTCTCATTTCACAACTGTCCTCCAAAGCATACAAATGTGTCCTGCCACCTGCAAGTTGAGTTGTAGACACTACCACTGATTAACTTGTGGGGAGGGGTGCTAAAAACAGTTGGAAGAGAGGTTTATTTGGGTTACTTGATATCTTGTTTTCAAACTTTTCTCATTGGATAATCATGTATGCATTGGGAGTGTTCTTGGTGAATCTATGCGCTATAAAATATTGTGCGCCACGGAGTAAAGTGGCAGTCTCCTAAGAACATACTGAGTGTACTTCTGGGACAACTGTACTTCGCTGCAGCTAATAAACCTGATCTTCTACGCTCAACAGAATGTCATGTGTCTCTGTTCAACAAAGCAGGTGAACTCAGGAAATTAAGGCGTGCCCTGCGCCGCCAGGCCCATAAGGCCCTGGTTCTTCAATTGGTGGCCTCTGTGAGGCGGCTTCAGAGGTAGCAGTTTTTGCCTGAGGGTCGTGAGGAACCCCGCAAGAAAATTCTGGAGGAATCGCGAACCCCGTCAAGCGACCCCTGTATGTCGAAGTGGTCCGAAGGTCTTTTTCAGCGCGGTTTCTCCTTCCTGACGGCTGCTGATGACTGCTGCCCTGACTGCCGTCTTGCTTTGGCTCCCTTTTAGTGATGTATGGTATCGCGAGACGATAGACGGGCCTCTGTTGGCGTAAGAAGACACTTAGTTAAGTATTGGTGGGTAGCTCCCACTATTTTGTTTTGATTTGGGTCTTTGATTCGGCTATTGCAGAAGCCGAAGCCGAGGGGTGAGTACATTTGTGCTGTGTTATTTGATTTAACCCCTTGATGTTTGTGAACAGTCCAGTGAAATAACGATGCCTGGTCTGAGTAAGTTTAGAAAGTTTTGTTGTTTTGGTTGTGATAGGGATTCCCGGCTGGAGGACTCTTGTCCAATTCCTCCGGTTGGAACTCCCACTTATGAGCTTTATTCTAAACATGGTGTTGGCCCCATTGCCTTTAATCAGGCATGGATCCGATACACAAAGAACGATGGTGTTCTTCAGTGGCCACAGAATGGTAGCTTTGAGCCTGACATATTAGATCATTTGGAAGCAATTTTGTTTAAAAGAAAAGCCCGGCCGGCAATGTTTGACTCTTTTCGCCTTTGGCGCAAGGAAGCCAAACAGAAAGAAATAAGACAAGCAAAAAGAGATAGGAAGGAAAAGGGCATGACTGTTATACAGGCTGCCCAGCAGTTTAAAGATAATGAGAATGATTATACAATTGAGGTTTTAGATAGACAACATCGTATGGCAGGACATATAGCAGTCTGTTGGGCTGTTTTTCTGGCAGTCTTTTGGAACACTATTAAGAAGCGTTTCTTGTAAATATGACTTGCAACTAGTATTTACAAATGGTTTGGTTTAAGTACAGTCTGTGGGCTGTCCTTTGTTTCTGTCCTAAGTGTTGATCTGTGGGTTAAAATGTGTGTTTCTGTGGGTTAAATGTATGTGTCCTGAGTGTTTGACCCCTTTCTGTTTATGTCTGAAATGAGCTCAATGTGTGTTTGTGGTTTTTCTTGATGTTTTCAGTCTGTGGTTACTCCGAATGGGAGAACCTTGAACTGATAGTGTTGTCCATCCACTGTGAACCTTAGATATTTCCTGTGAGCAAGGTGTATGGGAATATGGAAGTAGGCGTCCTTGAGATCTAATGTGGCAAGGAGGTTGCCTTGTTGTAGCAGTGGAAGGACCTGTTGGAGAGTGATCATGTGGAAGTGATCTGACTGTATGTAGAAATTGAGAGGTCTGAGGTCTAGTATTGGCCTGAGAGTACCGTCCTTCTTGGGGATTAGAAAGTACAGGGAGTAAACCCCTGTCCCCTGATGCTCTAGGGGAACTGGCTCTATTGCGGGCTTTTGCAGCAGTGAAAGAACCTCTTGTTTGAGGAGCGTTTGATGTTCCGTGGACATTGGACGCTGTTTGGGCGGTATGTTGGGGGGATTTGCAGTAAGTTCCAGGCCGGAACCATACTGGATAATTTGTCTTACCCACCTGTCTGTGGTGATGGAATTCCAGACAGGTAGGAACTGGGAGAGTTTTCCTCCGACCGGAGTGGAATGGTCTGGAGGGAGTGGAGGGAAGTCATTGTTTGTTAGTGGGGGAGGTGCGAGTGTTGTTACCTCAGCCTCTCCCTTTGTTGTTATTTCCACTATACCCACCTCTGAAGTATCCCTTATTGGGGGACGTTTGTGTAGGGCTTTTATAGGAGGAGGAAGCAGTGTCTGTGCTGATGTTTTTGGATGCACACCTTTAAAAGGAGCGACGAAAGGAGCCTCGTGTAGATGGAGAGTGTAATGCTCCCATAGATTTTGCAGTCTCAGTGTCTTTTTTCATTTTTTCTAAGGCTGTGTCTACAGCTGGCCCAAAAAGTTGTTCCTGATTGAACGGGTGATTCAGGATAGTTGTCTGCACTTCTTGTTTGAAGCCAGAAATGCGCAACCAAGCATGCCTTCTTAATAACACATTAGTGTTGATTGATCTAGATGCAGTGTCTGCTGCATTGAGGGCACATTTAATGGATGCGTTTGTTATTAACTTGCCCTCTTGAAATAAATCTTTGGCCTTGTATTGGTCAGGCAAATGCTGTAGTAGGCCCTCAAGCTCATCGTAATGAGATCTATCGTATCTGGCAAGTAATGCCTGTGCATTAGCTATCCTCCAGTGATTAGCTGCCTGGGAGGCAACTTGTTTGCTTGACACATCTAGTAATTTAGACTCTTTGTCTGGAGGTGGAGCATCACCGGACGTCTGAGAGTTGGCACGCTTCCTTGCATTGGTCACTACCAGGGAATCTAAGGGGAGTTGGCCTCTAATGTAGGTCGGATCATTAGGGGCGGGATTATATTTTTTATCAATCCGAGGATTCACAATTCTGGTCCTGACAGGGTCTTTGAATACGTCTGCAGCATGTTTAATGACACCTTTGAGCATGGGTAATGTTTGTACTGTCCTCTGTGCTGTGCAAATGTGTCTACTAAAAAGTCTTCCTCGGTGGGGTCTGAATGCATTTGAACGCCGTGATATTAAGCAGCTCTATCAATGAGCTGACTAAAACTAATGTTGTCATCTGGGGGAGACCCTTGTTGGGTATGCATCTGCATCAGGAAGGTCTGGGGGATCTACAGGGTCATTGTAGTTGTCCCATGTGTCCTGTGGTATGTTAGTGTCATCATTAGGATCATCGTAAGGGTCATTATTTCCACCCTCACCCCCTAGGTCATCATCATCCTGTGGTGGTAGTGAGTTTGGGGGAAGAATAGGAGACTTTGGAGGAGAAAAAGGCTTAGTAGGAAGAACAGGAGAAGAAGGTCTTAATGGTGAAGTTGCACAGTCTCTCTTCTTGACAGGCACCTCAGGAATGTGTGGAGTGTCCAATTTCCTTTTGTTCTTCGAGACACTGACAATATGGCCTGTTTTGGGGTCCTCAATCAGTGTTTTCTGTTTCGGATCAATGGGATCTGGTAGAAACAGTTCCTCCTCCTCGGCGTGTGTTCTCGGCGCCAATTTTTTCGGTTCCGAACGTGGTTTAGATTTCTGCTCTGGAGCCTTGGAAGGGGTTTTTGGGTCCTTCGGCTTCGGTGTTGAGTCCGAAATCTTTTTCGGTTCCGAAGGTTTTTGAGGTGTCTTCGGCCTTCTGTTCTTTCGGTGCCGAAGTGCTTGGTGCCGAGGCCTTCATGGGGACAGTGGAAATAGGGTGTGTTCCCACTTTAGGCATCGTCGGTGTTTTGGGGGCACCGACGTGCGGCTTGCTTGGTCCCGAGCTGCCGGAAGGCTTGTCCTTTGCCTTTGGAGCCAGGCCCGGAGGCGGGTCTTCTGAAGTGTTCTTTGGGGCGCGACTAAGGCCGTGAGGCGAAATCTTGACCGGAGCCTTCTTTTTCTAGGGGGCTGGGGTAGGGGCAGTTGTACTCACACGTTGACCTGGAGTGATGTGGTCATCGGAGTCGGAGTCATCTGCTTCGGATTAGATGTCGAGATCCTCCGAATCCTTTGCCTCTGGAACGTCGGGGCCTTCATCGAAGATGTCCTCTGGCACCAGTGCCGCCTGTTGCGCCATAACGTGTCATCGAGCTCGGCGATTACGGATAGTCTTCTTGGACCAGAAGGAGGCACAGGCGCAGGCGTGGCAATCCTTTTCTTCATGTTGAGGCGAGAGACAAAGGTTGCAGACCTTGTGTTGGTCACTGTGTGGGAATTTAGCTCCGCACTGGGGGCATTTTTTAAATGGAGTCCTTTCCATTAGCCGTAGGCCCGAATGGCGTCGATAGTTCCAGCGGCCCGCACCGACGACCGGAATCGAGTATTTGTAGTTAGCGCGTCGAAAGGCATGCGAACGAAAGAATACCATCGAGTTTGCGATGGTTTGCACATCGAAAAAGGTTTGGAAACACGGTACTGAACCAGAGCGCTGAAGATACATCCAAACCCGATGGCAGAAAAAACAATCTAAGGATGGAGTCGATGCCCATGCGCACTGTCGTCCAAGGGAGGAGTCACCTATCTGGTGACTACAAAAGACTTCTTCCAAGACAACAACAAGGTGCAAGCATCCGAGCCCAACACCAGATGGCGATCTATGCAACAGTATGAATTCTGCAGCTCATATGCCTCAAACAAGTATTAACTAATAAAGGGGAATAGAGTAGAGGTGGGTCGTATACAGTGAAACCATTTATTTCTATAAGTAATATTTGGCTTTTTGATCTTATTATTAGAATGCGTTTGGGCCTCTCCTATGTGTCTGGAATGAGCCGAGTCACATGATACTCGTGCATGCCCAGTGAAAATGAACCTGGAAAAATGGCGATGAGTTCGGATGAAGTACAAGGACACCAAAATATCCTGGCGTGAGAGGAGACAAGTCAAAAGTTCAGCTTGAATGCTTTGACATAAAATTTAGGGACAATTGTTGCAACTATTGTGTGAATGCGGGTGGGAAAATAAAGTTGAATAAAGAATTAAGGGGATGGGTTTATTAACAATGGACAAATTGAATAAAGTGATATGTAAGCATGGTGTGATGACCTAACTCTCCTTGCCTGACCAATTAGATTTTGTATTTACGATATTGCAACTTTAGTGGGTGGTACATTCAAAACGAAAGGTATAACTGAGGTAGTTTAGTTAGTTAAGAGAAGAGATGAGATGCTGAATGACTGCAGAGCTGGGGATGCTGTTGGGTGGCGAGAGATGCTGATGCTGTGAGATGCTGATGAAGAATCGAATGCACAACTTTCTATCCTGAATTAATTGTGTTACAAGAAGATCGCAGAAGAATCCCAAGGAGGAAGAGAGTGTCACAGAGGGGTGCGGCGCAATCATCATTTCTAGAGAGATCACTATCCTGTCATGATTCCTGTCCTAAAGCCTTTGTCGCCCGACCTATACCAGGGGACCGTTATCAGCTCCTTGGCCAGGGAGTTGGTCTTCACACCATTCTTGGTAACTATAAATTTCACGTATTTGTGAATGATCTTTTCTCTCTATCCTCTCCTTTCTGAGCATAAGTCATTGCGTGAGTTAATGTATATGATTAATTGATTCTACTTCTCTGTGAATGAGGGTTCCTGTACTGTGTATTTGAGATGGTTCACTTGCACTTACATTTTAGATAAAGGTTTTGAAAACTTCCGGAGTCTGTGATTATTTGCTTATGAATTTTAGGCATGAGTTAGGGTTATGTACATCTTCACCATCAACTAGTTCAACTAATGGTCCATCGAACAGAGGAAAGAACTTTTTGATCAGTGAAAGGTTAGTTAGGAATATGGAATAACTAATGTTGGTTATTTGGAAATCACATAAACTTTGACTCCAGCGATTTACTAAATATGTGAGTAAGTGTGTTTAATGGGCCCAGGTGAGTATATGGTAGTGGAGTATCTGTTGTTGGTACGCCACTGAATCAGAGTTCTGGTAGCAGAGCTATGGTTATTATTGACTAGTTTGGTGATGAGTATAGATTTTTGATTAGTGATTTATGTTTAACAAAAAGTTAACATCTTGTTTCATGTTGTCTGGAAAATTCCCGGGAAAGGAATAGCGGCTGGTAAATGGAAGCCACACTGCAGTGAGGTTACTCGTCTGTTGGAATAGCACTGAGAAGCTACCCAGGGCTGGCAGTGTTAAATTAGGGACTATTTCATATAAAAGTGAGAGTGAATGATAACAAAGAGTTCGCTGGTGAAACTTTGGTGTTATATCTCCTAGTAAGGGTAACACTGAAGGAGCAACATGTTCTTCCGAGCTTGAATGAAGGGTAAACAGAGGTTTTACTTGCAGCAAAAGAGGAGCAATTCTGAGACTCCAAGAATAAAAGTGAAATCTATCCTTTGGTTTTAGTGGAACAGACAGAGTAGCAAATGTTTTTATGTTGTTATTAACGAAGAATTTAATGAAAAGTATTGAGAATTAAGTTTTCGTATTACCTTGTGAAGGGAGGGTCAGTCGCCGGAGTTGTAACGTCAGAAAGAGCTGCGCTGGGATTGGTTGAAGCAGCGGGCATGCGACAAAAAACGGATTGTAAAGGAGGGGTCAGTAGTAAGGAGTGATACTGACGTCACAAAAGGACGCGGTGGGATTGGTCAGACCACGAGCGTAAGCCTGAATCTGATTGGCTGAAAAAGTAGAAGCCGCGCTAGGATTGGACGAAGGAAAATTGTATGTGGAATCCTGATTTGACTGTTGTAGTGAGTTGCACAGTTAGAAGTTATCGAGGGTTTGCGCATTACAATTTCATATATAATACATCCAGAATGTATGGAGAAAAGAGAAGAATGACGTTAATGAAGAAAATTAAGAATTTCTTTAAGAAAGATAAGCCTGTGTTGACTAGAGAGGGAATTCCTATTCCGACCACCGAAAACACCTGCCTCCTTTATGATGAAGGAGAGAAGATATCATACTTGTGTATTGTTGGAGAACTGGATAGGATACACTAAAAGTGATGGAGTGCAAGCTTTTCCAGAAAATGGTACGTTTAATGCGAGAAATCTTCTGAATTTGAGAATGAGAATGAATGACTTAGCACCGAGACCTAGGTTAACTCAGTATGAGGCTTTGGAAGAATGGGAGACGGAGTCATTTGAGCGGGAGAAATGCAGAGGTGGTAAAAGGTATAGAGGATTCTTTCCCAGATATTTACATGAGTCACACGATGGTCAGATGAAGCAGTGGAGAAGAGCTATGGTTTCAGAAGGTTTATATCCAGTGTTAATGGCTGAGTAACAGCCTGGAAGCAAGTGTAGGGAGAAAACAAAACACCTAAACGTGACAGGTTATGGTCAAATCAGATGATGAATCTTTAGAGGATATTTCAGCTAAAAACCCTCCACCTTACCAGGAAGGACCCCGCAGAATAGTCACCCCAAGTACACCAGTAATGGGAACAACTTTAGTTCCTCAAATTGTACATGATACCTTAGTAAATAGGGTACTCCATGATAAAGAAAGAGAAGCACTGAATACAAATAGGGAAGAATTGATTCAGAAAATAAACCAGTTGAATTTGAATGCGGAGGCCCAGACAGTACCAGTGACTATAGGTCCTGTTATTCCATTAAATGGAGATAAAACAAATTGCCCAAAACCCCAAGCTGTAACTATTCCTATGAATGAGCCCAGAAAAGAAGTGATAATAACAGATGATCAAGCCAGTGAGTTCAGTCATATCATTAATAGACCTTCCTATAAGGGAGCCAGTAATTGAAACTCCATTGAAAGAAAGGGGGTCAATGGTACCCTCGGGAACTAAAAGATCAACGGCAGTCACTCCAGAAGATTAAGAGAGGTGGGCGCAGGGAATAGAAAAACAAAGTTCAGTACCAAAGATTTTAGATATTTACAAATTAAAGGTGGAACTCGAAGAAATGACTGCTGGAAATGTGGGAATAGGGAGATTGAATGATTACAATGAAGAAGAATTGTTGTTTATATGTAGAAGTATAACAAGAAGTGCAAAAGTATATCATGAGAGGTTGACAGAGATTGCTGCAGAGATTGGAGTTGAAATAGGGAGATCTAAATTATTACAGAAACCATATCGAGTGGAGTTTACTGACAAGGATTTAGAGAATATGAATGTGTTTGGTAGGAAACTACAGGTAAAGGAGTTGATGAACATTTTGCAGAAATGGGGAGACATTGACAAGTGGAGAACTAGGTGGACAGGAAAGAAGGAGGCGGCACAAACAAAAGAACTATCATCTGCTTTCGTATTAAAAGACTCAGAAAAGGCAGAGAGGTTATGCCCCATGAGAGATGTCCGTGGTAGTCGATATGTTCATGTCCCATGGAGCAGACAGGATATTCTGTCATTCACAAATGATTTCCCGAGGTTGAGAGAAAAACACGTTGAGTGATACTGATCCAGCGCAAAAGCCGGGGAAATAGAAAGAGCACATCTGTCCTCCCTGCGTCGCAGACCCGCCGTCACACTAACTCATTCACACACTCATTCATTGGTGGGGCCCATAACACCAATCACTCGCACGTTCTTTTTTCCAGGTCTGCACACAGGAGGGGGAAAGATGCGCTGGACATGTGGGTGGGGATACCTTATAACCTATAGGGAAAGAAAAGTTATCTTACATTATATACATTAACATTCGCCACCTATAAATTCCTTATCCTAAACATCAAGGCATTCCGCCCACTTGGTCGATCGGACCAATTAGTTGGATTGGTTGATGGTGATTTAGAACCAGCTAAAACACATTTAAGACTCAGAATCCTTATTCTCTTTAACGAAGAACCACAAACTCATTATTTCTGTTATCAATATTTGTTTATCTAAAATTTCATTAATATTAGTATTTGTCTCTTCAAAAGTTAAGAATTTCTAGATCAATTTAATCATATCACAGAACATCATATTTACCTATTCTGACTATCTGGATTTTCGCCAATTCATTGGCTCTGCAAAATCGAATTTTGTCGTTAATTTGTCCAAAAGGCAGGCCAGATATCAAAGTCCGAAAGTCCTTTGCTCAGCACGTTACAGTCCCAAAGATCGTCAGAGGACCAGAAATCGTGCTAGCATCCGTCATCGCCTGTGGAGTCAAAGAGGGTACGCAGTCATAGTAACCGCCGAATGTGTAAACCGCATCGCATCTCGCCCCTCCCTATTCTACTTCTCTTTTTATAATAAATTTCAGGATAACATGAAACATTTTTGGGCGGAGAAAGATTTCTATTGGTCGGGGAAAACGTTTGATTTTGGGACAGTCCAGGTTCACATGGATTTTGCTGATATGTTTCCGGTGATGAAACAATTCCGATTGTTGCAAAGTTTCTAAAATGTCCATTGTTCATTTATACCAGTTTCTGGTTTTCCGGGGTCTTTGGCAGTCCACCAATAACCTATCCTTGACAGGAACGGCGTGTACAGAGGCTGTTAGGAAGTTCGCGGTGCCATCTGAGTCTGCGCAATAAACTTTGCGCCTCACGAGAAGGTGGCCACTTCTGCACTCGTTTTCTGCCGTCATGTTTCGATAGGCCCAAATGTCAACTTAAGCGAAACAAACACAAAAGAGTAATTAATACAAAGAAATGATGCTGCTAATGTTATACCCTTACTAATCCCTTTATGTATTAGTATTTTCCTAGCATATAGCGACATTTAAAGCAGTATATTCACCTTTTCGGTCCTCCATGAAGATGCAGACGTCACAAAAGCACATAAATCATGCGATATCTAATTACCATATATACTACAATTAATATGCGTACGTGTTTTAGTTATAGGGTTATTTTGCCATGTAAATAGCAAGTTCCCATGTGTAATTTGTGTATGCAAATTAGCTAATTTTTAATATATCACAGCACACAATTAGTATTTTATAATAGGTAGGTTATTCAATTAATACTTTCATGCAAAATAGAGGAGGTATACAATATTTTGCACTACCTGCTCCATCAATCCCCCCTTTGGTGATTTTTAACATCACCACACTACCATTAAATTTTGAATTTTTTTTGTAAAAGAAATGAATTCACTTAATTATTTTGTTAGTTCACATAACTGTTTCACCTGTCTCTTCTCTTTTTTTTCTATACATATTGTCTTTCCACTCTTCTAATTTTATTTCTTCAAATTCTCTCTCTTTTCTTTCTTTCTCTTTGTTTCTTACAGTTTCTCTTTTTATGTGTTTTTGTAATTTCCTTTTCTTGCTACATGTACATCCTAGTCTTAGAATTAATACTAAAATAATCACACATGTTACTGGAAATAATATCTTACCAATAAGGGTACTACCTAGCTTAAGTAAAAAGTTCTTAATAGTAGAAAACTTTTTCCCAATCTTTTCCCAACTACCTTCAGCCTCCAGTGGAACAATTTCCTCATGCAAATCAGTTATATTCTTAATGTATGTCTTCAAATCTTGACTTTTACCAGGAATGTAAGTACAACAATTATGAACTTTCAGCATTCGACAGACTCCACCCTCTTTTGCCAAAATGATATCAAGGGCAAGTCGATTTTGCATTACCATGGCACGCATGGCAACCATTTCGGCATTTACCAATAAAAATCCTCCAGCGGTGCTTGTTGACAAGCGATCCACTACTGTTGATAGTTTTCTTTTTTTTTTTTTTTTTAGTTTGAAATGCTTTATTAAAGAAGTTGTCAATACAAAGAGATATCAGCAGTAATCAAAGATAAAGACTAAAGTACGAATACGTTAGCCAGGCTAATATCAATACAGAAAAGTAAAAGCAATTTGTAAAATTTTATAGGAAAGGGGATAAGGGAGAAAGAAGGGAGGGAAGGCAGTTAAAGGATGAAAGAAGGGAAAGGGAAAAAATTTAACACTACAATATAAAAATGTAAAATGTGGCATACCAGTACAAATAATTGCTGTAGGTAAACAATAAATACTGATCAACATAGTAAGAAAATTAGAGAAATATAAAAAACCCTATAAAAGAAAAAAGAAAAAGAAAAGATGCAATCTCCTTCAAGGAGGCTTAAAATTCTCTGAGTTGATATGTGGCACAGTCTTCAGGACCAACCGGTCCAAGTATAAAGTAAGGGGTAACCAGAAGAGATCCCTATTATGATTGGGATTGCAGGAGGAGGCAAAGGCAACATCAAGTCTGTGAAAATGACATAAATTGTTCCACCAACTACGTATAGAAACCTTTGTAAGGGATTTCTAATTAGAAGAAATGTGTTGAAAAGCAAGAGCAAGCATGAGATCAAGGAGACCATGAGAGTGTAAAGGAAGGTCTAAGGAATCAGAAAGGCTGCCAAGAAAAAGAATAGGTATAGAATACGGAACTGAAAGAGTAAAGATACGAGAAATATACAGCCAAATATTTCCCCAGAATTGAGAAACTATAGGACAGAGAAAAAAGAGATAAAGAAGATCAGCATTAGGAGAACCACACGTCCAACAGTTAGAATCAGAAGAGGCAGAGAAACGTGCCAAAGAAAGTGTAGAAAGATAAAGTCTGTGATAGAAATAAAACAAAGATTGAGTAAGAGAGGCAGAACGGGAAACCCTCAAGGATCTGGAACAAAGTTTATCCCATAAAGCAACAGACCAGACACATCCCAAATCCGCCTCCCAAGAGAGTTCCAACTTAGATTTAACGCGATCTGGATTAGGAGAGGAAAAGAATTTATAAATGAGAGAAGCTTTAGGAAGGGTAGAGAGGAGTTTGAGAAGAGGATTTGGGGAAATAGAAGAAGATGAGGAAGGAAGAGAATAAAAAAGGTCAAGAATAACTGTCATCAGACTAACAAACTTCTGCAAAAAGGAACGAGGGCAATGAAAGAACAACTGAAATTGAGGAAAAGAGCAAGGTGACACTCCGTCAAAGAGCTGGTTAACCCATATAATACCCTTTTGTCTCCAAGAATTTCAAAAGATGGTTCTATTATTTAGAAGAATAAGTGAGTGGTACCAGATAGGGGAACGCAGAAAAGACTCACGGGAAACAGAGGTAGGGCCAACCAGGGGTTTAAAAAGAGAAGAGGTATATTTAAATAAGGGAAATAAAGTATGAGGAGCCTTAGCAGAGAAGTTTACAATTTCACTAAGGGAGAAAGGTAACAGTAGTGTTTGCTCAATGAGAAGCCAAAGAGGAGTGAAAGGAGAAGGAACTGATGTAAGCCACCGTGAAGCTTGACGTAAAGAAAAGGATTTGTGGTAGAGACGAAAGTCTGGAAAATTGACTCCACCATTAGGTTTGGGTTTTCGAAGAAGTGCTAAAGAAATTCTAGGCTTCTTGTTATTCCAAAGAAACTTTGACAGACATGAATCAATGCGCTTAAAATAGATTGCGGGGACGTGAACGGGTAACATGGAGAAAATATATATTAGGATAGGGGCTATCATCATCTTGATCGAATCCAACCGCCCCCACCATGAAAGAAAAAGAGGGTTCCAAGTAGAGAATGATTGTTCAATTCGAGACAAGACTGCGGACATATTCAGTTTAATTGAAGAAGGAATAGAATTAGAGAATCAGATACCTAAATATTTAATCTTCGAGCTGTTCCAAGCAAACCCTGTAGATGAGAAAAAATGGGGGAAACAAAATGTATTAAGAGGAACAATTTCAGTCTTATCTGAATTCATTTTGTAACCTGAGACCTGCGAGAATTAATCGAACTCAGATAGTAAAGGGGGAATAGATGTTTCTGGATCGGAAATTAATAAAAGAATGTCATCTGCATATGCAGAGAGTTTCAATTGATTCTTACCATAAGGAAAACCAGAAATGGAGTTGTTGTTACGGATAGAGGATAAAAAGGGCTCAAGGGCTAGAACAAAGAGAAGTGGAGATAAGGGGCAACCTTGGCGAACGCCCCGTTGGAGAGGAAAATATGAGGAGACCTGGCCATTCACTAGAACCGAGGCTTTAGGAGCAGAATATAGCAGGGAAATAAGAGGGATAAAATGAGGACCAAAACCATGCCAACGCAGTGAAGCAAACAAGAAAGACCAATCAACTCTGTCAAAAGCCTTCTCTGCATCCACAGAGATAGCAGCTAAAGGGGTAGAGAGGGAGGAAGCTTTATTTAAAACGTTAAGGAAAAGACGCGAGCTGTCAGAAGTAAGGTGACCCTTAACAAATCCACATTGCTCCTTACCAATGAGATGGGGCATAAAATAATCTAAGCGCAAAGCAAGCACTTTGGCAAATAATTTATAGTCTACATTAACTAAAGAAATCGGGCGGTAATTCTTACGAAATTGGGGGTCACGACCATCTTTAGGGAAGAGGCAAATGGTAGCTTCTTGAAAGGTGCCCTCCGCCTTACCAGACAAGTGGAACGATTGGAAAAGAGTTAAAAGTTTGGGAAGTAAAAGATCAGAAAAATGTAAATAAAATTCAACTGAAAAACCATCTGGGCCTGGTGATTTACCTTTGGAGAGAGTACTCAAAGCCTTGGATAGTTCATGTAATGAAAGGTCGACTTCAAGATCTGGAAACTTAAGATGAGAATGAGAAGGAGTGGGAAGTTTCTCAAAATAGGCTTGAATAAGAGACGGAGTAGGAGGAGATTCTGGCGTATAAAGAGTACGATAAAATAGCTGAAACTGGTCAAGTATATCTTGATCTTTATGTAGTAAAGTGTTATCAGAAGAATAAATAGAGTCAATAAAGGAACTTGCTTTGTGAGATTTAAGACCACTGAACTGCACTACCCTAAACCCCAAACAGTACACCCAGTACGATCCCCTGCCTTATTGCGACCACCATAATAACGAGCACTACTACGAAGAAGTATCGAGGACACGTTATCAGTAGTGGATCTATTAAATTCCAATTTAGCGCGGATGAGGTCAGGAGAGAAGGAATTGTTCGAGGAAGTATACAATTCGTGTTCCAGGGATTTATTACGAGCCAGTAGTGTTTTCCTTTTCTGAAGAATATGCTTCTTCTTCCTAGAAACAAATTCAATAATAAATCCCCGTGCTAAGGCTTTAAAGGAATCCCAGAGGAGATGAGGTGGAGTACTGGGAGCATCATTGAACAAAAAAAATCATTAACAAAGGAGCGAAAAGAAGAGGAGAAATGAGGGTCAGTAAGAAGAGAATTATTGAAGCGCCAACGAGAAGACTTGGAATGCGGGAGAAGTAAGTCAAGGTCTGCTACAATAGGGGCACGGTCCGAAATAACTGTGGGTTCAATAGAAGAAGATAATAAGTTTTGAGATAAGGATTGAGAAAGAAAAATGTAGTCAAGACGAGAGAAAGATGCATGAGGAGAGAAAAAGGAGTAGTCTAGGGTATCAGGGTGAAAAAGTCTCCAAGAATCAATAAGATGCGAGTGAGAAATAGTGTCCAGAATCTGTTTGTGAGGTTTGTGAGGTGTGAAACGGACAGTTGACTTACGATCAAGAAACAGGTCTACAATCTGGTTACAATCGCCACCTAAAATGAAGAGGTCATCTCTATATTGAATACATTTGTTCGTAATTGAGGGCCAGAAAAAAGAATCAAGTTGTGTAGGACCATAAACATTAAAAACAGTTAGAGGGATAGAATTAATTAGCAATTTAGATAGTATCCATCTACCATCAGAATCAGTTTCTCGTAACAAAACTTTACATTTTAATTTCTTATGGCATAAAATGGCAACACCATTCTTCTTATTGGTAGAAGGTGAGAATAAGACCGTACCCACCCAACCTCTTTTTAACTTAAGAGACTCAGCTTCAGTGAGGTGAGTCTCTTGTAAGAGAATTATATCAGGGTTGTATGAGGATAGATGGGAAAGGACTCTCTGTCGTTTAATGGGGTTAATAAAACCTTTTACATTCCAGGAGATTACTCTGAATTTAAAAATTGCAAAAAGGCAATAGAAACAAAAACTACAGCAACAAACAGAGAAAAGAGAATGTGAAAAAGTTAGGGAGAAAAGGAATGCAAAAAGAGGAAGGAATCAGAGGAGGAGCCAAAAAGAAGCGACGAAGGAAAAAGTGAAATTATACAAATAAGAAAATAGGATAATAGCAGAAACAGAGGAAAAACGGGCATAGGCGGGAAGGGAGCAGTAAGAAATGGGAAAAGAGAGGAAGGACAAAAGGAAGAACGTACGAGAAGAGACAGTACATATCCAAAAAGGATGACTGAAAGAAAGATACCTGAGGGGAACATAAAAGAAGACAATGGGGCCATGGCGACACTCAACAAGACAAACCTCCCTAAACCAGGAGTCCAGACCGCACCAGGACGGAAGACTCAGAAGAAGAACCATATGAGATGAAGGAAGACACACCAATCACTCTAAATAAATAAATAAATATAAAGGCGATTAGGACGAGGGAAAAACATAGGAAAATACATAAAAAATATATACTACAATCCAACAAGCAACTGGAAGAAATAGAAAACTAGAGCAAAAAGAGACATTTTAAAGAGAACAACCAGAAAAAGAAGTAAACATTGAAAGGAACCATACTTAAAATTCTTTGAAAATATCAAAAGGCAAACCTTCAATATAATATAACAAGCAAAGGTAAGTACAAAAAACATTATCCGAGAAAACCTGCAAGAAAAAGAAAAATTAAACAATCAACCCCAAGCAGAAGCGGAGGTGTCCATGCCACTGCTAGTCTGAGTATGAATGAAGTTTTTAAGTTCAGCAGGGTCTTGAAAAGTCCAAGTTCGATTTTGGTACGTAACTTTGAAGATACATGGATGAAATAAACCATATCTGGCTCCAAGAGAACGGAGAGGAGTGCGTAGATTCAAAAATTATTTCCTTCTTGACGCAGTGGCATTAGAAACATCTTGAGACAGAAACACCCTCTGACCCAACCATGAGACTTGACGGTTGGATCTGGCAGCAGAGAGTACTAAAAGAAGATCCGTGAATTTCAAGAAAAGAATGATGACACCTTGTGGTTTAGTTGAGGTAGATGAGCGAGGACCAAGCCTGTGAGCCCTTTGAATATTGAGAGAAGTGGTAGGAGGCATATCTAAAAGTTTCGGAAGGAAGGAGGAAAAGAACGAGACAGGATCATCACCTTCCAAAGTCTCCGGCAGACCATAAATGCGTAGGTTATTCCTCCTATTCCTGTTTCCAAATCCTCAGTATGCTGTTGAAGAGCCAGGACAGACTTTTCCAAAGAGGAGATATGTTGAGAATTGACTTGGATCTCTGAAACTTGTTGCTCCATGGAATGTCACCCTGCTCTCCATAGTTGACCATTTCTCCTCAAGAAACTGCATTCTATTGTTGGTTTCTTCTACAAATGGACGCAAAGCGCGTATCTCCTCTAAAAGTAGCTTCATGGAGATAGGAGATGGTGATTTATCTGGAGGAGGAGAGTCATGCTTCAAACGTGTAGTGGATGTTGTAGGAGGAGAAGATTTGTTCGAACTTGGTTGCGACTAGGAAGGGCGAATGGGAGCAACTCCCGCCATTTGGACTGTGGTAGAAGGAGATTCTGGTGATGAGGAAAATTGAAGATGCTGCCGTGGAAGCACTCTTTGAAGGCACAAAGACGAACTTCGGATTACGTAGTTTGCCCATAGAAACCGGAGTGGTTTGATAGTGAAGTGAGTGAGAACCACTCAAACAGTAACAAATAATCAATATTGAGCAAGCAAGTCCATGACAAAAGCGTTGAAGCGTCGCACTGGAGATAGCTGAGGCTCCCCCCACAATAGCAGTAACACAAAGAGTCTTGACACTGTGTGACTGATAGAGAACTGACAAAACAGGCTTCATATCAGGAAGAAGAAAGAAATTATGGCATACATAATACAGGGATATCCCAAAAATCCCTCAAGACTGGTGCATTCTGATTCTGCAATGAAAAAGAACCAGTTAGGTAAACATGTCAGTAGAAGCTGGAGATGGAAAGTCCTTAGCGCGCGCTAGCAGATGGTCAGCGTTGCACTATCCACAAAATGACGGTCGTTCTGAGGCGGTTAAAAACCGCGATGATAAAGATGTTAATTGGCCACCAAAAAGGACATAAGGATGCTCACCAGGTGCACGCTGTATTCCGACGCCAATATATGACAGGATTTTGAAGAGAGAAGCGCGGAAACGGGATCAGCGATGAAAAGTCCGTCCCGGTGCAGCGGAGTCCCGGGCTCAGGTGGCCATCTTAGTCGGCGCCGAAGCCACGCCCCCTGTTGATAGTTTTCTAATTTTGTGTGCATTCAGAGATATTCCCACTGTTGGTATCAATGCTCCAAAATGTCTCCTACAATTTCTGACCAAGATTCTCTTTTTCTACGTGTTAATTGACTACCTAACTCATGTGCACCATCTTTTCCTCTTCCCACATGGAATATCTTTGGGAAAACCAGGCCTAGATAACATGTGCCATACCAATGATCTGGTAATTGATAATATGCTTTGTTTCCGCAGATAAAATATAATCCAGGGAAAACTGGATCATTTCCTCCTTTAAATACCCATCCTCCCATGATTCTATAAGTATCATGGCAATCACTGATGCCTACAAAATAATTATCATATGCAGTTTGATTCCTTCTAATACACAACTTTCCTTTCTGAGGTCAATCTAGAGCCATTGTTGGACTAGCTTCTCCTTTCAAATGTTTTCCATTCAACATCCCAGACTGTCTTTTCTTCCTTTACCTCAGGTACTTTCCTTTGCATTTTTAATCTCCTTTCTTCAACCATATCCAAGAAAATCTTCTCCTCTTTCTTTAAACTGCAAGTTAGATTATTTCTAAATATTGATTCTAATGTTAATTCTTTAGTTTCTAAGAAAAATTCACCTAACACTTTCGCAGGTTTTACTGTATTCAACTTGTTAATTACAGGTACTTGTGAAAATACATTATCTACATCTGAAAAATAATAATCTAATTTCCCTATTTTGTAAAACAAACTTGTTATTACACTACATGTTATTCCATATGTTACTGGGAGGTGATGGTAAGTCACTCCCTCAGATACAGACGCCGGCAACTGCATGCAGACATAGCAATCCCTCACGTCCATCGTCTTCACATATTCGTATAGTAATTTTGAAAATACATTGTTAGAAAAATCAGTTATAGACCTATCTTTATGTTAGTAATTTCTATCTATTTTAGTCGGATATACCTTCTGAATCTTTTCTACATTACTTTTATTCTCACTATGTCCTTCTATTGTTTCTAGTGTAACCTTAAATGAAACCATTAGCGCTAACGCACTCCACAGAAGCATTAGTAATCCTGTACAACAACAACACATTTTGAACCATATTCTAAGGAACACACATTTAGATTTTCTATTTTCTGTGTTTGCCATTTCGAAAAATGATCAGTGTCTTTTGACTTAGCCTCTTCTACTTCACAACTAGTTTTGTCTAACCCAAGGCTCTAAGCACCTACTTGGTTCTTTTCAGTTTTATTTCTTTTCTGGTAATTTATTGTTTCTCCATTTTTAACACTTTGATCTCTTCAGTTTGGCATTTGATTGTCTATTACTTTTCTTTCGTAGTCTTGTTGCAGAATTCCCTGAACATCCGTCTCTTCTCCGATGTCGGACAAGATAACTCTCACGATTTCCGATTCTTCGTCTTCTTCAACCAATCCTTGTACAGTCACCTTTAGATCCCCTTGAATGTCTGCCTCTTCTTTTATTTCAGGCAGTGCCACATATGACCATTCTGGCGACTTATACTTCTGGTTAGGTTTTCTCGTTCTCTTATTTTCTTCTGCTGTCGTTTGTTCCATGTCTTTCAATTTCTCTTGGCTAGACACTTCATTCACTTGTTCAGCCCTAGATGAATTTACTCGTGTCAATCTGTATCTTAATCTCTTTATCTTGTTAGGCTAAATTTCATCTCTTGCTGGCCTTTTCAATTTACTTCCTTTTTCATTTTTCTCAGTTCTCCATGCTCTCTTTCTCAGGACTTGACCTTCTGGTACCTCTTCATCACTGTCCTCTGATTCAGTTCCAACGTGACTTTTACTTTCAGTAGTTCCTCTTTCCACCACTTCTTTTTTATTAACTACTTTTGTCCCTCCTCGTGGTTCTTCCACACAATATTCCTGCTGACTAACCGTCCCTTCCTCTAACTGTATGTGTGAATTCCCTACAACTCCTCGGGGGTCTTCCGCAAAAATCTTTCCCTCACTCTCTGTATCTGGTACCTTACCATCTAATTTTATTACTTCAGGTGGAATTTCTCTTGAACTTTCATTCGGGACAGTTTTATCAAAAATATCTTTTACAGTCTCTTCACTGTTTTTAATCTCTCTCTTTTGTGCTTGGACAGGTTCGGTGTCTGATGATGTCTGGTGCAATAGCTGGGCTTTGTTCTGGAGTTTGTTTCATTCTTATTTCTTCAGTATCTGATTCAGAGCTTGTATCTGATTCTTCAAAGGCTGGCTTCTTTTCAAGAGTGGTGGCATCCGATCCAACCTGATGGAACACAGAATGAACGGAATCAGCAAACCCCTTACAATAACCCAACACCAAGTCATAAGATATAGGCAATAGCTTGTTGACTGGTATGAAAACATGTCGCATTGCTCTTCCCATGACAATTTCATGGGGACTCAGACCTGTATTCCTATCTGAATTGATCTAATAGTCATGAGTACCAGAGGCAAGACGTCAGGCCATTTCAAACCTGTGGCTAAACACATCTTTCCCAGCCTGTTTTTAATGGTGCCATTTACTTGTTCCACCACACCAGAAGCCTCTGGGCGATAGGCACAATGTAGTTTCTGTTGTACATTCAATGCTTCACAAATTAACTTCATGATTTCATTATGAAAATGTTTTCCTCTATCTGACTCAATTGTGACTGGAAAACCAAACCTATGAATGAACTCTCTCAATAATAGCTTGGCTACTGTAATTCCATCACTTATTCTCATTGGGTATGCTTCCACCCATCGTGAAAACAGACAAACCATCACTAAAACATACCTCAACCTGTTACAGGGGGGGCATTTCAATGAAGTCAATCTGCATTCTGGTGAAAGGCTCTCCTTCTCGACCTATCATTCCCAGACTTACCACTGTTTTTCTTCCAGGATTCAACTGCTGAAATATAAGACATCTCTGACAAAGACTTTCAGCTACAAGTCTAAATTTTGCGTTGTACCATGTCTGTTTAAAAAGTCTGATCATTGCATCTCTTCCTACATAGGCTTGTCTATGATACATCCGTGCCATGGCAGACATCATGCTATCAGGCATAACTGGTGTTCCATCCCACTATACCCACACACGATCTGTTTCCCGTGGTGCACATCCTGCTTTTACCCACTGTCTCATTTCCTCATCTCCTGCTTCTTCCTGCAACTGCCTTACTTCCTCCCATGTATTCACAGTCTTAGTAAACAACAAGAGACATTAATTAATTACTCTTTCTCTTCCCCTATTTATGGAATTCTGATTTTGTGCGCAATATTGAGCCATATCGTTGGCAATCTGATTGCCAGCCGATACATAGTCATTGGACCTTGTGTGGGCTGCACACTTCACAACAGCTAACTGCTTAAGCAGCTGTATCGCCTCAAGCAATTTTCCAACCACTTCAGCATTCCTTATAGGAGTTCCACTCGATGTCAAAAATCCTCTTTGTGACCAAATTTGGCCAAAATCATGCACTACACCAAAGCCATAGTGACTATCGGTTATCACAGTCACTCTCACATTCTTTCCCAACTTACATGCTCTTGTTAAGGCAAATAGTTCAGCAACTTGGGCTGATTTTACTCCTTTCAGACACAATGCTTCCAGTACAGCTGCTACTGTGCATACTGCATATGCTGCTCTCAGAATTCCCTCATCTGTTCTTAAGCATGATCCATCCACAAACATCACATAGTCACTTTCTGTCAAAGGTACATCTTTTATATCAGGTCGGGGTTTGGTAAAGAAGTCAAGCACTTTCAAACAGTCATGATCCACATCATCTCTGACTTCCACATTCTCAGCATCAGGTAATAACGTTGAAGGATTCACATTCAGACATCTCACCAAGCTTACATTCGTTGCACCTAGGATGACTTTCTCATATTTAGTCAGGCGACTGTGCATCATGAACTGGGTGCGGCTCCTTGTTAAGAGGATTGCCACATTGTGTGGTACAAACACTCTCACAGGATATCCCATCACAATTCCTTCACTTTGTTCCAAACTCTTGCAAGTGGCTGCTACAGCTTTCAGACAACTTGGCAATGCTACAGCTACAGGGTCTAATATAGCTGAGAAATATGCAATTTGTCTCCTTAGTTTTCCATGTTTCTGTATTAATACAGAAAGTGCACATCCATTTCTTTTGCTGCAATAGAGTTCAAATTCCTTTTCATAATCAGGCATACCAAGTGCTGGTTCTTCACACAAACTGTCTCTCAATTGTTTAAAAGCCGCTAATTCCTCTTTATTTAACTCAATGGGGTCTTTAACATCACTTCTCGTCAAGCGTACCAAAGGTTTTGCAATCAGGGAAAAGTTACTTATCCACTGCCGACAATATCCAACCATTCCAAGAAACATTCTCACTTCTCTTTGCTTAATTGGGGCTCTCATTCCTTTTATTATCTTGATTCTATCTGCAGCTACTTTTCTCAGTCCCTTTTCGATTTTCTGGCCTAAATATTGTACTTCTTTCTGACAGAATTGCAATTTCGATGGGGATTCTTTAAGTCCTCCATCTGCAAAATGATTCAGCAGGGTAATGGTATCCACTACACGCGCTTCTCTAGTTCTTGATGCCGCAAGATGATCATCTATATATTGTACCGGAACTGAACTTCCAGGCATTTTTAAATCTTCTAGAGACTTTCTCGATATCTGATTGAATATTGAGGGACTCTCTGTGTACCCGTGGAATTCGGCACCATGCCAAGATACGTTCGCCAAATCGGAACCCAAAACTTTGTTGACTGTCATGATGCAATGGGATGGAAAAGAAAGCATGACACAAGTCAGGTTCATATGTCTTTATTTCGACTTAATATCATAAAAGACGGTACACACAAGAACAATAATATATACATACATTACATTGCATTAAAACATTTAAAACCGCCTATATTCAGCATTTAAAAAAAACATTAGACAAGATATTATAGACTTGATATATGAAGAACCCTTATATTACGACAAAACAAAACAATCAGGCTACCTGGAAATGTCTGGCTCTAATGACCCAAGCCCACCCAAGGAACTTTGCAACACCTACTACCACAGTCTCCGAGGTATTGGTTTGCAGAGTCCACAAGGCCTCTGAGCTCCTTCTCAATTTCAGCATTTGACAGATGGGCCTAATCCATCTATGCCTAGGGGCATGATAGGCAGGGCATGCAAAAAAGAAGTGCCCCACACTCTCCTTGTGGTCACTACACCAAGGACAAAATTCATTTGAACCAGACCAATTCCTAGAAAAAGACCTTACAGGTAGGGACCCAACTCTAAACTGGTGGTATAATTTTTTATCCAGACTCTTAGTAATAGTGTCCCAATAGTTTTCCAAAGAGGAATCGGTTTTAAATACCAAAAATCTACCTGTTAGGGTAGCAGCAACTGACCGTGCAACAGAAAGGGATCTGGCAGAAGCCCAATAAAGTGCTTTAAAATCTTGTTTAGGGGGGAATACATTAGAACCCGGGGAAACCCAGAGTTGACTAAGACCCATATCTTCCAAAATTAGTTTCACCTCACGTAGCCATGGTATATTCGCAGAGCCCAGAGATGATCTAACTTCCGCCAATTCGCTGGCAAAAAGACTGAGATCCGGCGACGTCCAGAGCCGTCTCCACAGTGCGACTAACCGATATTGAGCCATCTCATTAATGGGCTTACAGCCCATATCTAATAAGAGGGGTTTAATCGGTGTGGATTGGGGGAGTCCTACCAGTTTGCGCAGAAATTTGTTCTGGACTTTTACCAAGGGGGTTAAATCCATATACCCCCACAAGTCAGCCCCATACAAAATGGCAGAGCTAATTTTGGCCTCATAGATCTTAAGTACAGGTGTAACCCGTTTAGTTAAGGACATTTTTTGCTCCTGGATTAGACAGCCCGAGAGGCGGGCAAATCTTAATTGAAGGGCTTCAACCTGGGGTTTCCAACGTAGGCGATAGTCTAAGGTTACTCCAAGGTAGGTCATAAGTTCCACTTGTTCAAGACTTACGCCATTCATACTAATGTGGCTTTTAATGGGGCGATTTTTCGTTAAGACCATAAATTTGGTCTTGCTCACATTAATTTGAAGATTATTAACTTGACAAAACTCCTCAAACCTATTTATTGCTATTTCAGGCCCCTTCGTGTCTTTGAGAGGAGTAAAGTATAATCTGCAAAGATGAGCGTAGGGAATCTTGTCCCACCCAATATAGGAGCATCAGTCGGGGTGTTATCAAAAAACTTCACCATCTGATCAATAAACAATAAAAAAAGGGTGGGTGCCAGAACGCACCCCTGGCGAACACCTCATGTTACGGGGAAACTATTTGTCACCTGTCCTTGGGCTCCCCACCTCACCCTGGCAAAGTTGCCCTCATGCAATCTAATAATAAGTTCAAGAAGATCCAACGGCATCCCTAAGTTACCCAAGACTGCCCACAGTTTTGCCCTAGGCACAAGATCAAAAGCGGACTTAAGGTCCACAAACGCGGCATAAATGGATCCTCCGCCCAACAGCACCACCTTCCAGTAAATCAGAGTAAATCTGAAGACCTGGTCGATGGTGCTGGTACCTGATCTAAAGCCAGCCTGTAGTGGGGAGAGAATGTTCTCCATATCCATCCACCCTTGAACTCTAGCAAGGACCATTCTAGCAAAAAATGTCTGCACAGAGTCGATGAGGCTAATAGGGCGATAATTCCCCGGGACCGAACGGTCCCCCTTTTTAAAAATGGGAATAATTTCCGCCCCTTTCCAAGACTCTGGGATCCTAGCCCCCCTTGCACAAGTCAATCATTGTATACCTCTGCATCATGAGAAATCTGATACAAATCACGGATGGATTTGGTACAATGGGACAACATGACACAACAATTTTGTTTATTTTCCTCAGGTCTTGTATTATTCTAAATGTTCCATTAGGCTTTTTCAGGCCCATAATTGGTGAATTACATGGACTGCTCATTATTTCTCTCAGAATACCTTGTTTGATCATTCTGTCTATTATAGGAGTAACTCCTGCAATTATCTCGGGTGTCAATTTGTACTAGGGAATATTTGGGTAACTTATTCCTTCTTTTATAGCAACTTTTACAGGATCTACATTTTTCATTAATCCCACATCTTCTCCCGTGAAATCCTATACCTCCGCCTTTACTGTCTTTTTCAGCTCTTGAGGCAGCTCTTCGGGGTTAAATACAGTAAATGCCTCGGTAATCTCAGGTTCCATATTAGCCATAGTCATTATATACAGTACATCTTCATCTGGCGTCTCAAATACTATACCATCAGGAGTACAAAATATAGTGCAATTCATCTTGCACAGCAAATCTCTCCCTAACAAATTTACAGGGCTTGAATTGCATCAAAGTGGTGCATTTCAGAAAATTTCCCTATGTTAACTTTTACTGGATCAGTGAGATACGTTTTTATCTGTCTGTTGGATATTCCAACTACTTGGATTGTTTCGTCCGAGAGAGGAAGATTTTTAACATCAGCTGACCTAACAGTTGAACGAGTAGCACCAGTATCTACTAGGAAAGTAATGTTTTCGTCATTTACCTTTCCATCCACAAATGGGCCTGTCTGGTCTACTTCTAGAGTTGCGCCAAGTACGCACTCCTCTTCCTCCCCTCGGCACCGTCAATAACCTTCTTCTGACTCACTCTCATCGCGTTGTAGCCAACACTGCGAAACAGCACTAGCGCACGGCAGCTTAGTTACCTGTTCTTCGTTGTAGAATCCTGTCTCATTACTGTATTTCTGATGATTTACGCTCTGTGGAAAAGGCGGTTTTGGCGCCTGATTCTGTTGGGGAACAACCTGCTGCTGTTGCTGCGGTTGACAACTCACATCTTTCTGCACCTGTGAATTCAATGATGCATTATCACCATTAGCACTCGGGGGAAATTTACACTCAGATTTCCAATGCCCCATTCTTCCGCAATTATGACATGGCCATTTCTTTTTGGCTTCATCTATATTAAATTGTCCTTTCCCCTTTCCAATATTAAATTTTGGTTTCATGCCCGTACCAGTTGCTTGTTCAATCAATTGAGCTTCCTGTCTTTCTGCTACTTTTACCTGAGCCCACACGGCTTTTTCTTTTAATTTACGCTGCTTTGCTTCAATGTCATCTCTAAAATATTTTGCATGTCTTAGTAATTCGTGTATCTTTTTATTTTGCCAATCGACTGTATGCTGTTTAATCATTTCACTTACTTCAGGTCGCAATCCATACACAAATCGATATACAAAATGACTCAAATCCTTTTCACTCAAGTTTTCATCACCACTATACTGCTTAAAGGCAAGAATCAGCCTTTCATAGTAAGCGTGTACCGATTCTTTCGCTTCTTGATGAGTTCTATCAATTTTTATCCAATCAGTTTCTTTAGGAGGTACTTTATTTTTCAGAAAGGTAATTACTTGTTCATATTTTCTCATTACTTCTGAATCAGGGGCACCTGTTTTTGGATCTCTAGGGTATTCTTGTGTAGGCCAGCTAATCATTACCTTGCACTCTGTCCATAAATCTGCAGGTACTATTATGTCAAAAAGACTGTTCAAATCAACGCATAGAACTTTTGATAATTTCACGAACCTGTCTACCTGCCTGTACCACTCAACTGGCTTTTCGCGCAGTCGTGGAAAATCATTGGTAAATGGCAAAATATCTTATCTAGTCCAGGGGACATGTACATAGCCTCCACCTGGAATCTCTCTCATGGGACATTCAGTTACTGCTTTTTCCTTTTCTCTTACTGGGTAAGCTGCAAACGTTTTATCTGTTGCATCATCTCGTTTTAAAAACCATCTACTCTTCATTTGTCTACATCGCCCCATTTTCTCAGTAATATGATTAAATCTTTAATCTGAATCATTCGACCTGTTGTGTTTAAGTTTTCAATGTCTTTTTCAGAAAAATCTACTCTATATGGTTTTTCTAATGACTCTACCTTTTCAAAATCAATACCCATTTCATTTGCCACTTCAAGACTTTCATGTACATTTCTGGCTCTCCATGTTATGCTTTTGCATAGAAACATTAATTCTTCATCCTGATAACTTTTAAATTTTTCTGTAGGAATAGTCCCTACTATTAATTCTTCTAATACTATTTTTAATTTGGACACATCTAAAGGTTTAGGCTCAGCATCTTTTTGTTGTAAACTTCTTAGCCAATCACTTAATTAATCATAAGTAGGACCTACAGGAATCATTTCATTTTGTGTCTGTTCTAATCCTTTTGGTGATCCTGGTACTGACTCTGTCGTCATTATTGCTCTATTTACTAAACTCTGATTTACTGTCAAATTTTTAGGAGTACTTTGTTCAGAAATTCCTACCGTTTGTCCCCACAAATTTTCTCTGGTATCTCGTCTTTGTATTTCATTTTCTCTGTTTCCATTGTAAGGAATCGTCAGACAATGCTCACTATCCTTCTGTTAATCAAAAATCGGCATTACAGGTCCTATTGTTACAGGTACAGTTACTGCTTCCATATTTTTAGTTAGTTTTCTAATCTTCTCAGTCAATTCTAAAGTAGTTCTAGCTAATGCAGCTGAATTTTCATTAGCCATTTTACTAACTTGAGTATTTTCTGTTTCTCTAAAAGGATTATTTCTTCCTGCCTCATGTGGTACTGTTTCAAATTTTATATTCTGTGGTGATTCTTTTACTGGGGCACTCAGTGTCAATGTGGAATTAGGTTGATATGAGGGTGGATATTTATAAAACATGTCCTCAAGCACATCATCCTCCGACTCATGCACACCATACTTATAACCTTCCGATTCTGTATTATTTCTCTTTTCCGTACATTTTCTACTAGTGGTTTCCTCCACATTTCTCATAGGAAACAACCCATCAGTGATATTTGCACTTCGCCATCTCTTCATTCTATCATCATGATTTTCTTATCCATACGATCTACCAAACATATATCTATGCCTTCCGCCACTTCGTTGTCGTTCTCTGTCATACATCTCATCTTCCCATTCTGTTAATAATTCAAACTGTGTAGGTCTAGGTTCTAATTTCGTCATTCTTTCTCTCAGATTTCTCAAAACCACTAAATTAAATGAACCATGTTCTGGAAATGCCAAAACTCCATCATCTTTTGTATATTTTGCCCAATTGTCTAACCAAATACATGTATGATATCCATATTTCATCATCATAAAAGATGCAGGTGATTTCGCTGGAGGGAGCAACTGTCCCTCTCTAGCCACAATTGGTTTGTCCTTTTTAAATAAGTTCTTGATTTTACCGAACCAGGACTTTTACTCCTTCTCTGGTGGATCGTAATACATCATTTTCTCTTTTCCGTATCGCTAGATTTCTTCTACGACTGTTGTGTTTGTTCTATCCAATCGTGGCGTGATTTACACTAACGCACCAATCCGGAGCGTCTACATCACCCTGTAATTCTCCACTACTAGCGCGGCGCACACTAACGCACCAATCAGGAGCGTCTACGTTTCTTACTGACTGTCCAATCCCAGCGCAGTCTTTCTGACGTCAGCTTTTTCTAGCTACTCCTGCTCCCGCTGACCCCTCCTTTACAAAATTTATCGGCAAACTTTTTATATTCACCTTTACTAAAATTCTGTTAGTAACGACATAAAAACACCACCATTATCTGTTTCGCTAACAAAGGATAGTCTTGACCTTTTTCACAAGAATTCCGTCTTTCCCGAGAGCAGCGCTTACCTCTGCCCTACTACGGAATCGTTACATCCGTTGATAAAGTAGCACTTCCCTCTACTTCACCCTTCTAGCGAGCATTAGCTAACCGTTTCCCCAGAAATAAAACACCTGTTAGAGACCCAATGCTCCTGAGAATTAAAACCAGAGTTTCACAATTAACCTGAATGCTATTTCATTTACACACATTCATACGTAAAATGTAGTTCATTCACACAGAATCCTGTCTTTCCCGAGAGCAGCGCTTACCTCTGCCCTACTACAGAATTATTTCATTTGTTAATAAAGTAGCACTTCCCTCTACTTTATCCTTCTAAACAAGCTTAGGGAACACCTATTACCTTTTCAGTGATAAGCGTAATCAGAGTTCCTTTTGGACTCCTGGTACTTAAGACCAAAATTTCACAGATGACCTTTCACTACCATACATTTCTCTCAAACAGAAAATGTCCCTAGCGGCAACACACGATGATGTTACCAATTGAACCCAGACAATGCGTCGTGCAACTTCAATTGTCACACGTTTTCCCCGTGTACCCACAGGGCAACAACAACAATTCCGTCTTTCCCGAGAACAGCGCTTACCTCTGCCCTACTATGGAATCGTTACCAACTTCCGACTTCCTACATCCCAGAAGTCGTCAAACAACATGGAACACAACGTGACTCAACATAGAGTGTTAATACATAAACCAATACTTATTTACAATCAATAATCAATAAGCAATCTACAAGCAATAATCAGCAAACCAACGCAATAAAACATCATCCTGCTACCAGAAAAACTGATCCAGCACAAAAGTCGGGGAAATAGAAAGAGCACAACTGTCCTCCCTTCGTCGCAGACCCGCCGTCACACTAACTCATTCACACACTCATTCATTGGTGGGGCACATAACACCAATCACTTGCACGTTCTTTTTTACAGGTCTGCAAAAAGGAGGGGGAAAGATGCGCTGGACATGCGGGTGGGGATACCTTATAACCTGTAGGGAAAGAAAAGTTATCTTACATTATATTCATTAACATTCGCCACCTATAGATTCCTAATCCTAAACATCAAGGCACTCCGCCCACTTGGTCGATCGGACCAATTAGTTGGATTGGTTGATGGTGATTTAGAACCAGCTAAAACACATTTAAGACTCAGAATCCTTATTCTCTTTAACGAAGAACCACAAACTCATTATTTCTGTTAATCAATATTTGTTTATCTAAAATTTCATTAATATTAGTATTTTTCTCTTCAAAAGTTTAGAATTTCTAGATCAATTTAATCATATCACAAAACATCATATTTACCTATTCTGACTATCTGGATCTTCGCCACTTCATTGGTTCTGCATAACCGAATTTTGTCATTAATTTGTCCAAAAGGCAGGCCAGATCACAAAGTCCGAAAGTCCTTTGCTCAGCACGTTACAGTCCCAAAGATCGTCAGAGGACCAGAAATCGTTCCAGCATCCGTCATCGCCTGTGGAGTCAAAGAGGGTATGCAGTCATAGTAACCGCTGAATGTGTAAACCGCTTCGCATCTCGCCCCTCCCTATTCTACTACTCATTTTATAATAAATTTCGGGATAACATGAAACATTTTTGGGCGGAGAAAGATTTCTATTGGTCGGGGAAAAACGTCCGATTTTGGGACAGTCCAGGTCCACATGGATTTTGCTGATATGTTTCCGGTGATGAACCAATTCCGATTGTTGCAAAGTTTCTAAAATGTCCATTGTTCATTTATACCAGTTTCTGTTTTTCCGGGGTCTTTGGCAGTCCACCAATAACCTATCCTTGACAGGAATGGCGTGTACAGAGGTCGTTAGGAAGTTCACGGTGCCATCCGAGTCTGCGCAATAAACTTCGAGCCTCATGAGACGGTGGCCACTTCTGAACCCGTTTTCTGCCGCCATGTTTCGATAGGCCCAAATGTCAACTTAAGCGAAACAAACACAAAAGAGTAATTAATACAAAGAAATGATGCTGCTAATGTTATACCCTTACTAATCCCTTTATGTATTAGTTATTAGTATTTTCCTAGCATATAGCGACATTTAAAGCAGTATATTCACCTTTTCGTTCTTCCACGAAGATGCAGACGTCACAAAAGCAAATAAATCATGCAATATCTAATTACCATATATACTACAATTAATATGCGTACGTATTTTAGTTATAGGGTTATTTTGCCATGCAAATAGCAAGTTCCTATGTGTAATTTGTGTATGCAAATTAGTTAATTTTTAATATATCACAGCACACAATTAGTATTTTATAATAAGTAGGTTATTCAATTAATACTTTCATGCAATAGAGGAGGTATACAACATTTTGCACTACCTGCTCCATCAATACAAACAAGTTGAAAGATTTGTGAAGGTTTCGAAGGTCTTGTTAAAAGACCTGGATGGCTTGTTTGACATTGTGGTGCCTGCAGACTTGTGGACAGAGTGCAAAATCACAGTCGATTGGCCGAGTGAAGAGTATGCAAGGGATTCAAAAACAGGAGCGCCTTCAGATGAGGTGATGAAGAAATACCACCAAGTAATTACGTTCTTGAAAGGAAAGATTCCTCCTAAAGAATCATATTGGGTGAAGATAGATAGAACAACTCTAGAGTCAAATGAGTCTGCACATGCATACTACGAGAGGTTGTTACAGGTTAAGTTTCAGCAGTATAGTGGTTTTAAGAACATTGGTGATAAGGACATGGGACATTTTTTGTATCGGTTTGTGTGTGTTTTGAAACCGGAGATTAGTTAGATGATTCAACAACACATGTTGTGTTGGCAAAGCAAGAGCATAGATGATATTTTGAAATACGCGAAGTATTGCGGGGACGACATTGAGGCCAGGCATGGAAAGTTGAAAGAGAAAATGATGTGGGCACAAGTAAAATTGGCAGAACAGCAGGGATTGAAATTAAATGCACAGACTGACAGTCAGAGGAAAGAGTTGAACCAGAGTGATCAAGTGGCGAATGGTGGTAGAATGAGAGGACAAATGAATAGAGAAGAAGCGAAAAAGAAGTTTTCCTGTCATGGGTGCAGAAAGCTTGGACATTGGAGGAACGAGTGTAAGAGTATTCAGAATAATAATGGGCCACATTAAAATTTAAACCCACAGACGCAGAATGAAGGGATTATGAATGAGCCACAGCAGGTAGATAATCCACAGTATCAGGTGCCTTCAGCTCCTATGCCAAACTTTGTGAACCCTCAAAAGCACAATACGGATGCCGGATTTCCAGGAGGAAGTGGTAAGAAAATTTTTGTGACTTCACAATATCTTTTACAGGATAATGACAATGAGTTTGATGAGCAATGACGGTGCCTGAGGGGGGAGGAAGAGGAGTGCGTACTTGGCGCGTCCTTGCAGGTAGATCTGTCAGGTCCATTTGTTGATGGGAAAGTGGAAGGTGATTATATCACTTTTCTATTGGATATTGGTGCTACTGTGAGAACAGCAGACATCCCAAACCTACCCATCTCGGGAGATACGATCCAAGTTGTAGGCGTGTCAAATCAGCAAATTAAAATCCCACTTACAAAGCCAATGGAAGTGCATATTGGAAATTCTAAAGACATGCATAGACTCATAGTCTGCGATTCCAGTCCAGTGAAACTATTAGGTAGGGACCTACTGTGCAAGATGAATTGCACAATCTACTGCACACCGGATGGTGTTGCTTTCCAAACCCCTGATGAAGATTTTATATATAAGATGATGCTTGCCAAGCAAGATACCAAAGTAAATCAAATGTTTTCCTTAATGACGCAAGATGAATTACCAGAAGAGTTGAGAACCACAGTGAACCCAGAAGTGTGGGATTTTACAGGAAAATAAATTAGATTGATGGTAAATGTAGATCCAGTGAAAGTGACAGTGAAAGAAGGTGCAGTTTATCCAAACACAAGACAATACAAAATGAGTCCAGAAATGAAAGCAGGAGTTGCTCTAGAAATTGAGCTAATGATTGAACAGGGCATTGTAAAAGAAATAATGAGTAGTCCTTGCAATTCGCCCATAATAGGACTTAAAAAGCCTAATGGAAAATACAGAGTAGTACAGGATTTGAGAAAAATAAATAAAATTGTAGTGCCTTGTTGTCCGATAGTACCAAATCCTGCCGTGATTCTGTATCAAATACCCTGGAATGCAGGCTGGCTTACAGTGATTGACTTATGCTAAGCCTTTTTCTCTATTCCTTTGCATCTAGACAGTCAGTTTTTGTTCGCCTTTAGGTTTGAAGACCGTTTCTTGGCATGGTGCCGAGTTCCTCAAGGGTATACAGAGAGCCCCTCAATCTTTAATCAGATCCTGAAAAAGTGTTTAAAAACATTAGTCATGCCTAGAAACTCAGTCCTGGTTCAGTACATTGATGATCTACTGATTGCATCAAAATCACGAGAAGATTGTGTCACTGACTCAATTGCATTACTGAACCATTTGGCAGAAGGAGGGCACAAAGTGTCTCCTGAGAAATTGCAGTTTTGTCAACAAGGAGTAAAATATTTAGGCAACAAAATAGAAAGAGGAGTTAGAAAAGTAGCCCCAGAAAGAATAAGAATAATCAAGCAAATGCCACTACCCCATACCCAAAGGGAGATGAGCATGTTTCTTCGAGTAGTTGGGTATTGTAGGCAGTGGATTATGGGGTTGTCTCTGCTAGCCAAACCATTAATTCAGATGACCCGGAGTCCGATTGTTTGGACTGATTAATGTGTGGAAGCATTTATGAGATTGCGAGATTGCCTGTATGAGGCCCCTGGTTTAGAGATGCATGATTATACGAAAGAATTGGCATTGTTCTGTTGTGAGAGAGAAAGTTGTACACTCTCAGTCTTGACTCAAAGGCATGGATTAAGCCGACGTCCAGTAGCTTATTTTTCTGCTACTTTGGATCCTGTGGCTTCACCTTTACCTAGCAGTTTAAAGGCAGTTGCTGCTACTTGTACGAGCCTAGAGCAAAGTGAATCAATTGTGATGGGACATTCAGTTAAGGTTTTCGTTCCACATTCAGTTGAGATTCTTTTAACAAGAACTCGAACTCAGCATGACTAAGTTTGAAAGAGTTATTCTGGGAGCAGAAAATGTGACAGTAATAAGATGTACAATACTGAACCCTGCAACACTATTGCCAGATCCCTGTTATGAAGAAGTGAAAGATGAAGCGGATCATGATTGTTTGGATGTGACTGAAATGTGTACCAAGCCCCGCCCTGACATAAAAGAAGAGCCCCTGAAAGAGCCAGATCACTAACTATTTGTTGATGGTTCTTGCCTGAGAATTGAGGGAGGAGGACTCAGTGCAGCTCATGCAGTCTGTAAGGTATCAGCGGTCATTGAAGCATCCCATTTACCAGGAGTCAAATCTGCACAAGTGGCCGAATTGGTGGCCTTTGTAAAGGCATGCAAATTTGGGAATAATTGGAGAATAACCATATTTACTGACAGTCAATATGTTTTCAGGGTTGTGCATGACTATGGCCAACTTTGGATGCAGAGGGGATTTCTGACTTCTTCAGGATCTCTTATAGGAAATGGGAAAATTGTGAAGGAATTATTGGAAGCAATACAGTTGCCAAAAGAAATAGCAGTGGTCAAGTGTGCTGCTCACCAGTCAGGAAATGACTATGTAGCGGCAGGTAACAGATATGCTGACCAAATTGCTCAATATTGTGCAAGAAATAACATGGCACTTAATTGGAAAATTGAAACAAGTGAAAACAGATGGCAACTTATGTTTTTCTCAGCTTTAGAAACATGGGATGAGGTGAGACAATTACAGGATGAAGTTGAGATGAAAGAAAGGGAACTTTGGATGAGGGCAGGTTATAAAAGAAGGGCAGAAGACAATGTATGGGTTTATCCTGATGGCAGACCAATTATGCCAGATTGCCTACTCTCTCACATGGCCAGATTGTATCATGGTGACACGCATATAGGTAGAGATGCCATGATTAGACTATTCAGACAAAATTGGTACAATCCAAGGTTCAGGTTAGTCTCAGAGAATCTTTGCCAAAGATGCTTAATTTGTCAGCAGCAGAACCCAGGCAGGAAAACAGTAGTCAGTTGAGGAAAGATTGGAAAGGCAGAAGGACCATTTGTGAGACTGCAGCTCGATTTCATAGAGTTGCCTCCAAACAGAGGGATGAGGTACGTCCTTGTCATAGTATGTTTGTTTTCATGTTGGGTGGAAGCATATCCCACTAGGAGAAATAACAGCCTCACAGTTGCTAAGCTACTGTTGAGGGAGTTGATTCCTCAGTTCGGTTTCCCAGTTACTTTAGAATCAGATAGAGGACCTCACTTTAATAATGAAATTTGGTTAATTTGTGAAGCATTAAAAAATTATCAGAAACTGCACTGTGCATACTGCCTAGAGGCTTTTAGAGTAGCTGAGCAATTAAATGGCACAATCAATCAAGACTGGCAAAAGTATGTGCAGCCACATCACTGGCATGGCCAGATGCATTGCCTCTAGTGTTGATGGGACTCAGAAGTATTCCTGACAGGAAAACCGGATTAAGTCCCCATGAGAACATCATGGGAAGGGCAATGAGACCAGCATTCATTCCTGGACACAAGTTAATGAGTATAAATGATGATTTGGTATTGGACTATTGTAAAGGATTGGCTGACCTAGTGTGTTCTGTCTCTCGCCAGGTTGGAGAAGACGCAGTTGCCAGGCAGCCCACGCAAGCACATGATTTGAATCCTGAAGACTGGGTGGTAGTGAAGAAACACACCAGAAAAATATGCCTAGCACCCAGGTGGGATGAACCTCGCCAAGTCATACTGGTCACGACTACAGCAGTGAAGTGTGCAGGTTTGCCCAACTGGATTCATGCTAGCCATACTAAACGAGTTCCAGCCCCTTCTGAGAAAGAACAACTGACTGAATCAGTTGAAGTAGCTGAAGGTTGTGAAGTCGAAGAATCTAGAGTGATAGATTCTGAAATAGTAGACTTAGAACAACCAATCACAAGTCAGGACTGATGGATACCAGTGGTTGATATACCTGAAGTTGTTGTCCAGACAAGAAGCAGAATAAGATTAGAAAGACAGGACAGAAGTGAGGAACAGATAGGTGTAGAAGAACATGCTCAAGAAGAAGTGAACGAAGCAACCCTAGAACCTGCGCAGGAACAGACAGGGAGAGAAGAACTTACTCAGGTGAAAGTGAACGAAACTGTTCAAAATCCTGAGGAGGGACAGATAGAAGAAGAAGAACACGTTCAGGCAGCAGAAAAACCTATTGTAGTAAGACCTGAACAAGACCAGATAGGAGAAGAAGAACAAGTTTTGGCAGAAGAAGAAAGTTAAGTTGAAATTAGACCCAAACAGGGCCAGCTAAAAGAACAAGAACAGGTTCAGTTGGATGAAATAACCATAGAAAGGTAGAGAGGGATTCAAAGGACAGATTGTGCCAAAACCCTCGGAAATTAAAAGAACTTTGGAAAAAGACGAAGAGGGTGAAAGTGCAGTGCAAATAAAACATGCCAGAATAGGTGATAACTGGCCAGGAGGAGTGAGACAATTGAGATATGTTCTGAGAAGAACATAAGAAAGACCAGAACAAGTAAATGAGATTACAAGTCAAACTCGGTCTAGACAATTAAATGAGAAAAACTTACGAAAAAGTCAGAGATTGAAAATTCTGAACAATAAATACCAGGCCCCTGAGTGGACTTACATTATATTAAAAAAGAATTTGAAAATCTGGACATAAGAAAGGAATATAAAGATTTGATTGCTGCACAGATTGATGTAAAAAAAGTGAGACCACCTTAAACAAAAGTCTAAAATTCTTGGTGCTTAAAGTAAGAGGGGACATTATGTTCTCAGATTAAAATGGCGAGAAATGGAGTCACTGAGCAACCGAAAAGAGGTTTAGTACGAAGATGTAAAGCTTGCATATGTAGTATTATATTAGTGATTTTAATATGGCTATTCTTAACAGTAGCAGTGTTATGATAACAAACAAGAAGAATGACACTGGTACTAATGAGAATACAGCTACATTTAAAGGAAATAGGGTAGAGTTACAAGCAGCAGATGTGACTGAATCCCATCACACAGTAACAGATAATGACACATCTTTAAATGATTTCACAGAGTTGTTATGTCAGTATGTTAATACAATGGAGATTAGTGATTGTTATGTTTGTATGAAATGACCAGCGTCAGTATCAGAAGGGGTTACATATCACCACTTACCATTAACATATGGTGTAGTGTACTAGCCAGTCTGTTCTATGCAACGGGAAAACTCCAGTATTATTATTCAGACTTAGATGTAATATTTTCAGAACTTCCTATTCAAAGGAAAATGAATCCAGTACTTAGTGGTCAAAATGCACAGTACATGGGTGAATTTTTCCTAACAATGAGGTCAATAGATTTAGTTGAAGCCCATAAGAATAATTTAACCTGTATATTACGTGAAGTATTTTTGAATTTAGTTGAGGGAAGGAGAAAGGATTTCCAAAAGAAAGCTGCTGAACAGAGAACCCATGTACCATCATGGGCTGAAAGAGAGGGAATTTATACAGCTGGCAAAGCTCATGCTGTGATGTCCCTGGAATGTGTTAAGAAAGGGAAAACCTGCATTCATAGATTAAAGACAGATTATAATAATGTATTTATTGGTTCCAGTGACTGTGAACATAACTTCCTAATTTTGGGAGGTTGGGGACTAAAAGGGGGAACAGATCCAGTATTTCCTGAGGTTTACTACGTGTGTGGTAATAATGCTTATTATAAGTAGGGTTCCCGGTTTTCCGTATTTACGGATTTATACATATAAATACAGACGGAAATCGATATTTCCTTTGTCTGTATTTATATTTATAAACGGTAAAATACGAGTAAATGTTGCCGCGCTAGTCTCCTGCCTCCCGATTCCTGCAAGCAAAAACCCGATGCCTCTGGGTTTCAGCTGACAGGGCAGTATTGTGTAATGTGCTAATTCTTCCAGCAATAGTCGGAGTGGCGATGCAGGGGCTCTAGAAGGGGTGAACAATCAACAAAGCCCCATTAACAAGCGAATGGTCTTTTAAAGACCTGTGAAGTTCTCGGGGGCGGCTGTGTGTAAGCTGTTTCAGCCCGGGCTGCCACAAACGTGGGGGGGGGGAGGTACGCACTGCCAGCAACCTGCCAGGCCAGTGCACAACTCTTGCATCACCCTCTATCTGCCTGCCATTGCGCGCCATGCTTCTGAAAGGTATGAAAACAAAGTGCATTTGCGTTTCAAATGCCAATATCAACGTCACGAATTGAGGTTTCTTGTAATAAATATCCTTGGATCTCGACAACCATATCAAAGAAAGGAAACAAGGACACGTCATTCGAGAGCAAGATTCGCCCGAGTTTAGGAATAGATTCTGGTACTAACGCGCCCGTGAGCTGTTTTTCAGTTCTAGGTTGGCAGAGGTGTGAAATATAGCTGAAAAAACATGCCAGCTACTGAGATGGTCTGACAGCAAAGTGATCTCACCCAGCAGCACATTACAAGTTGATTACCCCTCTGTTTACGTTTGAAAAATGCTAAGTAGACAGGCGCGTAATTGGCATGCAAAGTGTTGCTGAGAAGAACCCTATATTTTTATATTACTAAGAATATACTGTCATTGGGCGCTCACACTCGCCTGAAGGAAAAGCAATCACAAACCACAGAATCACGTCCCTATTCACTGGTAGACACGTGCAGGGCGGCCTTCTTGTTTACAAGATTGGGTTCGTCTACACGGTAACCAGCACACAGCTGCGAGGAGATGGTCCAAAGCTTACATTTTTTTATTTAAAAAACACCCTTCAAGGCCTCATCTTTCAATGTACGTTTGTGAATGTTATTTATGGTAAATCTGGTTCTAGCCAGTTTCCCAGAGTGCGTAATGCAGGAGGCAAACCAACTGTGCTGTCCTTCCTTAGCATAGATTGTATTTAGTGATTTGTTGTGTAGATGGTGTGCACAAATAAATACATCATAAAATGGTAATCCCAATATAGCTACTTAAAATGTGTTTATGTAGGGTGGAATTAAGTCAAGGCAAATGTCTGTAACGCTGGCTTAGTGGCACGTAATTCTGCAAACTTCATGTTATGCTTGATATGCAAAATTCCAGAAACCTTGTAATTACATAATGAGGCATAATTACACAGATTTTTTTTTTACACAGGAGCTTGGGAACAATGCGAACAAACTGAGCATCAGCGGCACTTGTGGTTTTGTGCTATATTTTTAGTATGAAACGCGCCCTTATGTACAACATGGGCAAGAGGGTGCATTTTGCGATAAAATAAAGTGCTAACTGGCACATGCATCAATGTCAAAATTTGCGATTCCTTATAAAGTTAGCGATTCCTTATTTGCGAGAAATAAGGAATCGCAAAAATCGATGCATCTTAAAAATTGCGAAATAATAGCGAATCCCAATAAATCGCAATCGCAGTTAGCGAGATCTCAAAGTGCGAACTCGCTATTTGCGAAATCGCAAATAGCAAAATCGCAAATAGCGGAGTTACACATTTGATGCATCTTGATTACATCACTACCAGGAAGTCAGCAGCCCAAGTCTCATTCAGTGCACAGTCATAGTGAGAGGAGGGAGCTGACTGCAGTAGCAGAACAGGAGTGAAATTGACATTTGGAACAACACCTGCCCCTTTCACAAAATGGATACAGCAACAGCAGAGAACAGCCAAACTACCAAGAAGAGGAAAAATACGTTTTCTAATAAGGAAATAGACACACTGATTAAGGGTGTGGTAAACAGCCATGACAAGCTGTTTCGAAAATTGTCATTGAAAGTGGCAGAGCAGGAAAAAAGAAAAATATGGATCCGGATCCAAAATAAAGTGAACACTGTTGGGGTCATACACCGTACCCTCAACGATTTAAAAAAAATAGGGGTGAAGCTCTAACAGAATCTTTTGGTCATTCCGGTACCAAATATTGAACGGGTTTTCAGTGGTCTTCACTTCATTAACAAACCAGAAAGAGCCTCAATGCCCTCAAAGTCTCTTGAAATGCACATGTGCTTATACTACAATGGCAAAGTTTTCAGCTGAATGTATTGTGTTGCCCAATAACAACCGGGCACAGGTGTGCCTTGTCAATGTAAATAAATGTGGAAATATACTAGCTGTAGCGTCGCCTTTTGCTTGTGGCAAAAATAAATATGGATAAATACAGAAAAAAAGCCCAAAAAATAAATATGGATAAATACAGACGGAAATGGCAAAAAAATAAATACCATAGAACCGGGAGCCCTAATTATAAGCTACCTGCATGATGATACGGAAGTTGCTATTTTGGGATTGTATTTCCGAAAATATATCATGTAAAAAGAATCACTGGAAGCAATGAAAACACTAATGGACTAACACGAAGAAAGAGAGCTAGTTTTTCAGGAAATCGTGGGTGATATATTTGGTGCATTGATACCTTCAGTGGGAGTCATTCTGAATTCACGTAGAATTTGTCAATTGCCAACAGTAGTTGATCGTCTATCGATGGATACTGCTGGGGGTTTCTTGATGATTAACACAGAGATGGTTGTGATTAGGTAAATGGTTTTACAAAATTGACTTGCGCTTGATATCTTATTAGCAAAAGAGGGCGGAGTCTGTGGAATGCTAAGAGTTCAACATTGTTGTACTTACATTACAGATAAAAGTAAAGAAATTGGAGGGTATATAAAGAATATTACAAAACTTCATGAAAAATCGAAACCACTGGAGGTTGACTGTGTCTGGGAAAGACTAACAAAGAGTCTAACTTCAATAGGGACATGGTTTGCTGATATAGGGAAAAGTCTTTTAGGTCAAATAATCTTGCCCTTAGTTGGTGTAATAATAATAATGTTAGTAAAAATGATTTGGTGTAGATGTTCTAGAAACAAGGGAAAAAGAAGAAAAATACAAAATCAATTAAATACGAAAGAAAAGAAAGAGGAAAAATGTAGAGATTGAAATGGAGGAAATGAAAGGGGGAATTTATACAAAGATGAGGGCCTTAGGGAACAAAAGGGAAGATGAAAAAGCAAAAGAGGACAATGAAATTGAGGAATACTGAAAGTTGTCATCTAGTTAAGGGATGGGTAATTTTATGATGGCACAAAATGCCATCAGAGAGGGGATTGATGGAGCAAGGACTCATAGAAAAGAGACTTGCTTGTAAGCGATCCCCTCCTTTAACTTGCTAATGAATGACTAACTGTGTTTTGTAAATAGCTAACGCCCCACAATAAACACGCGGGTTATAGAAGCTTGCCTATGTGTTTACTAATATCAGTAACACGGACGAAGGACTAAAAGCTGCTGTAACGGGAATATCTTTACTGCGCATGAGCAGAAAGCACTAATATGGCGTCTTTAAGACCCACATGAATGGCACCTGCTTAGCTGATTAGGAAACAAACTATTTTACTAAAGCTAATGCGGAAAAAGTATTAACTAATAAAGGGGAATAGCGTAGAGGTGGGTCGTATACAGTGAAACCATTTATTTATATAAGTAATATTTGTCTTTTTGATCTCATTATTAGAATGCGTTTGGGCCTCTCGCATGTGTCTGGAATGAGCAGAGTCACATGATACTCGTGCATGCCCGGTGAAAATGAACCCAGAAGAATTAAGATGAGTTCGGATGAAGTACAAGGACACCAAAGTATCCTGGCGTGAGAGAAGACATGTCAAAAGTTCAGCTTGAATGCTTCGCAATAAAATTTAAGGCCAATTGTTGCAACTATGGTGTGAATGCGGGTGGGAAAATAAAGTTGAATAAAGAATTAAGGGGATGGGTTTATTAACAATGGACAAATTGAATAAAGTGATATATGTAAGCATGGTGTGATGACCTAACTCCCCTTGCCTGATCAATTAGATTTCGTACTTTACGATATTGCAACTTTAGTGGCTGGTACATTCAAAACGAAAGGTATAACTGAGGTAGTTTAGTTAGTTAAGAGAAGAGATGAGATGCTGAATGACTGCAGAGCTTGGGATGCTGTTAGGTGGCGAGAGATGCAGATGCTGTGAGATGCTGATGAAGAATCGAATGCAGAACTTTCTATCCTGAATAAATTGGGTTAAAAGAAGATCGCGGAAGAATCTCGAGGAGGAAGAGAGTGTCAGAGAGGGGTGCGGCGCAATCGTCGCTTCTAGAGAGGTCCACTATCCTGTTCTTATTCCTGTCCTAAAGCCTTTGTCGCATGACCTATCCCAGGGGACCGATATCAGCTCCTTGGCCAGGGAGATGGTCTTCACACAATTCTTGGTAACTATAAACTTCGCGTATTTGTGAATGATCTTTTCTCTCTATCCTCTCCTTTCTGAGCATAAGTCATTGCATGAGTTAATGTATATGATTAATTGATTCTACTCCTCTGTGAATGAGGGTGCCTCTATTGTGTATTTGAGATGGTTCACTTGCACTTAAATTTTAGATGAAGGTTTTGAAAACTTCCTGAGTCTGTCATTATTTTCTTATGAATTTTAGGTAAGAGTTAGGGTTATGTACATCTCCACCATCAACTAGTTCAACTAATGGTCTATCGACCAGAGGAAAGAACTTTTTGATCAGTGAAAGGTTAGTTAGGAATATGGAATAACTAATCTTGGTTATTTGGAAATCACATAAACTTTGACTCCAGCGGTTTACTAAATACGGGGCATATTAGCAAGATCTTTATCTCCGCTTTTTTGGCTTTAAAAGCCAAAGAAGCGGAGATAAAAATATCGCCCTATCAACAACAGGGTGCTAAGATGCAAAATCGCATGTTAGCACCCTTTTTCACTACGCTTCCCTTTGCATCTCTAATGAGATGCAAAGTAGGCGTTCCAGAGCAAAATAATAGGAGAAATGTCGCTAAGGGACATTTCTCCTATTATCAAGCTTCACGCTAACCCTGTTAGAGACAAAAAAAGCAGCGCCAACCACGGTTAACGCTGCTTTTTTACGTCTGCTAATTTTCAGAATTAGCCATGTAATCCAATGGGAGGTGGATTACATGGATAAGTCCACCATGGGCTATCAACAAGGATATCCCTATCCTTGTAGTTTAATGGCTGCATTACCAGCGATAAACTCCCAAAATGCCGCTATCGCTGTTTTTTTTTATCGCCTAGGCGGTTAGCGTTGTTAATAACGCGATAACCAGGCGATATTATCCAATGATAGCGGGCGTTAAAAAAATTAACGCTAAGCGCCCTAAGCGTTAATTTTCCCTGTTCCTTGTTAATATGCCCCTTGGTGAGTAAGTGTGTTTAATGGGCCCAGGTGAGTATATGGTAGTGGAGTATCTGTTGTTGGTACGCCACTGGATCAGTGCTTCGTGCATGAAAGTGCACTCTTTTGTTTTAGAGAACTGGGATTATTTATCAAAAATTAAACCTTTTTTGATAGAAAGTGTGTTTGTATTCAGAAACTTTCAAACTAATGAGCAGGTACAAAATGGCTGTTCTGAAATTCATATAAAACCGATACCTAAGAGCTAGTCTACACTGAGCTTGGCTTATTGCTGTTGTTGGTACTACATGACATTTACTGTTATTGCTGATAATGCATGGCTTGTTATGCAGGAATCTCATCATCTATTTGTTAACATTTGTATTATTATCACTAATGCTGTTTGAAACCTGGTGATTTCTGTTCATGTTTGGTCTCTATATTTCAATGGTAGCCTGCTGTTTGCGCATGCAATATGTGTTTAGCCTTGTTGTCCTTGGGCTGTAATGGTTAGATAACTTCCACCTAGATTCATGAGCATAACATCATGATTGAGGATGTACTTGGGAGGGGACACCTTTAAAATTGAAAGGAAGAATAATGTAGAAGTGAAGAAAGCTGCTGTGATCCATTTGGAGAAAAAAAAAGACTTTGGGAAATTGAATGTCACTCTCTGCCCGCCCTGCTCCTTTTCACCGTGGTCCATCATCTGATGACATGAAACTGTGGCAATAGATTAAATGGACAGGGGTTGGGTCCTTTGACAATTTCTGCAGTCTTGCCCCTAACCCCACTGGGCTGGCATCTACTGTCAGTTCAGTGCATAGCCTCGGATCGAAGTATGCTAAGTGGTCCACTGCTGTTACGGCGCTTCTGATCTCCTCAAACGCTTTGCTGCACTTTTCAGTCCATGCGAAACTTTGGCCTTGTTTTGTTAGTTCCCTCAGTGGTGCACTTACTGTGGCGAAGTCTTGAATGTACCTTACACAGTAGCTGGCCAGGCCAAGAAATGACCTCACCTCTGCCACGTCTCTTGGTTGTTGTGCTCTTTCCAGCGTGTTTACCTTGCTGCGATCTGGTCGCATTCCCTTCTTGGAGAAGATGTGGCCAAAGAATACTAGTTCGTCTCGCTCCAACTCACATTTCTCTTTGTTTAGTGTCAGCCCCGCCTGCTCTAGGTGAGAGCACACCTCTCTTAGCGCTTTGTCGTGCTCCTCGTTTGATTTTCCAAACACCAGGATGTCGTCGCTGTAGTTTAGGCTGTTCTTTACCGGTCTTATTACTTGTCGTATTGTCTCTTGAAATATCTCTGCAGCCGACAATACGCCAAAGCTCAGACGTTTGTATCTGAACAGGCCTAGGTGTGTGGAAAACGTCGTGATGTATCGAGACTGAGGATCTAGTTCTAGCTGGTGGTATCCTTTGCACAGGTCTAGTTTAGAGAATCGCCTCATGCCTGTTAGACAGCTGATCATGTCATCAAGGTGTGGTCCGGGATGTCTCTCGCGTTCAATTGCTTTGTTTGGTATCCTCATGTCGACACAGATTCTTATTTTCGACGTGTCTTTCTTTGGTACGGCCATAATCGGAGACACCCATGGTGTTGGTCCTTCTGCTCGTTCTATGATGTCTTGCTTTAGTAATGCATCCAATTCCTCTTCTACCTGTGGCTGCAGGTGTATTGGTACCCTCCGATGATGTTGCGCTATCGGCCTTACTGTCTCATCAATGTGTAGTGTTATTTGCCGCCCCTTTAGCTTCCCTAGGCCTTGCAGTAGTTTGGGGTATTCATTCAGGATGCTTCCTTTGTCTGATATATTGTAGGTCATTTCAAAAAGACCCATCATCTGAGCCGTGATGTTGCTCAAAAGGCATGGCGCTGGGATGTCGCCCTTTAATACATGAATTTCTTCCTTCATCTTTTGGTCTTTGTATGTCAGTTCTTCTGTGAATTTCCCCATGTTTGTTACTGGTGTTCGGGACCCCCAGGTGAAGACTTCAATTCGGGACGGCCTCAAGCTTGGCTTTATTTTCATTTTTTCGTATTCCGACGTACACATGATGTTACACGTCGCGCCACTGTCTAAAACGAACTTTGCTTTGTGTGACCCTACACCTAATGTCACCTATTCTGTCTTTTTGATCTTGCTTTTGTCTACCAGACATATCCTTTCTCTGCTTTCACCCTCCTCATTTTGTTCTGTAGTGACATCCGACATGAGGTATAGTCGTCCCGTCGATCCCTCTTCTTTTTCTTCTTCTTCATCTGATCCTGTTGAGGAGCTCCTTGTTCCTGTGTCGACGTGTCGAACATGCCTGCTGGCTGGTACTCGTGGTCTTTCTGTTCTTCCTCTGACGTTCCTGAATTGCATTCCTTGACACACACTGGCATAGTGATTTCTCCCATTGCATTTCCGACACGTCTGACCAAAAGCCGGACACGGTCCTCGATGTGGAAATTCAAGTCCGCACCTGTAGCACGTTCCTTCCGGTCGTTTCTTCACTGTCTGGCCATTTCTGTCCTTTTTCCATCTACTTGTGCTGTTGCTGTTTGTCATTCGGTGCACTTAGTCCACTGACCGTTCCTTTCCTCGTTCCATTTCCTTCGCTTGTGCTGTCGCTCTTGCTTCTGCTCTTGCTAGAGACAGGATGTTTTCTAAAGGCGTTGGTTCTTTTAGAATTCTTGCGCGAAATTCCGTGTCACGGCAGCCCTCTATGATGCGCAGTCTGATTGCTTGTTCGTTATCGAATTTGTCGAACTCGCAGTGCGTTACTAGCTTTCGCAGTCTCGTTGCGAAGTCATCCAGCGTTTCATCTTGTTGTTGGAAAGACTCCCCAAGACATGTAGTAGCATATGGAAGCAAAAGCCTATCGGATGTCAAAAAAGGATACTCCCAGCCAGAAAAAGAGAGCCTGGCGGTAGTATGGGCATGTGAACACTACCACATGTTCATTTACGGAAAACCGTTCACAATAATAACAGATCACCAAGCGCTGATAACAATATACGGAAATCCAAATGCAAAAATACCGCCCAGGATAGAGAGGTGGGGGATACGGCTAATGGACTACAATTTCAAAATAATACACAAACCGGGGAAAGAACACAATCCTGCGGATTATGTGTCAAGGCACCCCCTGCCACAAGCATCTCAAGCGACAACGATGGCGGAGGAATACTTAAACTTTGCACTCAAACTCAACACACCAGCAACGATATCAATGGAAGAACTGGAACAGGAGACAAGGAAAGACCCCACCATGCAAGCAATAATGAAAGTGACGAAACAGCAAAGGTGGAGGCACGTCAACAACAACAACAACTGGGAAGAAGGAGTGAGAAAAGAAGAACTGCTTGCATTCAAAAAGATCAGTGAAGAACTCTCCGAAAGCGAAAATGGAATAATGATGAGAGGCACCCGAATTGTAATTCCGCAAACTTTGAGGAGAAGGACAGTAGAACTAGCACATGAGTCACATCGAGCGATTGTAGCAACAACAAAAAATGCTACGAGAAAAAGTGTGGTTCCCGGGACTGGACAACATGGTGGAAGAGACCGTGATGCACTGCCACATCTGCCAAGTAACAGGGCCCCCATCAAAGCCGGAGCCACTGCAAATGTCCAAACTACCAAAGGCAGTGTGGACAGAACTGGCAGCTGACTTCTATGGACCTCTGGAGACAGGAAATTACTTGCTGGTAATAATAGACAAATTCTCCAGATTCCCAATAGTGAGGCAGGTAGCTTCGACATCAGCAAATGCAACACTGCCAGCCCTGGACGACATCTTCGCAGCATGGGGCTCACCACAGACACTGAAGATGGACAATGGGCCCCCATTTTCAGGCGAAGAATTCAAAAGGTTCATGGAATACCTCGGGATCAATCATCAACGAATAACTCCCCTATGGCCACAAGCCAATGGGATGGCAGAACGATTCATGGGAACAATAAAAAAGGCAGTACAAAGAGCAAAGTTGACGCAGATCGTAATAGGACAAGCTCTGTGCCAGGTCCTAAGGGATTATCGAAACACCCCGCACAGCTCCACAGGAAGGTGCCCCGCAGAACTGGTGTTGGGGCGATCAAGCAGGACGAGGCTGCCACAAGTGAAAGAAAAGGAAAGCATAGAGCGACATGACATAGCAACGAGAGACACCGAAGCGAAAGAAAGGATGAAGGCATATGCCGATCGGAGAAGACATGCGGCAAGCACAAAGATAGAAGAAGGAGACACTGTGGTAGTACGGCAGAGACAAATGCGAAAGTCAGACAGTGTTTTCTCAAGGGACCCACTGACAGTGACAGGAGTCAAAGGGCCAATGATAACGGCTTCAGCCGGGCCGTACCACATCACTCGCAACAGCTCGCACTTCAGAGAATTGAAATCAAAAGAAGATGAGCTGCCAATACAAGAGCTGAAGGGAGAGACACATGAGGAAAGAGATCAGGCGGACGACAGAACACAACGACCGAGAAGAGAATGCAAGAAAACAAAAAGACTAATTGAAGAAATGTGAAGAGACAGAGGTCCGTGAGACAGACTCTCTCTCTCTCTCTCTCTCTCTCTCTCTCTCTCTCTCTCTCTCTCTCTCTCTCTCTCTCTCTCTCTCTCTCTTTCTCTCTCTCTCTCTCTCTCTCTCTCTCTCTCTCTCTCTCTCTATATATATATATATATTTTTTGTTTGCAACAAGGGGGGAGATGTCATGCCCAGACAAGGGCACTAGGACCCCAGGACACAAGGGCAGAGGCCAGAAGACACTGGACACCAGTTCCGGTGAGGGGAGGAAAGGGGCATTCCAGGGCAGGACCTCAGGGCGAGAGGTCAGGGGCCCAGTGGTGAGACGACGTTATAAGAATAAAGAATACCTGCAAGCTCTGGCGTGTCTCGTGTGGTCTGTGGGGTCGGGAACACGACAGACTGAAGGCCACAGACTAGGAAAAACTGTGTTGGGATGGGTCTGCGATCGATTGGCAGAGGCTGCGGCCAAAAAGCATAAGGCTGGGTGTGTCTGGTCCATGGCCCTAAAAAAAGTGTGCAGACTATTGAAAATGTAAAGGCCGTAAACAGTTACAAGATGTAATATTCCTATTCCAAAATGGTACACTCAACTCTGCCCTCGCACCATACTGAGGTGGTTGCTCCATAGAACTCCAATCCCACACTCTCACTTGCCAGTCTGCAACTTGACTCACTTAGCAATGTGGGTAGAAGCACCATTTTGTGAGGAGCAAGATATCAGTTTGCATATTTCTGAGCTCACTGCACCTTTTTGCCCTTCTATGGCACAGTTGGAAGAGACATGCAGTGCCTTGGTGAAAAACTGAGGAAGAAAAGCAGTCAGATTAGAGGACATTTTGTAACCACCCAGAAGGGGAGAAGAAAAATCAATGCAGAAAGAGTAATAAGCAAATTCTCCAAAGTGAAGCCGAGTTGGGGCACAAGAGGCCACTACTCGTTCAGAACCTCACGCAAAGGCATCTTACGTTTAAGCAAGAGAAGGAGCACACTCAGTAGTAGAATGCATATAGATAGGTGAAGAAGCCTCTAGATGTGTTTAGCCAATTGCTGATTCCTTTTAAAAGGCCCCCCTTTCTTGCTCTTCTGATTAGATCAGCTAAAACGGTGCAGGTCTGATCTCAGATGAAACAGTAGAGGGGATCAAAGGTTCTTGACTCCGAAATTGCATAGGAGCTGGCCAATTCCAAATTCACAGGAAATAATCTTGATTTTCACCTTTGGAGGAACCGGAGCCATCAGCACAAGAAACCGAGACAAAGCTACAGTCAATGCCGTAGCAACGCAAGAGGTCCATAATTAAGCACGACACACTCCAGGTGGAGGGACAGCTGCAAAACCTCGTCAGCATGACCCATGAAAAGAAGTTGAATATTTTGCATTAACAGCAGTACTTTAGAGGAAACTGTTGGTGGCATCAATGACATGACACCAGCAATGGAGCATATTTGAACGTTAAGGCTTGAAGGAAGAAAAATAATGGAATACAACATGATGATTCTTCTTACATTTCTAGCACCGAGTTTACGCTGCTGCTGGGTAAGGAGATATTTTGTGCTATCCCCTTGTCCTGAAGAGGGACAGCAAGACTTAGACTAGGCTGGCCTCTCTCGCTTGAATGTTCTTGGAATGCATTCTCTAAGAACAAGCCTGGGATCATGATCCATCTGTAGAAACCACAAGACGCAGGCATGGAGATGAGACACCAACCTGAGCTGTGATTCAGCTCACAGTTTAAACCCAATTTAGGAGATTTCATATCTCAGAGTGAAAAGTGACAAAAAAACAGGAATAAAACTGCCTTCCAGAAATGTGGCTAGCACAAAAGCCTTTATGGAGAAAAGTGGTCCCAGCATACAAATCATTCAAAACAAAACATTAAAAAACAGTTGACCCCCAGCGGCTCGCTGTACTGGAGCTGGAGCGGGCGATAGTGGAGGCGGAAGCATCCCATACACTGCGGGGGGACGGAGATTCGGCGCACACCCTTCATATGGCGCAGCAAGAATATAGGTCCCATCTTTGGGAGGGGGCCCGAGCTCGACAAGTAGCCACCCAGCACACCATCTATGAACTCGGTGATAAGGCTGGCAAACTCCTGGCCTGGCTGGAGAAGGGGGACCGTGCGTCGCGGTGGGTGGCGCGGATTCGCCTGGGCGAAGGAGACTTTACCTCGGAGCCCCAGCGCATAGCCGGGGCCTTCGCGGCCCATTATCAACACATCTATACCCCGGAGGCCTCGGCCACCGTGGCGGACAATGGGCTCTTCCTCAGGGACATCGCAATGCCTCGGCTGGCCGCTTCGGGGGCTGAGGCCCTGGAGGCTGATCTGACGGCGGAGGAGATCACGCTGGCGATTTTGGCCCTCCGCAGTGGTAAGGCAATGGGGCCCAACGGAATCCCAATCGAATACTACAAGCAAAATTCCGCTCTTGTGGTCCCTCACCTATTAGCCATGTATGAGGACGGTCTATCGACGGGGATGCTCCCCCGTGATCAGAGGATGGCTACAATAGTGGTGATCCCTAAACCCAACAAGCCGTCCCACGAGTGCTCCTCTTATCGCCCGATCTCGCTGCTCAATGCCGAGGCGAAGATCCTGGCCAAGGTGATAGCAACGCGGCTGCAGCCCTACCTTTCGACCCTAATACACCCGGACCAGTCCGGATTTATGCCCCACCGGAACACCGCTTTGAATCTGCGGCGTCTCCATGGCATCATTGCCGGCCGCTCCTCGATCGAGGAAGATGCGGCCATACTGTCGTTGGATGCGCGGATGGCGTTTGACAGAGTGGAGTGGCCTTTCCTCTTTGCCGTCCTCCGCCATATGGGGCTCGGCCCCAGGATTTGCGCGTGGATCCAGCTGCTTTACACTAAGCCACTTGCACAGGTGGTGGTCAATGGCCGCGTCTCTGACGCCTTTCCGCTGGGTCGAGGGACTAGGCAGGGTTGCCCCCTCTCCCCGCTCCTATTTGCTATGGCTCTCGAGCCATTGGCGGCGTGGGTGCGACAGGATCCGATGATCCGTGGCCTTAGGTGGACGTTGGAATGGGAGGATCGCATATCCCTCTATGCGGACGATGTGCTCCTCTATCTCGCCTCGCCGGCGCGCTCTATCGCCTGTCTCCTCAACATATGTGAATCATATGGTAGTAGGTCTGGATACGATATAAACTGGGAGAAATCCATCTTATATATGCTCCGAGGCTCCCCACCGCGGCTTCCGTCAGGCTGTAACATTCTACTAGCTAACGACGGGTTCAAATATCTTGGCATATACGTCACGGCCGACCGGGACAAATTTGTCGCGGAAAATCTAATGAGGCCCCTCCAACGGCTTCGCACCGACGTTAAACACTGGCGCCCATTGCCGCTGACATTGCTTGGGCGGGCTTCGCTCTTTAAGATGCTCGCCCTCCCGAGATTCCTCTATGCGCTGCAAAATACCCCCTTCCCCATTGCACCCTCCTACTTCACGGCGATCAACGCTGAGATCACTCGTCTCCTCTGGGAGGACAAGTCGCCTCGCATTGCCCTCCATAAGCTTACCAGTGGCTGGTATGATGGAGGTATAGCCCTCCCCGACATGAAGACCTATTACTGGGCGTCGCACCTCATGGTTATTAACCAGTGGCTCCATGTGCCGGGGGATGACCCCGCATACCGTATGGACCGTCAACTACTTGGCCCCGGAGGGGTTATGGGAGCCCTTTACAACCCAAAAAGGGGTCGCGTTCCGGCGGGGCCCGCAGCCCATACCCTCCGGATATGGCACGCGGCGCAACGGGCGATGGGATGGGCTGGAAAGATTACCCAGGCAACGCCGCTTTGGGACACCAGGCAGCTCGGGGTACTTCGCACTACCAAGGGGTTCCACCAGTGGGATCTTATTGGTATCTCCAGGGTGGGAGACCTCTGGCGCAAGGGAGAGGTGATCACTTTTGCCCAACTGCAAGCGGACTACGACCTGGCGGACACCGAGCACTTCCGATATTTACAAGTTCAACACGCTCTTCAGGCGGCGATACCACGTGGGACTCGGCTCCCTGAGTCATCGCCCTTAGAGGACCGGCTCCTCATGGAGCATCTGCTCCAGAGGGCGACGTCCCTAACGTACCGGAAGATACTAAATAACCGCCCCGACCCTTTTTCCGCCCTCAAGGGGAAGTGGGAGGCAGAACTTGGAGAATTTGATGAGACGGACTGGAATTCCGCGCTCTGATATTCCGGCATATCTTCCAAGCTCAGACTGGTCCAACTCAAAATTTTGCACCGCACATACTACACCCGCACCCTCCTATTCAGACTCCACCGGGTGGAGTCCCCGCTGTGTCTCAGGAACTGTGGCCACGAGGGGACCTTCTTGCATACCCTCTGGGAGTGCCCTGTCGTGGCGACGTATTGGAAAGGGGTGTTGCGTATTCTCTCCCAGGTAACAAAAATTCCCACGCTGCCGGAACCTCGGCTGTGCCTCCTTAATGTCTGGGAACAGACGGACCACAAGAAGGTGACCCAGCTTTGGGTGACTTTGGGACTCATGCTCGCAAAGCGTAACATAGCCCAGAAATGGGGATCGGGGCTGGGGCCTACCCTGACGCAGTGGATCCGAGATATGGACCTTGTAATGGTGACCGAAAAAACTGTGTATGTCCATAGAGGGTGCCCCAAGAAGTGGTCCCAGGTCTGGGGTGGATGGAATGTATACCGGGGAAATATCTGTGAGCCCCCACCGGATGCAGCGGACTCGGATCTCAGTGACCAGGATTAATGGCTCCACTGCTGGAGATGGGCGGGGAAGGGAGCGATGGTGTGTTGTCATTGGGCTGTTTATTTCTCTCTGTGACACCGGTACTGTCATTGCTCCGGTACCTTGTAACCCCTGTATGCCATGCCTTGCACTATACGAGTGGTGTTTGTTTTTCTGTTTTGTTGATAAACCCAATAAAAATATTTCAAAAAAAAAAAAAACAGTTGACCAAAAAACTCAAGGAAATTCGAATGCCATTTAATCACATCGAATAGGTTTAAATGTTTAAATGAAGTCCACAATTTGAGCAACAATTTGTTAAAGTAATACACGTGCCCAGAGAAAGGGGTAAGGGAGTGAGTGAATTAGTGTGGGATTTGAGAGGAAGTGAACACAATGATAAATACTCTAAATTACAATCAAATTGATCGGCATACTTAAATCACTGCCGCATAATACATACAGATCAAATCATGGTCACAATATCAACAGTTCTAAGGAATGCCATATATAAACAATGCGACCTTACGAGATGGGGTCTTCATCAGGACTGGGGTAAAAATGGATGGAGGGTGGGCACCTAAAGAAACAAAAATGAACGAGTGTAAGACTCATCAATCTCTATTCTAGTTCTGAGGGACTGAAATAAATGAATTAAAATTGTACACAGAAGTTACCATGTCTGTCGAAGGACAGGCCTCTAGGACGTCCGAAGATCGTCAAAGAAATAGGGGTTGAGACTCCTCGGTGGTAACAACAAGGGCGTAGAGAGTGGTGGACACCTAAAATCAAATTAGGTAAATCAAAGCACAGCAAAACGATATTTGTACAAAAAAAAAAAAAAAAAAAAAAAAAAATCGCTCCAACAGTAAGCGAAAAAATTGGTTTACCGCAGAACACTATTCTGTCGGGTTGAATCCTAAGGTTCTCAGCGATCAGCAATACCGGGACGGTATTCAAAAGTGATTCTGACGGATGAACTGCTGGGAATTAAACACCGCTAGTTCGCCGTCGGGGAGTAAATCTAAAAAGAGGTAGGGAGGAGAATAAATAATCGGTTGAAAAAGAAAGGACCCTGCAAATGAACAGTCGAAAAATACGAAAGGGTCACCAGAAATGCCCACATGTTTAAAGCTAATGGGAAATGATTCTGAGAGGTGTTGCGGGAGACATCTATGTCCCATGCATGAATCCGGTAGGATCACGGTGGTAGCAAACTAAGGGGCATTCAATCGAGACAGAGTGTCGGGAAGTAACACGGCACTTGAGGGAAAATGCGGGCAAGTAAAACTGGAATGAGTGGCCACACGGGGCAATTCAAGATTTAACGGATAGTTGTCAAAAACCCCGAAGTCAAATAGGAGCTTCAAAAATATGCTTACCCTGGATCTATGCTTCCGCTGCACAAGTGAATAGGGAAACGCGCCGAGAGCTCGTATTTTTAAGTCGGGAAACGCGAGGTCAACACGTGATCTCCGTTACCGTGCTGGCGCTAGATGCCGGTTAAAAAACGTAATGAAGAAAAGACTATGGTTAGGTGGTTAACGGAAGGATGGAATCACGGAGTCAATAAAGTCTATAGGTATTGCAGTTCATAAACAAGACAGGAATGTAAACATTCTAGCGCATACTAATGTGCCTGTATATATGAAATGACCGTAAGAGTCTAGCACACAACATCGATAACATTGATGGCCCAACAAATCAAACAGTATACGTTATCATTTGTATAATCTATACATATTAATTAAAACGGCTTAACACTAGAAATCAATTCTCATTAGTGTATATTGGTAAACAATGAATTTACAAGATGTTGACTCCTTGACCTAGGGGGGGGGAAGAAAAACAGATATACCATATCCAGATATAATACATAAAGATTAAATTCGAAGGACCGCTAATTGGGCGTTGCTGCCATCGAGTTCATTAAGCCCATTAGCCACAGTGTCCATCAATGACATCCATTTAGATTCTCTTACATTAAGAATAGCTGACAAATTGCCACCTCTGGGCCCCACTTTCACCTTTTCAAGTACCAGCCATTTAAGATCATCCGGCTTGTGATTTTTTGAAACACAATGTTCAACGAGGGGGGCACCCACCACATTACACCGGATTCTGCTGTGGTGTTGCAGAATTCTGGATTTGACCTTCTGTTGTGTCTGTCCAATATAGAGTAAGCCACACGGGCAACTAATACCATAGATTAAATTGAGAGAGTTACAATTAGTGAATGAACTAAGAGTAATCGAGTGTCCTCTGTATGTAAAAATCTTTGTTGTGTCAGTGGTTTCGCAGGCCTTACAGTGACCACACTTAAAATGTCCGATTACTGGTGGCAGACTCCAAAGTTCTTGGATGGTCGGTGTTGTTGCCGTTTCCAGGAAGGAGTGGACTACATAGTCCTTCACGCTTCTAGCTTTCCTGAAGGAGTGCATAGGCGGGTTCGGTTGGTCGATGTCATCAGCCACCAATTTCCAATGTTGATTGATCACTTTCTTAATTGCATTGCTCTGTGTGGAGAAAGTGGTGACACAAATCATTCTCTGCAATGCCACATCTTGTTTGGCCTTGGGCGTTAGGAGGGTTTCTCTGGGATTGAACCATGCCCTCTTGCGTGCTTTCTTGACCAATCTCCTCGGATACCCCCTTACTAGTAGTCGGTTGCTAAGATCCTCAGATTCGACAAGGTAGTCCTCTTTTTTAGTGCAGTTTCTGCGGATCCTCAAAAACTGTCCAAAAGGTAAGTTATCCCTCAGGCCGCGTGGATGGTGGCTATTGTATCTGAGTAAGGAATTGCGTTCAGCAGGTTTCCGATACAGTGTTGTGTGCAATTTGTTGTCCTCACAGAAGATCTTGATGTCCAGGAAAGCAAGTTCTTTGGCATCAGAGTGTATCGTGAACTGAATGTTATCATTACATTGATTGAGCCATTCATGAAAAACCGCCAATTCAATGGCGTCTCCATTCCAAATCAGGAGTATATCGTCAATGTAACGTCTCCATAAATTGATCTTACCAGAGAATGGATTATTGTTGAAGATGAATAGCCGTTCAAAGTGGTCCATGTAGATTATTGCTAGATCAGGAGCAAAGGCTGCTCCCATGGCAACACCTTTGGTCTGAACGTAGTGATCTCCTTGAAAGACAAAAAATTTTTTTGCATAGCAATCGTCAAAAGTAGGATTATAAACTCTGTTTGAACTCTCATTGGTGATGGTCGGGTATTAAGAACTTCACTCATCACTTCCAAGGCAGGTATCTGGGGAATGCTGGTATATAAGGACACGATGTCACAAGTCACCAGTAGCTGGCTGCTGGGATCAAAGGGTAATTGGTCGACCAGGTTGATCGTCTGCATCGTATCCCTTAGATAAGCCTCAGTTTTTTCCGCCAGTGGTTTCAGAAAGAAATCCACATACTTACATAATGGTTCCAGTAAGGAACCACATCCTGAAACAATGGGGCGTCCAGTTGGTTTGTGGAAATCCTTATGAATTTTGGGTAGAGTGTATATGGTAGGCAATCGAGGATATTTCTGGTTGAGATAGTCAAACTCAAGTTTACTAAGGATGCCTTGCCCATAGGCTTCGGAGGTAACTTGCAAAATTTCCTCTGCCAGTTCTTTAGTTAGATCGGATCGTAATTTGGAGTAGCTCACCCCATCTTGGAGCTGCCTCAAAATCTCATCCTTGTATGCCGTTGTATCCTGGATGACGATGGCACCACCTTTATCAGCAGCCTTTATCACAATATCTCTGTTGTTCTTCAATATGGTTAACGCCGTTCTTTCCAATTTACTGGTGTTGGAGATGGTGTGTTTGTAGGTAGCCAGTAATTTTGTCACGTCGGTTAATACCATGTTTTCATATGCCAAGATCTTGCTGGTCATTGCATTAGTGGGCGGGACAAAAGTGGAGGGGACCCTTAATCCTGTAACCGACTGTGATAAATCAGACACAGAATGTTTAAAGAAGTATCTCAAGCGGATCTTCCTAAAAAAGGCATGTAATTCAACCCTAGTGTCAAAGTTATTTGGAAGAGATGTGGGTATGAAAGAGAGCCCCTTAGAGAGAATGCGTTCCTCATCTTCAGTCAGTGTGTATGATGAAATATTCACCACTGGGTTGTCCTTTTCTACCATCTGTAAACCTTTCGTCTTGTTGATATTTCTCCATGGTTCTCCATCTGGAAACGCACCTGCTTCCCTGCAGATGCCCTGCCTCTCTCCCAGTTGGTTGTATTGGGTTGGCGACCTCTCTGCGGGCCCCTCTGCCAGGTGCCTCGTCCTCTGGGGGGTCTCCATTGACCCTCGTCTAAAAAAGAAGGGTAGTAGCCTTGTGGGGGATACCAGTTATCATGGTAGCTCTGGTCAGAGCTGGTGGATGGTTGCTCGTTGTCACTTCCAGAGCTGAATGAAGAATCTGAGAAGGTGGTAAAGTTCCTTCTACCTCTATAGGAGCCTCTGCCCCTACCCGTGAATCTCCCTTGGTTATCCTGCTTGTAGTAATCCTCGTTTAAGTAGGGATAAGTGTTCTTTTTCTCATAAAAGCGGATATCCTTTGCAAGTTTGTCCAACTTCTTATTCTGAGTTGTGAGCTCAAAGTCTTTTAAAGATTTAGCCAAATTTGCCAAGGCCTCCTTTGCATTAGTTAGGGTTGAGTCACCAGCAAATTCCTGTTTGAGGGAAGCAATTTCTCTGGACAAAAGCCTGGCATCTAAGCATGCAGAAAGAAGGAACTGGCATCATCAAGCAACAGGCCAAATTAAACACAACAAAGAAGTTCTGATATGATCAGTATGTACTTGCATTCCTCAATCCTCTCCTCCACTCTGAAAAGCAACAAAAATGAAAGTTTAGATCAAAACATCCAGAATATATATATATATACATTATTTCTAAAGCGCGCAGCTAGTGTACATTCAACCTTTAATTATAAAGTAAACGTAGTGAAAACTTACTTAATTCTTCAGAAATCGCAGCAGAAATTGAAAGAAGTTCAAAAATATTAGGCAAAGCGTGGCATATCTAAAACAGCTTACATGAAGTTTCAACATTTTCAATGTAATCAGCAGGGCCATCTCTTAGTTTATTTCCTCAAGACCCACAAAAAGTAATGGAAGGAATGCTTGCAAATAGTCTAAACCACTGGCAATAGCTCTTGGTAGCATTCCAACCCGTAACCTCTCATCTGATGTGCTATTCAAGACAGAGGCCCGCCTTCTGTAAATCAGTACTGACCCTTCTCCTCACAGAAACAGCCCATCCTGAACTGCCAAGCAAGACCACCTCCAGAAGGGTGCACAAGCAGTCCTCAGTCTCTTCTTCTGTTTATGTAGGATCACACACAAACGCAAAAGACAAAGCAGGTTGCAGCTAAGGGCTGAGAGGGTATATGATGATGACACATTGTGGAGAAGGGATCATGAGCTAACAAAATCCTCCCTGTTAGAAAGGGCGATTTCTGGTTGGCTAGGGCTTGCGCCAAAGCCAGGCAGAAACCACCACTCTAGTCAGGGCAAGGAAGTTACACGCCAAAGATAACCCCTGCTCACCCCCTTGGTAGCTTGGCACGAGCAGTCAGGCTTATCCCTGAGGCGATGTGTAAAGCGTTTGCGCGCGCACCCAGCAACAACACCCAAGGCCCACCACAAAGGAAACTCCACACAAGGTATTATATAAAAATAACCTTTGTATTATACCAAAAACACATTAGATAAGAACACACACTCTACAATGTGCCAACAGGCACGGGCAGAATTTACAAGGGATTATATATACAGGGGACAGGGCCACCTGGACCACTGTCAGGGATTAGCACTTTTTAGAACATAGGAATAATACTGTAGTACAAAATAACATATGTAGCACACAACCAGTAACTACTGGTATCAGGTAAGTACCACCTACGCAACCCTAACCACCTTAGGACAATATTGCGCAGGGAATCAGGACCTCACTGGCACCACCTGTCCTAGGGAGAAACAACCACCTAAGTATCACAATACCTGTAGGGGTAAACGCACATTACACATGATGCATCACATTCAGAGGTGTAGAACAAGGGAAACACATGATGCATAAAATAACACATTCAGAGGTGTAGAGCAAAGCACATGACGCATAAACACATTCAGAGGTGCAGGAAAGGAACAATAGCGCAAGAACTCACATGAGCCACCACCTGTGGCAGTCCCTAGGCCAACTGGCCTTGAAGGGGCAAGGACGCCCTGTGTCCCAACTGTCAGGGCGCGCCTGCGCAGGCTGCGCAAACCAGCGCGCACAAAGCACAACCTACACGTAGCAGCTGCCCACTAAGTGCTGGGCAACTGGAGAGATGTTGGGGCACCACGGTGCCTTCCTAAACACATATGGCAGGGGTTGGAGCCTCTCCTGGACTCAAGAGAGCCCCGCTCCGGCCTTCCCCACTTCCGGGTCGCCTTCTCCTTGGTCTCGGATGATGCGGGTCGGCCGAAGCTGGTTGCTAGGGGACGCCTCCTGCGGCCGCCAATCACAGCGCGGTGTTTTCCTTACGGTGCTTCTACGGCTCCCGGGCCAGTCGGCGGTGATTTCCTTGAGGCGGGGTAGGCTCCCGTCTTCACTTAAAACCAAGTCGATGACGGGGTAGGCTCCCGCTTCCAACACATGAACGCGGGGTGGGCACCCGCTATACGCAAATTACCCCTTAAGGCGGCGATAGTATGCGGGGTGGGCACCCGCGATAGCAATAATAAAATAAGCGGGGTAGGCACCCGCAAGGATCAGGCCACGTAAACCGGCACCATCAGCGGGGTGGGCACCCGCTCGATCTCGCCCAAAACGGGGGAATCCCTACGTCGGGGTTCCCCCCGTGAACGCTCGTAGCGCCGCTGGGGCCACAACCAAAGCGCTCCTAGCACTACAAGTCCAGAACAAGCGCTTTCAGGCGCTCAGGGATACAAATAAAGCGCTCCCAGCGCTTAGGAGGATAAAACAAAGTCCAGCAAGGTCCTTCCCTGCATACAGCCAAGCAGGGGTGGGGGGGGGCAAGGGCTGGACCCAGAGCCAGCTCACTGGGCCTCCAGGCAGGGAGGTATTCCAAGTGGCGGTCCCCTGGTCCAGCAGCAGCAGCCCCCCTCAGGTGAGATCCTGGCAGAGAACAGTTTCTGTGGGGACACAGCCCCATTCTTATACAGCAAAACCCCTTTGTTCTGGGTTCAGGGTGAGGGGGAAAACCAGTCGCAGCTGGTTGGGGAGCACCCTTGATGTGCTCAGCCCCTCACTCTACTCATTGGCAGGGCTAGGGTCGTCAGTCGCACCGCAGGGGGCGGGGCCAGCATTGTGTGTGGAAAACCCTTTCCTACTCAGGACCCAGGTGTACTCCTCCCACCCATCTAGCTGCTGATCTCCCCATTCACCACTGGGTGACTCATCCTGACTCTGGGGAATCCCTAGCCCGTCACATGACATGACCAGCCAATCACGCGACAGACACACTGCACACAGAAGTGCCCACTTCTATAAGTGGCACTTCCCACTAGGTACATGCACGCCGCACACATCATCGCGCAGCACTCACTCCCACGAGTCCGCACATACCAAACTCGGGCCTGCACACCCCACGCATCAGGAACTACTAGGGACACATACATTCCCCATGCATTCCTATGGGAGGGCAGGCCTATCTCACCACATGCACTCAGAGCACGCACGCACTTTACCCTGGGACACAGGGAAAGTGCGCAGAGACCAAACAATTACCACACCAAGTCATCAGTAAAAAGCAAAAAAGTTCAGGGGTGAACCTGCCAGAAGGGCCAAGTCCAACACAACCCCCTTCCAGCCAAAACGCAGGGCAGACCAATCACCACCGTGATGGACTTCCCTGCTTGGGGCGATAGAACACGGACGCGGGCCCGCAACTGCAGGGACACCCTCCGGTTCTACGCCACGGTGAACCCCTGGAATTCTTTCTAACACCACTGTCTGGACCAACTGGGCTACCCCACTGGTACTCCCAAGCTGTCTGCGGCCAAGACCAGGCCCTAGGCCACCCAGGTGCCACTGGTCTTTGCCTAACCACAGAGTGGGGGGTAGTAACCCCTGGCACATAGCGGCCATTCTCCACTCTTCCTCTCTGAAAGACAGGACTAGACTGCCACTGGTTCTCCAGCCTAGGGTCTACACCCTCAGGCGGACCAGGAGTCTCAGGGAAGGCTCTCCTCCCCCTACCTCTTCTCCTAGGGTTCCTCCTCCTCTGGCGAGGGGTACACCTAGAACGCCATTCCAACCCAGGGTTTAACCCCTCAGGTTGTACCGGGGGCAGAGGTGGGCTCTCCCACCCTCTGCACCCCCTTCCAGAGCCCTGCTCCCTACCAACTGGGGCGGTACCTCTTGAAGAAGAACTGGTCGGGATGCTGGTAACAGACGTCCCACCCTTCAGGTCAGGCTGATCCTGAACCTGGCCTCCCAACCTCCAGCCTAGAACCTTTGGTGGAATAATTGCCTGGCACTCCAGGACTTCTGGGGATTTCCACTCCATCCCCCTGAGGCTATCAAAGGACACATATGCCGAGCGACTGTCTGTCTGGCGCTGATCTCCCGTCCCCTGTCCACCTGACAGTGCGCGGAGATCCCCCAGAACAGAAGTGGTGCCACCCTGGCCACTACACGGGATCCTAGCCCAACTGGGTAGTCCCTGACCCACAGGCTCTTCCACTGGGGAACTCATCCCCCAATCACTCCTCACACTGGACTCCTGTACCCTCCCTACCGGAGCGGTACTGCCAGACTCTAGAACCACAGGAGCCCTGGTTACAGGTGCTCCAGGTCCTCTACTCACCAGGAGATCTTCCTCAAATGGGCTAACAGGACAGCCTAGGTCCCCAACTTAGTGTTCCCTCAAGAAACCATCCAAGTCCTGAGGCAGGGTTTCGTGCGTCTGGGGACCCTCGGTCACCCTCTCACTCCTGCTCCACTGAGCCAGGCAGTGAGCCCCTACACCCTCCTCGCTATCCTGGGACCTAGCTGGGCTACACTGAGCCTCTTCCACCACGCTGGGCTGGAAGATACCTGACCCACTACTTTTGGAGTCACTCCCTAATGACTCTAGAGAACCTCTAGCCCTTTCCCAGCGCTCTGCTTCATCTCCAAGCTCAAATGGCGCAGACACTCCACACCCTAACAGGTGTTGGCGCAACCCCGGCGCACAACAATTGAGCAGGTGTTCTCTGAGAATCAGATCACACAGTTTATCATAATCAGCTTCTGCGGGAACTCTTATCCAATCAAACAGGGCATCCTCACATTCATCCACAAACTCCTCCCAAGACTGGTGAGACAGTTTCCTACTGCCCCTGAACTTCAACCTTAACTCCTCCTCCTGGGGAACAGGTACCAGACTGGGGGGACTGGGATTTCCTACACTGGAATCTACATCGCTACTACCACTGGACTCAACCCTCCCTGGGGAGTCCAGAAAATTAAAACTGCGCGCAGGGGATAGTCTACCCTCCAGAGCTACTTTGCCTCTGGTGGAGGCCCTCTCAGCCTCCTCTACCCTCTCCCGCGCCAAGACCCACTCAGTCTCTCGCTGTTGCTTCCTGGCCTCCAGCTGCGCCATAGCCTGAGCATGCTCTAACCTGAGCTTCTCTAACGCCAGCTGGTGCTCCCTTTCTTTCCTCCTATCTTCCCACTCCTCTGGGGACAGGGAAAGGGATGAGGCGCTGCCTCCTACGCTGGACCCAGCAAGGGACGCCCTACCTATGGGGTCCTCACTCTCTACTGGCGTCCAGGTATTGTCATCCTCTACCTCCTCTTCTGAATCTTCAGGGCTCCCCACAGACCCACCACCCTCCAGGTGTGAGGCCTGGGCCCTTTCCGTACTGCGCTCAAGATCCCTTTGCCTCTTAACCCACTGGATCATGTGGCCCCTAAGTTCACACATAGTGTCTGACTCTCTCACCCCTATGCCTCTCTCTCTACAGAACCTTTCCAACTCCTGCATACTGTAATAAATTAGATCACTGAGATCAAAAGCAGGCTCCATTCTGGCAGACGTTCTAGAGAAAAGATCACACAGGGAACCTAGGGGTCTGCGTTTAACACAGGAGCACACAATTCACAAAAAGATTCAGCAAGCTCTCTAACCCAGAGAACTCACACTCACTTGCCTAGTGCCACACACCATTCATCCACACACACAACCCTCCCCTCGGACTGGTAAGGCAGTTTCTACCACCCCTGATTCCTCAACCTGACCACCACGTGACACAGGTACCAACTCTGGGCGCAGGGCGGGGGACAAATGTACAGGACACTATTACGCTGCCACCACTGGATCCCACCCTCTGGTGAATCCAGAAACACAATGCACTAAGGGGGATGATCTACCCTCCCGAGCTAGGGACACCTAACTCACAGTGCACAAGAAACACATTTCCAAAGAAATGACAATTAAAAACAAACTTAGAACAATAATCCCTATACCATGTGATTTATCTAAATGCAGAGTTTTGTAGTGCGGCCAGTTGCCGCTGCGGTACAGCGCAAACGCAAGTCCAAATCCCACCGCTGATCACCAAGGTTAGAAAGGGCGATTTCTGGTTGGCTAGGGCTTGCGCCAAAGCCAGGCAGAAACCACCACTCTAGTCAGGGCAAGGAAGTTACACGCCAAAGATAACCCCTGCTCACCCCCTTGGTAGCTTGGCACGAGCAGTCAGGCTTATCCCTGAGGCGATGTGTAAAGCGTTTGCGCGCGCACCCAGCAACAACACCCAAGGCCCACCACAAAGGAAACTCCACACAAGGTATTATATAAAAATAACCTTTGTATTATACCAAAAACACATTAGATAAGAACACACACTCTACAATGTGCCAACAGGCACGGGCAGAATTTACAAGGGATTATATATACAGGGGACAGGGCCACCTGGACCACTGTCAGGGATTAGCACTTTTTAGAACATAGGAATAATACTGTAGTACAAAATAACATATGTAGCACACAACCAGTAACTACTGGTATCAGGTAAGTACCACTTACGCAACCCTAACCACCTTAGGACAATATTGCGCAGGGAATCAGGACCTCACTGGCACCACCTGTCCTAGGGAGAAACAACCACCTAAGTATCACAATACCTGTAGGGGTAAACGCACATTACACATGATGCATCACATTCAGAGGTGTAGAACAAGGGAAACACATGATGCATAAAATAACACATTCAGAGGTGTAGAGCAAAGCACATTACGCATAAACACATTCAGAGGTGCAGGAAAGGAACAATAGCGCAAGAACTCACATGAGCCACCACCTGTGGCAGTCCCTAGGCCAACTGGCCTTGAAGGGGCAAGGACGCCCTGTGTCCCAACTGTCAGGGCGCGCCTGCGCAGGCTGCGCAAACCAGCGCGCACAAAGCACAACCTACACGTAGCAGCTGCCCACTAAGTGCTGGGCAACTGGAGAGATGTTGGGGCACCACGTGCCTTCCTAAACACATATGGCAGGGGTTGGAGCCTCTCCTGGACTCAAGAGAGCCCCGCTCCGCCCTTCCCCACTTCCGGGTCGCCTTCTCCTTGGTCTCGGATGATGCAGGTCGGCCGAAGCTGGTTGCTAGGGGACGCCTCCTGCGACCGCCAATCACAGCGCGGTGTTTACCTTACGGTGCTTCTACGGCTCCCGGGCCAGTCGGCGGTGATTTCCTTGAGGCGGGGTAGGCTCCCGTCTTCACTTAAAACCAAGTCGATGACGGGGTAGGCTCCCGCTTCCAACACATGAACGCGGGGTGGGCACCCGCTATACGCAAATTACCCCTTAAGGCGGCGATAGTATGCGGGGTGGGCACCCGCAATAGCAATAATAAAATAAGCGGGGTAGGCACCCGCAAGGATCAGGCCACGTAAACCGGCACCATCAGCGGGGTGGGCACCCGCTCGATCTCGGCCAAAACGGGGGAATCCCTACATCGGGGTTCCCCCGTGAACGCTCGTAGCGCCGCTGGGGCCACAACCAAAGCGCTCCTAGCGCTACAAGTCCAGAACAAGCGCTTTCAGGCGCTCAGGGATACAAATAAAGCGCTCCCAGCGCTTAGGAGGATAAAACAAAGTCCAGCAAGGTCCTTCCCTGCATACAGCCAAGCAGGGGTGGGGGGGGGGGCAAGGGCTGGACCCAGAGCCAGCTCACTGGGCCTCCAGGCAGGGAGGTATTCCAAGTGGCGGTCCCCTGGTCCAGCAGCAGCAGCCCCCCTCAGGTGAGATCCTGGCAGAGAACAGTTTCTGTGGGGACACAGCCCCATTCTTATACAGCAAAACCCCTTTGTTCTGGGTTCAGGGTGAGGGGGAAAACCAGTCGCAGCTGGTTGGGGAGCACCCTTGATGTGCTCAGCCCCTCACTCTATTCATTGGCAGGGCTAGGGTCGTCAGTCGCACCGCAGGGGGCGGGCCAGCATTGTGTGTGGAAAACCCTGTCCTATTCAGGACCCAGGTGTACTCCTCCCACCCATCTAGCTGCTGATCTCCCCATTCACCACTGGGTGACTCATCCTGACTCTGGGGAATCCCTAGCCCGTCACATGACATGACCAGCCAATCACGCGACAGACACACTGCACACAGAAGTGCCCACTTCTAGAAGTGGCACTTCCACACTAGGTACATGCACGCCGCACACATCATCGCGCAGCACTCACTCCCACGAGTCCGCACATACCAAACTCGGGCCTGCACACCCCACGCATCAGGAACTACTAGGGACACATACATTCCCCATGCATTCCTATGGGAGGGCAGGCCTATCTCACCACATGCACTCAGAGCACGCACGCACTTTACCCTGGGACACAGGGAAAGTGCGCAGAGACCAAACAATTACCACACCAAGTCATCAGTAAAAAGCAAAAAAGTTCAGGGGTGAACCTGCCAGAAGGGCCAAGTCCAACACTCCCCTTTGCCACCCAAGCAGGATCCTCTGCGTCTTCCACTGGCCAAAAGCCTGACCCTCTGTCCAAACAAGTGAAGAGCTCACTTTAGCACCAAGATGGATTCCTGTATCAAGTCAATCAAGCCGGCACTGGCTCCATACTCACTCTACCACAAAGATACAAAGTGTACCTGCACTCTCCTTCCAAGTCCCACATGGATGGAGCAAAGGGCTTGGTTAAGTGAGACTAGCAGATCTTGTAATATGAAAGAGCAGTATGCATATCTCCCCTGAAGGCAACAGGTAAAAATGCCTGTCCCTTCAACTAGAAATTAACAGTGCCATCACTAACAGTCTTTTTCAGCTCAGTGAGAGGACAGCAGTTACTTTATCTGTAAGGGATGCACCTTTGGTGCACCTCCAAACCTCACAGCCACACTCTGGGTCTCAGTCTATTCAGAGTGAACATGTATGACTGTTGTGTTTACTGAGGCACAAAGCATGCATGGTGTTCCGTCATTTGTTAATTGCCTAACGTAGGGCAAGAGACTAAACTTTCTAGTGTCATAAAGGAGACATTTCTAGCCCAACACAATGCCTCTAAATCTGGCTTTTCTTGAGTGAGTGTGAAGAGAGAGAGATGCTGCTCTGTATTCTTTGTGAATGTCCAGTGTTTTTCCTTTTATATGGTGAGAAAACACTTGATGCAATAAAACAGATGGAATAGTGGGTTTCAATGCACTAAGGAAGGTGATTTATCCCTAAGCAGGAATTCCTTGCAACTTTGGTTAAGTTGATGACATACTCACTGTTGATCTTCACATAACTTTTACTGGGCAATTGGGGTAAGGTGAATTATCCTGATGCAAGATGAATGGTACGAGAGAATCTAGGAGATGAGAGTCACGGAAAAGCTGATTCACTTGTTGAACAATTCTAATGACATCTTTTGCATTGCCTAGTAATGCATATGTCCTGTCCTACACAAATAAGAATGCTGAGATCACCTGAGGATAGATTAACTGCAAAGGTGTAAGATTTCTGGACTCCATGGAACACAGGAGGAAGGTCCCTTTAAGTAAGAGTATATTGTATCAGGTATTCTCGGAAGGTGGATTGTGGTGTTCAGAGTACTGTTAAGGGGTGTGGTTGGAGGGGAAGATTTGTTTTTTACTTCTTTCAATCATCACTTAATCTATTGTTGTTGTCTTGATGTTGCTGGTTCAAAATTGCCACCTTTACCTAAAGAGTGAAATAAAAGTTTCTAAACCTAAAAAATAAAACAAAGATTACATTTTATAAACTTCGATATTTTATGTCGATTTAAAAAATCCTATGGTCTGTTTATCTCAAGTAATGGCATCAAATAATTAGGTAAGCCAATTTGCTTTTGAAAACTAATATTTGGCAGGAGGGTTTGGAGTCGAGATTCGGGTAAGGGTTTTCGATTCCCTGGGGATACTAAATCAGAGGTCTATGCCCCCTCTTCCGATCTACCACTCTAGGGAGGCATAAAAGGTTCATGTTTGGGAGAGAAGTTGTAGGGGTGCAGTCCAAAGCTTTAAGCATCCACTCCGTTTTGTTCCTCAACTGACACCACTGGTGTCCAGTTGGTGTTTCACTCTGCTTTGGGAGGAACATTTGGGAAAAAACACTCCTAATTTTCCATGAACACTTAGTAGTGGTTGAAGGATTTGGTAGAACCAGGTACTGCATGAGTGCGGAGCTCTACCGTAAGCAAAAGCATATGGGGGCCTGTATAGGATAGGTACTACTAAAAAGGGGATTTCTGAATTATATATGTTAGCTTCATTGTGTGCACTCCCTTATTAGAATTGATCACAGTTTTGTTGTTGTGAAAGTAATTCATGTACAGATTTGAATTTTGTGACCAGTACAAACCATAAAGTGGCCAGGTTAAAACCATCCAAGATATTGAAGACTGTCTATGACCAAGACTCCTGTGTTCCCATTTTTACTGATTTTGACACATAAATGCAGATGGAAGACAATGTGTTTTCCTGCCTGTACTTCAGTTGACGTGCCACTTGCTTGTGTTGCCCGTTCCTCTGCTTGTGTTCATCTCTGTAGCAACAAGGACCATTGTAGTGCCCAAAGTGCAGCCATCTATAGTCTTGTGGCATGCATATGAGTTTCTATGATGGAATACATACACGTTGCCAGGATGACATTCCATTGCCACACACCTGTATTTGCCAGAGGAGCTGTCTGACATTGAGTGGGTTGGAACCAAGAATCAGATTTCTTGTTTTCATGAAACATTTTCTTCTTGGCTAAATAATTATCACAGCCTTTAATTTTTCATTTTAATTACCATTTTCTTTACATGCTATCACAGAAAACCACTGAGCTTGAAATTTCCATGCACACCATTTTTCATTCATAAAAATGATTAACCAACAGCACTGAAATATAAAATAAAAGTTATGTATTTACCCATTTCTTGTCTTTTTTCCTCTTTAAGTCTGTCTGCGCGGAAAAAATAGACCACTATTATCATAACACATTTTTAAAAAAAGAACCTTTTTTTCTTTTAACAAATACATACTTTTCTTGAACGAAGACAAGAATTATGCAGTGACCAGCATAATACAATATAGTTGTCTTTACTATGACTATATTTTGAAATAGGAGAGTCAACAGCTGTTGAAAAACATTAGTTTACCCTTACAAAGAAGGAGGTGAGGAGGATACACCGAATTTCATATCAGGGCCCTCAGTAGAGCCAGTCGGATGTAGGGGTGGAGATATAGCACACCTGAAATAAACAAGCCTGGCTGTGGTCTTGTTGAAGATTTTTTAATGTTTATATTTTTGTGCATCATTGGCAACATGCATAATGCAGTTTTCACACGCGGCTACACATGTACACACTGTTATAATGCTGTTGTCTTTAAAACGAGTTTCTTATGGTGTGTTGAAGTGCGTTTTCCTAACCTCGTTAACTAGGCTCAATTTAGGCCTAAAGTCATGTTTTTCAAAATGGTTGTCACCCTTGTCTCCCCCTTGCACATTTCACTGTTCATTATTTCTGCAGCACAGAGTCAAGCAGAATAATACTTATGTATTTCAATTGTCATTGTTCATGCTGTTCCCTGAGTCTCTCCCACTCATTCACAAACTGCAGCTATTATTTATTTGTTCTTTTATTAGAGGAACATCACAATATACACATTCATAGCAAGAAGCGATAACACTCACAGAATTACAATAATATAATATTAAAGATAATAAGAAAGTGCAATATGCATCATAATGAGCATATAAGTTTCAAACAAGAGAAGGATCTAAGTAATACAATCCATTGTAATAATGGTTTGTGGCCAGATAAGACCTCTGACATCTAAACTCTAATCGGGTCCCAGATGCGCATCAATCTGGATATGCCGGCTGTCTCTTTTGAGGCTGTAAAGTTCTAAGGAGCAGGCGTTTACAAATTCATTCCACCATACCTGTGGATGTGGTGCCTCACTTAACAACCAATATTGTGCCAAGACTGATCTAGTCAGTGAAGCAGTAAAGAAATTAATCCCAGCTACACCTGCTGGGATAAAAAGGTGAATATCCAAGTATGAACATTTTGTGATCTCAGACAACATCAGTATGCAAAATCCCATTCAATTTCTGGAAGATATAGTCCCTGTCCCCATGTATCCTTATACAGACGGCAAAGATATGTACCCTTCGACCCCATTATCTCTGCACCGAAAGCATTTCCCATCTTGTCTAAGCCTCAATTTACAACAGCAATATGGTGTATAGTAAAAGTCATACAAGATCCTGAAAGTTGCACATAGGTTTCTTGTAGTTCCATATAAACTTCTGCCAGCTAACTTCAATTCCTTTTTTTTTCTAAAGCAGCTTTTGGAAGATAAAAAGGTAAATACTGAAATAAAGACAGATAACGTAGAAGGATAACTGTCCTTATAATATTACATCTTACAATCAGGCCAGGCCCAAATGCAACCTGTTTCATTTTTTAAACAATTTCTATAGAATGTTCATATACTTTAGCATAGTTTAAATCAATGATCTCCTCTGTAATCTGATCCAGCGCAAACAACAACTCGGTGGGAAAATGAGAACACAACTGTCCTCCCTGCGTCGCAGACCTGCTGTCACACTAATTCATTCACACATGCATTCATTGGTGGGGCCCATAACACCAACACTCGCACGTTTTTCTCTCTCACTGGTCTGCACACAGGAGGGGGACGATGCGCTGGACATGTAGATGGGAGTACCTTATAACCTATAGGAAAGAAAAGTTATCTTACATTATATACATTAACATTCGCCATCTATAGATTCATAATCCTAAACATCAAGGCACTCCACCCACTTGGTCGATTGGACCAAATAGTTGGATTGGTTGATGGTGATTTAGAACCAGCTAAAACACATTAAGACACAGAATTTTCTATTCCTTTTATCAAAGAACCATAAACTCATAATTTCTGTTAATCAATATTTGTTTATCTAAAATTTCATTAAATTAGCATTTGTTTCTTCAAATTTAGAATTTCTAGGTCAATTAATCAAATCGTAGAACACCATATTTACCTGTTCTGGCTATCTGTGTTTTCTCTATTTCATTGGCTTCCGCCTAACCGAAATTTGTTGTTAAATTGTCCAAAGAACAGGCCAGATCTCAAAGTCCAAAGTCCTTTGCTCAGCACGTTATATTCCCAAGGATCATCAATGGACAAAAAGTTGTGCCAGCATCCGTCATCTGGAAAGAATAGTGGTAACTCCTCCCTATTCTACTACTCTTTTGATATTAAATTTCGGGATAACATGAAACATTTTTGGGCGGAGAAAGGAGGTGATTGGTCAGGAGAAATCGTCCGATTCTGTATAGTCCGGGTTCACAAGGATTTTGCTGATGAGTTCTCCGGCTATGACCAAATTCCGAATGTTGCAATGTTTCTAAAACATTCATTGTTCATTTATAACAGTTCTGGTCTTCTGGGGTCTTTGGCAGGTCACCAATAACCTATCCTTGACAGGAACGGCGTGTAGAGAGGTAGTTAGGGAATTCACGTTACCATCCGATTCTGCGCACTAGGCTTCGCGCATCACAAGATGGAGGCCACTTCTGAATCCGTACTCTGCTGCCATCTTTTGTTAGGCCAAGATGTCAACTTAAGCGAAACAAACACAAAAGAATAATTAATACCAAGAAATGATGCTACTAATGTTATACCCTCACTAATCTCTTTACGTATTAGTATTTTGCTAGCATATAGCGACATTTAAAGCAGTATATTCACCTTTACGGTCCTCCAGGAAGGTGCAAACATCACAATGCAACATAAAGCATGCGATATCTAACTATCATATGTACTACTGTTAATATGCATATGTATTTTAATTATTTGAGTTATTTTGCCATGCAATAGCAAGTTCCCACGTATAATTCGTGTATGCAGGTTGGGTATTTTATATATGTCACAGTACACAATTAGTATTATAATAAGTAGATTATTCAGTTAATACTTTCATGCAAAATAGAGGAGGTATACAACATTTTGCACTACCTGCTCCAACAAAATAAATAAATACTAAATAAATACAGATAATGTAGAAGGATAACTGTCCTTATAATATTACATCTTACAATCAGGCCCAAATGCAACCTGTTCCATTTTTTAAACAATTTCTATAGAATGTTCATATACTTTAGCATAGTTTAAATCAATGATCTCCTCTATAATCAGTCCCTTCTACCCCCACAATATGTTGCAGATCACACCTTAGCTATTATTTCAAGGCCTTTATGCTAACTCACTGTACCCATTCATTCACAATAGGTTGTTGTTGTTCATTTATCTAGTTTTCCCCACCATCGCTGGATGGCATTAGCATGAAGTGGACAAAATGATCATTCATGTAGTGGGATATTGCTGAGGTGTTAAGGCAATATGACGTTTAATGAGACTGTGCCCCGATTTCCTCTGAAAGTAGCATATTTGATTAAACCTCGATGAGTTGCGGTTTTGCTAATTTCATATACGAAAATAATGTACTACAACCTTTTGATTTTGGGGGTGAGCCAGAGAGTGTTCCTGAAGACTTAGATGCTGCTAGAAATGATGTCCGTTCTCTTCTGATTTTGCTGCTCACTTTGGCCTTAAAATATTTTCGATTTTGTACTTCATTGTAATTCACTATTGCTGGGAACATTCATGGCATTGACCACATTTTTTTATGAAGTATTGTAATAACTCCTTAAAATCATTCAACGTATCTTACTGGGTGGGCCTTTTTAATTAATTGATTGTTTTCTGATATTTTAATGTGCCGGGAGGTGCCTTACATTGGGGATACGAAACTGAGGTTCAACACTGTATCCGATTCATCAGATTGAGGGCGTTTTGTTGAGGTAACGTTTCGGAGTGTAAAAATTGCAGGGTCCCTCATGCCCAAAAATCTGTGGTAGCAGAGGAGGGTTGTGAGTTAAAAGCACCTCTTTTCTGCTCTTTTTTACAAGTCTCCATGTCCCTAGTTTAGTGAATTTCCCGATGTGGATCTTCGTGGAGGATTTTGCTTTTATTAAAATGTTGAGTTGTGGTGTTGCTTGATAGACTGTTATACTGTATGTGAGGTGTTTTAGCTATACCAAGTTGATTATGGGATCAAATCATATTTGATCACTGTGATTTTGCTGTATTATTCTTATTTGTGATTTGCATCTAAGATTTTGATTTTATTGTTAGTTTTGATTATGGGATTCATTAAAATTCAACATCTTGAGATATTATTGCTGTTGAACTTGTCTGCATAAAGACAGAGTGTTTTGCTAGGCACCACATACACAAAGATAAGGTCTGTTTTCTGAATTAACATGTTTTATTTCTAGGAGTTTGTTTGCAAAATCTAGTTTGGTGTCTTTTGCTCCTCAGTGCACAGGAGTGATTACACTGGGCAGGGGTGGATTCTGCATTGGTGTGAATTGAGGCTGATAAGTGCTATGAAGGTGCTAGTCTTCTATCTGTTGTTTGTAAGATTTGTTTTAGTCTAACCTGCTGATTGTCTCCTATTTAAGTTGAGCAGGCAAGAGTTTGGTTTATTTAGTCTATGTTCATTGAGAAAGGTTGTGTAATTGTTTTCTCATTTACTGAAAAGTTGGGCTGCGATTTGTTGATCAGCCGAATAGTTGCAGTAGTATTGGCAGGACGTCACTACAGAGCTGCACCACCATTGATTGGCGGCTGTTAAAGCCCCACTGTCATTGGTTGACCTTTGGTTTAGATGAGCTGGGATTGGTTGTTGTTCGTCAGTTTGTTTTGTGTGGGTTTTGCATTATTTTGAGTGAGAATAATGGGTGCTGTGTTCAATAACCCAAAAGGTCTTAGCATACCTGCATTTGATTGTTTTCTATCAGTGTACTTGGATGTGCGACTGGCATGATTACACTTCTTGTGACAAAGACTTGCAGTTTGGTTTAGGTGGGACTTTTAATATTAGAAAGTTAAATTTCTTTAGACAGAATATGAATGAGATGAAGTTGTTACCTAGATATACACAGTTTGAGACATTGAACAAATGGGATCAGATGGCTACAGAGAAGAAAGGAAAGAAAATGAAGAAGCAGGTGAAGGGTTTGTTTAGGCAATGGCTGGAAGGCAAGTGGGATCATCAGAAGAAATACTGGCAGGAAGTTATGATAGAGGAAGTCAGAGCATCGCCTGTAATAGAGACAACAGACAAAAAAAATCTGATGAGGGAAGAACAGAGAAACAAAGCCAAGAACAAGATTTAGATGAGTAGAAATATTTTTTATGATCTTTTGAATTCAAGACCTCCTCCATACACTGATAGAGTCCAGAGACGGGGGCAAGGTTACGTAGTACCTGATATGGGTGCAGCAGGAGATGGTACGAGTGTACAAACACATGGATTGACTAACAGAGACACTACTGTTGTTTATCCACTTCCAATCGGCTCAGGTACTTCCCATCCTGAAAAACCTGATGCCGATCAAGCTGAACTCAAGAATTTTCAGTCGATCTCCCTACTATCTGCCCCAGCCAAAATTCTGGAGAAAGAGGACCAGAAGCAACTCTCCAACTTTTTGGAATCCAACAACTGCCTGCATGACTCCCAATCTGGCTTTAGATCCAGATACAGCATGGAAACAGCACTATTGGAAGTGGCGGACACAGTATGGATTGCATTAGACCAGGGAAACTCTGCAATGCTCGTGCTGTTAGATTTATCCACAGCTTTCGACACGGTGTCCCATCGGATTCTGCTGGAGAGACTTATGCAATTGGGAGTTAGGGGCATCACACAGGCCTGGTTCCAGTCATTTTTGTTGGGCAGATCCCAGCAGGTCCTTCTTCAACCCTACGTCTCCTCAGCTAAACACCTCGCATGTGGGGTTCCCCAAGGGTCTGCTCTGAGCCCAACGTTATTTAATGTCTATCGGGCCCCCCTCACGAAGGTAGTTGAGCAATGGGGTGTTAAAGTGGTATCTTATGCTGACGATACCCAACTGGTGTTCTACTACAGAGAACAGTCGGAGGCAGCCTTTGTCAAGTTTAAGCTCTGCCTGACTAACATCGCAGCTTGGATGACAATGAGCTGCTTGAAATTAAATGCCGACAAAACCGAGGTACTATTTTTCAACCAATCTGCTCCCCTATCTTCTGAGATTTGGTGGCTGCCAGAGCTAAACCCTCCGCCAATTCCTGTAGAGTCTGTCAGGAACTTGGGTGTCAAATTTGATACGACCTTGTCATTTAAAGCCCAGATCGGTCAAGTCTCCTCAGCCTGCTTTTGGAAGCCTAGAGCCTTGCGGAGATTTCTTCATCTCCACCCATGAAGTGTCGTAAGATGGTGGTCCATGTGCTGATTACGTCTCAACTGGACTACTCTAACAGTCTTTATATTGGTCTGCCGGCTTATTTGATCCATAGATTGCAGATCATTCCGAATGCAGCTGCAAGACTTATTAGGAATGTTCCCTTCTGGCATCACATCTCTCCTCACCTGCGGAGCCTTCACTGGCTACCTGTTAGAAGGAGAATTGAGTTTAAGATTCTGTCTATTACCTTTAGAGCCATTAGAAATCGAGGAACTGGCTACTTGAAACAGAGACTGCAGCACTATCACATTGTCAGGGCGCTTAGATCCAACTATCAGAATCTACTTAAGATTCCCCGGTTCTCTAGGGCTAGGCTGGGTGGATGTGCTTTTTCAGTGCGAACCGCCGCTCTCTGGAACTCCATACCTCTCCATCTTCGCATGCTGGAGACAGAGTATACCTTCAGGAAGGCGTTGAAACGTGGCTGTTTAGCCTCCCTTAGTCCTTCCCCTTCTCCCCATCTGTCAGTCTGCCTAGCGCCGGGACACCTCCGTCAGAGGTACCTGTCGCTCTACAAATTCCCTATTAATTATTAATTAATTAACAAATGACATAGCTGTTACTATTATTCCTGTTGAATTTCCCAAAAAGAGAGATATTAATGTTGGGCTTTTGAAGAGTGGATTTGGGGAAATTTTACGGGGAACAATCGACATAAACAAATTGATATCATACAATGTGGATGAAATGAGGAACTTATTCGGACAATGAGCTAGGTGTGCAAACCAAGCATATGATAGGCTTGAGGGGTTGGCTGATGAATTCGAGGTTGATATCAGTAGATGAGAAATTTGAAGCAAAATTACCAAATTTGACAAATGTCGAAATAAAAGAGCTGGGTTTAGTAACCGTATGAACCAACATTAAAGATCTAGTTAAGAAGATAAAGGATTGAAAGGATTTAAAAAATACAGTAAAAGGTGGAAGAAGAAGGTTACTTCTAAAAGGAGTCTGCTAGTTATAGTTGGAGGCAGTTTCTGAATTTCCCCTGAGAGAAGTACATGGAGGGAATTATGTGCATGTGCATTGGACAAGTGGTTATTTTTTTGCTTTTACAGAGTTATCAAAATTGCAAGAAGAACCTCAAAAGCTGAGCAGGAGGTTCCTTGATTGATGATTTCAATAATGGTTTGGACTGATTTGGATGTGTCGTTTGAGAGTGTTGTCCCTAGCGATTTATGGTCTGAGTATAAGGTTACTTTTGTTTGGTTGACCTAGGGACCAACCAGGGCTGCGCCTAATAATGCTCCATCTGGGGCAGTTGCTGACAAGAACAGAGCAGTAATAGGATACTTGAAAAAGAAGATGCAAAGAGAAGGAAATCAACCGGTCAAAGATTTTGAGATCTACACAAGAGCAGAAGGAGTCAGTGCATGCCTATTATGAGAGGCTCATTCAGATTTGTAACAAGTACAGTGGAGCTGAAGATCCTGAGAAAGATGATGCCAGTGTTTCTTTTTCTGCTTTTGTTATTTGTTTGTGTCTTGAGCTTAGTTCTCATATACAATCGTGTGTGAGTTGTTAGCAGACTAAGGGTATTGATGAGATTTTGAAGTATGCCAAATGATTGGTTTTGACGCAAAGAAGAAAAAGATAAAGGAGAAGTTTATGGTTGCCCAGATGCAGCAACTTCAGTGAAATGGCAAGAACCAGATGATGGTTTCTAATGGGGGTTTTATGTCTCCTGACAAATCTGGAATGAATGGGATGCAAGGTTTGGGAACGGGAAATGAGATGGTGCAGATGCAAGATCAGGAGTTGTGAATAATTCTGTAAAGAATGAAAATATTGATTTGCTAAAGAGGAGCACTGCTTGTCACTTTGCAGTATAATCGGCCATTGGAAGAGGGAGAGTTGACAGGATCCAGAATGATTTTATTCTCCAAATACGTAAATCATGTGCAGACAGTGTCAGTGGCCCCAGCCCAACCACCTTCTGTGCAGAATATAGAAAATCAAGGGCAGTTTTGTATGAATAGACCTACCGCCCTAGTGCTGCAGCAAAATATGGGAAACAAAATGCCACTCAGTCCACTGTCCCAGCAGAATCCATTGCTTATGAATAATGATATCCTTCAGTTTTCTTCAGTGACTAATTCCCAGTGAGGGGGAATTTCTTGTTTGAAGCAGTCCTGGAGGTAGATCAAAGTGGCCCGTACATTGATGGTGAAGTCAATGGCCACCCATGCCTTTCTTGATAAATACGAGGACCTACCCATTCTTCAGTTGGTTCTTTGGAGATTTCAAACCTACAGCTCTCGGGAAGAGAAGTTCATGTTGTTGCCATTAGAAATGAACAGGTTGTTAACCTAGCCAACAAATGTCCCAGTTAAAATAAGATCAATGGAAAATAATCACCAGTTCAAATTGTATGATTTGAGGCCTGTCACCTTGTTGGGCAGAGACTTGACTTGCAAAATGAACTGCGTGATTTATTGCACACCGGATAATGTCGCAATTGTGGCTCAAGATGAAGATATAGTGTTTCAAATTAAATCACATGATTCAAGAGTTTAGTTTTCCCAGTCTGTATTAAAGATGATCTACCTCTGGATTTAAAACATTCTGTCAAAGAAGAGGAATGTGATGTCAATGAAAAAGAGACAGGACTGACAACAAGTGCAAAGCCTTTCAAGATAAACATGCAATCAAAGGCAGTTTTCTTTAGAATTGAACAGTACAAACTTTCAAAAGAGAAAGAAGAATGAATGAAGCCTGTCACTGGGAAAATAATTATTTCTGCAGGCAATGCTAGGTAGTCCTTGAAATTCTCCCATGTTGGACTATAAAATAAGCAAGTAGTAATTGGAGAATCACGTAAGACCTTAAAAAAGTAAATAAAATAGTGATTCCATTTCCTGCAAATCATGCAGTACTTTTGTTCTAGATTCCAACAGATGCAGAATGGTATACAGTCATTGACCAATGCCAAATGTTGTTCTCCATTCCTCTGTACGAGGACAGAATAGAATTATTTATTGTATGATTACCTAAAATCATTTACAAATACAGTACATATTACTTTCATAATTACAGAAAAAAAATATTTGATTGGTTAAAAAATCTAAAAGGATTATAAGAACAGTTGATGGCTTTTGCTTCGTAAATCAGTGCAATGTTAAGTAAGACATAATGCAGAGTAATTAATGGGCGAGCTATACAGTGATGATAGTAGAGTTATAGTGTACAACGGAAGGCTTCATAAATCAGTGCACTGTTATTGGTACATCTAAAAGGTAAGACTTAATGCAGAGTGATTAATGGGCGAGCTATATGGTAATGATAGTAGAGTTGTAGTGCACACTGGCAGGAAGTATGTGGTTAGTGTATTATTTTGTAGTTCTGTTCTGTTCTTGCGTTTGGCATAGAGTCTTTCCAGCTACCACAGAGATCTTCCCAATTCCTGCGAGCTCCATCGGCACTGTGGTGGTATAGATAAACATTAGAGCCTCCTTGCATTACTCGTCGTATGCCCTCCATTGAGTGGCTTACAAGCTTCTGGTGTAATCTGCATAGGGCGTGTGTGACCTTGGCCGCTTTTGCCACCAATGTTTTGGCCTGTAGTGTTGTTCTACCGATATCTGAGAATTGAACTCCCAGGTAGGTATACTTGTTTGCAGTGGCAATTCTTAATTCTTAATGGGCTGAGATACCAGCCCAATAATGATTTTTGGGTTTGTGGCCAAAGACCAGTACCGCAAACCCAAAAAATAATTATTGGGCTGGTATCTCAGCCCATTAAGAATTGCCACGTTGGCTTGGAGTTTGTTTTCCATATTATAGAGGTGTAGTGTTTCCAATGCCATTTTCATGCCTATTCTGGTTTGGTCCAATAGGACAAGGACATCTGCGTATTGCATGGTTGGTAGTCTAAGATGGCCCAATTAGAGTGGGAAGATGTTGGTTTTTAAAAGTGCATCTCCCAGGTATATAAGTTGAACAATGTCGGTGCAATCACACAGCCTTGTTTTAGCCCTTTGTTCGTGTAGATCTTGGCTGTTGCAAATGTCTGTGTGAGCTTAGTGCGGACCCAAGTGCCGGTGTGGAGAGACATGATGGCCACCAGGAGTTTCCTCGGTATGCCCCACTTTGCAAGTTTTGCCCACAGTATGTTGCGGTCGATACCATCGAAAGTGGCGCTGTAGTCGACAAAGCATGCATATAGGGGAGTGGTGGCGCCCTCTGTGGCCTTAGTTGCCAGATATGATAGTGCAATGGCATTATCCATTTTCAATGAGTTCGGCCGAAGTCCTGCCTGGTATTGTGGTATGATTTGGTTATCTGTTATCCATGCCTCTAGCTCTTTCAAGAGCACTTTTGCGTATGCCTTTCAGTCAACGTCTAGTAATGCGATTAGTCTATAGTTCACCGGCTGTGAAGCATCTCCTTTCTTGTAGATTGGTTGCAGGATAGAGCCTTTCCATGAGTCTGGTACTCCTGAGGTGTTGTGGCAGTGATTAAATAGGCAATGCATGTGGGGAGTCCAGAAGTCTCGATCTTCATTGGAGACACTTCCTGGAAGCCCATTAGGCCCTGGAGTGCCGTCCTTCCTGATTCCCTTCAATATGATCAAAATTAACTTTTCTGTGGGGACGAGATCCTCGATCTCATAATCATCGGGGTGATAGCCTTCAGCCTCCATAGTTTTTGTCCTGGATTTGTCCTGATCGACATATATCCTTGTTGCATGGGCTGCCCATTCGTTGGCAGGTACGGCATTGTGTATGTAACTTCCACCATTGAGTCCATTGACATGACTCCAAAATTCCCTGCTCTTAATGGGAGCAAGCAATGCATAAATGCATTTCCATTTATCATCTGTGATGGTTTGTTTCAACTGCCAGACAGTTGTTTTGTGCAGTCTTCTGGCTGTTTTCAAAAGTGATTCTGTCCGTGATCATTTTTCTCTCCTATGCTGTTGCTCTGCCACACAACACCACTTTTTGCTCTCTTTAAATTCTTTGAAGTCAGAGAGGTTGGCTGGCCTGTTTCTGCTGCGTTTTCCTTTATGTGTGGATTGCCTTCCTGTGATCAGTGCATTAGATAACGAGGAAATGATTTCCGACCAACTTTTCTGAGGGCTGGTTATGCATATGGCCTGTTTCTAAGTGTTGTATCTCGCTTGACTTATTGGTAACCATTTAATGCGTTTTATCAGTGCTGTATCAGTGTATAAATGAAGCTTTTTACCCCCAGTTAAGTGTTTAACATGCATCATGGTGCTTATATTGATAAGGATGGATATTGGATGGTGGTTGCTCGCGGTAATGTGTGACACCTTGTATTCTTCACACCTCCTCACTAAGATCTGGCTCACAAAGATGTAGTCAAGCGAGGAGATATTTTTGAATGTGGGTTGTTGTTTTGTATTTGGCTGCCCCACTTGGTTCACGGACTCCAAGTTAAATTTGTTAATGCAGTCTTCCAACATGATCCGACCTTTATCTACTTGACGTTGTTCCGGATGGCACAGGTCTCTCATGTTAAAGTCCCTGGTGATGATGCATTTGTGGCCAGGGTTCTCATAAAGATATTCTCTGATTTGACCAGTGATCATCCTTGTGTTTGCTATTTTTACCTTATTGTTTGGATTGCTATAGAAGTTGATTACTGCAATTGTGGTTGGAGTGCCCTCTAATATTATTCCTTTATAGTGGCGATCAGGACGTCGGGGGAATTCGTAGGCCATTCCTCAATTGTACTTGCAGGTTTAATTTTACAAAGATTCATACCCCACCGATCAGTCTTCCAAATATGTTTTTCTCATCGGCCAAAGTATGTATTGCCTGGAAGCCTTTGAAGGGGTTTGGTGTTACCGTCCATGTTTCCTGTAGGCATAGGATATCTCCAGTTTTGAGCAGATTCGTGGCTTCCTTATTCGCTAAGGATGATTTGAGCCCTGCCACGTTCCCGCTTATTAATCTGAGGTTGGTTCTTGTTCTTACGTACGAGAACAGGCAACATCCTTTTGTATTCCAGTTTAAAAATATAGTACCAAAAGTCCTTCAATTTTTATTTAGATCTTAAAGAAAGATTTGGAAAGTTTGCAGATGCCTTGTAATTCAGACCTGGTACAGTATATATGACCTATTGGTGGCACGTAAGACAAAAGAAGATTGACACATTTGAACTGTTGAATCATTATGCTGACAATGGTCATAAGGTTTCCCCAACAAAGATGCAGTACTGTAAAAAACGAAGTGATTTATTTTGGTCATCACATTGAAAAAAGAAGCATGGAAAGCCTGAAAAGAACACATTTCAGTAATTCTGAAGATGAATCCTCCTACAACCTACAGGGAAGTGAGGATGTCTCCAGGAATTGTTGGTTACTGTTGTCTCTAAACTTTTCCTTGATTGCAAAGCCTTTAGTAAGGGTAACCCACAGTGATATCAGAGATCCGGTATCACCTTATGAGGAATGTTTAGAAGCCTTCCGAGTATTGGGGGGGAAAATTGTATAATGCACCCGTCCTCGGAATGCCTAATTACAATATGGATTTATTCCTCTACTGCAATGAGAGAGTCTATGTGCTCTTTCGGTTCTCACTCAGAAACAAGGTGGAGTCATGAAGCCAGTGGCCTATCTATCCACTGTGTTCGATCCAGTAGCTGTAAGACTTCCTGGTTGTCTGAAAGCAGTTGCAGCAGTTTGCTTTGTAATTGAGAAAAATTAAGGTATGGTAATGGGAAATACCTTGATTGAGTTTGTTCCACATTCTGTTGAGATTTTGCTGACCCATGATTGAGCATATGACAAAACAGTAGTTTGACCTAGTATGAACAAGTCATACTGGCAGCTGAGAATATCGCATTCAAAAGGTGTCATTTTCTAGATTCTGCAATGCTGCCTCCTGTTCATACAATAATGCAGCCAGAGATAGGAGAGGTGATGATGATGATGATGAACGAAAGCATGGTTGCATAAGTGTCACAGAGTTATGTACCAAGCCAGAACCAGATATTAAAGAAATTCAACATGAAATGGCTGATTTGATTTTTTTTATAGTTGTTTCTTGCTTAAGAGACTATTATAGAAAACAGAGTTGCCTATACAGCATGCTCTATTTCTGACATGATTAAAGCATCATACCTGTCAAATGTATCTTGCATCAAAAGAACAAATTCAAATCCAAGAGACAGAACAAACTGAAGCAAGTGAGAGTTCTGTTGAAAATGCAGAATATGTAAATTGTTTCTTATAAAGCCCAATTTGGACTTCCTTGTGAATTGAAAGAACTCCAGCAGTGTCATCTTAAGGATGTTGGGGTATGTCTGCAGGACAAGTTTTGGGACCTAGGTGTGGTAAACATGTGAACTTTTTTACACTTTCCATGAATACTTAAGCCCGTATGATGCCAAACAATTATACGTACCATGTTAATCTTTAACAAGGTCATAGATAAACAGTTGAAATCTGTCTTATCTGGAACCCTAAATAACCTTAAAATGACACTTGGCAGAGAAAAGTGGTCAGAAGAAGAGGTAAGGGGAGAGGTTTACATAGAAGAAAAGAATAGAATGGGATAAAATGGAGACAATGTTCATTTCCAAGGGGGTAATTGTTCTGGAGATGTCATGGCATGTGAGGGTATAAGAAAAACTATTATCAAGGATAATGGTGTTCAGTTTGTATGAAATTAAATAAAATGTACAAATGAAAGGGGGCTGAGCTTACACCACTACTGGGCTGCCAGTGTGCTGATGTTGCCTGCTACTGCATCTGTTCTTGTTTTTTTCACAGACCCAGCTACACCTGTATGTCGCACATCCCCCGTACCTTCGGAGGCTGCCTTAACATCTTAGCATCTTATATGCCAGACAAGCTTCTTTTCTACATTTTCCTGTTGGGTCTTCACTTTGTTGTTCCCCCATTGAGGCTTGTGCAAAAGGTAACCTGAACGCTTGAGCCGTTTGGTTATATCGCAAGGAGAGCCTGGGTCTGATGTGACCTTTAGCCTGTTCAAACCTACTAGGTTCAACCACTCCAGTGACAAAAAGGTGCTTCACAACAGCAGTTAACTGGTCCTTTTAGGACAATTAGCGGCAAGCTGGTGAAGTAGCTACTTTTACATCTCCATTGCGGGCTACAATGCACGCTCTTCTGTTGCTGGGTCACTGTTTGTGGGGATTCAAGGTACAAGATGCCTGTGCCTGTGCTGCCATAGAGGAGGGAAAAGGACTCCCTGGCTTCATTCGCATAGTGCTTCAAAGAGCTGCCTTCTGACCCCTGGGACGCTTATCTATTGTTGAACAATTGTACGTGGGAACTCCAAGTCCCAGATTTTGAATAAGTACCCTTTTTCACACACTGACCTTTCTGCATGTGGAACTTTATCGGCCAACCCCACCATCTCCACTCTCCGTACCACCAGGTCTTTTGATCTCAAAGTTCCCTTAGACCTGGTAACTGTATGCACTTAGTCGGGTTGGAATTAATTGAATCTCCCAAGAGGTGGCCTGGTACCCTAGGCGCTGTCAGTCAAGACTACAGGGAATTATGACATTTTAACCTCTAACCCATTGCTGCAAGTATTACTAGACTCCCTTTCATTAATTTGCGTTACCGTACTGTTTTATTCTCTTGTGGGAAAAGTCATTGTTTCAGTCTCTTGCATAGGTAGACTGTTTCCTCCCATCTGAAGAGTATGCATTTTTCCCCGGGGATGTTGTGAATGATGAGAGTTAGGTGGAGGGGACAAAGAAGCTAAAGTAGCACTGGTGTACTCAGTAGGAGGGGATCTCACTTATAGCTGGTGTGTTACGTGGGGTGTGGGCTTCAACTGGAGACAGGAGAGACCTGCAGGGAGGGTGGATGGTTCGATTACTTTCCTAACCGGTACAACTATCTTCCAATTTGCATTTGGGACCCTGTGTTATTGTCTCCAATAAAATGGGCAAAAGGAAAGCCATGGAAAGACCCCACCATTGTCATGCCTCCACCAAAGAACACCTCTATAGATAGGATACTTTGCAGGGCCGTGAGGGTTATCAGCACGGGGACTGAATTCACTGAACAGTGATTGTCCTTAAAATCTGGGGCATCTCCAGGCCTGGACCCAGTAGTAGCCACATCACCCACAAACTCATCAGAGTGCATGACAATACAGCAAAGTCTCAAACCAAGCAAATCGGCTACTGATTGTGTACTTGCTTGCAGGTCTGTTATTAATGGAGCCAACAAACTCTGAGGGAGAGCTAAGGGGAAAAGACAGGCTGCTGGACACTCAAGCAAGGTTACTAGGTCTATCTCTTATAGTCCCACGCAGCATGGTAAGGATACATCTAGCGTACCACCAAAGGATTCTTTAGAGGGTGTTCTTTTGTCCACACCAGTATGAATCAAGCAAGTTATTGAGGACTGCATGCGTAAAGTTAGTGAGCTCCTTCGAGGTTAAGTTCACTCCCTTTGTGTTCGGTTGGAAGCCATGGAGAACAAGCTGACATTCATTTAGACAGGCACAGGTCCATACTACACTAGCAAATCTCACATATCCTAGGAACTCTTGGGTCATCTAGGTGGGGAAAATTGAGGAGAGACCCTCTATTAGAAGTCAAGGACTTCCCACAAGCACATTGCCCCCAGAGAAAAGATAAGTACCAGATTCTCAGACTCACGGACGGTCTGGTACAGAGCAACCATTACCATTTCCATCTTTGCATTTGAGAAAACCACTATGCAATAAGCACAGAAACACTCCCAGGGGGTTATCCCCGGTTGCCAATCCCGGCAACAGTGGACCATTGGAAAGTCCAAAGAAACTTAGAGTGAATCGTCCACAGGTATCTTGCCCATATGTAGTAGTTATAACTAAATGCCTGCAGCTTCGTGAATGACAGAGCGAGCTATATGAAGTTATTTAACAAAAACTTGAGCTTGCTTGCGCGCCACTGAGGCCTCCCTATATCCGAGCCTAGCAATATACTATTCATCAGAAGGGTAGCCTTAATTGGGCCAGTAGGGTGGACCAAGGCAAAGACTGAATTATAATATCATAACCTTTAGATTTTCTTTGCTGGTCCAAAAGGTGTTATTAGGATGTGCAGATAAATACCCACCAGTTAGGAGCTCCATTGAGCCGTTGTCATTAGGCTATTTTTTATAGGCCACCCGTTCACCAATGCTCCCTCTATCATCAACAGCTTCAGAGGCTAGATGCATTTCCAGCCTTTGCTCTCCCAATGCAAATGGGTTCTGGTGATATCCGCTCAAGTCCAATCTACAACCGCTATGATATTCTAGCAGATGTAGACTGACTCGCTAACTGCACATGGCAGCCAGGGAACAATATTAACACAGTAGGGAGTGTCAACCTTGGCAGTGTTTCATGCAGTCCAGAGAAGGGCAATGTCCTGCATAACTCGGTGACGACCCAACTGAAGCAAAGTTCTCATGTCAAAGAAATACTGTCACCTCAACTACCCAAAGTTGTTGGGTCCCACTGCCATGTTTTGTTTACCAAGTTCAAAGGAGAGGAAAGTTGGACCAATCAAGTTGAAGCCCACAAAATGCTTGCTTATCAAATACAGATCGGCCACGAAACATGCTATGGAACTGGCAGAAACGATCCTGGCCCATGACATTGACATTGCGTTCATCACTGAAACATGGATGAACGAAAGCTCCCTCCCAGTCATGGACATGCTGACACCTCCGGGCTTCCAAATTATCAACAAGGACAGGAAAAACCAACAAGGAGGGGGCTTCGCAATCATCCATAAAAGCAACATCTCAGTATCAGAAACTGACGCCCTCAATTACAACTCATTTGAATCTCTAACTGCCTCGACGTGCGGCAGCAAATCACTACTATGCCATCTCCTCTATCATCCCCCTGGGAAAGTCACCACTTTCGGAGAACACCTCTCTGATCTGATAGCACACTGTGCACTTCAAGACTCTACCAATATGATTCTAGGTGACCTCAACTTACACTGGAACGAGGATAATAACCCAATGATACAAACCTTGAACGATCTTCTACATAACAATAATCTAATCCAACACTGCACAGAAAAAAACCAACAACAGAGGAAAAATACTTGATGCCATTATTGCCCAAGCACACACAATTTCGATCGACCACATCCTCCCTGTAGACTGGTCCAACCACCACATCATCCTATTCCACACAAACCCAACGACTCAGTGCCCGCCCCGCACACAGGAACACACCCACTGGATGAGAAATCTAAACCAAATCCCCCTTATTGACCTGGAGATAAGGGTAAGCATGCTCCTCCCCATCTCCACTGACAAACTCTCCACAACTGAACTCACCTCCCATTACAACACTACTATGACCACCATCTTAGACCAACTAGTCCACTGCAAACAAAAAAGGGTCAGGAACACCCCATCCAGATCATGGTTCAACATAGGCATAAACTCCGAAAGAAGAGAACTAAGAGCTGCTGAAAGACTCTGGCGGAAAAACCCGTCCACAATCAATCTCAATCGACTCAAATCAGTACGCAGGAAGTACAACAAACACATCAAGGATGAAATCACTAAGATTGAACTCTCTCTGGGCGACATCCCCCCCTGCAGCAGCCCAATCGCAGGGACAGAAGTCACTACACACAAGCTCCACCCAAACAACTGGAAATCCTTCAACACCATCACTGCAGTTGAGATCGAAAAAAATGATTTCTTGCTCCACTCCCTCATCTCATATCTCGGACCCCATTCCTGCCAAACTAGTCAAAAAGCTGAATGCCACTCTAGCCCCGATCTGGACCACGATTATAAATAGCTCCCTGAGAACCGCAGTCATGCCGGACTGACTCAAAATCGGCCAAGTCACACCACTCTTACAAAAAACAGGGATCGGACACCAATGATCTGAACAACTTCAGACCCGTCTCCAACCTCCCCCTACTAGCAAAAACCCTGGAAAGATGTGTCCTCCTTCAACCTACCGAACACATGAACTGCAACAACCTTCTTGACTCTCACCAATCGGGCTTCAGAAAAGGTTGCAGCACAGAGACAGCGATCGTAAATGTCATATATGACATCCACAAGTCCCTCGACAAGGATCAATGCTGTCTGCTCGTACTCTTGGACCTATCAGCAGCCTTCGACACGGTTGACCACAATCTACTCGTCAAGGCACGAAAGGGTAGGAGCAGATGAGGTGGTCCTAAAATGGTTCAAATAATTTCTTTAGAACCGCACACAAAGAATAAAAATCAAGAACGTCTTGTCTGACTCACACTCCGTCAGCAGAGGTGTACCGCAAGGATCAGTTCTCTCTCTGCAACTCTTTAACATCTACATAGAGCCCCTCACCTCCATCCTCAAAAAAGAAAACATCCCCTTCCACCTATATGCAGACGACACCCAGATTTATCTCGAAACCTCCTCTTTGGAAGAGATTCAAAAACTAAACCACACTCTAGGGGAAGTCCAACACTGGCTAACACTCAACCACTTGAAACTGAACCAGGACAAGACAGAAATCCTGCTCATCTCTAATTAGGAGCAAAACCCCCTAGTCACAGACTGGATAAAGGCAATCGATGCTCTCAACTGCAACCTCACCCTTACCGACTCAGTTAAATCATTGGGAATCACGCTGGATCCAAAATTGAACATGACCAAACACATTAAGAATTTCGCCAAGAGCGCATTCTTCAACCTTAAACTGCTCAACAAAATAAAACCATTCATCCCTCCCAGTGATTCTCAAACAAGCCACTCAATCCCTGGTACTATCCAGACTGGACTATGGAAATGCAACCCTCACAGGAACAGCAAAATCCCACTTAGCCCCTCTGAGAGTAACTCTTAATGCAACAGTCAGAATGGTCACCGGAGTGAAGAAATTTGAACATATTTTGCCGGCACTCAGAGATTTAAAATGGCTCCCTATCGAAATGCGTGCCAACTTCAGAACTGCCTGCCTCACGCACAAAGCCCTGCACACTGGGAAACCCACCTACCTGGCCGCCAAACTAAAAAAAAAACGGCCAGACAAGGAACCTCAGGAGCTCCAGCACCTTACTCCTCATCCCCCCAAAAACCCGCAAACAAAAAACCTCCTCTCGATCCTTCTCCGGAAATGCTCCTAGAATCTGGAACTCCATCCCAGTCCATATCAGGACTAGCCCCTCCTTTGTTAAATTCAAGAGACAGTTCAAAGATCTCCTCCTCAATCGTTCCCTGCCGAATGGATAGCTGCCGCTTGATTGCAGACTCTTGCCCTTCACAGCATGCAGCCACCTCAAGACTAAGAACTCTTAGTCCTGGTCCACCCCTCCCCCATAATAACAGTCTCCCCAGAGTCACTTGGTATATCTCTCCTTTACTCTGAAACCCTCTGCTTTCAAGGCTGCTTTCTGATTTGAGACTTTCGACTTGCAGCGAGTCAATATGTACACTATTGTTACATTTTTGTATTGTGTTTCCCATCACCTTTGTTGTAAAGTGCTCCGATACCTTCTGGTCTGGCTAGCTCTATATAAAACTCCCAAATAAATAAATAAATCACTTGAGAAACCTCCCGCAAACTAGGATTACCATAAGGAATGTAATGCATGCCACTTTCACTGCAGGGCCTGATAACTTGGGCACTGGTTTAGATGCATCAGTGTTGGGTCAATCTAGATCAAGCTCCTGCGACACCAATTTAACGTTATCCGAAATACTTTGTTCATATGTCATCGCCAATTAATGAATTGTACAGGATAGTCCTCCCTGGGGAAATCCGGTAAACCAGGTTCACTTCCTGCAACATAGCTGGTCTGGCGTCCAAACCAGATATCCCAGAATGGTGTTTATTCACAGAGCAACATGAATTTTGCCTTTTTCAAGAGACCCGATCTTTGCTTCGTGCAGATTACATGAATTTTTATAAGGCAGCCACATCCTCAGGGTGGGGTGGGCCCTTTAGGGGTCTAACGATTTGATCTAAAACCACTATCTCTGGCTTGCGGAGAGAGATCAATGTGGATCTGCCAGATATATTGTTTTTTAGCTTGACTACTTCTACGGATGTAATGTACTACATTTACTGTGTATACTGTAGACCCATGGGGAATACATTCTCCATCGTTTTAGACCAACTGAATGGGCATTTTGCTACACTTCCAGCCAAAGCAAGCAAAATTGTGGGAGGTGATCTCAACTACCAATATGAACCGCTCAGTGCGGTTAGTCAGGCCCTAACGGCTGATGAGGAAATCATCTGGTCTATACTGGAGCTAGAAATCCCCTCAATTAAGAAATGGTCTCCCATAGCAATCCAGATCATATCAATGCCTTTACTTTAAACCAGGGACTTTGTGCGTGTAATGGCAGAACAACCTCTGACAAATTAAGTAATCACACATTTAATAGGACAAACCATACTAGCCTAATTGACTATGTAATGCTGGATGTTAAATTATGGCCATACCTGATCGACGTACCATAACCCAAAAAACGCTGGCCATCAGGCCCTCCGGGTGAATCACCCAAAGTATATGGCCCAGTGCATTGTGGGAAACGTAGTCCTGGCCTCCAGAAAATTGCAGGTGGCTACTGTTTTCCCTCAGACCTCTGGATGTCGAAATAACTTTCTGCTGAGCTTATCGCTGCCAAGGCTTGTTGGTCGTCAGTCCTGGAACCACCATGTTTACTCCAGGCTGCACCTTGAGGGAACTCTGCAAAACCTTCACCCAACGTCAGCAGTGGCTTTGTTGCCCACCTCTTGCACCTGTTTCCCCACCAGAACTGTGTAAGAGATAACATCAGCTCCCCCATGTCTCCCGCTTCAGCATCAAGGACAGCTATGACAATTCTGCACCCAGGCTTCTTGAGCCAGCTAAAATCGAACTGACTGTCATGGCTCAGTCCTGCAACTCGCATCACCTTTACCCTACTTAGATTCCATGCAACGCGACCTGCACGTGATCAATTGTCACTAGTGCTTTTTACCAATGATGTTTTGCTGTACTGTTTTGCACCAATTTAATTTTCCATCTAACATCCATAACTCCGGTTACATTTAATCGGTAGATTTTTTTTTGGTGTCTAAATTTATATACAAAATCTGCTTTAGTGTCAATTATTTATCATCCATGTTGGTACTCTGAAATACTTGTACCACAAAAAGAAACCCTTGGATTTATAGGATGTGCTATTATAGCAGGAGACCTAACCATAATGGAGTTTCCCTTTTTAAGGATGAATTTCCCCACCCACCGTAGGTGACATGCTTCATCATTGGAATCTCCTCAGACCATAATGCCTAGTCACGGAACAGGTTACAACCCCCTCTCTGAGAACGAGCAGCTTAGGGATGTTTTTTGAAAGAGCGGTATATTAAATACCAACAAGGTGAGGTAGCAGAGCAAAGTGAAAGTGATGGTGAAAACTAGCTACAGGGCCCGCAAATACCTTTATTGGTGCGTCCTAGGGAAGGATTAATAACAGGGCACTATAGGGGAAATTAAGCCCACTTTAAGTGTCAGACAAGCATTTGCAATGCAATAGGTCTCGCATTTATAAGAGTTTGAGCTATTGGCATTGTAAAATTACAATGCCTTTTATTTATGTTTTGGTTTTAAAACACATAAAAGGCATTGTCATTTACAATGTCAGTAGCATAAACTCGCATAAAAGCAGTGTGTGGAGTGCAGCAGTGTGCGGCGTGCAGCAGTGTGAGGCGTGCAGCAGTGTACGGCATGCAGCAGTGTGCGGCGTGCAGCAGTGTGCGGCGTGCAGCAGTGTTTCGTGTAGCAGTGTGAGGCATGCAGCACTGTGACGCGCAGCGGTGTGCAGCAGTGTGCGGCGTGCAGCAGTGTGCTGCGTGCAGCAGTGTGCGGCGTGCAGCAGTGTTTCGTGTAGCAGTGTGAGGCATGCAGCACTGTGGCATGCAGCAGTGTGCGGCGTGCAGCAGTGTTGTGCAGCATGCAGCAGTGAGTAATGCAGCAGTGTGTGGCGTGCAGCAGTGTGCCGGTTGCATCAGTGTGTGCCATGCAGCAGTGTGTTGCGTGCAGCAATGTTTCGTGTAGCAGTGTGTGGCATGCAGCAGTGTGCGGCGTGCAGCCATAGCCAATAGGTCTCGCTTTTGGGACCTTATAAGTATTTAGTTATGCAGCACAATATCCTTGGTGCAACAACATCAACTGTTGCATGGCTGAACACTTATAAGGTTCCAAAAGCGAGACCTATTGGCTATGCCAATGCTTGTATTTTATTGTTTCAAATGATCATTCAGCACCCCGGCTACTGCTATTGGAAGGCCTGCAGGGGGCCTTGGCCAGCGGACACAGGCGGGAGAGAAGAGCAGGCCATGCCAGGTGTGAATGCAGCTTATCCTTGGCTGTGTTGCTATCTAAAAGGCGTGCAGCGGAGCACTCGCCCAACACTTCATACAGGGGGCGGGGGGGTATCAGTCTTAGTGAAACGTTCCATGGGAGGTTATCTTGAGTCCTTCAGAGGGTGAGCTGGGGCATGCGTCTTTTATCCTTTTACAGTACCTCACCTCTTGATGGTGAGTGCACACCCAGCTGGCACGTTCGTGTTATAGCCACTCAGTTATTTGCCAATGAAAAAAGAAATTCGCTTCAAATACAATTATTGTAACGCGTATTCAATCCGTTTTCGGAAATTGGAAAACATCTCTATAACAAACACCAAAGCTCAGTGTTTTTGTGCAATAGCCATTTGGATTTCATTTAGCTGTCCCTGAAAACAGTAAGGGCGTTGTTGTCGATTGGGCCTGGGTTTATTTCAAAATGAGTATTGGACTTGGTTCTTATGTCAAACACACAAAAAAAAAGCAACAGAAAAACGCAAACGCCTGCTGTCAGCGTATGAATTTCCTTTGTGAACTAATTCTTCTTGGAGTTTGAATGAGAAATGGAATCAAGCCAAGTGATCCATCGATGTAATCAAGATAAAAATGGAAGTCCTCCCTCTATTACTTTTCCGACATATGCACATAACATATACAAATGCGCACTTAATGGACACAACGCATAACTATCTTAGAATGCAATCAAACAAGAAAGTCCATAACATAAATCCCTCTTAGTTGGTACAATCTAAATACATATGTAGTATGATATATGCGGGCAGCCCTTTGAAGAAGCTACATGACGGTTATTTTGAAAAAGCGACAGCACCTTTAAATGTACTTACTTGATAGAATGCCATCAAAACAAAGTGTTGGTAAGATAGCCTCGCCCCACCCCTTCTCATACCTCTAAATTATCCAGAGGACATTAGTAGTAGTAGGTAGTAAAGCCTACGCGACTGAATGACACGTTTAGCACAACTGAGAACTGCTGCTTGAATAGAGAATGCTGTGCAAAATATTCTCTTTATAATAGCATCCTGCTCCTTTAGACACGCGTTGTCTTCTTTGCAGTGGGGATTTTTGCACAGGCAGGATTCCGAGTGCTATCAATAAGCCATCTTCTTATGTTGACTTCTGCCCTTGTTTCTAGTTACAGTCACATGGAGCAGCTGATAGCTTCACATTCCCGTCACCCCACCCCAGAGATGAAGGCTGGCTACAGTTTTATGGCAGGCTGCCCTTCCTGCCCGAGCGGGGTGTGGACTGTGGAGGCCATAAACGCAGCTTGGAGTCTGGTTTGATCTCCTGGAAGCGCTTGTCTGTTTGCTCAAATGTTGTAAATTCCAGAAATGTGCTTTCACAATGGCTGTGAATTTCCAAAGGGCACATCAAGAGGACAAGAAAAAAATATATATATTAATTTGGATATTCCAGTCCCTAACCCCATACTTAAACATCGGTCTGTACATTGCCCAGTGTAAATCCTCAATGGAACGTTGAAGCTAAAATGAACGGACCAATCAAAAAAATGTTATTGCAAAATACATTCTTGTGCTTAAGGTTCTTCAACGTCCAAAGGTTTTTGTGAGTACTACAATGAATAGTTATCTCAAATTTACGTAACATTGAGAAGTAATATGTTATGCATCTCACAAAGCCAGCCTCACCCATTCACACAGTGCTACTGTTTCTTAAAAGATGGATAAGGAAGTCCCTTGCACTGACAAATTTAAGACTGAACAATATGGTCGTTTTGCTGTTGACAACAAGTTAGTTTCTTTGCATAGTTTGAAATAAAACGGGAAAGAAAAATTACATATTAGGACAGGTCACCAAATATATCCTGTATTTCGGAAAGATGATTTCTGCACTTAACATCGCTACACTAGTGTTATTGTATGCCAAAGTGGAAAGCATAGGCCCAAACAAATCTATGTGCCTCCCCCATACATCTTCATTACAGTTAAAAACATCTAGGAAAGAGTCTCTCGGTCCAATCGGCCACTTCACACCTCGTGCACACACTAGGCATTGCAGCAAGTTCCCCGTGTGTTTACACCACCATAAAAGATGCTCAGGGGACCAGTCACCTTTCCCAAGTCTGATGTGTACATAGTGGCATGAATTCTGTCGCTTGATCCAAGAAGGATTTCTACAGTACTGCGAAGTACTGTTGAGGCAGACACTGCAACTTTCATAAAGGCCTCTGTACCGTCTTCTGGATTTTGAATGCCATGCGCGAGAAGACTTACTTTTCTTCAGTTCCCTCTTTGAAAGAGGCCACTTTCTCCTGCAGAAAACTAGAAGTCGTCCAGGTTACGATTTGCTTTCAAAACCAGACAATGAAATCGTATTTTGGGGAAATGAAACCACTGCATGGGATCCTCACCCCTGACTCGTGGGGGTACAGCAGTATTTGCAAATATGTGGTATAACAGTAACACTGAGACCACATCTTGAGCTGTTGAGCCCCCAGGTTTATGCACTCTAGTGTCGTGTTCTGACGAATGCTTGCTGGTAGCAAGACTTCTTTCTTCACTGCCTGTCCACCGCAGTCCTCGCGGGTGAGATCAAAGCATGTCCAGGGCCCACAAAAGGCAATCTTGCACCTTTCTTCGGTAGCCTAAATGTCCCTTATCTCTAAATGCCCTAGGCATGTTTTTGTGTGTTTTGACCCAGTGTTTTGATTGCTCAACTACAGTGTACTTTTTGTGGTTTGAGTAATGGCAGCTGCAGTCCGAAATGCACGCAGGATCCTAATCAAAAGCAATTTCACATGGATCAAATTACAATTGTAAGCAGTTGCCTGCCGTTTAGCGATGACAACTACCTGTACTTACTATTTTGTCTCGCGGAAGATGGAAAACATTACTTGCACAGTGTTGGTATAGTGGGAACTGGGCCTTATAGATTGCCCATGATCTATTAGAACTCCAGTCCTACCACTCTTGCACTCTTGCACCACCCACAATACCTTTGTGTGAAGAATACTCTCTCAGACGCTTGCACTCCCTCAAACTGCTGAGGATGGGCGATCTACTCCGAATGGAGAATTCATTTCACTTTCCCAATTTGTAGTGGGGGAGGGATACATACCACTAGAGATATGCTATTACAGATTGCATTTGGCATAGAATGAAGGTTTGCCTACCTTTCCAGGTGAACTTCCACAATTTGAAGCCATTGCATTACTTTGAGAATTTGCATCCACTAAAGGCCTCGTGAAAAGGCTATATTCCTGCATGCAATCTGAAATGCCCACCCATAACAGTCCTCAGCCTGTGACAAACTGAACAATGACCTTTGTCAATCCATACCGAGGGAGGATTGGTCCTTCTATTGTGCTCAGCCCGAAGCCCCAACACCCAATACTCGATTGAGGAGAATTCATTTTAAGTTCCTCTATAGGATCCGTCTCACCCCTCCCAGCCCGATAAAGAGTAAACTTAGGACTGATTCTTGCTGCTACTGGTGTCTCACCATAGGCTGGCTTCCTGTACTTAGAATGAACTTGTCCCCCTACCAATCAACCACTTCCGGTGGAAAGTGTTTGATACGTTTTTAAAAAAATGGTGGAACACTGTTCCACTAGACCCTGGAATCGGTGTACTGGGCCTGTCAGCCAAGTTCCTGCTGCAGAGCGGGGATTCACGGCCCTGGCCATTTCACTGGCTAAGAGTCGGACGGCAGGTCACTGGGGGCGCTGTTGCGCCCCCACTCCGAGAATACATTGCTGAATTATGTGGTTTACCCTCAAGAAAAGTTCAAAATGTACACTAAAACACCGCCCTCCGATTCACGTTCACTTTGGTCTCTTTAGACTGTACCAGCATATGCAGTCGGAATATTTTGTTTATTATACTGCTGGCAAAACATCACACGGCAACAGAGCACCTTACAGAAGATGGAGGCAAACACGGTCAACACCAAAGCAAAATTAAGAATTGAGACACCAAAAAGAAACAAACGGATCACTCTTAATGCAAATAAAACTATCGCTGCTTGCACGGATACTTGCGCTTGCAGCAAAGATTCAAATCTATTCAAAGTATGTAGGCAAATGTATAGGTGTACCACTTGTTCCCTCCACATTTAGACGAAAGTAGGGCTTACCGCAATGGCACTATTTAAAAAAAACTCGGAAAAAGAAAATGTTTGATCAAAAAACTTCCGATTCCAAGGTCCTCAAGTTGCACACAGTTTTCCGCAGCATGTGCATCAACTCACTGAGCCACAACATTACAACCTTGTGTTTGTTTCCAATCCACGGTGAAACGGAAGGCTGGAAGTGTGGAAAGCTGCTAAATCTGAAGAGGGCGGGGAAAGAAAGGACAGAAGGAAGGAAATAATAAATACTGCCTCAGCGCTGCACCTGTAGGCCTGTGTTTTGAATGGCACATTTAAACATGGCAACTGAAACAAAGCACAACAAAAACAAAATACATCGTGTGAAACTAGAGGACGAATGCAGTCATCGCAAAGTGACACCAAAGGAGATCGCCCGAGGTTAAGAATACACTCGTCTCCTTTCACGGAAGGGGTGGGCTAGTTCGAAGCCAGGCGTGCTCGAGAAGCAATTAACAGCGAAAAGGGAAGTGAAGGGAGGCGGATGGGCGGGGGCGCAGCGGATGAGGGCCCAGGAGAGAGACACTAAATCTGTCACGGTAAATAAAGGTGCAGCGCTACCAAACTCTGCTTCTGGAGTCCGGCACCGCAGGCGCCCGGCCTGCCAGCAGCAGGGTGCTTAAATCAGGCACTGACTGCAGGACACGAGGCCATGCAAAGGTGCTGCTCGGAACCTCCGATGGCCGATTACATGGGTCATCATCGGCCCCTCAAGGAACGGTGAACCCACAGACTCGGACAGCCCAAAGGAGCGGATAATCAAGGCATACACCGTATACAAGAACAGGGATTTACGAGGCGATTCTGGGGCTGTAAATGAAACGTCCCGGAAATCCCTCATTCCCTAGGAGGCCCTCAGGGTCCGAATTGTGATGCCATGGCTTCCGATCACTGGAATCAACCTGTTGGTAAAGGGCAACTCCGGGAGTCGGATTACTGGTCAAAAAAGAAAAAAAGAGAATGTCTCCGTGAGCCTTGTGCTCGGCTGGCGCCTCGGGCATGTTTACTACGGGAACACATGGGAATGCAAAGCCATTAATCAAGCAGGATGGCTCTGTCTCCCTTCACGCCCAGGGAGGAGGGAGATGCGAGCAGAGCATCAAAGGGCTGGGTGAGAAGGGAGGGGGGAATGCAGGGGTCAAAGCAGCGAAAGTGAAAGTAATCGAGCAGAGCATCAAAGGGCTGGGTGAGAAGGGAGGGGGGAATGCAATGAGCAGAGGAGCAGCTGTGCACGTGCATGTGATCGTGCACTCAAAGTTTAGGCCAGCCAAAAGACTGTGGGTAGCACTTTGAAAATCCCACATATAAAATGTCTCTTCGAGCCTTTGGCTCAGCGAGACCTAAAAAAGGTCGACATGTTTCAGCCTGTAGCCCTCAACAGAGGTCTTGTAGCTTTCTTCAGGACCCAATTTTAGTGCTGATGCGCAATGCACTCAAAAACAAATTAAATTATCATATATACAAAATCAAGGGTTTGTTTTTTTGATACATATATTGAACAGGGGAGTCAACCCTTCCAGGTCTCTAAACCTCCTCTGGCCCTCTTTGTGATATACTCTGAAATGCTTTACACATGTTTAGCTAGTAAAGCCCGACTGCTATTTGCCACTCTATCAAGACTGATATAAGGATTTATTACTGTGAATCCAAGGGCCATCTTTGGGGCATTGTGAAAGTATTGCATGTTGAAGCCTTACCAGCATCACAACATAATACTGCACCTTCCTCCTGAGAGGAAGTGGTGTGTAGGCGAGTTTGTGGCTTTGAAAGGCCTGCTTGAACACCTAGCAGGTCAACATGTATAGGGACGAAGCAAATCAAAGCTAAGAAAAATTTGGTTGTTCTTTGTGAGGGTGAGGTATGGAGAATGTCACACTTAGTTAATTGTCAGCATGATGGGAATCCACCAAATGTTTCACCTGAGATTTCATTATCACACTCATTGGCACAAGATTCTAGAGATAAAAATGATCCTCAAATTGGTCAGGCAATTCCAAAATCCACAGTTCTAAAGAAGATGCTTGCATCTCAATGATTATGTAATGTTATAAAAGAATTATACATTCTCATGCTATTTATTCTTTGGTGTATGGCGTTAGAATTGTTGAACTATTATTTTCTTTGTTTCTGTTCCTTTTTGTTTTCTATTTTTTTAATTTGCAGTTGCAGGTTTTATTTTCTTCATTTCGCTAGCTTAGCACGATTTTATTTTTCTTCATGAGGGAGAAGAAGTGTTGTAATCATTGTGTTCAGAGTTCTTCCTGTCCCATGATGCATTGTGTGCAATGTAGTGCCATGCCACCAGTGGAACAACTGGACTGAGGAAGAGTGTTTGTTGATGCTCAAGGGGGCTGTGTTCAATGTGTTGGTGGACAAATAAACTTGAGGAATGTCTTTACTTAGGTTCTGAGAACCTAATACTAACATTATTTGTGTACTCCAGCAATGATCTAGATGGACATAGCCACAAAGAAGCAACATCTGTGCTCTGCAAAACATTCACAGCAAATGGAAGACTTATTGTAAACATAAAATACTTACCTATTTTTTGCTTCAGATGATCTTGGGAAAGAAGAACGAGAATATATAAAAATTGCATATTCTTTCTTTTCACAATTACCGTCAACGTAATGAAAATATAACAAATTACATACTACTGTTGGTAACTTTGCACAGGGAATTAATAACTCTATAGGGACAAGAAAACCAACACTGCTAGACACACAAAGAACATCTTTTTCCTACACTAAAGTGATCCTTCTTTAACACCAACTGGGTTTCCTTTACTTACAAATATTCAGTAAGCTCATCTGTTTTATGAAAATATATGAAGAAATAAATCCTGGTACTTACAATAAAGAGAGGATTTTCCTGCCAATACCAGATGGACAATAGCATACCTTTTGGTTTAACATTTATTTTTCTGCAGATTTACTGTTAGTTGTCAGCAATTTCCCAGGTCTGACTTTGGTTGTGCTTAGATATGTTTATTTGTTGCGTGAAGAGGAACAGTGGAACACCATTAGACCTTGCTTCAGCTGTTTCATTTACCTGGCACTTTTAGTTTACAACTTATAAACGCACAATGGAGTTTAGAATGCCTGGGAGAACCATTGCTTCCCAGTGACACCACTGTCATCCACAGGGAACACATTATCCCAAAAAATAAAACATTACTGCCAGGTACCATCCCTCTCTTCTAAAGAAGGTGTAACTGTTTCTTCCACAAAGTGACTTCAGAACTGATACTCAAGACCTCGCATTCTTACCTCTAGATGGTGGCAACACCCTGATCCATGGCCTGAAGAAATATGATCATATCAACCCATCCTGACAGTACCTCTTTAGCCCCAAAGGCCAGCTCGCACCATCTTCAAAACTAGCTACATCATTTAAAATGCCATCATGGCCAGCGCCTCGCTTATTTTGTAGACAAGCTAACTATGTCTGGTGATTCTCAGGACAGCCACAGCCAGTTTGCAAATAAGTGTGAAAAAGAAACAAGCACCAGCAAAGCCAATAGGTCTCACCAGTAGAAGAGCTATTGGCTTTGTCAATGTTTTTTAACCAAGTTGTACAACAGCACAGCGGCCGTGCAGCATGACTGGAAGTTAGACAAGCATTGGCATAGCCAATAGGTCTCGCTTTTGGGACCTTATAAGTATTTAGTTATGCAGCACAATATCCTAAACACTTATAAGGTCCCAAAAGCAAGACCTATTGGCTATGCTGGATGAGAGATGTGTATAATGTCAGTGCCTAATTTAATGTGTTGGGGGAGAGCTGTATGTCACCATGAGGCACAACAAACAATGTAGCAAAAAACAATCCAAGTGTTCGGGGCCTTAAGTAAATGCTTAAACTAATAATAACAGGGATACAAGAGTCAAATGAAACTGATGAAGAGGGAGGGGGAGAAGTGAGGGGGTAGTGCGAGCTGAGGAGTAAGACAAACAAAAAAGGAAGCTGACGAGAAGGGAGGGGGAGAAGGGAGGGGGTAGTGCAAGCAGAGGAGCCTGATTACAGCAATAGAAGACACAAATGAAGCTGACCAGGAGGGAGGGGGAGAAAGTTTGTTCACTTTGATCATTCGAATGTTCAAGTTGGTATAGTTCTAGCATCGAATTCATGTCATCTACACCCAAATTTACATTTTGAAATGTGCTGGCGTAATTGGTTTCTTGGGTGCCACCGCAAAGAACTTCTTGAGTTTTAAGGACCTGACAAATTTAAATAAATCCACTCTCGTTGTTACATAGTCCATATCAATTTTAGGGCAATAGGAAAGACCCAGTTTTAGTATGTTCTTTTCTTTTTCAGAAAGCGCGATGTCCGTAAGATTGACAATCGTTGTCTCGCTGCTTTTATCTACTTGTTGGTTTTGGGCTTGGACTTCTCTCTGCTGTTTGCAGAGCTTTGAGCCTGTGCGCCTCTCCCTCCTCTGCCTCTTGCTCTTTGTGGTCTGGAATTTGCATGGGGTCTTGGGCGCAGATTGAAGCATCTCTCCTCCCTTAAAAAATCAAACTCATCGATTACTGTTGGGATAGGTGTTCCTCTTGGATTATTCATTCCTTCCTCCACATCGAGTTCTGAACTTGGAATGCTACTCTGCTCAGAATTTTGCAATGGTCCCATTGCGCTGGCAGTATTCATTCTCAGCTTCCTCATACTCTCAAATTTCTTAGCAAATGTATAAATTTGACCCCGGTCATAGTCATATTTATCGTGCAAAAAGAATTGCGCCTTTCTTTCTTTGATAGATGTTTCTAGATTAGTCAGTCGTTCTTTAATTTCTACACATAACCATTCAAATTATACCGTGTTCCTAGAAATAGTGAAAAACCAAAAAGTTGTATAAAATAGAAAATAGGGCCCTTATACAAAAAACAACTTTAATCATCAGCATAAAATATTATTAAATAAAATAATGCTCAGACATACAAGCTGGTACAAATAGACAATTCAATAAACATATAAAACCAGACAAAATGGCGTACACAAACAGAGATTTACATAAAAGTCGGAGTTCCAAGATAACACTGGAACTTCAACACACAAAACAATGTGTCCTCTATAAATTGTGGCCACAGATGCGTCGACGGCGTTTCGACCTTTGTCACAAGTACATGGTCATCATCAGGACAATTAGATAGCTGAGCATCTCACCAGAGAATTTAATCTTTAACCTAATCTAAAGCACAATTTACATCCGTGCTTGCGTATCAGTTGAATTCTAGAATTATATTCATAAGGAATGTGAGCTCTTAAAATTCAGCTTCCATTTGCTTACAAATTCAATAACTTAGTGCAGCATAAATGTAGACATCCTGCTTTAATCTGACAAAAATCCCAATCGTATCTATCTTCAAAATTCGGCAAATTAAGTTGCAGGAATTGATCCAGTAACGTCTGGGAACCCTTTTGAACATAGATACGATTGTGATTTTTGTCAGATTAAAGCAGGATGTCTACATTTATGCTGCACTAAGTTATTGAATTTGTAAGCAAATGGAAGCTGAATTTTAAGAGCTCACATTCCTTATGAATATAATTCTAGAATTCAACTGATACGCAAGCAAGGATTTAAATTGTGCTTTAGATTAGGTTAGACTAGGTGTTGAGCCATAATGAACCAGCGGTCTATCCTGAGCCCTACTTAGGATAATATATGCTGCAACAAGAAGTCCTTGGAGCCCACTGGGGGTAAAAAACAACAACATCCACCATGCCCCTGTGCACTCAGCAACACCCACTCAGGGCGGGACAATATTCAAAAGCATGCTGGGTATCCATGTGACTTTGCTAGCATCCGCCAAGGAAGAAGAGGTTTACTTACCTCGAAACGCGTCGGCAACAGGATTTTAATTTCAGGTGTGACTTTGTTGGCTGGCATACTCAATAAAGCTTCAGCTTTCAACAGCAGTGAGTGCGTCCAGACATGCTTGGGCATTTGGGGTAAAAAATACAAATGCAGCAGCCTTGCCGCGCTGGATTGCACCATCTCGAAACATGAGAGGCCTCGTTGGGAACGATTCCACAACCGTGCTGGCACAGCTGTTGAGCCATAATGAACCAGCGGTCTATCCTGAGCCCTACTTAGGATAATATATGCTGCAACAAGAAGTCCTTGGAGCCCACTGTGGGTAAAAAACAACAACATCCAGCATGCTCCTGTGCACTCAGCAACACCCACTCAGGGCGGGACAATATTCAAAAGCATGCCCAGGAAGAAGAGGTTTACTTACCTCGAAACGCGTCGGCAGCAGGATTTTAATTTCAGGTGTGACTTCGTTGGCTGGCATACTCAATAAAGCTTCAGCTTTCAACAGCAGTGAGTGCGTCCAGACATGCTTGGGCATTTGGGGTAAAAAAAAAAATGAAATATAGGAACACGCTAAAGAAATCAACGGTCAGTAATTTTAGGCAGCGGGGAGAGGAGCCATGGCTTAAAAAGCCCGGCGGAGTTTGCTAAGCAGGCAAACGGTATATTCAGCGTAATAATTATTCAACAAGCGAACGCTTTTAGTTTAACTAATGTGTGATAATGGATACCTTAATCCAGCAACGTGAGGCGACTGCTGACTCTGTATTCAGTGAAAGAAGCACCACAGCGGTAAATCCAAAACCTGGGGTGGACTCAGCAGGGAAGGAGTCAAATGATAATATTCAAGCATTAAAGAAGAAGATCGAGAAATCGCGTCAGAGTGAGATCTCAAAGTGGTGGGAGGTGAAGTCATTAAGCAGGTACCTGGATGTGGGGAGGGTTCCCCGAGGACTGCGAGTGTTGACAGCCCCCGCGTACGAAAATCCAGATCCTGAAATGCTTAAGGAGTGGGCAGCGAACAACGCGCATGCTTCGGAGAGCATGATGAAAATTTTGATTAAATATGCTGTGAAAGACCGGGAAAGAATACTAGCTGAAATTGCTGTGTTGGAAGCGGAATTATTGAAATGCTTGGGAGAGGAGGATGTAAATAAATTTAAGTCCGACCTCAGCATTCGCTTAACCAAATATGAACAATCAATAACAGCACGTAAGGCTACAAAGTTTCACCGGGACAGGCAGGATTATATGCTTGGTCAAATTTACACCTTTGCACGTCGTTTTGACTCCATCCGCAAACAACGTCTTTCAAACGCAACTGCGACAGCATGCAATCCAATTATGAACAACCCGTCTACAAATACCCCAGGTGAAACTTCCGATCTAAGCTCAGTAGCTAGCTCCGATGTAGACTCACTCCCAGATGATGGAGCATCACAACCATTGGCGATGACAAACCCCCCGTCTGTAATTGAAGAATTTGGTTTTTTATACCAGGACCGGACCCAAAACCTACGTCCACCGTTTCAAAATCAAAGAAAAGAAAATTACGCAAACGAAAAAACCGACGGGGCAGGCATGGAACTACGATCAGGGAAGAAGATGCAGTTCCAACGCAAGGGATGGAAGAAATAGCGCCAACGGTTATCAATCTAACGGATCTCATATTATCAGACGAAGAAACAAAAATCCTTTCACTTGGTTTTTCCTTTTGCAAACGTGCCAATTTCAACTACACGCAAACGCGTATTGACTTCTTCAAATTTGTGAGGAAACTCAAGTATTAACCGAAAGGAGATAAAACAAAAGGTCAGTGAAGAACCTGGTAATCTTGATGTTGGGGACATGCAGGTACTATTTGACTGTCAGCAACTTATAATAGAAGGGGTTGGTGAGAGTATGGTGGATGAAATCAGCCAGGCTGATGATCTTTTTTGTCTTGATGTTTTTGACAGTTCTGACACCAAATTTAGACCAAAATCGAATTTCACACCTAATACCCCTAAAGATGCGTTAGATTTGTACTCCGATTTGGTAATTAAAGATTTGAAGGAAATATCCTTAAGCTCTAGCAAAGAATTTTTGAAGAATGAAACAGGTTTTGATAAGAAATACCAATCTGTGAGGGTTAAAATACAAAGTAGACAAGACATAGTAGTGAGACAGGCAGATAAAGGAGGTAATCTGGTATTGTGGTCCCTTGAAGCATATAATTGTGAGGCAGCCTCACAATTGAGAGATAAAGACTGCTATTCATTAGTCCCTCATAGTAATCTAGTTGAAGTTAAACTAAAATATGACAAGGACCTTGCAAGATAGCGAGGAATAGGTTTAATTAATCAAACAGAATATTTGTTTTTGAAAGTGGATAAACCAGTGGTACCTATATTATACTTGATACCAAAAATCCACAAGCACAAGGATAAACATCCTGGATGTCCCATCATTTCCGCCATAGGGAGTCTTTTTGAACCAACCTCCAAATATCTGGATTCATTCTTACAACAGTATGTGAGAGCACTACCAGCATATATTCAAGATTCGAGGGACTTTTTGAATAAAATAGAAAATGTGAGATGGGAAGATTCTTATCTCCTCATAACACTAGACGTCGTGAGCCTTTATACAAGCATTGCCCATGAGGATGGGTTAAGGGCTTTGAGGCACTTCTTAAATTTGAGACCGATCAACCTCTACCAACATACTAATATGTTGTTGGAGATGTGTAGGTTGTGTCTCACTAACAATCATTTTTTATTTGGAGGTGACACCTACAGGCAGCTCAAAGGCACGGCGATGGGCACCTGCTTCGCCCCCAGTTATGCCAATCTACACATGGGCTGGTGGGAGGAGCAGGTGCTCAGAGTTGAGTATATTAGTGAATGGAGAGATCATGTCATCAAATGGATCCGTTTCATTGATGATTTATTCATCATATGGAACGGATCTAGAGAATCAGCTCAAAAGTTCATCGAAAGCATTAACGTAAACAAGCTAAATTTAAAATTCACTGAGGAAATAAGTACGGAGAGAGTAACTTATTTAGATTTAGAGGTGTACATTGCACAGAATTCAATTCAAACTTGTACCTACAGGAAACCAACTGCTGGAAATTCAATTTTGCACGCAGCTAGTTTCCATCCCACTAAACTCAAAATGAGTATCCCTTATGCAGAGAATCTAAGAATGAAAAGAAATTGCAGTGAACCGGCTGCTCTGGGTCAGGCCCAGGGAGCCTTAACCCACAGATTCCTTCAGAGAGGATACAGGATGGACACATTAAATCAGGCAAAATTGAAAGTACAGAATATGGAAAGAAGTGCATTATTAAAACCAGATGCTAAAATAGTGGAACAAAAGAGGAAGCATACTGAGAGTCAAATCCGTATGATTACAGGTTTCAGTGCATACCAGGCTAGGGTGAGAGACAGCCTGAGTAGACATTGGCACCTTGTCAGACAGGACCCCATCCTACAAGGGAAAATCTCAAGATATCCGTTGGTGACTTTCAATCGCGCTAAATCTATGAGAGATGATCTGTTTAAAACTAATTTGGAAACCAAAAAAGGAGGTGGTTGGCTCAAAGTAAGCCCAGGTTTCCATAAATGTTTTAAGTGTAAAGCTTGTAGGCATGGCAAGAACACGCAACAAATAATATCCCCTCTTTTAAATAGCCCCTGGAAACTAAGAAAACCTCTTAATTGTAAAAGTGACTTTGTTGTTTACGTTTTGAAGTGCTCCTGCCCCAAGATGTATGTAGGTAGTACTATCCACATGGTTCATGTGCGTATCCTGCAACATCTTAGGGCAATAAGTAATAATGACAAAAACTATGTAGTTGCTTGTCACATTAATGAAGTTCACAAAGGAAACACGAGTGAACTAGTGTACTTTGCTATTGATCAAGTCCCCAAGGATCAAAGAGGGGGCGACAGAGAAAGTAAATTAAGGAAATTGGAGTCAAAATATATACTCATGTTTAATACGAAAAGTCCTCACGGTATGAATGTTGAAGAAGATCTACATGTACATTTGAAATAGAGGTGTCTTTATCAATTAGTTTTGGTTTTAATTGTCTCTGTTATTTTAACTTATATCAAGTCACAAATGATTGTTCCTTCTATTTGTTTTTATTAGTAAAAATATTGTCATAAGGAGAGTTCTTTGACACTGATAGAACATTGATAAAAAGTTTTTTAAGGATCTTTAACAAGTACTGTATTGCACTAGCACTTTATTGTGATAAGATTGCGGTTTTTGCACATAATGAGGCACTTGCAATTTATTATAGCATTGTTCGCACACAGTCTTGAACTGAATTAAGCACTAGCACTTTATCATCGTAGAATTAGATCCAAGCATCATCTTTGTAAAACTATGTTCTATAAAGACATTATTATATGTCCTTTTCTTCTCTCTTTTACCTTTTTCTATCAACAGCGGATTGAAATGAAATAATCACCGTGGGTTGTCTTAAACAAAAACAATGAAAGACGGATAAGAATTATTCGACAATGATTTTTATAATAACTTGTTGCATGGAATGATAAGGACTATATGTTACCGAACAATGATTTAGAGCATTCTAATTATGTATCAAATAATGTCAAATTTTCTCTGTAATTTAATTTTGTCTAAATGGATGATTCGATTAAATTGTAAATATATGAGATAATATGTATCTTTTTAAATCTAATCCATTTTTGACTAGAGTGAATTAGAATAAATGACGTTAAGAGAATATTTGGCACTATGTCGAGATAACATATCATTGAGGCGCAAATCGGTTGAAAAAACAGTATTAGTCTGTTTACCATGTTTAGTGAGGAACTAATCATGTGACTTTGTGTCTTGGTTTTAAAAGAAACTGATTTGTTCGCATGTGATTGTGTGATCAAGGGAGCTGTCCCGAAACGCGTAACGCGAAGAATAAATACCCAAGCCGGATGGCTGAAAGCATCTCCAGTGTCGGTGTCTGATTTTGATAAGAAGTCGGATTTGGTTGGAATATATATATATATATATATATCAAAGCTCAAAGTACCCTAACGTGTATATATATATATATATATATATATATATATATATATATATATATATATATATATATATATATTATCTACTGGCGGTCGCCAGTAGATAGTTATAGTTAGGACCGTGTTTCCATAGGAAATCCGCAACATTCTATTTGGAATAACTTTGGCGTCGGTTGACGAATCCTCGCGAAATTTTCAAAATAGGTGGGGCGCTCCGCTCCGCTCCTACCCTGAAAGTCTTGAGGGGATTCGTCAAGCGGGGGCTGAGAAAAAAGGGGGGTCCCAAAACGCGTTTTCCCCATGCAATTTTCCATAGGGACCTTTAGTCCAAGGTACAGCCCGAACGGCTGAACAGAATTACTTGAAATTTGGCAGAGAGGTAGTCCTCAGGTCAGGGATGTGCCTTTTGCAGGTCTGGTGTCAATCTGTTCAGTAGTTCCTGAGAAAATCAAAAGTAAAATCATATATATATGTGGGCGGAGCCTAACCACACATCTCATCCTGAGATCTGATTGGCTGTCAGCACTTCATCCAAGAAGTGTTGGCAGCCATCTTGGGACCAATATACATGATAGCACCTCATTAAAAAGCATTGCAGTTAATAGAAGGTTTTAAGACTTTAGTTACATTATGAATCATTTGTTGATGGTACCATACTCATTTTAGGAATTGTGGTATGTTCTAAGGTGATTTCACCATGTGAAAAAGCCTTCTGCTGGGATATCATGATTGAGAGAAAAATATTTTCTCATGCTTTTCCCACAGAGGTTTGGAAGGTGATGTATAAGCTAAACTGAGTGCTTACTTTCTGTAAATTCACATTATCTTTCTCAGTCATGTGAGAATGAAGTCTGAAATTCTCAGTAAAACATGTACATCCAACAAGGGCAGAGACTGTCAGTTGATTCCTTTGTGTTCTACTGCAGCTTCCCAGAGTGTTCCAAAGAACAACTAGAGCGCTAACAGTCCTACTTATGATAAACATATGGCACACCTGAAGCCATCTTGCTTGGATTAAAGTGGTAACTCTTAAAACATTTAATTTAAAAAGGAACAAAATGAGGGGGTTCATTTTTCCATAAAAAGTATGATTAGTGCTGCAGAAAGAAAAATTAGGGCACATTTTGAGTGACTTCTCAAATCCTCTTCTATTTCATTAAAAAACTTCTGACATGCAGACTGAAACATGCACTTTCAATACCAGCAGCAGTTTTCCCTGGTGAGCAGTAGCTTTACTACAGTGATCTAATGAGCAAAAAGAGTGCTAACATTCTGAATTTATGGCAAATGTGTGACACATCTGAATGCCTTTGGAATCAAAGTAAAAAACTGAAAGTATTTCCTACTGAGGAGACTGCAGTAAATGAGGAAATTAGGAAGCTTCATAACAAATAAGTCTGCCAAGATGGCCACCAGAGACAAAAGAGCCCAAATGTAGCCCAAATATCACCCAGGAGTAGCCCAAGTATAGCCCAATGACAGAATGTCCCAGAGTGTTCTTAAAAACAACTAGAGCGCTTACTGTCTTCATAATGACAAAAGTATGGCACACCTGAAGCCATCTTGATTGGAATAAACTGGTAACACTTAAAACATTTAATTTAAAAAGGAACACAATGAGGGGGTTCATTTTGCCATAGAAATTATGATTAATGCTGAAGAAAGAAAATGAGGGCACATTTTGAGTGACTTCTCAAATCCTCTTCTATTTCATTAAAACGATTCTGACATGCAGACTGAAACATGCACTTTTAATACCAGGAGCAGACTTCCATGGTGAACAGTAGTTTTACTACAGTGATCTAATGAGCAACTAGAGTGCTAACATTCAGAATTTATGGCAAATGTGTGACATATATGAATACCTTCATGATGGAATCAAAGTAAAAAACTGAAAGCATTTCCTACTGAGGAGACTGCAGTACATGAGGAAATTAGGAAACTTCATAACAAATAAATCTCCCAAGATGGCCACCGGAGACAAAAGAGCCCAAATGTAGCCCAAAATCACCCAGATGTAGCCCACATATAGCCCAATGACAGAAGTGTGCAAAACACTTATTATTTTGTGTTTTTGCAGTGTTATATAGTGCAGACTTGTCAGGTATTGGAGTGCTTTACATGAGCATTGGTTACATCACACAAGAACAAATTCATTTTGGTTGTAGACATGGGGAGACTAAGTGATTTGACCAGAATCACAGAATGTCGAGCTGAAGCAGAAACTCCAACCTGGTTCCCCAGTTGCAAAGTCTGCAGTTCTGGAAGTAACACCACATCCTCTCGCCTAAGTGCAACATTTAATCAAGTGGTCAACTGGATAAAAAAACATAAAGGTAACAAATAATTTAAAAGTGCTTTCTCGCTATTTGAAAACTCAGAAAATATGTCCTTATTTTAGTCTTTTAGAGCACTAACCATAATTGTGATGCCAATAAGACCCTCTCATATATGTAATTTCTAGGTATTACAGTTTTGATTACATCAAGATTACGTCAGGCGTTCCACACTTTTGTAATAAATATAGAATGTTAGCAATCTAGTTGTTCATTAGGATACTGTTGAGAGGCAGAGGCCAGGGGCACGGACTCTGAAAATTGAAGGCAGGTAGGAGGGTGCAAAGGCAACAATTTAACCACACTGAGCAGGCAGGAAGGGCCGTGGCAGCACAACAGACTATGGAGGGCAGTGGAAAGGGGGGCAGGGGCAACAAACCAACAATACAGGACTTGCAAGAGAGGCTGTGGCAATGTAATAGACCATTGTGGGCAGAAGGAAGAGGCAATGGTAGTACAACCATACATGCCAACAGACCCGATTCAGCCAGGAAACGTCCAATGTTTTTAAGCTCAAATGGGCTTTATTTTATCTGTCTCCTGTCTACAATCTCCTCTTTTTCAATGTAACTCAAAGGGGAAAATCAATACCCCAGTTTTTTTTCAAAATCTCCCTCTTACCAAGTTCAAAATGTTCGCAAGTATGGTATATTGGATCATGGAAGGAAATGGGGTAGGGATATGGACTTGGATAACAGAGGACAGGAGGGACATGGAGAGATGCACCAAACTGACCCTGCAGGGCAGGCATCAGGGTTTGCAGCAGCACAATACACCACACAGGGCATGTGGGACGGGAGTGCAGCACAACAATCCATAGAAAGCAAGAGGGAGGGGACAGGACCATGCACATGGACAACAGAGAACAGAGGGGCAAGAGGCAGGACCATAATGGACAGACAGGAGAGAAAGCTGCAGCATAACAGACCATAAAGGGCACGAGGGATGGATCAGGGGCATTACAATGGAACAGACAAGCCAGGAGGGCGGGAGTAGGGGTCTGCACATGTAAACAGAGGGCTGGGGGCAAGGGGGCAGGGCAGGAGCAGCAAGATAGCCATGGAGGTCAGGCAGGATCAATCAATCAATCAAAGACATTTATAGAGCACACTACCTACCCGTAGGGTCTCAAGGCGCTTGGGGGGGGGGGGGGGGGTGCCGCAGGTCGGCCGGGAGGGAGTTCCAGGTCTTGGTGGCCAGGTAGGAGAAGGACCTTCCTCCTGTAGTGGTTCTACGGATGCGTGGGATGGCGGCGAGGGCGTGGCTGGCAGATCGGAGGTTGCGTTTGGGAGCGTAGAAGTTGATGCGGTTGTTGAGGTAGCTCGGGCCTTGATCGTGGAGAGCTTTGTGTGCGTGGGTAAGGAGACGGAAGGTGATTCTCTTGTTGACCGGGAGCCAGTGCAGGTCTCTAAGGTGTCGGAGATGTGGCTGTGTCGTGGGATGTCGAGGATGAGTCTGGCTGAGGCGTTCTGGATGCGCTGGAGTCTCTTCTGGATCTTGGCGGTGGTTCCGGCGTAGAGTGCGTTGCCATAGTCCAGTCGGCTGGTGACGAGGGCCTGGGTGACGGTCTTCCTGGTCTCCGTGGGGATCCACCAGAAGATCTTCCGAAGCATGCGCAGGATGTTGAAGCACGACGAGGAGACGGCGTTGACTTGCCTGGTCATGGAGAGGGAGGAGTCCAGGATGAAGCCCAGGTTGCGTGCGTGGTTCGTCGGTTTGGGTGCGGTGCCCAGGGCGGGGGGCCACCAGGAGTCGTCCCAGGCGGAGGGCGAGGAGCCCAGGATGAGGACCTCCGTCTTGTCTGAGTTCAGTTTCAGGCGGCTCGTCGTCATCCACTCGGCTACCTCTTTCATCCCTTCGTGCAGGTTGGCTCTGGTGGTGGCGGGGTCGTTGGTCAGGGAGAGGATCAGCTGGGTGTCGTCGGCGTAGGAGATTATGTTGAGGTTGTGTTGGCGTGCGATGGCCGCAAGGGGGCTCATGTAGACGTTGAAGAGAGTAGGGCTCAGCGAGGATCCTTGAGGGACGCCGCAGATGACTTCGGTGGCCTCTGACTTGTACGGTGGTAGGCGGACTCTCTGCGTTCTTCCGTCGAGGAAGGAGACGATCCATTCCAGTGCCTTCTCCTGGATTCCGACGTTGCTGAGGCGCTGCACTAGGGTGCGGTGGCAGACCGTGTCGAAAGCCGCGGAGAGGTCTAGGAGGATGAGGGCCGCTGTTTCTCCGTTGTCCATCAGGGCTCGGATGTCGTCGGTGGCGGCGATGAGGGCGGTCTCGGTGCTGTGGTTGGCACGGAATCCGGACTGCGATGGGTCGAGGGATCCATTCGTCTCGAGGAAGGCGGCCAGCTGTTTGTTGACGGTCTTCGCGATGACTTTGGCTGGAAACGGGAGTAGAGAGATGGGGCGGTAATTCTTGAGTTCGGTGGGGTCTGCTGTAGGTTTCTTGAGTAGAGCGCTGAGTTCGGCGTGCTTCCAGCTCTCGGGGAAGGTGGCGGTGTCGAATGAGGTGTTGATAATGTCCCGCAGGTGGGGTGCGATGACAGCGTCGGCTTTGTTGAAGGCGTGGTGAGGGCAGGGGTCGGTCGGAGATCCGGAGTGGACGGAGTTCATCATGCGGACGGTGTCTTCGGTGTTGACCGGGGTCCAGGCGCGGAGGGTGGTGGTGGGCGGCTTTGCTGCGGTCGTGGCGTGCGCCGGTTGAGTGCTGAAGCTGTTGTGTATGTCCGCGATCTTGTTGTGGAAGTAGGAGGCGAGGGAGTTGCAGAGGTCTTGCGATGGGGTGATGTCGTTGTTTCCGGCGTTGGGGTTGGAGAGCTCTTTCACGATGTTGAAGAGTTCCTTGCAGTTGTGTGCGTTGTTGTCCAGTCGGTTCTTGAAAGCCGTTTTCTTGGCGGTGCGGATCAGTTGGTGGTGTTTCCGGGTGGCGAGCTTGAGGGTGGTCCTGTTGTCCGGCGTGGGTTCCTTTCTCCAGGCTTTCTCGAGGGCTCGGCAGTTCTTCTTGGAGCTCTTGAGTTCGTCGGTGAACCATGGGGCTCTCTTACTGCCGGGTCTGCTGGGCGGGATCCTCAGAGGGGCGAGTTCGTCTGCGCATTTGCTGATCCACTTCGAGAGGTTGTCGGCGGCCTGGCTGGGGTTCGCTGAGCTGGTCGGAGGGTGCTGGCTCAGGGAAGCGGTGAGCTGGTCGGCTGTGATCTTGTTCCAGCTTCTTCGGGCAGCCTGTTGCTGGTGGTGGTGGGTCGTCGTTCTTCTGAAGGTGAAGTGGATGCATCTGTGGTCCGTCCAGTGGAGTTCTGTGGCGTGGCTGAAGGCGATGTCTTTGCTGGATGAGAAGATGGCGTCGAGTGTGTGTCCGGCGAGGTGGGTGGGGGTGGACACCAGCTGCTTGAGTCCAAGGTTGGCGAGGTTGTCGAGCAGGGTGCTGGTGTTGCAGTCGTTGTTGTTCTCCAGGTGGAAGTTGAAGTCTCCCAGGAGGATGTAGTCGGCGGAGGGGAGGGCGTGCGGGCTGACGAAGTCGGCGATGTCCTCGCTGAATTGAGTGCGTGGTCCCGGAGGTCGGTAGATCAGGGTGCCTCTGAGGGTGGTCTTCGGGTCGGTGTGGATCTGGAAATGTAGGTGTTCGGCGGAGGGTGGGGTGTTGTCGGTGCTGGTCGTGATGCGGATGGTGTTCCTGTGGATGATGGCGATGCCACCTCCCACCTGGTTGGCGTTGCGGTCCCTCCGGGTGATCTTGTAGCCTTCTGGGATGGCGATGGCGATGTCGGGCGCTGAGGAGGCGTTCATCCAGGTCTCCGTGATGAAGGCAACGTCAGGGGCTGTGGTGTCTAGGAGGTTCCAGAGTTCGATGGCGTGTCTGTGGACGGAGCGGGTGTTGAGCAGGATGCACTTGAGGTGGTTGCTGCTGGTGTTCGGCTTGGCAGGTGCTGGTGTCGGGCAGGTCTGGATGCAGGTGAACTTGCAGGTGTTGCAGCTGAAGGGTCCGTGGACGTGTCGTGGGGTGGCTCGGTAGCATCCCGGGACTCGGCCGGTGTTGAGTGCGATGAGGGTGGCGGCGGTGTACGTCAGGCGGGTCGGTCGGGGTCCTCGAGGGCCAGGGGTCCTGGCACTGGGCGCAGTCCAGGCGCGGACGGGCGCAGACGGGCTTACCTTTGGCGCGCCTTCGGCGCACAATCGGCGCGCCCGCTGCGCGTGACCGCTGCGCGTTCGCACGGTCGCCATATATGGCGAAGTGCGCGGGGGGGCGGAGCAGCTGGGAGGCGGGAGCGGGGAGGGTACAGAAGGGAAAAGGGGCGGGGTTAGCGGCGGTGGCGGGAAGCGGGGAGGGAGTACGAAGGGCGGCGAGACAAGGGGCAAACAGGAAGGAAAACGCTAATACGATCGGAAAAATTCTAAACTGGCACTAAGGAACGACAAAAGCAAAACAATGAAAACAATAGCAGAGTTACACCAGGGGGCAAACAGGAAGGAAAACGCTAATACGATCGGAGAAATACTAAACAGGCACTAAGGAACGACAATAACAAAAACAATGAAAACAATAACAGAGTTACACCAGCAGGCGAGCACGGACCACGCCGCTCGAAGGAGGGGGCGTGGTCACGCGGCAGCAGCGAGGCAGGCAACGGGCAGGCAAGGCAAGGGGGCACACGCAGCAGCTGGTGGCCGTGCGGCGCGGGGGTGTCCTACAACTAGGTCACACTCACCTGCGTCGCACGGTCGCCATATATGGCCAAGTGCGCGGGGGGGCGGAGCAGCTGGGAGGCGGGAGCGGGGAGGGTACAGAAGGGAAAAGGGGCGGGGTTAGCGGCGGTGGTGGGAAGCGGGGAGGGAGTACGAAGGGCGGCGAGACAAGGGGCAAACAGGAAGGAAAACGCTAATACGATCGGAAAAATTCTAAACTGGCACTAAGGATGGGCACTAGAAGCAAGACACACCATGAAGAGCAACAGTGAGACTGTGATGGCATACACACAGACCATGGAGGGAAGGTGGGAGGGGTTCAGGGGCAGCTAACTGACCACACAGGGAAGGTGGGAGGGGCCATGGCAGCGCAGAAGACCATGCATGGCAAGTGGGAGGGTTAGTGGTAGCACAATGGCTATGATGGGCAAGAAGGAGGGTGCAGGGGCATGCACAAAGGACGATGGAGGATAGAAGGGGGGGTAGGACCTGTGCACAGACAAGAAAGTTCAGGGGAAGGGGCCTCACAACAGACCGCACGGGGCAGGCAGGAGGAGCAGTTGCAGCACAACAGACCAGGGAGGGCAGAAGGGTGTGGCAGTACAATGGACCCTGTAGGACAGGAGGAAGAGGATAGGGGCAGGGTGGAGGTGGCTGAGACAGGTTACAGTCATCTGACAATGCTAGGCAGGTGAGAGGGGAGTGGCAGCTCAACAGAACACTCAGAGTAGATAGGAGTGGCAGGTCCATGGAACATGGTGGGCAAAAAGGATGGAGTAGGGGCATGCACAAAGACATCGAAGGGCAGGGGGAAGGAGAATAGGGGCAGCAAGCTAAGCACAGAGTTTAAGTAGGAGGTCAATGATGGGGCATAGAATTGGGCAATGGAGGGCAGGAGGAGTGGACTGGTACATCATACTAAATTGAGGGCAGTGGCAGCACATCAGACCATGCATGGCAGGAGGGAGGAGGCTAGTCCATGGATTCACACAACAGAGGATAGGGAGGAGAGGGATGGGGCAGCAATCTAACTGTTCAGAGAAGGCGGGTATTAGGAACTTTATTGTTTTTAAAACGTGTGTCTGTGCGAACTACTTAAAATATGAACAAGTATGCAGCATAATCTCACTTTTATTCAGGAAGAAGAGGACGTTTGTGACTGTGACTCGGGGCTCACTTGGCAGAAACACCCCCTGACCCTCCACCCCCTATCGCAAAATGTAATGCCCGTGAAAAGGGTAGGTGAACACAGTGTTATATGGAACATAGTCCTGCGAGCACGATTGAAAATGAAAACTAGATATAGTGTATGGTATAAACTATACACCAAAAAGTGTGATATAAGATGAACCGGGCGTGAAATATAATATGCAATACATTGTGCGCAATGACAGATTCATTGGAGAGCGCGAGATAGCACAGGCACTAGCGCGTGCTATGCGATATGCTCCTTGGAGTGTAATATGCACAGGGCAGTGTTGTGTAACCTAACTAGTCTCTAAAGTTGTAATATAAAATATGTGCTGGGGAGTGTAACGTTGCATATGCACTGTGACAAAGATATGGATCCCAGATTGTAATATGTATGGCATAGCACTGTGCGTTATAACATAGGCATCGAGGAAGGCACGTTAGATGGGGCAATATAACCCGTGCGAAGACAAGTGTGGCATGACATATTCACGGGGTGGTGTTACAGTGCACATGGGCTAGAGAGTGTCACAGAATATGCACTAGCTAGTGGAATACAACACAGAGGTGTGTGGCACTCAGCAGGCAATGGTGGGTGTAACACAGCATTGGGCTCTGCCAGGAGCGCGCTGTGACTCTCAAGTGATGTTCGTCCCCTTTCCAGAGAGTAAAATAAAAAGTATTCCACATCCGGCAGTGGATGTGTGTTTTATTAACCGTGAGGGGGGTTTCTTGCATAGTTTTGGTCGAATTTTTGTCGAATCCCCTTTGAATGGCTTGGTGTGCATGTGTATTAAATGTGCCCGTCAATAGCTACCCATGTTTGTATAAATAAACGACAAGGGTGTCTACCGGGATTAGGCAAGGTAGGGCATCAGACATGTCAGAGCTTCACTAGTGGTGTAAATACATTCCACGTGGATTCATTGTATGCATAGTTGCCTTTTAATGAATATCACGCAAATCGTCATGGTGATAGGTACGTACGGTTTGTCCAGCATGTCCTAGGTGTGTCTATAAATTTATATTTTTTTAAAATAATAAAAAACAGTGGCCGGCCCTGGGGATTGGGGTCAAAAAAATATAATTAGGAGACAGGCCCTGGGGGATGGGGTCATCAGGGCCAATAAATTAGAATAAGAAGGGGAACCACACAGCCCCCCTTCTTAAAAAATTAAAATAAATAAAAGACTGGCATCGTGCCGGAGGCCACGCCCCCTCCTTGCAGCACTCTGCAAACGCGCCCCCTGGCGAGTTGTAAGTTGGGGAATTAATTCCTCTTCAATACTGAGGGTCCCTGAGGTCCAACTAGCCCAAAAGGCATCTCCAGTATGCACCAGGGAGCTGCGCTGCAGACAGGTGTTCTGAGGCCAAGCCCCTTTTTATACCTCTCTGCAACGCAGCTCTGTGGCACTTACTGGAGGTACCTAGTGGTCTAGTTTGACCCTAGGGACCCTTAGGATTCAAGGGGACTTAATCTCTCAACTTAGAACAGCCACAGGGCGCGTTTACACAGTGGTGAAGAGAGGGGACGGGGCCTGAGGTGACGTGTGCAAACACGCACTATGGCACATTTTAAATTGGGGATATAATTTTCCTTCAATACTGAGGGCCCCTGGGGGCTAACTAGCCCACCAAGTGCTTCCAGTAAGCGCCACTTAGCTGCATTGCAGAGAGGTGGTCCAGGCCGTGCCACTTTTTACACCTCTCTGCAACGCAGCTCTGTGGCACTTACTGGAGGTACCTAGTGGGCTAGTTGGACCCTAGGGACCCTCAGGATTCAAATGAACTTAATCTCCCAACTAAAAACGGACACAGGGCGTGTTTACACAGTGGTGAAGGGAGGGGACGGGGCCTGAGTTAACGTGTGCAAAAATGCCCTGTGGCCTGTTTTAAGAGGTAGTTTTAATCCCCCTGCCCTATTATATACTAGGGGCTTACAGACGAGGTCATTTTAATCACAGGGGGACCCCAACGCATAATGTTCCCTAGTGTATGTAGGTGTTTTCACTGTATTCTAAGTGTCTTTTAACATAGCACTGGCTCTAGGACTGGTTAGTCAGACTCAGTTACCACCAGTATCCGTCTGAAAAAGTTGAGGGTACAGGATGATTTTGCAACAAGGCTTCTTTCTGCTCTTCTTTTTGTTCTTTCTGCACGTTATCCTTCTTCCTGCACTTTTCTTCGTCTTTGGGGACTTCTGTTGCTTCTTTCTGCACCTCTTTTTTTTCTTTCTGTGCATTTTTTCTTCTTTCTTCACATGTCCTATCTCTGCAGGCATAGTTAGAAATTAGCATTTAAAAAACCTTTGAAATTCACAGAAAAAACCATAGGTTTCAGGCACGTTATAGTTAGGAATTAGCATTTAAAAAACCTCAGAAATTCACTGAAAAAAACATAGGTTTCAGGGGTGTTATAGTTAGCTGGACTTTTCACTTTTACAAAACCATTGAAATTCCCCCGTTATAGTTAGTTCAGCTAACTATAACTCGCGCGCCCGCAATGCACTGCTGATGACGTCACATATTACATCACTCATGACATGGTCAGTGACATCACTCATGACATCACTGATGACATCTCAAATGACATCACTGATGACATCACTGATGACGTCATCCTTGTGATAGAGTGGCAGACCTCCTCTCACCCTAATATAACCTTTGATACACACATTCAAAAATAGAGACTAAACTTTTCAAAACAATGGACATACCAATACCAGTTACAACAACCTCTTCAGTAATTCTAAGATCCACATACACATCCACTCATTCACCAACAGTCCTATACAGTCACTCATACATGTATTCACTCATCATATGTACTCATACACCTATACATCCTGTTACACAATGCCACTCATCCATAGAGTTACTCACACACATAGTCACTCATGCTAATAAAGAATCAAACATACATTTATTTGCATATACAGTTATACACACACCACCACACTTACTTCTACGGAAACTTACACATACTTAGTCTTTTAAACAACCACTTATAGAAACACATACTTATTCATACAGGAACTCTTTCAATCTCTCACTCTCACATATACTCACTTATATACACCAATAGTCACATATACTAGTTTAAAACATATGTAGTTACTCATAAAGACACTATTGAGACCCACCCATACAGTCCTGCACACATGCTGTCTTCAACACATACAAAGAGTGAGTCACTCATTCATGCACCTATGCACTACGTAATACCCCCCACTGAACCATGCAGACACTCAGACTGATACTCAAAAAACCAACAAATAACCTATATAGACACCCATGTAGCTACTCACCAACCCATGCAGCCACTTATACACAAAGTGAGAGACTGATACAGATATTTACATATTTTAACATTACTCACTAAGCCATGTATTCACTATGATACACTTAATCAGTCAGTTACACAATCAATTTTTCAAAAACAAATCATCCATTTAGACACTTATATACCCATTTATTCTTCCATCGACCTTGAGATATACATATATAAAACATTTAATTTTCAGAAAAACACACATTCACTGGATGATGTCATCAGTGATGTCATTTGAGATGTCATCAGTAATGTCATGAGTGATGTCACTGACCATGTCATGAGTGATGTAATATGTGACGTCATCAGCAGTGCATTGCGGGCGCGCGAGTTATAGTTAGCTGAACTAACTATAACGGGGGAATTTCAATGGTTTTGTAGAAGTGAAAAGTCCAGCTAACTATAACACCCCTGAAACCTATGGTTTTTTCAGTGAATTTCTGAGGTTTTTTAAATGCTAACTCCTAACTATAAAGTGCCTGAAACCTATGGTTTTTTCTGTGAATATATATATGGCTGTGTTCCTTTTCATGCTGCAGGTAGTCGTCCTGCTCAACACCAGCAGAAAGCAGGTGTAAAATCTCTGGTGCTAACGCGGCTTATCGCCGGAGTTTGTTTCGCTTCGTACTTTTTGGATTTCGTCGTGTACAGAAAAATAAACAAACTGGGCAGTGTATCCTGTCAAGATCCAGCACCTGACCCACTATTCCCAATCAATATAAATACAATGAGATTTCTTTCTTGATTTTGTGTGTACACTGTAAATGCACCCACTACCACAGTGGAATTCAATACAGGATTTTAGTAATTTGAATAGATCGCAAAGGTGCACCTTGTGTGTTTTTGCACGGGAACGCCTACTCTGCATCTCATTATCAGCACTTTAATGCAACAATGCAACTCAAGTTGAGATAAATCTAACACACTATTCAGAAGCTGGTGCAAACTGCAGACATCACCAATATTTCCACAATAACTGCCCCAAAATGTAACACCATGGTGGACACCACCAAATAACAGTAATAAGAATGAGAAAGAATGACACAGCACTTAAGTAACAACCAAAAACGTTAGTGAAATTTAACAAACCACACAAAAGAACAAGGCGGAATACTCCTGTCGGGTCCATCAATGTCGACGACACAGCCTGGAAAAAATAGCACAAAATAAGGAAGTGTGTAATGTGCAAATCAGAGGAATGAGACACAGAGAAAGAGAGAAGGAAAAAAAAGCCAGAGAGAAAAAGAGAGGGAAGGAAAGAAAGGGAGAAGGGAGAGAGAGAGACATAGAAGGAAAGGAAGGAAGAGAGAGAGAGTGAAGAGAGGGAAGTGAGAGAGAGGATGTCGCTGAGTTTTCAGTCATGAATGGCGGAGACCACATCAGCTTCTCCGCAGCCCGGCAGATCTCACACGTCGCTGAGTCCTGAGTCATCAATGGCGGAGACCACATCAGCTTTTGGGGCCGCTAACCCTGTGCAACGCAAGTCAGCACCACGTGGTGGTAGGCCGCTGATGGCCATACAACTTAGGGTGCGACTAACCCTGTGCAACTCAAGTCGGCGCCACGTGGTGGTAGGCCCCTGACGGCCATATCAGCTTCAGGTGGCACTAACCCTGTGCAAGTCAAGTCCGTGCCACGTGGTCGTAGGCCCCTGACGGCCATGCAGCTCAGGGTGCGAACAACCCTCTGCCCAACTCTTCATGGACTCTTTATGATTCAGACCTGTGGAGCGTCCGCCATCCAGTCACCACTGGCAATAAAGGATGTGACGTTGTCGATGCATTATATTTGCGTGGTCACATGGCCTGTGACGCATGTGCCGGATGGGTGTGGTGTGTGTGCAAACCTGCCCTCAGGGAGTGGCCGTGACATGTTGACAACAAGAGCACTGACCTGCACACCAACAGCGAGTACGCCTGTGTCAGGTAGATATGTGGGGGTGTGAAAACGTGTTTTCTCAATGGATTTTCCATAGGAAACTTTAGACAAGGCTACACCGCTGAACGGAATTACGCCAAATTTGGCAGGGAGCAAGGTCTTGGTCCAGAAAGCGGGCTTTCTCACATGGAGTGAAAATATAAAAGAAAGGTCTCGGGGGCAATTTAATATACCGGAGCTCTGTTTCTGCAAGATAACTCTTTCACACTACCTCTACCCAACATCACCACTATGCCGTTAGAAGCCAGTCCGTCGACTCATAGCTCTCTATCTTTGCAAGCTAGTACGCTACTGTGCCTGTACCTCTGCGAACTACTACGGTGCTGTTCCTTTGGGAGCAGATGGCTCGTAGTACTGCGTCTGTGAGTTGAGCGGATGGGCCGCAGTTGTCCCTCTGCGAGTCTGGGTGCGAACTGTTCATAACTCACACTACATAAGCATTGAAAAACCATTTTGTGATTCAGTCTGTCAGCTGGCATCTGTCTGAGGCATTTCTGAAAACATATTGGAGTCCTTTCTGTGAGAGATACCCCTTTCACGCTGCCTCTCCCCACATCAGCAGGTAACGCACCCTCTTCCCATATTACCAACATACCCCCAACAACCTTCTTGGGCCCGGAAGTGTCCCGGTGCGGTTGGACAAATAAGAATCTTAGTCTTGTATAGGTTTACATATGAAACATTTTATTTAAAGAAAACAACAACAAATAAAACTGAAGGGAGTCTGGTGCTGTGGTCAAAGCCACAAAGTTGGGGTCACTGGCATTCAGGACTCAGGACACAGTTCCACATGTGGGATCGGCTTGTGTTGAACAGGGTTAGTGGCCCCACATGTCGCAGCTTGTGTTGAACAGGGTTAGTGGCACCACGTGTCAAAATTTCAAATTGCGAGCTCTGTTGCACGCAGTGTACACTGTTGTTGAGTGTTTGTTTGCACTTGAAGATGAATTTGTTGATACTACTAAAGGTATAACTGATATAAAATTCTTGAAGCAAGGATACTAAAAGAATATTATGTAGGTTTTAGGCCTGTGATAGTTACTTGCCTGGTGGACTCTGTAATTAATGAATCAAGATTTAATTTTAATTGTGAGCCCTACTGACCGCAGTGTAGGCGCATCATGAAAAGATGAAATATGTATAGAATACACTGTCGAAGTGTATGAGCCTGTGATGCTGCTTGGTGCGGATGGACCGCAGTGGGAGCTATGTCTCTTGCCTACTGCGTCATCTGCAATCGTGACTGTATCTGAATTGTGAGTCCTGCTGACCGCAGTGTAGGCCAGAGGTAGCGGTGAGCAAGGGCCCACAGCCACATGCATAGGTTGGTGGTCGCTGCCACAGGCTTGGGGTCACTGCGATTCAGGACTCAGGACACAGTTACACATGTGGGATCGGCTTATGTTGAACAGGGTTTGTGGCACCACGTGTCGCCGGCTTTGTATATGGAAATATACAAAGTGATCAAAGGGAGTATGCTGCTGTGGTCGCCGCCACGGACTTGGGGTCACTGCCATTCAGGACTCAGGACTCAGTTACACATGTGGGATCGGCTTGTGTTGCACAGGGTTAGTGGCACCACGTGTCGCCGGCTTTGTATATGGAAATATGCCTAACTGATAAAAGAGAGTATGCTGCTGTGGTCGCCGCCATTCAGGACTCAGGACACAGTTACACATGTGAGATCGGCTTGTGTTGAACAGGGTTAGCGGCACCACGTGTCACCGGCCTTGCATATGGAAACATGCCTAACTAATCAAAGAGAGTATGCTGCTGTGGTCGCTGCCACGGACTTGGGGCCACTGCCATTCAGGACTCAGGACACAGTTACACATGTGGGATTGGCTTGTGTTGAACAGGGTTAGTGGCACCACGTGTCGTCGGCCTTGCATATGGAAATATGCAAAGCTGATCAAAAGGAGTATGCTGTTGTGGTTGCTGCCATGGACTTGGGGTCACTGCCATTCAGGACTCAGGACACAGTTACACATGTGGGATTGGCTTGTGTTGAACAGGGTTAGTGGCACCACGTGTCGCCGACCTTGCATATGGAATATATGCCTAACTGATCAAAGAGAGTATGCTGCTGTGGTCGCTGCCACGGACTTGGGGTCACTGCCATTCAGGATTCAGGACACAGTTACACATGTGGGATTGGCTTGTGTTGAACCGGGCTAGTGGCACCACGTGTCACGCCTTGTGTTGTACAGGGTTAGTGGCACCACGTGTCGCCAGCCTTGCATGTGGAAATATGCCTAACTAATCAGAGGGAGTCTGGTACTGTGGTAGCTGCCATGGACTTGGGGTCACTGCCATTCAGGACTCAGGACACAGTTACACATGTGGGATCATCTGGCTTGTGTTGAACAGGGTTAGTGGCACCACGTGTCGCCGGCTTGTGTTGAACAGGGTTAGTGGCACCATGTGTTGCGGCTATTCTGCCTGAATAAGTCCATGTGGTGATAACTTGTGGTGCAGTTAGTGGCACCTGAAGCACTCAGCGTGTGCGCACCCTGCGATGATGCGTGGTCCAGGCGGGCCTCACTGGTAGCAATGTCTTTACATGCTTTGAAAGAATCTTTATAGCAGTCAAATCCTCCAAGTAATTCCATTTCAGTCCTCCAAGGTTTGAAGTTTGAAGGCCAAGTCATCGCCTCTCGCCACCCCCCCTGGTTCGCCCAGACCTTGTCATCGCATACGCTATGACGGTAAGGAACTTCTACTTCTGAACCCCTACCAAAAATGCCCTAACACCACTGGCATCCTAGGTCTTACGCATTTACAATGCACCCACTGCCACTTCTCCACCAACGCACCCACCAGGGTACGGTGTGACCCCCCTAATACTACAATACCGCCACTAAGGATACTCCAACTAAATTGCAGATCCCTCGTTAAACACCACCCGGAGGTGAACACGCTTCTTCAGGAAGAAAACCCCGACGTTTTATTTCTATGTGAAACATGGCTCCAAGATAGCTTGACCACCATCCCCAACCTATCACTGCCAGAGGAGTTTAATCTGGTCACCGTCAATCGTGATTCACGCGGCGGCGGCATTGCCATCATCTATAAAAAACAACTGACCTGCTCCTTTGTTAAGGAACCTCTTCAAGATTGTGAATGCGCCCAATTTAAAATTAGTGTGACCCCCCAATTCATGTTATCTGGTCTATATATCTATCGCCCTCCAGGCCAGGCCACTAAATTCATTAACGCCCTTCTCGAAACGGCGACAACGCTCACCACTAAGTTCGCCAACTTCACCATCCTAGGTGACCTGAATTTACACTTCGATGCGACGGGTGATAATACCATCATTAATCTTCTTGCCGACCTCTCGGCTCTGCAATTGAATTCCCTTGTCCACACCTCTACCCATATAGCTGGACACACCCTAGATCCGATCTTCTCTAACGTACAAGAGGCAGCAGCAGAAACCCCCATCCCTATGGGATGGACGGATCACCACCTAGTTAAAATGAGTGTCCCGGCACCCCAACGTCAACGCAAAACCGAATCCCTTCAGAGTCTAAAAAGACCTTGGCACAAACTTTCCCCACCCGACCTACATAAAACCCTTGGTGAATTCCAACATGAAGGTAACCAGAATATAGACGCGATCTACTCCTCGTTCACCACCTGGATTAGCAACGGCCTCGACACTCTCATCCCGGCCAGGCCGTCGAAAGGACGCAATACACCCTCCAACCCATGGTTCGACGACACCCTTAGGACTATGCGCAAGGAGTGTAAAAAGGCTGAGCGCATCTGGAGGAAACAATATGCTAACCAGGATAAGGCGGTGTATCTATCCAAGCTCAAGACCTATCACAAGGCTAGTAGATCCTCCCGTGCTTCTTTTTACTCTAACAAAATTAATTCCAATGCGAACCCATCCAAAATCATTTTTAAACTTGTGAAAGAGCTCCAAAGCCCTAGGACGCCCCCCCCAAAAATTTCCTCCCACGAGCAATGTGAACAGCTTGCAACCTATTTCATCGAAAAAATTCAGAAAATTTACGCAACCTTTCCGCAGACTGCTCCTCTCAAGGAAGTTCCCATGACCACGACCCCTAACATCTTACCTCTGTCCCTAATCCCTGCCATCACCGCTGCAGACCTGACCAAACTAGGCAAGAAAGTGGAGTCTGGCTCTCCAGCGGATCCCATGAGCCCTTCCCATTTCATGTCTTCAATGGACTTCTTTTCATCCCCCATGCTGAACATCCTCAACATCTCCTTCGCCACAGGACTCGTACCCATCGCTTGGAAACAAGCATGGGTATCACCGATAATTAAAAAACCCACCCTGGACCCCACCAAGCCAGAAAACTTTCGGCCCATTTCCCTTCTCCCATGGATGTCCAAAATTGCCGAAACCCATGTAAATGAGTCTCTGTCGAAACACCTGGACAATCATGGAATCCTGGACCCTTCCCAAAATGGCTTCCGTGCAGGCCACAGTACGGAGTCTGCCCTACTAGCTACCTCGGAGCGTCTCCGGATGATTCTAGATGCCGGTCATAGTGCTGCGCTGATCCTCCTCGATCTCAGCGCAGCCTTTGACACGGTATCTCATAACATCCTGCTAGAACGTCTGGAGACTACCGGTGTGACTGGCCCGGCACTTGCATGGTTCCGATCCTTTTTCAAGGATAGATCATTCAAGGTGTCTGCCCCTCCTTACCTCTCTAAACCTCACCCCATCGCTCAGGGGGTTCCACAGGGTTCAGCGCTGAGCCCCTCCCTCTTCAACCTATACGTCCAGCCACTCACGGACGTAGCTAGAGAATGGGGGCTCACGCTTGTATCATACGCGGACGACACCCAGTTGGTTGTCACCCTCTCAGAAAGCCCGTCCGCCATGGCATCCAACTTCAAAGAGGGTATGTCTGCTGTGGCTCGCTGGATGACGGACAACTACCTCCAACTCAACGCCGGAAAAACCGAGGTGCTCCTCCTGGGCCGTAACATCAGCCTTTGGAACGAGCACTGGTGGCCGTCATCCTTAGGCAACACCCCACTCCCCAAAAGCTGTGTGAAAAATCTGGGAGTCTGGGTTGATGCCAACCTTAGTTTCCAATCCCACACAAAAAAGGTGGCAGCCACCTGCATAGGCCTTTTAAGGAACCTCAGGCCCATACTTGGGCTCTTCGATGCCAAGGCCCGCCAGCTCATTATCCAGGCCACCATTCTATCACGCCTGGACTACGCTAATGTCCTCCTGTTGGGAGCTAATAAAGCGGAAACAGCCAGATTCCAACGCATTCAAAATGCGGCAGCTAGAACGCTGGTTGGCCTCCCACGGAGGTGCTCAGCCAGAGCCACCATCCGCAAGCTCCACTGGCTACCCGTGGACCACAGAATCCAATTCAAGGCCTTAGTCATGATCTTTAAGATCGTGAAACTGGGAAGCCCCCCTCTGCTCCGAAGCCTTGTCCAACCCTACGCCCCTGGCCGTGCTCTTCGCTCTACCAACCAACTCCTCCTGTCAATCCCTAGGTTTCGACTTTGCCGAACTGGAGGCCGCTCCTTTGGGGTCCTTGGCCCCAAACTGTGGAACGATCTCCCCCTCAGCATTCGCACTATTGACTCCCTCCCTGCTTTTCGCAAAGCAATTAAGACTCATCTCTTCCCTGCTGCCTAGTTACCCCTCCCCCTCCACCTCAGATTAGTTTGTCTGTTCTTAGCGCCGGGACACCCCTTTGCCGGGGTAGCTGTTGCGCTCTACCAAATCAATCAAATCAAATCAAATCAAGAGTTGGAGAAGAGCTAAATAGAAAAACTCTCTCTTATCTGGAGTATCACAATTTAGGGGCATATCAGCAACAATCGGCGATAATTATCGCTAAGCGCACTTAGCGCTAGGATAATCATCGCCGGCTAGCGTGGATTTTTATCGCTGAGATAGCGTGCTATTAGCAACGCTTATCTCAAAAGCGATAAAAATCCTAGCGCTAACTGCCTAACGTGAGATTATCGCTGGAAACCAAGCGATAATCTCACAAAATGTGGCGTTAACTTGTTGATAGGGCCTCACAAACTTAGCCATGATATCCACCCTCCATAGGATATCATGGCTAAGTCAGTCCTGAAGCGGGCGTAAGGAAAGTAGCGATAACAGGGGTTATCGCTACTTTTCTTGCCGCTTTGCTTCATAGCGTGGGGCTTGATGATAGGAGAAATGTCGCTTAGCGACATTTCTCCTGTCATGTTAGGTCAGGAACGCCCACTTTGCATCTCATTGGAGATGCAAAGCTGGGAGTTAAGATTTCGGGTGCTAAAGCAAGGTTTCATGCGTTAGCGTGACTTTGCTAATTAGGCGATAATTTTTTATCGCCTCGTTGCTGATATGCCCCTTAATTTCCTGTGATTAATCAAATTTCCTTTGGCATTCTTTAAGAAATATCCATCAGATCCAATTACAGAATATTTCCCTTTATTTATTTTCTCTGTAACATTTTTTCTAAATCTATAATGTTGCAGTATTTCATATAAACATATGTTTTCCAGGTATGGACTTCGATTTGGATAGTATGCGAAGAACAGGAATTGAGTTATCTGCAACATATTGTATGTCCATATTTGCATTCCACATCTTCAAAATGACTGGATTGTAATCATTATTGTACTTTGATTCTTCTGTTCTTTTTATATTATAAGTATTTTTGGGTGATTTTCGAGTGATAGCATGCCTCACTGCTAACATAAAACTGTTCACTCTTCCTTTGCGATTACTTATGGTGCAGTGACTTAGTAGTACCTTTGGTGCTCAGCGTGTATGTACCCTGCGATGATGCGTTGTCCGGGAGGGCCGCATTCGGAGCAATGTCTTTTATCTATTGAATTCTGCCTCAGTAAGGCGGCATGTCGATGTCTTGTGTTGCACTGAGTTAGCAGTACCTTTGACACTGAGTGTGTATGTACCCTGCGATGATGCGTTGTCCGGGAGGGCCGCATTCGGACCAATGTCTTTTGTCTATTGAATTCTGCCTCAGTAAGGTGACGTGTCGATGTCTTGTGGTGCACTGAGTCAGTAGCACCTTTGGCGCTCAGCGTGTACATACCCTGCAATGATGCGTTGTCCGGGGGGGCCGCACTCGGACCAATGTCTTTTGTCTATTGAATTCTGCCCCGGTAAGGCCACGTGGCGATGACTTGTGGTGCACTGAGTTAGTGGAATCTGAAGTACTCAGCGTGGGCGCACCCTGTGATGATGCGTGGTCCGAGAGGGCAGCACTGGGAGCAATGTATCTTGCGTACTGCACTGCGTCATCTGCAATCGCTACTCCATCTGAATTATGAGGCCTGCTGTCCACAGTGTAGGTCGAAGACAGTAGTCTTTACAGACATAAGTCTGTGGTGCTGTGCTGCTGGGTTCGCAGGGGGCCTGTGTCGAGGAGAGCCGCGGTCATGGTGGCAGCCTCGTGGCAGGGTGAGGCCTGCCGCTCTGGCACAGTCGTTGGTCTTCACAGTTCACAAGTGAACCAGGCCCAGAGCCCCGGCCTATTTATTCACACTCCTACGCTGAAGTGGCGTTCGTCGGACCAGCCCACTCTGGTTACCCTTATGCTTACAGGGGGGGACGATACAGCTACATGACTGAGATCGTCCCTAGTGTTTGACGTAACATGGTTGGGTCCACTGTCCACAACACTACAAGCACCAGTAGTAGTTGTGCACATGGAGAGGTGTGTGTTCTGCATACTGAGATGTGTCCAGCACATCACCGCTCACTTTGCATTGTGTGCATTGTTATTCACGGGTGAATTGCTTCCTTCACATATAGTTTGTTCACACCTGTCCCAATATTCAGCTATTGTGTGGCTGAGGGGCCATGCCGTTTTGGGGAAGTTTGTTGTCTTGTTCTGCACTGCATCGGTGATAGAGGGGGGGGTTCCTGGGGGTGGTGGGGGGTGTTGTGGCATTCTTGGGTGTCGGAACTGCTTCATCAGTAGGGCTATGACATGTGTTGGTCTTCAGAGGTGGCTCTGGGCTGGGCTCCCTTTCATACTGTATGTTGTTTTTTTAATATTTAAAAAACAAGACGACATTAAATAATAAATAAAATAGAAAAACAATTTTTAGGATATTAAAGTTACAAAATATAAAAAAAAAATCAAATATACTGAGAAAAATATAGGTTTTATGAACATTATAATTAGAAATTAGCATTTAAAAAACCTTTGAAATTCACTGAAAAAACCATAGGTTTCAGGCACGTTATAGTTAGAAATTAGCACTTAAAAAACCTTAGAAATTCACTGAAAAAACCATAGGTTTCAGGCACATTAAAGTTAGAAATTAGCATTTAAAAAACCTTAGAAATTCACTGAAAAAACCATAGGTTTCAGGGACGTTATAGTTACATGGACATTGGACTCATATAAAACCAGAGAAATTCGCCCATTACAGTTAGTTGAGCTAACTATAACTCGTGCGCCCGCAATGCACTGTTGATGCCGTCACATATTACATCACTCATGACATGGTCAGTGACATCACTCATCTCATGACTTCACTGATGACATCTCAAATGACATCACTGATGACATCACTGATTACATCATCCACGTGATAGTCTGACACACCTCCTCACACTCTAATATAACCTTTAAAACACGTACTCTAAAATACAGACTACCATTTTCGAAACCATAGACACACCAATAGCAGATACTAGATAGTAATACCCATCCACTGATTCCTATCTATATATTGTGAGCTAGACATACACTCAAACAGTCACTCATACATGCTGTCACTCATCATTACATCAGTATAATATCCACTCATACACCTATACATACATTCACACAGTGCTACTGATCCATAGAGTTACTCACATATCTACTCACTCATGCCAAAAATCAATCACTCACGAGAGGCAAGATGGCGGCTGCTTTTTTTTTTTTTTTTAAAACCTTTATTCTTTTAAGTCAGGGACACAGCTATTCAGCCGACAACCCGGAGGTACGGCAGCTTTAGAAACACAACACAAGCGAGTATCCACATTTCACTGATAGGAGAATCAAAAGGTTCTGTTTTAAATAAACACAAACCCAAACCTAAACACAAGCAAGGCGATAAGTACTGAAAGCACAAAAAGGGGTTCCCATCAGGGGGAGCGAGCCCCATTTCGTCCATCAGACACAGGTCTATAGTAAGGGAAGGAGGGGAAGGCAGAGTCTCAAGAAGGCAAACACATACCAGCAAAGAATACAAAGCCGGAAAGAATGCTAAGGGGAGAGCTGCTCCTCAGGCGGGTCCGGGTCTGGGGGCAGGCATATGCCCCCTCTGTACTGGTTCCATCGCCCCCATACGGTGTGCCATTTCCGGGGGCGCCCTCGAGCACAATACACTGTCTTCTCCCTAAACATGCTCCAATCCATGTTTTCCATCCACGCTGTCAATGTAGGAGGTCTAGTAGAGCCCCACAGGCGAGCGATGCCGCGCTTAGCTACCATGTTCCCTAGGGTCACCCACTGAGTCTGTGCCGCGTCGTGGTCAGTAGGACCCCAAACATTCAGGAGACAACACCGCGCCTCCGGCTGCATGGCGATGCCCGTCACCTCCCCCATCACATCGTGGATTCGCTTCCAGAACTCCATGATCGCACCGCATTCCCAAATAATATGTAGGAAGGTGCCCACCATACCACAGCCTCTCTTACGTAAGCCCTCCTCAGAGAAACCCATATGGACCAGCCTAGGCCCTGTCACGTAAACTCTATGGAGTATTTTAAGCTGCACCAGCCGCAGGCGCGCAGGGATCGCGACCTCTTTGGGAGAAGAAACTGCAGACTGCCAATCCTCATCATCTAATTCGAGGCCATCCCTAGTACATTGATCGCGCAACCCTAGAAGAAGATCTGCCCGTACATTAATTAGTTTCTTATAAATGAGAGAGATCGTACTCTCTGGCATATGGCCATCCAGGATCCGGTCCTCTAACGGAGAGGACTCAGGCACCGTCTCCCCCTCTACAAGGACTGACCGCAAGGCGTGACACACTTGAGCGTATCGGAAGAACTCCGTGCTCCCTAGCTCATATTCCTTCTGCAGCTCCTCGAATGACTTCACCCTACCCTTAACCAAAAGGTCTCCAACCCTGGATATACCGATCAGGTCCCATTTCTCAAACCCTTTTGTATGCCAATGCTTTCCCAGAATATCGGAGTCAAACAACGGGGTGGCAAGGGTAAGTTTACCCTTCCAGCCCAGTGAATCTGTCGCCACCTTCCACACGTGCACGGCCACCCTGGTGGGCCCCGTAAGGGTTAAGTCCAACGACTTCGAGTACAACGCTCTGTGGTAATTACCCCCGCGCAGCAACCACCGGTCCATGGCGTAGCCGGGGCTCAGCGCCGGACCATAGACACCATGGTTAATCGCGCTCAACTGAGTGGCCCAATAATAACGTCGAATGTCTGGAAGCGCGATACCCCCGTCATACCACGGAAGCGTCAACTTAGCAATCACTATGCGCGGTCGCCCTTTCCACAATAGCGCGCGCTGGAGGCTTTCGTCCTCTCGGAAATAACTGGCCGGGACCAATTCAAGGGTATTCTGCAAGGCATAGAGGAAACGGGGAAGAGACATCATTTTAAACAGGGCGGCGCGGCCAAGGAGGGAAAGCAGCAGCCGCCGCCAGCCCGCCACGTCCCGCCGCAAACGTGCCAAGGGAGGGAGCAAGTTTTTCTCGTATCGTAAAGTGGGGTCAGTGGAAATATAGATCCCTAAATACAAAAAGCCCTGCCGGGCGATCTGGATCGAGCAGTGTCGCGGGACATCACCACACAGGACATACAAGTATGACTTTCCCCAATTAATAACAAGACCAGAGTTCCTACCGAAAGAAGTCAAGACGTCACAAACCACGATGAGAGATTTCTTAGGCGAGGTGAGGTATAACAGAATATCGTCGGCGTAAAGCGAAATACGGTCCTCGTGGTCAGGCGACCAACGAATCCCACGTATATCCGGGTGCCATCGTATCCACGCCGCCAGCGGTTCAAGAGCAAGGGCAAACACCAACGGCGACAGGGGACAGCCCTGCCGGGTGCCCCTCCCGAGCTCGAACGGTGTCGACGCCCGCCCGTTCACCACGACGCTAGCAAGGGGCCCCTCATAAAGCAACCTCACCCAGCCTACAAAGCCAGGCCCGAAGCCGAACTTGGCTAGCACAGCCCACAGGTATGCCCACTCCACCGTATCGAAAGCCATCGTGGCATCGAGGGCCGCCACAATGGCCGGCTCTCGCATCGTGCCCGTCCTAGCAATCACTCCATGAAGGCGTCTAAGATTCAGTGCAGTGTTACGGTGCGGGATAAAGCCCGACTGGTCCGGGTGGATCAAATCTCCAAGCACCCGGACCAGGCGGTTAGCAAGGATCTTGGCAAGGATTTTCGGCTCGGCGTTGAGAAGTGATATCGGCCGATAGGAACCACACTTATCCCGGGGCTTACCGTCTTTGTGTATTACCACAATCGTCGCCAGTCGTTGATCGAGCGGAAGAAAACCATTCACCCGCGCCTCCACGAACATGGCGCGCAGGTGAGGAGCCAACTTATCCGGACGAAGCTTATACAACTCAATCGGCAAACCATTTGGGCCCGAGGCCTTACCCGAGCGCAACGCACGGATAGCACACGCCACTTCGTCAACAGTTATATCTCCATCGAGGTCATCCCTATCTATGGCAGAAAGGCAGGGCAGAGCAATATCACGCAGAAGGTCGCACGAGTCCTCAGTCGGCCTGTCCGAAACCGAGGTGTATACCGTGCGAAAATAGTCAGAGAAACACTGGACTATACCGTCGGGGTCAGTGACAACCTCTCCCCCATCCATCGACAACTCCGGCACCACTCGATTAACACGCTCTTTTTTATCCAACCACGCCAACAGTTTCCCGGCCTTATCACCGACATCGTACAATCGACCCTGCTGCTCCCTATTGAGGGTCTTGGCAGCGTTCGTCACCAGATCCCTGTATTCCAATTGCTTCAAGCTCAAATTATGCAGTGTGGCCGCTGCAACCTCCTCCTCCAAGGCCACGTCTAAAGCCGCAATCTCGTCCTCAACTTGTGTCACCTCGGCATCTCTCCGCCGCTTGGCGGCCACTACCAAGGAAAGGGCCTCCCCTCTCAATACGGTCTTAAACGCTTCCCACAAGGACACCGCAGATTCAACTGAACCCTGATTATCCTGAAAATAGTGATCAACTGCCTTCAGCAACGCACTGCGCAGCTTGGGGTCACGAAAGTACCAGGGGTTAATGGGAGCCACCCTGCCCCCCACTACCCGGCCAATATCCAGACGGGCCCACACCGGCGAGTGATCGGATATACCCCGTGCCATGTGCCTAGCCTCAGATACCAATGAGGCGTGCGCAGCCAGAGTGAGCAAGTAATCAATCCGAGAGAGACTACCGTGGGCCCCGGAGTGAAAGGTATATTGTCTCTGAGTGGGGTGCCGTAGCCTCCAACAGTCTACCAGGCCAAAAGTATCTATAAAGTCGGGAAGCCACTTCTGAGCCCCCCCGGTGTCCCTGGGCGGGTACCTATCGAGCAATCCAGATCCAACCGCATTGAAGTCTCCTCCCACCACCAGCATCCCTTCAGGGAGTTCCAACAAGGCCTTGCCCAGATCAGCAAACGTGGAGGCCTGCAGGGCAGGAGGGACATAAACAGAAACCAATACCAACGTTCTGCCCTCCCACCTCCCCGCCACAGCCACAAAGCGCCCCCTATCATCAGCAATGGTGGAGTCAACCTCAAATGGTAGGGAAGCTCTAACAAGTATGCCCGCACCCCTGGAGCCCGAGGAGAACCCCGAGTGAGCAATGAATTTATAACCCTTTCTATTAAGTGCATAACACGTATTCCCTATAAGGTGGGTCTCCTGCAAGAGGACCACATCTGGCGAGGTCCGTTTCAAGAATTGTAGGACTATCCCCCGTTTAATACGATCCCCTAAGCCATTAACATTCCAGCTAATTATGTTTAAGCCCCTACCCCCCATCCCCAAACACAAAGAGACCTCCACCCCCCCCGGAGAACCACAATCGGACAATACTGACAACAATTACTACGCCTTGCAAGAAAAAAAACCCCAACAACAACCCCAACACCCCAAATCCCCCCCCTCCCTGCACCCCTGCGTCAGCTTACAAAGCCCCCCCAACTTGCAGTGTGCCTGTCGCCCTATCAAAAACAAACCTACAAAAAGTACCCCAAGGGAGGAAAGAGCTCCTATCTTCCCCCCGCCGCCCTCCCATTACTGCAGTAGGGTGCTAGTCACTGTCCGGGGCTGAGTCAGAACAGACCGACACCGGAGGTATCACTCCTGTCCATCCCGGTCGCCTTCCGTTCCAACCACGTGGTCCCCGCCGGGCTGTCACCGAGGGAGCGCATCCAACCAGTCCCTTGCCATGTCCGGCGATTCGAAGAAGAAAGTCCGATCCTCATACACCACACGTAGCGTGGCGGGGAAAAGCATGGCATATTTCAGGTCCATCTCCCTAAGCCGCCTCTTCACCCCCAGGAAGCTCTGCCTTTGTTTCTGCACCATCTGGGTGAAGTCAGGATAAAAGCTCACAGAGGCATTCTGAAAAGGCACCGGGCCTGTCACCCTCGATGCTTGCAGGATAGCGTCTCGGTCTCGAAAATTAAAGATCCGGGCGACAATCGGTCGCGGGGGGGCTCCCACCTTAGGCCTTCCGCCAGGCACTCGGTGAGCCCGCTCAACCGCAAAAAACCTGCCGAGGCCCTTAGGCGCAAGATGGTTCACCACCAAGTCCTCGACGAGTAAATCCACGGAGAGCTCCTCCGAAGTTTCCTGGACCCCAATAAGGCGCACATTGTTGCGCCGGGCCCGACCTTCAAAATCCTCGAGCCGGCGGGCGGAGAGGTCATTCGCGGTCCGTAACTTGCGAACCTCAACCTGGAGTTACGAGACATCATCCGCGAGGCCAGTGGTCTTGAGATCCTGGGACTTGACCCGCTCATTGGTTTTGCCCAGGTCCGCACGAATCAAGTTGACATCAACCAAAATCATGTCTACCTTGTGCGCCAGGGTCTCGAACTGTCGCCCAATCGATGATTGCATCCCCTCAATCGCCCCCTTGATATCCTGCAATGATAACTCCGAGGTTGGGGATGGATCAACCTTCTGTGCTTCCAGCACCTGTCCCGATCCACCAGGCGACCCCTTCTGCTGGGCATAGCGATCCATATTGTTGGATTGGGTATAGCCTCCCCGCCTGGTAGCCTTAGACTTCGGCTTGTCTACCTCCGATTTGGCCGACATCTCGAACAGCAGGGCGGTCAGTTACAAAAAGACGTCCCTCGCTCAGCCAGAGAAAACAGGGTCAACCAGAACTGCAACAGCCAGCCAGGGTCGAGTGCAGGTCTTCCAGATATCAGGGGATCGGCATGAAGCACTCCCGGGCCAGAGCAAGCAAAGGGCGAGAAAGCGAAAGTGAAAGTGCAGCGGCACCCGTCCGCCAGTTCACACCTCCCAAGGCCGCTGTTGTTCAATTAGTGGCCGGGCATCCTACCAGCGCGAGCCCCTGGCATCCTTCGGAGGTAGGCCGCAATCTTCCGCCATGCACAACTTCGGTTCCCGGTGGGCGATCTTAGCCCGGACAACGTCAATCGCCCCAGCTGTGACTCATCTGCAGGATTCCGTGCATGAAAAACAGGATTTAGGACAGGATAATTGCAGGAGGGCGCGAGGGTCGCGGGAGCTCAAGGCTCACGCGGCCATCTTGGTCAAGCGATAGGCTCCTCCCCCAAGAGATGGCGGCTGCTTGAGTGTTGCGGGTAGCCGTCTCTCTACCAGTGCTCATAAGGCTATGAAGTGAAGAGAAATCCGGCAATTTAAACTTTAAATATCTACTCATGGCTGTCTTTTACAGGGGGAAATCGATGAGGCTGCTGACAGAGGCTGGTTTCTTCGCGGTGCAGGCTTTAAGACGCCTTTTGACAGCGGCGGCGTTCGTGACTACACACGAGGTGCTGTGGGAGTCCAAAGGTCTTCACCGATACATTGTATCTAAAAGGGTTTCGCTTGGATTTCCTACAGAAAAGAGAAATTCTGCTGTTGCTATTGCTGTGATGCCGCCGAAAGGAAGAACTCTGCAGAAGGAGTCAAGCACGTTTGGAGGAGCCAGAGGAGCATCGATGATTCTGCGTGCAGCTGCAGAGGGGAGAAGCCTGAATCCGATTTCGAGTCAGGCTGCAAACAGTGCTCTACAGGCAGGACTCTGTAAGAGCGGAGCTTCCAAGAAAGTACTGTGTGATACCAAGCCAAGGGAAAAGAGGCCTGAAAAGGCCACCCAATCCAAACAACCGACAGTTCCAGGGATGTTTGCGGGGCGAGGTCCATTGTCTGCTTCTGTGGGAGCGGAGTCGCCCAAAGGTAAAAGTATCAATGCCTTAAAGAATAATAATAATGGCAGCGGTAGTACAAAGGCTCCAGCAGGAACATCATTAAATTATGGGCCTTTTGATGAGGTCTCCCCTGGGGGTGAGGAGTCTATTACCATTGGATGTGATTTTGGGGGCCCAGATATTTTGGATGCAGCTACACAGGGAGCAACAGAAGAGCTGCCTCAAGAGACGGGTATATCCCAGCAGGGGGGGATAATATTACAATGCAGGCCCCTTTTACGCTTATTAAGACCCCAGTCTCTAAAAAGATACATGGAGGCCACGCTCCGGATGAAGGCACAATTCTAGGGACACCGGAAGGTGAAAGTTCTTTTCGCTGACCGATGATTCTGATGTATCCTCTAACAGCAGTAAAGATAAGACGGAGGATGATCTTACAGAAGATAGTAGTAGCCCCTCAGTGAAGCCGGACACCCAGAAACGTAAATCATGCCGCACAAAGAAGAAGAGTGCGAGGGGATATGACAAGGATAAGGATAATGGTAGTACATCAGATAATAGCCAGTCAAGTTTGATGAAATGGGATTATTATGCGTCCCACTTCAATGGAAGAATGGAGGATGACCAAAATACTCCTACGCTGAACCCAGAAACTAACGTAAATGCTCGTAACAATATAGCGGGCCAGGCATCCGCTCCTTCGATGGAACTAATATACGCTACATTAAAACAAATTCAAATGGAGGCACGTCAAGAGCATAAGAGGGCCCACTTGGCAACTAAAAAGTTGCAGGGTGCGGTGCGAAAAGTGAATAAAACCAGCTCAGAGATTGCGGAGCGCACCAACGCACTGGAAGAGCGTATTGTGCAATTAGAGGCCACTGTGGAAACCTCAGAACAACGGACGACCTCCCATGAGAGCAGGATGACTGATGTCCTTTGGAAGCTCGAGGATTTTGAAAATAAGCAGCGCCGGAATAATTTGCGGCTTCTTGGTATTGCAGAAAAAGCCGAGGGGGACGATATCCGTAGATTTACTTTGAGGCTTCTTAGGGAAGCATTCCCTGAGTTAGCGTACTGGAACTGGGACTCAGAGGTCCAAAGGGTACATCGGTTTCCCCTAATGCTCAAGAGAAGGGCAGGTCAAGATGATAAACCTAGAGCTATTCTTATTTTGTTTGGCAATTTTCTTCTACGGCAATCTATTTTTGAAAAGGCCAGGCCTGATGCAAGGAGGACAGTAGCTGAACATTCATTCTTCGTACGGCCCGATTTCTGCCACTCAACTGTGGAGAGAAGATGGCGGCTTCGTCAATTAATCACTCCATTTCAGAAATCTGGATGTGAGATGTTTTTAATGAATCCGGCCAAACTCAAAGTCGTGCATAAAGATTCGACTAGGGTATTTACATCAGAGATTAAGGCACAGGAATACCTTCAAGAACTGGTGTAAGGTGTTCCTTTAAGAATTGAACTGCCTTTTCCTTTTTGTTTTCTCTCTTCTCTTCTTTTGGACATTTTTTTTTCTTTTAGTTTTTTTTGCTGGTAGGAGGCGGTTAGGGGGCACACACAACACCATGCAGGAGGCATCACAAGGGTCTTTGACCTTTTTTGCCTTTTTGATTGGGGTGGGGGGAAGGCTGGGGGTGGGGGACTCAAGGGGAGATGGAGTTTTTTTTTGTATGGGATATGCACATGGTTTAATGTCTGGTAATTTTTGGTGCTCTTGGTTTGGCACCGAAATAGATGGAAATTTGTTTTTCTGGTTTAATGAGGAAAATTAGAATCGCATCAGTCAATATATGTGGATTAAATAATCCCCAAAAACATCAGCCTGGATGTTCGATTTTTGAAAGCAGATATCCTATGCCTTCAAGAAACCCATATTGAGGGCAGTAGGAAAGGGGCTTTAGAGATGGAAGGTTATCAACTTGTTGCGTACACGACTCAAAAAAATCGGACGAGGGGAGTCGCAATTTTGGCTAAGAAAGGGATGGGAAGTTATCCACGTGTTCTCACTGATAAAATGGGAAGATGGGCCATTGTACAAATGGACCTGGATAATAAAATGTACACTCTCTGTGCAGTGTATGGGTCTGTGTTGGATGATCCTACACTGTTGATTGGCTGAAAGTGGAACTTGTGGGATGGCCTCTTCCCCTGATATTATGCGGGGATTTAAATATTAATATGAGCTGTCAGGTTACTACCCACAGGCTTATGTTTCAAGGGCGGAAACCCAGAGTTTTTAAATCATTTCAACAACTTGAGTTATTGCACGGGCTAGTGGATGTTTGGGCAGAGACAAAGGGGTCTGATCCAGGTTTTACATATTTTTCTGCACCACATCTAATGCACGCTAGATTGGATTACTTTTTTGTATCATTTGAACTTTTAGGTAGGTGTTTGATAAGTAAATTTCTGAAAGTCATGTCAGACCATAATCCTCTGGTGATTGAGTTAGAAATAGGTGGACAACCCCTACAGACAAGCTGGACATTTAACAGGGCCTTACTAAGTGATGAGGGGTATGAACAGCAATTGAAGGTATGGATTCCGAAGTTTATTGAGGAGAATCTAGCGAGCACTAGTTTGGGTATAGTATGGGATACACTAAAGGCAGGAATTGGAGGAGAAACTTCTAGGTATGGCTGGGAGGTGCAGAAAAAGGATAGAACTCTGCTACAATCATTATATGAGAATCTGGGTAAGGCAGAAAGTGATCTGATCGAGATATTAAATATAGGGGGGGATGCTGTGGCGGCACAATTAAAGATTACTATTGCAAGATCCGCTATCACAGAGATATCACTAAAAAAGGCGGCGGGTAAATATATTGTTTGGAGAAGTAGGGTCTATGAGAACAATGAGAGAGTGGGCCATATGCTGGCTGCACAAGGGAGAAAATGGCCTAAACACGGATTAGGGAAATTAGAGATCCGGGGGTTGGTTTGATAAGCGAACCAGATGCTATTCTCGCCTCATTTCAAAGCTTTTATCAAGGACTATATGCGGAGGATGTGCTGGTTGATGACCAGGTAATGGAATATTATTTGAGGGGGCAAATCTTTGATCAACTCTCTACTGAGGAGAGAGCTGGTCTGGATGCGCCAATTACAATAGATGAAATAGCCGAGGCTATAGATTCATTTCCGACGGGTAAAGCCACTGGATGTGATTTGATCCCAGGGGAATTTTATAAGAAATTTAGGACTCAACTTTTGGGGCTTATGATGGAGGTATTTCATAGAGCACAATTTGAACTAGCTGTCCCCGATTCTTGGAAAAGTGCTAATATTATAGTTTTTCAGAAAAAAGGGAAACCTGCCATGGAATTGGGGTCGTATCGACCAATTACCTTGGTTAATAGTGATGTTAAAATCTATTCTAAAATACTAGCGAAAAGGTTAGCCTCGGTTATTTTAAAATTGGTCTCTCCCTTTCAGCACGGATTTGTACCTGGGAGGGGGACAACCGAGCAAATCCGGCGCATAATTACTATTTTTGATTATGCAAAGGTGACAGGAGACCCTATAGCTGCAATATTTTTGGACGCTGAAAAAGCGTTTGATAGGGTCTCCTGGCCCTTTTTATGGCTGATTATGGAGAGGAAAGGCCTTGGTAAAGGTTTTATTAGGGCAATTAAATCTATGTATTTAGCACCTGTTGCCAGGATAAGTTTGATGAATACTTTATCCGATATATTTAAGATTACTCGTGGTACGCGGCAGGGGTGCCCATGCTCCCCACTGCTTTTCGCGCTTTACATAGATCCGCTAATTAATAAAATAGTAGAGAACAATAGGATTTTGGCTGCTCGATGTATCGGTGGGGATACAAAGATATTGGCCTACGCATCCACAAGAGGCAATGAAGGAAGTGGAAAGAGAGGCTGAAGAGTTTGGTAACATTTCAGGGTATTTTCTTAATAAAAACAAGACAATGATCATTAAAAATGATAAGGTGTGACTGGAGGATACACGCATTGTGGGAAATGCCATATATCTAGGGGTCGAGATCTCCTCTAATGTGGATGAGATAGTACAAATTAATTTGGAATCACTGCTACAAAAGACTAGGGGCGATTTTAACAGAATGAATGGCTTGCATCTTACGCTTCTAGGGAGATGCAATATTATAAAGATGCTGTTTTTGCCCAGAATATTGTATTTTTTCAGAGCCATTCCTGTAGAAATAAATAAGACCTGGTTCTCTGCTTTTAATCATTTAATCTCTAAATTTCTGTGGGCAGGGAAACACCCTCGTAAAGTGCTTAAATATATGACGCTGCCTAAAGATAGGGGGGGGTGGCCAGTTACCAATCTTCAGATTTATTATTGGGCTGTAGCTATACAACATATGTCGGTATTGTTGGGGAAGAGGAAGTAGTATTAGAGAAAAACTCGTACACCTCAATATTTAGCTTAGTAATGGGGGCAGAGGCCAATGGCTGTCTTTTGCGCCATATCGATTACGTCTACTGTAAAAGAGTAACATTTAAAATTATGATAGGTGCATTTAAGATCTGGACGGCTGTTAGGAAGAAACTTAAGATGAATAGGATTCATAGATATACTCCTATTGCAATTAACGATTTATTGCCAGAAATTTTTCAGGATGGCTATATGAAGGTATGGATCTCTAGGGGCATTAGGCACATAGGTGATCTTATGATGGAGAATGCTATGTGTTCGTTCGACATAATTAAAGAGAAATATGGATTTGGCAATAACTACTTCTTCAAATTTTTACAAGTGAGGGATTATCTATCTAAAAAAGCAATTACGGGGCATAAAGTTCCTTTAATGGAGCTTATTTTAGGGGCTTCCTCGCCAATCTCGAAATTTTATAAATTACTTATTAATGAGATGGTGGATGATCTTATAAAACACACTGACCGTTGGCAGGAACTGCTGCAAGCAGGGGCCGGGGAGTGTGAGGATTCTTTATTAATGAGCCAGACTGTGGTTGTCTCAGCCAATTTGCAAGTACAATGCTTTAAAACGTGGCTGAATTTATATATCACTCCAGCGAGAATTTCTAAATGGGGAGGTTCCTCTGGGATAAATTGTCCCCGCTGTCATTGCTTTGCTGCAGATATTTTGCATTTGTTTGCTACATGCCCTAGTTTGTCAATCATGCTGTGTGAAGTGGGTAAATATATTGAGAATATGTTTGGCTTTGAGGTAGCCCTTACCCCGTAAGTTATTATACTGGGAGTAAGTAATCAGGAGATGTTAGCTTCTAAACGGGCTTTGCTTTTTGCTGCAATGGCAGTCTATAGGATCTGTATAGCTACTGTATGGTTAGACAAAGAACCCCCCTCAGTTCATTGTTGGCTGGGGAAGCTTTTAGCCACTTATCGCTGGGAGAGAGCAGTTGTTTTACGTTCTGGTGTTAAAGCAAAGAAAAGGGTGTTGAAATGTGGGGACCAATAACTAATTGGACTAATGATGCCTCAGTTTGATATAATTTAATTTAAATTGGTACAGCCAAACCACTCAGTGAAACCTTAATGATTACGAATTAAGTATGGCTGTGTACGCATCAAATTTAACGGATTTATTCTCTCTTGGGTCCATGGGAGGGGTGGGGTGGGAGGGTTTATTTTTTTTTAAATTGAAAATTGACACGTTATGTAGTTTATGCACTTTATGCATACTTGTTTAATATGTACATTACAGAAATGATTATGTGATGGTGTCTGAATAAAGATGTTAAAAAAAAAAAAATCAATCACTCACCCATGTACTCACTTATGCAGATATATACACACCACCTGACCTATTTATACACACACCACCTCCCTTATTTATATAGATGCTAACACATACTTACTATCTTATACAATCACTAATACAAGTACACATTCATGTATGTAGACACTCTTGCAATCACTCTCTCTCATGTATAGTGAATTATACACCCTAACACTCACATATACTGTCTAAAACATATATAGTTACTCACATATATACAACTGAGACATCAATTCCCTAATCAACACACCTGTACACACAGTCAGCTACTCATACAGACCTTCCGAGATGCACTTTTGAATCTATACAACCAGTGAATCAGCCATTCAGACATGTATGCACAGAGTCAGACACCCCCACCTACCCACATAGACACTCAGTCACCCATACAGATACTCATACAATCAATCAATAACCCATATAGACACTGATGTAGCTACTCACCACTCATGCACCTGCTTACACACCAACTGAGAGACTAATATAGACAATCACACAGTTTAGTCACTAACCCATGCATTCAGTAACACATGTTCAATCACTGACTTATACAATCAGTCATGTATCTACTAAATATTCCATTCAGGCACTTCTACATCCACTCATTCTTCAATAGACCTTGGTATAGATATGTTGGAGGGAAGATTTATTAAGGGTCAAGAGGGCAGGGGGCTGTGCACAGAGCCCCCAGGAGCCTCCACCGAGTGAGCGAGAGAGTGAGTTAGGGACAAAAGGGGCACCTTAATTTGAGCCGGGGTGTCTTGGAACGCTTGCTCTAAAAATTAAGGAAACAGACATGTGAGCCATGGACACTGATACTGAGAGGTCTAGCAGTTTAATTAAGATGGTACAACTGTAAAAACTGCAAGACAAAGGCATAAAAATACAAAATCCAGAATCCAGACAGTCACATGGATTGGTTGGTATTCTCTGTATCTAAATTATTGTACTGTCAGAGAGAGAGAGAGACTATACCTCAAAGACACATTTATAAATGCATTATGGGAAACATAAGTTACATCAAGGAAAATGTGAGCAATCCTGCAATTACAATACAAAATATTTTAAATGCAAAAGTGAAGAGAACAATGGTTAAACACAACATGACATTTCATATAGGTAAAATAGAACAAGATACTTCAAGCAAAGCAGAGCAAGACATTTTAAGCAAGACAAGACAAGAGCTCTCAGCTCTTGGGGAAAAACCTGCACAGCCTGTTACCTACATACAGACAGCGAGGTAGTCCAATGATGTCTCTGTGGTCTCCCTTCTTATACTCTTTAAGGCGGTTAGAAGTGCCTACGGTATCGTCATCTCATGCCACGTCTACCTCTTCACTTACGGTATGGTTCTAATATTTTACCATACATGGTGATGCCATTTCCAGTAACTGTGGTACATGAGCTAGGTGAATGTTCATATCTCAGGCAAGGCGCTTGCCGTAAATTGCATGTGCAAGCAGAAAAATTGGTATTGTACGGGAATTCTATATATACATGTATGAATCTCCTGTGTTCTTTAGCTTGACGCATCTGCGATGGCCACTTCCTTAAAATATGTACCAGCCCAGGAAGCAGTCTGCTGCATGTCGAAAGAACAGGGGGATGTTGAACTTTGCGCTAGTGCACTTGGCACACAGGTAGGGTGGGGGCTCTTAGTTTGGAGCAGGAGGCCTCACAGAAAGAGGAGCTGGATATGATTTGGGTCAGACCTCCCTTCAGCCTGTTATACAGGAAAATGGCAGAACTATGGTCAATTTAACAAAGAGGCCTACATATTGAACAGAAGGGCCTACACAGGGGTTTTATGCTGGCTGAGTGGTAAGGATGTCCCAGGGTATTTGTTATATAGTAACACTGGACCCGCTGGTCAATTTAATATGGCCTACAAATGAGGCTGGCAGGGCAAGGGCAAGGGTCTCATACTTCAGGTGTGGACAGAACGGGCCTGGGGCCCCCTATGATATAAAATCTACCCTCTACCCTCTCTCATTCCCTCCTCTTGTTCATAATGTGAACAAAATCCTTACAGCATACCTTTCAGGTTTTTGAGGTATTTGGTAATGGTTGCAGGCAGCATTTAGTGTGGTCCTATTGGTACTTCTACAACTTCTATAAGTGCTAAGATATTCACATTCCCTGTTCTATGCTTGTTCTCCCTTTGCTAATTATGCAGTTCTCAGGAGGTGCAACTGCTACGTACTCAGTGTGTTTACAGAAGAGGATATTGTACATTAGGACAAACAGGTATGACATTGTAACACATGCTGTGCCAACTGTCCCCCTGTCCCGTCTCTATAAATGGCAATTTATTCAATGTGGTACAAAAGTCATTATAATAGCAGCAATGGGGGATCAATGCTGCTAGTAGCACCCATGATCATTTTCTCTAATTGTTCTGAAATTCTTGAGCAAGTCTTGAGGCATTGTTCCAATCATTGGTACGTGTGGCTAGTATGACTAGTTAGAAGAATGTCTTATCTTCTGCTGCGTCTGTACTATGTTCCAAAAAAGTCTGCTGAATAATAATGTAGAGCCTCAGAGATGATCTCTTTAAACAGAAAAAGTAACCGTTGGTGCCTGTCTTCAAGTAATTTGAGAGGTTTGCAAGCACTGCTTATTACTTAGGCACATTCGATATGAAGAAACAAAGTGAAGAAAAGGTAAAGATGTCTTGTTGTCACAACTTGTAGACTGAGGGGTTGGGGCGTCGATGTTTCCAGACGTTCTTTAGGTGATCTATCCTTGGGGCCCGCTTAAACACTCGTCCTTTCTCCTCTGTGTAGCATGTGCAGCCCTTCAGGATGAACTTGGGATACCATTCCCACTTGGTAGTTTCCGTGGAACACATGTAGTTTCTGTGTGGCCCTTTGCGCAACCCCTCAATCACCTGTGAGATGAACGCCGGTCCATTTTCAGAACCCAAAAGCATAGGTTCTCAAAAGCGCGGTATGAACTCTTTCAGGAGGCATTTGGCAATAGTTTGTGCATTGCTGTTCTTGAATTGGCATGCCTTAGTCCATTTGCTGATCATGCACACAATAACCAACACGTACTTGTAGTTTTAGTAGGGGATATGTTGATGAAGTCCATTTCATGTGGGGAAATGAGGTGGCCTGAGGCAATGGAAATACAGCTTTAGGAAAACAGTCTGGTTTTCCTATCACATCGTACAAGTGATGAACCATGAAAAAAGACAGGCCATGGGAGCAAGCATTATGGTTGGTAAACATTCCTTTCCATTTGGGCCTATTCATATCCCTTTTCTGTTTGTATACATCCCCCCCTGTTCCCTTCTTCCTTTTCTTCCACCCAGCCCTTATAATAATATATTTAGTGTCATATGCGTATTCTTTCTTGTACATCTGCCTCAATAAATTCTTTACCAATTGATACACAGTCCTTGGGAGAGGCGTGTGCAGCACATTCTACAATTGAAACTGGAAGCAACAGGCATTGCAATAGTTGAGCTATTAATGGTGCACGCTGCATGTGTTGTCCAGCTGAGGTAAGGAGGGAACTCCAAATGAAGACAAGAACCCAAAAATTATATTGGCATTCCTATACAAGACTTGACAACGAAATTCATTATCTCCAAACGCAAAAGAGGAATTAAAACATTGTACCATAGCTTGACCCAACAGAAAACCCAGATGAAAATCTCTGTCACAGTAACACCTTTAGTAATCAAAAGACTCCTAGTTGTCAAATTGTGCCCAGGGATGTGTAATTCCCGTAGCCCCACTCCCTGGACATATCCGTTTGAGGTCAAGGGCAACAAGCCTTCATGCATATTTCATCCTTGGAACAAGTAGGCTCAACCCCCTACAGCACAAACCCCTTGGCTGTCAGTTTACAGTACCACACTACGGATCAGGGAAAGGCATTGTCTGCAATTAAGGTAATAATCGTGTCCATGCGTAAATGCTGTTCAAACTTGCATTTATTGTACATTAATGAAAAAGGCTTTATTATTAGGGTGAGCGCTAAGTAAATGTTGTAAGCTCAGACTGTACTACTGACAGTGGTTAGAGTATGAAAATGTGTACATACTTTTTCAATTCTTAGCAATGTGAGGCTATGTATACTGCTCTCAGAATGCTCTTCAATTAGATGCAAACATTTGCAGAAGCTTGAAAGCAAGACTGATAATTCTTTGCTTTTAAAATAAAATGTTCACAAAAAGAATGCAAAACATTTAGCTAAATTACTGGAATAAGGTAGGTACTATTTCTTTGCAACATAAAAATAAACAAGCATTGGTAAAGCCAATGAAACTGTTGTTCAGCCTTTTGGCTTTGTCAATGCACAACTTGTTTTGGCAATAGTTTCATGAAACCTCGTTGGTGTGGGAGCTGCTGGGCCCTCACCATTATAACAACCATTGGCAAAAGCAGAAATTGTTGTGGTCTCAAAAATCACACATTGCACAGTAGTTCCTGGCACTGGATAAAACAACTTTGCGTGGATATGCTCCTGGTGAAAGAACAGAATAAAGTCACTCACAGTGAAGCTAGCCAAGAGAGGGAGGGAGAGACAACATTTTACTAAACATAAAAGGTCATTGTTAACGCCAGACCTAATTAGGGGCCAAATCATGAAATAAAGTGCACCCATGGCCTTGTATTAGGCGCAGATATACATACAACTGTTGTAAATTCACAAGACTAGAGAAACCTGTTTTTAAACGCCCTGAAATATTGCACCTATATATCAAAACACACATTAAATCTGCACACATTGCATCCTTGAAACATTATAATACGAAGCACATGATTACAAATGATCAATACCTAAACATAATATAAAAACAACATTACTACTTTTCTTTACTCCTATCCTCTGTGTCCCTGGCGAATGTACTGCATTGAGAATGCATTTTAGCACATTCCACCTTACACTGTAATCTATTCTTCCCATAGTCTCTCCATCTCTGAAGAACATCTGCTTGTGAAGATGGCGGTGTTCCTGTTGTGGCTGATCACCTGTCCTCTTCTTCTTTGGACTCAGGGTTGATGGGGCGGACCCTTCTCCTTCTGCCTAAATACCTGAGTAGAAAGAAACTTCGCAGCGGGTGTTAATTTATACAAAAACAGGCCTCTTACATAAATTCAATGCCACTTTGATGCACAGTTGATGTGACCTATACATATATTAATTGATCAGGGAGAAGTATATGGGGTGTTAAGTTGTTGTCAGAAAATTGTAATATTTGTGAGTGAAAACAGAGTGATCCATGGGCAATAAACTACATTTGCTTTCTCTCAATTAATTCCCTTTAAACAGTCCATTCAGGCATTGCTGAAAGTTGTTGCTGCTTTTATATCATAATGGACACATGGTCTAGCTGTCATCCAAATGTGTGGGAAAATGTGGTAGGCCTGAGCCTGTGGTATGATAAATTTCCCTATTTGTATTATATTTATAACCAGACACGAGGTGATGAAAACAATAACATTGAGCCCATGTAAGCAACCATCCCGAAGACAGGAAGTCCAATACTCTTCTTGGAGACGCAGGGAAGAATCTAATAATAATAACCTCTAATCATTCATTAACTTAAGAAAGCGAAAGAAGAACCCAAACAGAAGATAGAAACTTTTAAGAGCGATAAACACTTGTAGTGGTCGAACTGCAAAAAATATGCAACCACCTCTAAAATCTGCAACTCTAATTTTAGAAGGCCTCTCTAAATTCACACCTTTTATTCTGACAACACTGCAATACTGAGCAGTGCTTACTCTATGCATACCGTCCTTTAACATTGAGATCTACTTTATATCTGCACGTATTATTTATTCTTTTGTATTTTCCTAGTACTGGGGCATGTGTTGGCTACCTGTGGTAATCTTATTCCTACGAATCTCTGGTTGTCTCATATTTTGAAGGCTGCACACAGCTGTGCATATCCGAAAACGTATTCTTCACTTTCTCTCACCCATCTGCACATACATTTTCCTTCACTGAACTGCACCACGTGAAACCTGAAAACACTGTATTCAATCTCGGCTTCACCCGTTACCAAATTGTGTTATTCTAGGCAACTATTCCTCTTCACTTCCACAAACACAAATATATTTCTACACATACATTTACTTTCTACTAAATCCTATGTTCACTGCCAAACACAGGAAGCACCTTTCCTGCCTGGCTAAACGCCCAGAATCTGTGGTCGGCCAGGACTGCTACTTCTGAAGGCAGCCTCAAAAATCTGTTAAACCTTCAACACCATGTAATATCCAGACACGTGTTGTCTTTAATTGTACGTAAAATATAGCTTATTTTAAAATAATATGGCTTTCTTGTAAAGCGCGCGTTTACTCAGAATGGTATTGTGGCGCAAAATAGCAAATCTTTACTGTTCCCCTAACTCAATGGGACTTATTTTATCCAACTTGTAAAGATGAAAGGCTGAGGAGACCTAGCAGCATATGACATGTGCCCATGAAGTCAAACCATGGGTATATCTAGCGTGCATTCCACTCCATCATTTTATCTCCCCTATTCTGTGCACTTTGGTGAACAAGAAATTGGAAGGGAACAGTCTCCAATCTTAACTTGCTTATTCCAATCTTCTATCTAACGTTCACCATCTACTCCGACATTTACGTTGCTCTAAGTCTAGTGTCACTAACTTTCCTGGCCATGAAACACAATTTCAAAATCATCCCTATTAACTAACCCCAACTGTGTGCTCTTTGTGGCAGCACTTGATCTGCCCTAGCATGATGGCCTACTGCTTGTGCCTGCTTCGCTTGCTGCAGAATTGGGAACGCAGGTAGGAGTAAATTATTCTGTACTTGGTTGCTCAGTACTACAGCACTCAGTGTAATCTTCAGTGTGAATAATAATTGGCCATCCAAATAGAGAGATATTAATATGCACTTGAAACTGAAAGTATCTCCTTTTCTGCCAGGAAACTATATTACCTATATTGATGGCATTTTTAGTCCTTTTAATACTGTGGGCCATGACTGAAAAATATCAAAAGGAACAGCTCCATTTTACCTGGTATTACAACTTCTATCATTGTGCTCTGGGTGGTAAGGGATGGCAGTCCTTGACCTCATCTTATTATGTCATTCCTTCTTTTGTGTGACTAGTCTATCATTTGACGCTGAGCCAAGTCTAGGGTGTAAAGCAAACAGAAAATGCAAAAAGGTGCTGTGTGTTGTGGCGAGAAATGCATGCAAAAGCCTTCCTCCCCTTCTTACTACCACTTTACCGAATATTCAAGTGGGAGGATCCTTTACTATGGGTGCAAGCACGCCAGAAAGGTGAGATGAGAAGCGTGAGGTGTCACTGTCAAGGAACAGAATATACTTAATTTAGTGTGTAATGAGTTAAAATAGGGGAGCCTATTTAAAGCCGTGCACAAAAAGACGTAATTAAGAGTCGTGAAGGCAGCTACTTGGAAGCTAGACACAGTATTCACTGGATGCACTGCGCACCAGTTGCGTGGTCTCCAGTTGAACCTGTCTCAGTTAAAGTGGGTGTGCTTGGCACGTACCCAGATGTTCCTGCTTATCACTTCTCACTGCAGTGCACAAGAGAAGTACACCTACATATAACATCTCCTGTGGTACCACTGTGAGAGAAAGAGATGAGGAGGGCCCATAAGCAAAATAAGATATTAATGGTATTTCCCTTCTAAACACAAAGGTCTTACGTTGAAGTGTCACTTTTATTCATCAAATCATTAACACAGCACAGAATATATTCATCAGTTTGTTAGCTCCAGAAAGACTATTCAAAACTTCAATTGTAATCCGCCAAAAATAGAAGCACAAGAATAGATGTTTATGACGCTCAAGTATCTAGAAGGCAAACCCTTAAATGAGAAAATGAATCGTGCAAGAATTTACAATTTCAAAATACATTTAAAGGCAATGAAAGGGTGAAATTTCATGGTCCTGGGGCACTGCACCAAGGCAGCTTAATTTGAGGGGGTGCTTCTGCAAAAGTATGACAAAATAGACGTGTGAACGATAGGGAAAAATAGATGTCTTATCTGTATGACAGAAGAACCCCTTTGTTTAAAGAAAATTCAATATATAGCCTGGAAGTCTTAACAAAGTCTTGGCATTTAAAGACACATTTCTGAAGCTAAGAACAAACTCATGTAATGCAAATATATTTTAAATCAATGAAAATACTTTCAAAATGCAACATACACTTTACTGCAATGCTAGGAATGCACATGTTAAGTTAGGAGGGACAACCATTAGTGCTTTGCAATAATGATTTAGAATAAGGGCAATGCAGAGGAGAGAGAAAAATACCATTTCAAAGTACAATAGGAAATTAGAGCTTCAGCCAAAGATGCTTAGATAGAGGGCTGAAGGAGACCACACAGGCGTCAGTGACCCAAGGGGTCACTGCAGCAGGGTAGTCCGTTGAATGGACTAAGGAGCAGATTTTTATACTCTTTTAATGATGAACTATTGACCACAAAAGGACAACATTATCAAGTGCCTCTTACCTATAGGACATGAACATGACGCATTTGTGGTCACTTCTGGGAAAAAGGCCTGTAAGCCAGGTACGAGAGGGATAGACGCTAAATTGCAAATCGAGAGAAGGTGACAGACATTATATCTATCAAAGTACACCGCATGTAGCTGAAAAAGGAGAAGAACAGAGGACACCCATTACAATATGGAGAGAGAAGTCGAAAGGCGTTGGCTAGTGCCAGGCCTAAGATAGGAAACCACAATGCAACGTGATGAAGAAAAGTAGCTCCCCTTTTGGAAGCTCGCAGTTGAAAAAAGACACTGTTAAACGTTCAAACAATACAATCTACACCAAATAAGTGATCAAAATTCAAAACAAATGTGAGTTGCCAGATGCCCTCCCATAAACATGTATTTGTGGCACAAAGTGAGACGCCAGACACAACCTCCTGTCACCAAGTACATGCTTCAAAGTATAAATGTGAGGAAATAGTTAAACAATTCGAGATATATTGTTGTGCACTACATGGTCAGTTATCTGAAAATGACCTGTGCTATTAAATGTGGTGCTGAGCCACATGGGTCAGACAGGGGCTGGGGGGGGGGGGGTCAAGGGAAATTATATAATACTATTTATTCACAAAAAGACAACACCTTTAATATAAAAAAACAGTTACAATCCTAGTATTTATTGGTCTTACTAAACACATGAAAGGTCGGTGCGCCAGGCGCAGATGCTTAAAGGGACAACCACAATGCATGCTAAAAAAAGTCTCTAATGAAAAGACATTTGACACTAAAAAATTCGCACTTCTTCAATTATACAAAATGTGAAGCATATTATGTACACGTCTATCTATATATATAAACCCGCAGCGCTATTTGCGCATTCTCCTCTGCTGGCCTAAATGCGTACAGAAGGACGTCTTAAAATAACATAGCAAAAATTAAACGTCTTCACATTTCATTTCAACACAGGAAGCGAACAGAAAACCACATTGGAAGGTGTTCTGTTCATAAACCATAATCACACAATACTCATGTTGACTGTCTTTGGAAAAAAATATATATACTGACAGTCCCTCGCAAAAGCCGAGGAAGTCTGATAACTGCTTATCATAAATCCTCATGTGCCAGTCACAAGACGTAGAGTGGCACATCTTATCCGGGACTCGGAACCGCTCCTGAGCCCGCAAAAAGCTGAGATTTGCATCATGCAAACTACTTGCCTTCCTGCACAGGCGTTAACTCTATCTCCGTTACACAAAATACATGTCCATAATAGTTAAAAAACATAATGTATGCCCTAAAAAAACAATGCTTAAGCTAGCGAAAACATAATATCTAATAAATCATCCTGGGGAAACCACTTGTAATCCACACTAAACAGGAGATATCCGTAAGCCCTTTAGCTACGCGAGCCCGAATAATCAGGCTCTTCCCTACTGGTACTGAAGTAGGGGCCTCCGCTGACTTATCAGAGGAGCACCAGAATATTGCTGAAAGATTAAGATAGTAAATCCAACCCTTCCTTCCCTGTCAGGCGATCCCTTGACCCACTGGTACAGAGGCCCTCTCTATTCCACTATATTCAGAGAGGCACCATAGCAAGCGATACCAAATAATAATAAAATGAGCACCACTGAAAGACGCCAGACGCAGTCTTTCCCTTGGCTATTTTATCCCTTTCGGTTTTTTTTTCTTTTTGTTTCTTTCTTCTTAAAAAAGGCACCATGGTGCAAGGATGTCTGTGTCGTGTGGAGATTGTTTTTGTACAGGAAGAGACACCTTCCTGCACAAAAACAATCAGTAAAGGCATTTTCCTCTTTCAATGTATGCTGTGGAATGCAGCATGCATTGAAAGAGGAAAAAATGAGGAGAAATTAAAACAATTCTCCTTGTTGCGCCTTGCTACACCAACTCTAGAATGGCGCAGCAGTCACACACATCTCCAGATTTACGATTTCTCATAAATCTGGAGATGTGTCTTGTTCTATGGGTGTTGCGTGGGAACACCCACAGCAACACATATGGGATGGCCCTTCAACGCAAAGTTCTGTGTATGAAGGGGTCGTATTTACAAGGAGAGGAAAACCCACGCAGAGTGGCTTTTCCTCTCCTTGTAAATATGAAGGAGTGCCTGGCGCCATCACTACATTACAAAAAGTGACGTACTGGTGGCGCAGGGTACTTGCAAATCTGCCCCATAAGTCCTTAGGTATTGGCAGACTGATACAATAGGAACATAGTGCTGGATGGGTGATTGAAGAACTGCATGAGACTGACAGGAGGTATCCTACGCTGCATGGGTACTACTTAAGATTTTAATGGAGTGGACCAATAGTATGTATCTGCTTAGAGATTTGTAGGGATTATGCACAGAATGTTTTATGTGTACTTGTGTTGGTGCCTAGGTCATTTTATAAGAATACCACTAGTAACTGGAATGATGACGGTGCTGCAAACATAGTGAACACTTAATTTATAAGTGCTTACATATTGGTTGAGTGATAGGATAAGTAGATAGTGGTAGATAAGTGATTAAAGAAGTGCATGGGACAGACTGGACGATTCCTACACTGCATGAGTACTAACTGGGTATTTAGAAGAGTGTATCAATAGTATGTAGCTAGTTAGAGGTCTGCTTGGATAGTGCACAAAATATTATAAATGTACTTGTGTTAGTAGCTAGGCCATTCAATAAATCATGACTAGTAACTAGAATAATTACAGTATTACAAACGGAGTGTATAGTGAATTTATAAGTGCTTAGGTATTGGTGGAGTAATAGGATAAGTAGATAGTGCTGGATGGGTGATTGGAGAAATGCATGGGACAGACAGGAGGATTCCTACACTGCATAGGTACTAACTGGGTATTTAGAAGAGCGTATCAATAGTTTGTAGCTGGTTAGAAGTGTGCATGCATAGTGTACAAAATATTGTACCTGCACTTGTGATTTTGACTACGCCATTCCTTAAGTATACAACTAATAACTGGAGTAATTTCAGTGTTGCAAAGAAAGTGTGTGCTGAATTTATAAGTGCTTAGGTATTGGTGGAGTGATAGGATACGTAGATAGTGCTGGATGGGTGAATGGAGAAGTGCATGGGACAGACAGATGGATTCCTAGACAGCAGAGGTACTAACTGGGTATTTAGAAGAGCGTATCAATAGTATGTAGCGGGTTAGAGGTCTGCATGCATAGTATACAAAATATTGTACCTGCACTTGTGTTAGTGGCTAGGCCATTCCTTAAGTATATGACTAATAACTGGAGTAATTTCAGTGCTGCAAAGAGAGTGCATGCTAAATTTATTAGTGCTTAGGTATTGGCAGAGTGATAGGATACGTAGATAGTGCTGGATGGTTGAATGGAGAAGTGCATGGGACAGACAGAAGGATTCTTAGACTGCATAGGTATTAACTGAGTTTTTAAAAGACCGTATCAAAGCTATGTAGCTGATTAGAGGTCTGCATGCATAGTGCACAGAATATTGTAGCTGTACTAGTATTGGTGTGTCTATGGTTTCGAGAATGGTAGTCTGTAATTTAGGGTGAGGAGGTGCATCAGATGATCACGTAGATGATGTCATCAGTGATGTCATTTGAGATGTCATCAGTGATGTCATCAGTGATGTCACTGACCATGTCATGAGTGATGTAATATGTGACGTCATCAGCAGTGCATTACTTTAATCCAAAAAGCTGGCGGCCATATTGGCCTGGTCACGATGTGAAAATTCAGGAATTGATACAATAAAGAAAAGAAAACAAGTGTTAATATGCACACAATGTCATTTCAGCATATCTTGCCCTGTGACCGCCATACCTGTATGTTTGTCAACGTGACATTCATAATAAACATACTTAGAATTGCAAACATCAACATAAACAATGGACTTCACATTACTTTAAAGTGAAAGGCTATCGCCATATTAATCTGGGCACGTTGCGTATTCTAATGGTTCTTACACGAAAGAAAAGGAAAAAAAGGGGTGTTAATATACACACACTATCCCTGAATAAAGTTCTAGCGATTATAGTTCCATTCCATTCACAGCTCATTTGAGATATCAAGAGTGATGTCATGAGTGATGTAACTGACCATGTCATGAATGATGTAATGTCTGAGGTCATTAGCAGTACATTGCGGGGGCGTAAGTTATAGTTAGCTCAGGTAACTATAACTGCTGAATTTCACTGGTTATGTATGAGTGAAATCTGAGTGTAACTATACCGTCCCTGTAATCTTTGCTTTTTTCAGCAAATGTCTAGTTTTTTTTTTAACGTTAAGTAAGATGCATATCACAATGGATGGTGGGGGTTTGGAAGCAGGGCCTGGCATTGTGCTGCCCCCACCCAAGCTTGCTGCTCCTGCCTTCCCTCCTCCTAGCCATCCATTGTCCAAGTCCATGTCCCTGCTCCCTTGTTACAGCCCTGTGTGGCCGTTGTTCTGCCACTGGCCTTCCCACCTTCTCTGAACAGTTAGCTTGCTGCCCCATCCACCTCCTCCCTATCCTCTGTTGTCTGAATCCATGGACTAGCCTCCTCCCTCCTGCCATGCATGGTCTGATGTGCTGCCACTGCCCTGCATTTAGCATGATGTACCAGTCCACTCCTCCTGCCCTCCATTGCCCAATTCTATGCCCCATCATTGACCTCCTGCTTAGCCTCTGTGCTTAGCTTGCTGCTCCTATTCTCCTTCCCCCTGCCCTCCGATGTCTTTGTGCATGCCCCTGCTGTGCATGCCCCTGCTCCATCCTTTTTGCCCACCATGTTCCATGGACCTGCCACTCCTATCTACTCTGAGTGTTCTGTTGAGCTGCCACTCCCCTCCCACCTGCCTAGCATTGTCAGATGACTGTAACCTGTCCCTGCCACCTCTACCCTGCCTGTCCACATTCCATGCCCCTATCCCATTACTCCTATCCTCCATGGTCCATTTTACTGCCACACCCTTCTGCCCTCCCTGGTCTGTTGTGCTGCAACTGCTCCTCCTGCCTGCCACATGTGGTCTGTTGTGAGGCCCCTTCCCCTGAACTCTCTAGTCTGTGCCCAGGTCCTGACCCTCCCTTCTATCCTCCATGGTCCTTTGTGCATGCCCCTGCACCCTCCTTCTTGCCCATCATAGCCATTGTGTTGCCACTAACCCTCCCGCTTGCCATGCATGGTCTTCTGTGCTGCCACGGCCCCTCCCACCTTCCGTGTGTGGTCAGCTAGCTGCCCCTGACCCCCTCCCACCTTCCCTCCATGGTCTGTGTGTATGCCATCATAGTCTCACGGTTGCTCTCCATGGTGTGTCTTGCTTCTAGTGCCCATCCTGCCTGACCTCCATGGTCATCTTGCTGCTCCTGCCCTGCCCCCTTGCCCCCAGCCCTCTATTTCCATGTGCAGACGCCTATTCCCTCCCTCCTGGCTTGTCTGTTCCATTGTAATGCCTCTGATCCGTCCCTCCTGCTCTTTATGGTCTGTTATGCGGCAGCTTTCTCTCCTGTCTGTCCATTATGGTCAGCTAGCTACCATTGCCGCTTTCCCCTCTGTTCTCTGTTGTCCATGTGCATGGTCCTGTCCCCTCCCTATTGCTTTCTATGGATTGTTGTGCTGCACTCCCGTCCCGCATGCCCTGTGTGGTGTATTGTGCTGCTGCAAACCCTGATGCCTGCTCTGTAGGGTCAGTTTGGTGCACCTCTCCATGTCCCTCCTGTCCTCTGTTATCCGAGTCCATGTCCCTACCCCGATTCCTCCTGCCTTCCATGATCCAATGTACCATACTTGCTAACATTTTGAACTTGGTAAGAGGGAGATTTTGAAAAAAAACTGGGGTATTGACTTTCCCCATTGACTTACATTGAAAAAGAGGAGATTGTAGACAGGAGACAGATCAAATAAAGCACTTCCTGCCTGCCCAGTGTGGTCAAATTGTTGCCTCTGCACCCTCCTACCTGCCTTCAAATTTCAGAGTCTGTGCCCCTGGCCTCTGCCTCTCAACAGTATCCTAATGAACAACTAGATGTATTCTATGTTTATTACAAAAGTGTGGAACGCCTGACGTCATCTTGATAAAATCAAAACTGTAATACCTAGAGCATTTCCTTTAAGAAATTACATATATGAGAGGGTCTTATTTGCATCAAAATTATGGTTAGTGCTTCAAAAAACTAAATTGAGGACATATTTTCTGAGTTTTCAAATAGAGACAAAGCACTATTAAATTATTTGTTATCTTTATGTTTTTTTTATCCAGTTAAACACTTGATTAAATGTTGCACTTAGGGGAGTGGGTGTGGTGTTACTTCCAGAGCTGCACACTTTGCAGCTGGGGAACCAGGTTGGAGTTTCTGCTTCAGCTCGACATTCTGTGATTCTGGTCAAATCACTTAATCTCTCCATGTCTACAACCAAAATGAATTTGTTCTTGTGTGATGTAACCAATGCTCATGTAAAGCACTCCAATACCTGACAAGTCTGCACTATATAAAACTGCAAAAACACAAAAAGTGTTTTGCATACTTCTGTCATTGGGCTACATGTGGGCTACATCTGGGTGATATTTGTGCTACATTTGGGCTCTTTTGTCTCTGGTGGCCATCTTGGGAGATTTATTTGTTATGAAGTTTCCTAATTTCCTCATTTACTGCAGTCTCCTCAGTAGGAAATGCTTTCAGTTTTTTACTTTGATTCCATCAAGAAGGTATTCAGATATGTCACAAATTTGCCATCAATTCTGAATGTTAGCACTCTAGTTGCTCATTAGATCACTGTAGTAAAGCTACTGCTCACCACGGAAGTCTGCTGCTGGTATTAAAAGTGCATGTTTCAGTCTGCATGTCAGAATTGTTTAATGAAATAGAAGAGGATTTGAGAAGTCAAAATGTGCCCTCATTTTTCTTTCTGCAGCACTAATCATAATTTCTATGGCAAAATGAAACCCCTCATTTTGTTCCTTTGCAAATTAAATGTTTTAAGTGTTACCACTTTATTCCAATCAAGATGGCTTCAGGTGTACAATACGTTTGTCATAAGTAAGACTGTTGGCTCTCTAGTTGTTCTTTGAAACACTCTGGGACATTCTATCATTGGGCTATAATTGGGCTACTTCTGGGTGATATTTGTGCTACAATGGGCTCTTTTGTCTCTGGTGGCCATCTTGGGAGACTTATTTGTTATGAAGTTTCCTAATTTCCTCATTTACTACAGTCTCCTCAGTAGGAAATACTTTCAGTTTATTACTTTGATTCCACCAAGAAGGCATTCAGATGTGTCACACATTTGCCATAAACTCAGAATGTTAGCACTCTAGTTGCTCATTAGATCACTGTAGTAAAGCTACTGCTCACCAGGGAAGTCTGCTGCTGGTATTGAAAGTGCATGTTTCAGTCTGCATGTCAGAGTATGTTAATGAAATAGAAGAAAATTTGAGAAGTCACTCAAAATGTGCCCTAATTTTTCTTTCTGCAGCACTAATCATACTTTCTATGGAAAAATGAACCCCCTCATTTTCTTCCTTTTTAAATTAAATGTTTTAAGAGTTACCACTTTATTCCAATCAAGATGGCTTCAGGTGTACAATACGTTTGTCATAAGTAGGACTGTTAGTGCTCTAGTTGTTCTTTAGAACACTCTGGGAAGCTGCAGTAGAACACAAAGGAATCAACTGACAGTCTCTGCCCTTGCTGGATGTACATGTTTTACTGAGAATGTCAGACTTCATTCTCACATGACTGAGAAAGATAATGTGAATTTACAGAAAATATGCTCTCAGTTTAGCTTATAGATCACGTTCCAAACCTCTGTGGGAAAAGCATGAGAAAATAGTTTTCTCTCAAACATGATTCATGATATCCCAGCAGAAGGCTTTTTCACATGGTAAAATCACCTTAGAACATACCACAATTCCTAAAATGAGTACGGTACCATCAACAAATGATTTATAATGTAACTAAAGTCTTAAAACCTTCTATTAACGGCAATGCTTTTTAATGAGGTTCTATCATGTATATTGGTCCCAAGATGGCTACCAACACTTCTTGGATGAAGTGCTGACAGCCAATCAGATCTCACGATGAGATATGTGGTTAGGCTCCGCCCAGATATATATATTTCTTTTTCCATTAATATTTTAAAAACTACTGAACGGATTTACACCATTTAACTAAAAGGCACAACCCTGAACCGAGGGCTACCTTTTTGCCAAATTTGGTGTAATTCCGTTCAGCAGTTATTGGGAATAGAATGTTGCGGATTTCCTATGGAAAATAGGTCCTAACTATAACTACCTACTGGCGACCGCCAGTAGGTTATATATATATATATATATATATATATATATATATATATACATTTTCACTGAAAAAACCATAGATTTCAGGGACGTTATAGTTAGAAATTAGCATTAAAAAAACCTTAGAAATTCACTGAAAAAAACATTGGTTTCAGGGACGTTATAGTTAGAAATTAGCATTTAAAAAAACCTTAGAAATTCACTGAAAAAAACATAGGTTTGAGATGTCATCAGTGATGTCATGAGTGATGTAATATGTGATGTCATCACCGGTGCATTGCGGGCATGCGAGTTATAGTTAGCTCAACTAACTATAAAGGGTGAATTTCTCTGGTTTTAAATGAGAAAAATGTCGAAGTAACTATAGTGCCCATGAAACCTATGTTTTTTTCAGTGAATTTCTAAGGTTTTTTAAATGCTCATTCCTATCTATAACTTATCTCTAAAGCTATGATGTTTAATGATTTTCATAGGATTTCTAAATCTTTATATTTCAGTGTATCAATTCCTTTAATTATGTTTTTTTATATTGTTTTTCACCCTTATTAAAAGTTTTTTTTTCAATTAATTCTTTTAAAAATTAAAAAATATTATTTGTTTTTAATGTTTTTTTTAAAATTGAAATTGTTTTAAAATATTTTTTATATTTTTTAAAATATTTTTTAAACTATATTTTTAATACTTTATTTTTTTTTAACAATTTTTTCCTTGGAGTCACGCACCCAACGCGTTAGGATGCGCGACTCCTAATTTTCCCATTCAAAACAAAAAAATAGCCCCAATCACAAATGTTTATTATCCCCGGGGTTTATTAAAAAACGTTGGGGACCGTGGGGTGAGCCCCAACGCCCCCACGGTCCCAGCCGGCTCCCCGCACCCTTCGGGAGCCGGCATTGCTTTTCCACATGGGGGGCTGCTGACATGCAGCTCCCCGTGTGGAAAAGCAATATCGTTTGGATTTTGAAAGAGAGAGCAGGTTTCCCTGCTCTCTCTTTCAAAATCCTAACGAAGTTTGCTATGGGAGGGCGGGAGACTCCCGCCCTCTCATACCAAACAACAGTGTCCTGGGGTGGGCACCCCAGGACACTGTAGGAGCTGGCCCTGGGGGGTGGCGGTCCCCAGGGCCCTCAAGGGCTCCAGGAGGGGGGCCATGCAGCCCCCCTCCATCAAACAATAAAGCCCCGGAGGGTGGTGGTCCCTGGGGCTTGGGGGGGCCGTTCAGCCCCCCCACCCTGTCTATTCTCTAGCCCCGGGGAGTAGCGGTCCCCGGGGCTGGGCCCCCCATTCATTTTCATACATTTTGCCCCCGGGATTTGGCCCCGCTGGGGGCTAATTATTAAGGAATTAAGGAAGCGCGGAAGCCCACGCTTCGGGTTTTGTTTTTTATTTCGGCCGGATCCACGCACCCTGCGCACATTTCGCCTTTTTTTTCTTTTTTTTTAAAGGGGGCCCCAGGGGGTCCTTCTGGGACACCCTAAGCAACACTAGAGAGTCAGAGTATTTCTTCCCTTACTTAATCAGCCTCGCTTCTACCGAGGCACAAAATGGCTGCCAACAGTTCCTGGTTTCGAATGTAGACTGACACTTGACAGCCAATTAGCATTCAGCGCATGATCAGGAGGGTGCGCACTCGGTTCGCAGAGGGTGCGCTGAGGGTCCTCTCATGGTGCGCATAGGGTGTGCAGATCCTCCGAGGCCATAGATATATCTATCTTTTTAACTCTAATTTTCTCAGGAACTACTGAACGTATTTACACCATTTATGCAAAAGGCACGAGTCTGAACTGAGGACTACCTCTTTGCCAAATTTGGTGTAATTCCGTTCAGCAGTTCGGGCTGTAGCTGCGTCAACAGGTCCTATGGGAAATTGCATGGGGAAAACGTGTTTTAGGACCCCCCCTTTTTTCTCGGCCCCCCGCTTGATGAATCACCACAAAACGTTCAGGATAGGAGCGGACCGGAGCTGGCCAAAAGTTTGGAAAATTTTGCGAAGATTCGTCAACCGGCGCCAGACTTATTGGGAATAGAATGTTGCGGATTTCCTATGGAAAATAGGTCCTAACTATAACTACCTACTGGCGACCGCCAGTAGGTAATATATATATGACATTGTGCACCATTTATCTTTCATGTCCGATATTAATCTGCTATATATAAGGTTTAGTCATGAATAATGCACTTGCACTCTACGTTCATCGTGAAACGTTTTTATCAACATTAACTGCTCTCCCATGTATGACCATACAGTCAACAGCTATGAAGATTTTAAGCTGGTTTTAATTTTGTGACGATCATATATATCAAAATGGTTCTTCTTAAAAATAAGCACTTGCAATTTATTGTTTAGGCACTTATGTTTTTTTCTCCCTTGCAGTATTAGTTGTATATCATAGCGTGATGATTGTTTCTGAATAATTATAATTATCCCCGTTTTCCACATGTCTTAGTAAACTACTGCATTTAGCCACTTGGCTACTTTCGTGACACACAAAGATTGTTCTTTGTATTAAATTAATGTACTAGGCTATAATTAAATATGTTCACATGTACTTTTTCAATTTTGCATGTAGAATTTCTTCCAGCTTTATTCTGTCAGGGGGAGTAATGTATCAATCACCACGTCACTATTTAAACTTGTCATTTGCTCTGGCGCGTCATGTGATCAAGATCGGGGAAACATGGTTGAAACGCGTCATGCTGTGAGAGATATGCAATAAAGCACCTCTTCATTCAAACCTTGCTGTGGTCCGTACCTGATTTCCTTTGGAAGGGAGTTTTGTCAGGATTTTGTGTCTATATATATATATATTCACTTAAAAAACCATAGTTAGTTCAGATAACTATAACTCGCGTGCCCGCAATCCACTGCTCATTACATCACTCATGACATGGTCAGTGGCATCACTCATGACATCACTGATGACATCATCCTTGTGATAGAGTGGCAGTCGCGCGAGTTATATTTATCTGAACTAACTATAACGGGGGAATTTCATTGGTTTTTTACGAGTGAAATGTCCAGCTAACTATAACATGTGTGAAACCTATGGTTTTTAAAGTGAATTTGCAAGGTTTTTTAAATGCTAATTCCTAACTATAACGTGTGTGAAACCTATGGTTTTTTAAGTGAATTTGTAAGGTTTTCTAAATGCTAAGTTATGTATGTTTTATTATATTTTATATATATATATATATTTTTTTTTAAAGGTTTTTCACTGTGCGCGCACCCCGCAATTTTTTGAAAAAAATATAACATGTTTTCTTCACCCTTCGGGGTCCTTCAGGGACCCCCTGACAAAGACTAGGGGGTCAGGAACTCTCCACCCTGCCCCCTTTTCACGTTCTCCACCTTTCTTTTTCACTGTCAGACACAAAACACACAAAATGGCGGCCGACACTTCCTGATTTCGACCGATTCGAACGTTGACTGACATGTAACCACCAATCAGAATTACGCTTGCGCACGTTAAGGTGCGCGCAACGTGCGCGCACGGTGCGCGCCTATAGATATTTATGTACTTTTAACTGCAATTTTCTCAGGAACTACTGAACAGATTGACTCCATATATGCAAAAGGCACATCCCTGACCTGAGGACTACCTCTTTGCCAAATTTCAAGTAATTCTGTTCAGCCGTTCGGGCTGTACCTTCGACTAAAGGTCCTATGGGAAAATGCATGGGGAAAATGCGTTTTGGGACCCCCCTTTTTTCTCAGCCCCCGCTTGACGAATCACCCTGAGACTTTCAGGGTAGGAGCTGAGCGGAGCGCCCCATTAGTTTTGAAAATTTCGCGAGGATTCGTCAACCGGCGCCAAAGTTATTCAAAATAGAATTTTCAGATTTCCTATGGAAACACGGTCCTAACTATAACTATCTACTGGCGACCGCCAGTAGATAATATATATATATATATTATCTACTGGCGGTCGCCAGTAGATAGTTTATATAGTTAGGACCGTGTTTCCCTAGGAAATCCGCAACATTCTATTTGGAATAACTTTGGCGCCGGTTGACGAATCCTAGCGAAATTTTCAAAATATGTGGGGCGCCCCGCTCCGCTTCTACCCTGAAAGTCTCGGGGGGATTCGTCAAGCGGGGGCTGAGAAAAAAGGGGGGTCCCAAAACGCGTTTTCCCCATGCAATTTTCCATAGGGACCTTTAGTCCAAGGTACAGCCCGAACGGCTGAACAGAATTACTTGAAATTTGGCAAAGAGGTAGTCCTCAGGTCAGGCATGTGCCTTTTGCATATATGGTGTCAATCTGTTCAGTAGTTCCTGAGAAAATCAAAAGTAAAATCACATACATATCTGGGCGGAGCCTAACCACACATCTCATCGTGAGATCTGATTGGCTGTCAGTACTTCATCCAAGAAGTGTTGGCAGCCATCTTGGGACCAATATACATGATAGCACCTCATTAAAAATCATTGCAGTTAATAGAAGGTTTTAAGACTTTAGTTACATTATAAATCATTTGTTGATGGTATCATACTCATTTTAGGAATTGTGGTGTGTTCTAAGGTGATTTTACCATGTGAAAAAGCCTTCTGCTGTGATATCACGAACCATGTTTGAGAGAAAACTATTTTCTCATACTTTTCCCACAGAGGTTTGGAAGGTGATCTATAAGCTAAACTGAGAGCATGTTTTCTGTAAATTCACATTATCTTTCTCAGTCATGTAAGAATGAAGTCTGACATTCTCAGTAAAACATGTACATCCAACAAGGGCAGAGACTGTCAGTTGAATCCTTTGTGTTCTACTGCAGCTTCCCAGAGTGCTCTAAAGAACAACTAGAGCGCTAACAGTCTTACTTATGACAAAAGTATGGCACACGTGAAGCCATCTTGATTGGAATAAAGTGGTAACACTTAAAACATTTAATTTACAAAGGAACAAAATGAAGGGATTCATTTTGCCATATAAATTATGATTAGTGCTGCAGAAAGAAAAACTAGGGCACATTTTGACTTCTGAAATCCTCTTTTATTTCATAAAAACATTCTGACATGCAGACTGAAACATGCACTTTGAATACCAGCAGCAGACTTGCCTGGTGAGCAGTAGCTTTACTACAGTGATCTAATGAGCAACTAGAGTGCTAACATTCAGAATTTATGGAAAATGTGTGACACATCTGAATGCCTTCTTGATGGAATCAAAGTAAAAAACTGAAAGTATTTCCTACTGAGGAGACTGCAGTAAATGAGGAAATTAGGAAACTTCATAACAAATAAATCTCCCAAGATGGCCACCAGAGACAAAAGAGCCCAAATGTAGCCCAAATATCACCCAGATGTAGCCCAAGTATAGCCCAATGACAGAATGTCCCAGAGTGTTCTTAAGAACAACTAGAGCGCTTACTGTCTTACTTATGACAAAAGTATGGCACACCTGAAGCCATCTTGATTGGAATAAACTGGTAACACTTAAAACATTTAATTTAAAAAGGAACACAATGAGGGGGTTCATTTTGCCATAGAAATTATGATTAGTGCTGAAGAAAGAAAAATTAGGGCACATTTTGAGTGACTTCTCAAATCCTCTTCTATTTCATTAAAAAATTCTGATATGCAGACTGAAACATGCACTTCTAATACTAGCAGCAGACTTCCGTGGTGAGCAGTAGCTTTACTACAGTGATCTAATGAGCAACTAGAGTGCTAACATTCAGAATTTATGGCAAATGTGTGACATATCTGAATACCTTCTTGATGGAATCAAAGTAAAAAACTGAAAGCATTTACTACTGAGGAGACTGCAGTAAATGAGGAAATTAGGAAACTTCATAACAAATAAATCTCCTAAAATGGCCACCAGAGACAAAAGAGCCCAAATGTAGCCCAAATATCACCCAGATGTAGCCCAAATGTAGCCCAATGACAGAAGTGTGCAAAACACTTATTTTTTGTGTATTTGCAGTTTTATATAGTGCAGACTTGTCAGGTATTGGAGTGCTTTACATGAACATTGGTTACATCACACAAGATCAAATTCATTTTGGTTGTAGACATGGGGAGATTAAGTGATTTGACCAGAATCACAGAATGTTGAGCTGAAGCAGAAACTCCAACCTGGTTCCCCAGTTGCAAAGTCTGCTGCTCTGGAAGTAACACCACACCCTCTCCCCTTGGATGCAACATTTAATCAAGTGGTCAACTGGATAAAAAAACTAAGATTACAAATAATTTAAAAGTTCTTTGTCGCTATTTGAAAACTCAGAAAATATGTCCTCATTTTAGTTTTTTAGAGCACTAACCATGCTTTTGATGCAAATAAGACCCTCTCATATATGTAATTTCTAAAGGAAATGCTCTAGGCATTACAGTTTTGATTACATCAAGATGACGTCAGGCATTCCACACATTTGTAATAAATATAGAATGTTAGCAATCTAGTTGTTCATTGGGATACTGTTGAGAGGCAGAAGCCAGGGGCACGGACTCTGAAAATTGAAGGCAGGTAGGAGAGTGCAGAGGCAACAATTTGACCACACTAGGCAGGCAGGAAGGGCAGTGGCAGCACAACAGACTATGGAGGGCAGTGGAAAGGGGGGCAGGGGCAACAAACCAACAATACAGGACTGGCAAGAGAGGCTGTGGCAATATAATAGACCATTGTGGGCAGAAGGAAGAGGCAGTGGTCATACAACCATACATGCCAACAGACCCATTTCAGCCAGGAAACGTCCAATGTTTTTAAGCTCAAATGGGCTTTACTTGATCTGTTTCCTGTCTACAATCTTCTCTTTTTCAATGTAACTCAAAGGGGAAAATCTATACCCCAGTTTTATTTCAAAATCTCCCTCTTACCAAGTTCAAAATGTTCGCAAATATGGTACATTGGATCATGGTAGGCAGGAGGAATTGGGGTAGGGACATGGACTCCGATAACAGAGGACTTGGAGGGACATTGAGAGGTGCACTAAACTGACCCTACAGGGCAGGCATTAGGGTTTGCCGCAGCACAATACACCACACAGGACATGCGGGACGGGAGTGCAGCACAACAATCCATAGAAAGCAATAGGGAGGGGACAGGACCATGCACATGAACAACAGACAACAGAGGGGAAAGAGGCAATGGTAGCTAGCTGACCATAATGGACAGACAGGAGAGAAAGCTGCAGCATAACAGACCATAAAGGGCAGGAGGGACGGATCAGGGGCATTACAATGGAACCGACAAGCCAGGAGGGAGGGAATAGGGGTCTGCACATGGAAACAGAGGCCTGGGGGCAAGGGGGCAGGGCAGGAGCAGCAAGATGACCATGGAGGTCAGGCAGGATGGGCACTAGAAACAAGACACACCATGGAGAGCAACAGTGAGACTATGATGGCATACACACAGACCGTGGAGGGAAGGTGGGAGGGGGTCAGGAGCAGCTAGCTGACCACACAGGGAAGGTGGGAGGGGCCATGGCAGCACAGAAGACCATGCATGGCAAGCGGGAGGGTTAGTGGCAGCACAATGGCTATGATGGGCAAGAAGGAAGGTGCAGGGGCATGCACAAAGGACCATGGAGGATAGAAGGGAGGGTCAGGACCTGGGCACAGACAAGAGAGTTCAGGGGAAGGGGCCTCACAACAGACCGCGCGGGGCAGGCAGGAGGAGCAGTTGCAGCACAACAGACCAGGGAGGGCAGAAGGGTGTGGCAGTAAAATGGACCATGGAGGACAGGAGGAAGGGGATAGGGGCATGGCATGTGGACAGGCAGGGTGGAGGTGGCAGGGACAGGTTACAGTCATCTGACAATGCTAGGCAGGTGGTAGGGGAGTGGCAGCTCAACAGAACACTCAGAGTAGATAGGAGTGGCAGGTCCATGGAACATGGTGGTCAAAAAGGATGGAGCAGGGGCATGCACAAAGACATCGGAGGGCAGGGGGAAGGAGAATAGGGGCAGCAAGCAAAGCACAGAGGCTAAGCAGGAGGTCAATGATGGGCCATAGAATTGGGCAATGGAGGGCAGGATGAGTGGACTGGTACATCATGCTAAATGCAGGGCAGTGGCAGCACATCAGACCATGCATGGCAGGAGGGAGGAGGCTAGTCCATGGATGCAGACAACAGAGGATAGGGAGGAGGTGGATGGGGCAGCAAGCTGACTGTTCATAGAAGGTGGGTATTAGGAACTTTATTGTTTTTATAATGTGTGTCTGTGCAAACTACTTCAAATATGAACAAGTATGCAGCATAATCTCACTTTTATTCAGGAAGAAGAGGACGTTTGGGACTGTGACTCCGGGCTCACTTGGCAGAAACATCCCCTGACCCTCCACCCCCCATCGCAAAATTTAATGCCTGTGAAAAGGGTAGGTGGACGCAGTGTTATATAGAACATAGTCCTGAGAGCACGATTGAAAATGAAAACTAGATATAGTATATGGTATAAACTATGCACCAAAAAGTGTGATATAAGATGAACCGGGGCGTGAAATATAATATGCAATACATTGTGCGCAATGACAGATTCATTGGAGCGCGCGAGATAGCACAGGCACTAGCGCTTGCTATGTGATATGCGCCTTGGAGTGTAATATGCACAGGGCAGTGTTATGTAACCTAAGTAGTCTCTAAAGTTGTAATATAAAATATGTGCTGGGTAGTGTAACATTGCATATGCACTGTGACAAAGATATGGATCCCAGATTGTAATATGTATGGCATAGCGCTGTGCTTTATAACTTAGGCATCGAGGAAGGCACGTTAGATGGGGCAATATAACCCGTGCGAAGGCAAGTGTGGCATGACATATTCACGGGGTGGTGCTACAGTGCACATGGGCTAGAGAGTGTCATAGCATACGCACTAGCTGGTGGAATACAACACGGAGGTGTGTGGCACTCGGCGGGCACTGGTGGGTGTAACACAGCATTGGGCTCAGCCAGGAGCACGCTGTGACTCTCAAGTGAGGTTTGTCTCCTTTCCAGAGAGTAAAATAAAAAGTATTACACATCCGGCGGTGGATGTGTGTTTTATTAACCGTGAGGGGGTTTCTTGCATAGTTTGGTCGAATTTTTGTCGAATCCCCTTTGAATGGCTTGGTGTGCATGTGTATTAAATGTGCCCGTCAATAGCTACCCATGTTTGTATAAATAAACGACAAGGGTGTCTACTTGGAGAGTACCCACCAGCGGGGGCGCCGGGATTAGGCACAGTAGGGTGTCAGACATGTCAGAGCTTCACTAGCGGTGTGAATACATTCTACGTGGATTCATTGTATGCATGGTCGCCTTTTAATGAATATCACACAAATCGTCATGGTGATAGGTACATACGGTTTGTCCAGCATGTCCTAGGTGTTTCTATAAATATATATATATTGTTTTAAAAATAAAAAACAAAGCCGGCCCCGGGGGATGGGGTCCCCGGGGCCATAAGTGGCCTGAGGAGGGGGGCAACACAGCCCCCCTCCTAAAGAACAAAAAAATAAATAAAAGGCCATGACCTGGGGGTTGGGGTCCCCGGGGCCGATTAAGGCCTTGGGAGGGCCAAATTAATTTTTTTCAACAAAAAAAATTAGGGTGCAGGCCCTGGGGGATGGGGTCCCCAGGGCTAATAAATTAGAAAAAGAAAGGGGGCCACACAGCTCTCCTTCTTAAAAATAAATAAATAAAAGACCGGCATCGCACCGGAGGCCACGCCCCCTCCTTGCAGCACTCTGCAAACGCGCCCCCTGGCCAGTTGTAAGTTGAGGAATTAATTCCCCTTCAATACTGAGGGTCCCTGAGGGCCAACTAGCCCAACAGGTATCTCCAGTATGCGCCAGGGAGCTGCGTTGCAGACAGGTGTTCTGATGCCACGCCCCTTTTTACACCTCCATGCAACGCAGCTCTGTGGCGCTTACTGGAGGTACCTAGTGGGCTAGTTTGACCCTAGGGACCCTTAGGATTCAAGGGGACTTAATCTCTCAACTCAGAACGCCCACAGGCCCTGTGGCGCGTTTTTAAGTTGGGGAAATAATTCCCTTTCAATCCTGAGGGACCCTGGAGTCCAACTAGCCCACCAGGTGCTTCCAGTAAGCACCACTGCTCTGTGTTACAGAGAGGTGGTGCAGGCCGTGCCACTTTTTACACCTCTCTGCAACGCAGCTCTGTGGCGCTTACTGGAGGTACCTAGTGGTCTAGTTGGACCCTAGGGACCCTCAGGATTCAAGGGGACTTAATCTCCCAACTTAAAACGGCTACAGGGCGTGTTTACACAGTGGGGAAGGGAGGGGACGGGGCATGAGGTGACGTGTTTAAACACGCCCTGTGGTGCGTTTTAAGAGGTAGTTTTAATCCCCTGCCCTATTATATACTAGGGGCTTACAGAGGAGGTCATGCTAATCACAGGGGGACCCCAACACATAGTGTGCCCTAGTGTATGTAGGTGTTTTCACTGTATTCTGAGTGTCTTTTAACATAGCACTGGCTCTAGGACTGGTTAGTCAGACTCAGTTACCACCAGTATCCGTCTGAAAAATTTGAGGGTACAGGATGATTTTGCAACAAGGCTTGTTTCTGCTCTTCTGTTTGTTCTTTCTGCACGTTATACTTCTTCCTGCACTTTTCTTCGTCTTTGAGGACTTCTGTTGCTTCTTTCTGCATTTCTTTTTTTTCTTTCTGTGCGTTTTTCCTTCTTTCTTCACATGTCCTATCTCTGTAGGCATAGCTAGAAATTAGCATGTAAAAAACCTTTGAAATTCACTGAAAAAAACATAGGTTTCAGGGGCGTTATAGTTAGCTGGACTTTTCACTCGTACAAAACCATAGAAATTCTATAGTTAGTTCAGCTAACTATAACTCCACGCCCGCAATGCACTGCTGATGACGTCACATATTACATCACTCATGACATGGTCAGTGACATCACTCATGACATCACTGATGACATCACTCATGACATCATCCTTGTGATAGAGTGGCAGACCTCCTCTCCCCCTAATATAACCTTTGATACACACATTCAAAAATAGAAATTAAAATTTTCAAAATAATGGACATACCAATACCAGTTACAACAACCTATTCAGTAATTGTAAGATCCACATCCACTCATTCACCAACAGTCCTATACAGTCACTCATACATGTACTCACTCATCATATGTACTCATACACCTATACATCCTGTTACACAACGCCACTCATCCATAAAGTTACTCACACACATAGTCACTCATGCTAATAAAGAATCAAACATCCGTTTACCTGCATATACAGTTATACACACACCACCACACTTACTTCTACAGAAACTTACACATACTTAGTCTTTTTAACAATCACTTAGAGAAACACATACTTATTCATACAGGAACTCTTTCAATCTCTCACTCTCACATATACTCACTTATATACACCAATAGTCACATATACTAGTTTAAAACATATGTAGTTACTCATAGAGACACCATTGAGACAGTCATTCACTCACTAACACACCCATGCACACACTCATCCACCCATACAGTCCTGCACACATGCTGTCTTCAACACATACAAACAGTGAGTCACTCATTCATGCATCTATGCACTACATAATACCCCCCACCGAACCATACAGACATCAGACACTTATACTGATACTCAAAAAACCAACTAATAACCTATATAGACACTCATGTAGCTACTCACCAACCCATGCAGCCACTTATACACAAAGTGAGAGACTGATACAGATATTTACATATTCAAACATTACTCACTAAGCCATGTATTCACTAAGATACACTTAATCGGTCAGTTCTACAATCAATTTTTCAAAAACAAATCATCCATTTAGACACTTATATACCCATTTATTCTTCCATCGACCTTGAGATATACATATATAAAACATATGTAATTTTCAGAAAAACACACATTCACTGGATGGTGTCATCAGTGATGTCATTTGAGATGTCATCAGTGATGTCATGAGTGATGTCACTGACCATGTCATGAGTGATGTAATATGTGACGTCATCAGCAGTGCATTGCGGGCGCGCGAGTTATAGTTAGCTGAACTAACTATAACGGGGGAATTTCTATGGTTTTGTATGAGTGAAAAGTCCCTATGGTTTTTTCAGTGAATATATATATGTATATATTGCTTTCAGTGAATTCTGATTGTGTTTAGCAATTTGTTTGTCCGTTGTAACCTACCTACAGGCATCATTACGTTCTGAGCTGACTGTTGTTCCAAATAATTTGTAATGCTTTTAAAATAGTAATTTGATAAGACGCGTACCTACATCCAAGGAGCAGCCGACACTTTACAGAGAACCTAATTAATGCATAGAAAGCAATTCAAACATAAAGTACTGTCAGAGAACTGTATAGTATATGGACTCAAGATTGTCTTATAGAAACCCAGAAGTGATTACATGTGTAGCTTTGAACAGTACAAGACACTACCCTCTAAATTTCGATTTGGTTTTATATCACATGTATGTATCTTAACTACCAGGCCACGCATACTTCGAGTACCGAGTGTTGAATTTGACATAAACTTTTGTTATGTTACCTGTATTTGTTAAGTGCACTATCCGCCGCAAAGATATCCGGTGCTTAACAGGTTTGGCCCAAGCCCTGACGATTGTAGGTTGGTTAATTGAAAAGTCAGGTCTTCAGCTTCTTTCAGAATTCAAGAAGAGAGGAGGAGGCTTTGATGTGGAATGGGAGATCATTACATGCTTTAGGAGCAATGTAAGAGAATTGTCCTCCTGATCTTGTTCTGTGTATGCGTGGGATGTGTGTGAGTAGGAATTCTGTGGTGCGGAGTTGTCTTGAGAAAAGAGATGTGTATTGGGAGCCATTGGAGATCCACAAAGTGTGGGGTGATGTGAGTTCTATGTGAGAGGTGGAGGTTGAGGATGAGTCTGGCTGCTGAATTCTGTGTGATTTGTAGTCTTTTGGTGAGTTGCTAGAGGATCCTGGTGTACAGGCTGCTCCCGTTGTCAAACTTGCTGGTGACTAGGGCGTGAGTGACATTTTCTCTAGTCTTTCTCAGCATCTTTAGGGTGTGGAAGCAGGAGGCAGTCATGGCGTTGACTTGTGCAGTCATGTCCAGTTTCCTGTTGATGATGAGTCCGAGGTTTATTGTGTGGGTGTTGGGTGATGGCCCGGGTTCGGTTGGCCACCAATTGGACTCCCATGGTGATGCATTCTTGGAGAAGATCACTACTTCTGTCTTGTTGGTGTTGAACTTGAGGCAGTTAGATTTCATCTAGTTTATGGCTTCAGTCATGCAGGCAGTGAACTTGTTTCTTGTGTTGGGGGTCTTGTCCGAGAGGGAGATTATGAGTTGTGTGTCGTCAATTTAGGAGAGGTGGGATCATGTATGCATTGAAGAGGGTAGGGTTGAGCGATGAACTTTGAGGCACTTTGCAGATGAGTTTGTAGGCTTCCGAGGAGGAAGGTGCCAGGTTGACAGCTTGTGTTCCATCCACTAAGAAGGAGAAGATTCAGCAGAGATCAAGTCCTTGAATGCTAATCTCCTGCAAATGCCTGAAGAGGATGAGGTGTAAGACCAGGTCAAATGCTGCAGAGAGACCCAGGAGAATAAGCGCTGCCATGTCTCCTCTGTCAAGAACTGTGCAGATGCACTCTGTACCGGCGATGAGTGCTGTTTATGTGTGTGGTTGGGCAAGAATCCAGAATGCGTGCCATCAAAGAGCTGGCGGTTGCTGAGGTGGTTTCTGAGGTGGTTTCTGAGGTGTTGGTCGATTAGTTTCATTAAGACCTTTACTGAGTATGGTAGTAGGGAGGTGGGTCTGTAGTTGGAAAGTGTGGCTGGGTTAGTGGATGGTTTCTTGAGCAGGGGAGTGACATTGGCATGTTTACAGGTGTTCAGGATTGTGGCTGAGTAAATAAAGGTTTGAGGATGGGTGTTAGTGCTTAGCTGATTAGTAGGCGTCCTTTGGTGTAGACAAGGGTCAGATGGGGCCCCTAGGTGGATGGTCTTCATGGTAGCAGTGGTTTCAATGGCGGTGATAGTGGGCCACGAGGTGAGGGTTCATTCTTTGGCTGTGATGAGAAGTTGCACTGCGATGGTTAGAGGGTCTGGTTGAGTGCCAAAGTTGTCATATTGTCATAGGCCATTTTGTTACAGAAGAATTCCAAGAGCTGTTTGCAAATGTCTTACAAGGTGGTGATGCTGCTGGAAGCGGCAGGAGGCACCAGGAGGCGCAGTGAAAACTTTGATGATGGCGGAGATATCCCAGCTGCTTTTAGTGCCGGTGTTGTTGCGTTCTGCAACAGCTTTGCACTTGGTGTTCTGTATCTGCTGGTTATAGCATCTTAAGATGAATTTGAAGGTCTTTTTGTCTGTGGTATCTTGACTTGTTTTCCATCTGCACTCCAGTTGCTCGCAGTGGTGTTTTATCAGCCTGAGTTCCTTTCTGTAGCAGCTAGCCTGTGTCGGGCTCTTGCCATTGGACTACATTGGAGGGGAGCCAAAGTGTTGATGCATGCAGTGATCCAGTTGTTGATGGCTTTCGGCAAGTTGCTGGTGTGCTTGTGTCAGTGCACGAAGAGGGCAGAAGCCCACTCCTCTTCTGTGATACTTTTCCAGCTGTGGCCAGCAGTTCAGTGGTGGAAGGTCTGTGGTGGCGTGGGATGGGTATGCTGAACCTGACGAGGGTGTGGTCTTTTTAGGTCATAGTTGCGACTTGTCGACTGTCATGCTGGTGAAAGAGGAGAAAATTGGGGTCCAATAGGTGTCTAGCAGTGTGGGTGGGTTTGGTAAGGTGCTCGGTGAGGCAGAGGTTTTCTAGAAGGGCCGTAGAGTTTGCATTGGTGTGGTCTTCTAGGTGAAAGTTAAGTTTTCTGAGGAGGATGAAGGCGCTGGTGTTGATGATGAGGGGTGCCAAGATTGACGAGATGTCGCTAGCAAAATTGGAGCTGGGTCCTCATGATCTGTATAAGAAGGTTTTGCCCAAGGAGAGGTTTACTGTGATGTGCAGCTTAACGTGTGTCTTAAAGGCTTGCTATAAAAACACAATTCAATTTTTTAAAAAGTATCAACCTAACACAAGCTTTTCTTTGCTTAAAACTTTTCAACCCTGTAGCTCCAAGAAATGCAACAAAAACAGCCTTAACCAATGTCACTGCCACAAAATGTTTGTATCTATATGCATATGTGTTTTTAAATTTTTTCATATAAACTGCTGTCATACTGTGCTCCCTCATAGTGGTTCTTAAAGATGATTCTCTGCTGCTACGACATTACTGCTTTAAAATAAAAAAAGCACTCCCCCTGCTTTGCTACTGTTCTGATCAGTTCTTGCTGGTGTCCTGTAAATTAATGTTATGCCACTGTACTGTTGTTCTTGGACTGCACTTCACACAATCAGTTCTTTTGCTAGTGACTTATTTCTGCATTCAAAATTCTTTCATTACTTCATTTTAATTATTAACTGTTACCTCAAAATCCTCTACTTTTCTGACATCTTTCTTACCTCTATGCTATACAGTTGCTACAAAATGCACCTACACGTTCCTTCTTTCCTCTGAAACCATGCTGGTTTATTTTCTGCACCTGCCCTAGCATCATGTGAGGTAATTCAAGGATCAGTTCCACCTTCTGTACCCGCTAATGGTCATCTCGAGCTGTGGAAAGGTTGAGGGCTTATATTGACCTCCCAGTGCATCTACAGTTGTAGAGTATTCAACTACATCCTTTCTGTTAGGCATTTTTTTTACCTAAAAGGTCTCATGACCCCAAGAAAAGTGGAAGAGGGCAGAGTATCATGGTATCTTATGGGAGGAATTACTGTTTTTTTATGGTTTCTGCCGATGGCCATGAATTTCTCATCTGAGGAGCTGCAGAGTCTTCCATAGTTTTATTACTTACACTTGAAAAAGTGGAGTCGCTAACTTGGGTCAGAAGCAAATGAAGAAATACTAACAGGTGACTGGTGGAGAATTTTAGCTTTCAGGATGGTAAGTATTTTGCAGGCTAAGTAGGCAGGTAAACACTATGGATGCTTTGTCATATCATTCAGGTGGTGGAAACAAGGCTGAACTGGACCAAGGACTGTCTGATTCTAGCTAAGGTGTCACAGATTGTGTACTGTAAAAAGGGGCTACTCTTTGTCACCCTGCTCAACGGCTGCTCACTAAGGCCATGATTAGATGCTTTACGGTACATAAAGAAATAATCAAAATACTGAAATGTATCCAAGATATTTTTGGTGGCCAACTTAGCTCAAAGCAGTAACTATTTGTGGCAATTTAATAACTGATGTGCATAAGGAAAACGTTACTTATAAATGCGATCCACGCAGGTATCCGGAGAGGAGGGTGGGAGCATGTGAATCTACAGCACTACATTCCACAAACAGATGCTTACTGGGTTTGTAACATTTACCGTTGAGTCATGTGTCACTGTAGATACACATGCTTAGCATAGACTGTAACACAGTTTCCCCCCCATATGCGGTGGCTAACCTGTGTGGGTTGCAGTTGTTTTAAATAAAGTTCGTAGATTGGCTTGGCCCACACTGACTTGTTGTTTGACCATCACATCTACACACTAATGTTTTGTAAATGTGTGCAATATGGTCCATGTAGCTGCCTTACATATGTTAGCCATGGGTATATCCCCTAAAAATGCCATGAAAACTCCCTTTTTGCAAGTAGAGTGAGCCTTTGGAGGGATAGGTAGAGTTCATTTGGCTTTAGATTAATAAGGTTGGATACATTTTACAATCCACCAAGAAATACTTGATTTAGAAATGGCTTTTCGTTTATGTGGTTTTGAGAATGCAACAATATATTCTGTCAATACATAAGAGCTCTCTTTACATCCAGTGTCTCTCTCTGCAACTGAATCAGGTTGGGGAAGGAATACTGGTAACTCAATAGATTTAAGTGGAACTGTGAGACTACTTTTGGGATGAATTTAGGGTTGGTATGTAGTACCACCTTGTGTTTAAGGAGTGGGATAATGCTTCTTCCAGAGTTAAAGCCTGAAGCTTAATGACACATCTGAGTGAAGTGACTACAATGAGAAATGAGACTTTCCAGGATAGAAACTGGAGAGGACATGAGTGTAGAGTCTCAAAGGGGCGACCCATTAAACATTGTTAACACAATGTTGAGATTTCAAGTAGGAGTTGGAGGTACCCTAGGTGGGATGACTGTTTTGAGGCCCTCTAACTGCCACTAGCTGTAGCCTTATGGAAGTGAAAGCTAAGACAGAGACATGTAAGTGGAGTAGATAGCAGTCAATATCTTGAGCCTTTGCTGTTAAGAGGTCATTATATTATGAATGGCAATAATGAACGAAAAGCTTGCACTTTGCCTCATAAGAGGCTCTAGTAGTGGGTCTTCTTGCTTCTTTAAGAATATTGGGTAGACACTGTTGGGTAGATTCAAGTATCCAAATTCTAAGACATCAGGAGTCAGATAGCAAGATTTAGAGATTTTGTGTTTGGATGCCTTGCTGCTCCTTGGTGTTGAGTTAGAAGGTACTGCCAGTTGGGAAGTACCTGGTGTGGAACTACTGAGAGTTCTAGTAATGGGGTGAACCATGGTTGTCTTGCCCATGTGGGAGTTACTAGGATGAGGGTTAGAGATATCTGCCGAACTTTGCTAGTTACAAACGGAAGCAATGGGAGAGGTGGAAAGGGTAAGCAAATATCGCTGACCAACTCAGCCACAGTGCGTTGCCCTGGGACTGTGGGAACCTGGAGGTGAAGTTTGGCCATTTGGTGTTTTCTGATGTGGTAAAGAGGTGCATTTCTGGTTGACCCCACTGTTGGAAGAATCGTAAGAGGACATGTGGGTTGGGCTCCCATTTGTGGACTTGTTGGAGCCTTCTACTGAGGAGATATGCAAAGTCGTTGTCTGCTCTCGCTAGGTATTCCGCTAAGAGGTGTATGTTATGCCAGAGAGCCCACCTCCAAATGTTCTGGGCTAGGTGAGATAGTTGAGGTGACCTGGTGCCCCCGTTTTTGCAGATAACACATGGTGGTCATGTTTTCTGTTTTGATGAGAGTCACCCTGCAGATGAGATGAGGAAGGAATGCTTTGAGTGTGATGGATCGGGTAAAACAAAATTTTGTATACCCCCACATTCTGCATGTTTACACTAATTAGAATAATCTATTAATTATAATAAATATTAATGTATTTGTTTGATATCTAATCAACATTACTAATGTATGAAATACATGTGGGATTTGCATTTTGCATGGCTAAATAATTTGTGAATAACATAGGTATGCAAACTAACACTAGAATATTGCATGATATATGTTGCGTTTGTGATGTAATTGTAAGTTGCACCAGATGACATCATTGGGTGAATATAAACGCTTTAAATGTCGCCAATATGCTAGATAATTACACACACATAGGGGAATTAGTAAGGGTTAAACATTTATTCGTTATTTCCATGTTTTAATTACTTTTTTGTGTTTGTTTCACTTAAGTTGACCAATTTGCCTACGACTAAATGGCTGACCAACATACACGACAAAACCGCTACCATTCCATGAGGTTTCAGACCAGGTGCGCATGCCCCAGGCTCCTGAACGAATGGCCTCAAGATGACCCACACAGCCTGTACCCAGACAAGGTCATGACTGGACTTTTGCCAAGAGCTTTAACAATGGACAACTTTTGACAACCGGATGGATCATGTTTCGGTCTCCCAAAGTCTATGATGTCACTCCGTAAGAGTGACATCATAGACTTTGGGAGACCGAAACGGATGATCTTAACCAACCAATCAGAAGTGCCTAAAAGTGACTTTCGTTACATTTTGTCATTACATTTATTATAAAAAGATGGTAGAATAGTGAGTTGCGCGGACCTTTTTCTTTTTCCTCACGTTATGCTGACGGAGAGGACGGTGACACTGCAGGACAGCTGTTTCCCTGAATCTTTGACAGACTACATTGCTGCCCATTTCCCTGATGAACTGATGACTCTAAAATTGATGGCCATTGATTGATGTGGACACTTTTATGGTCCAGACCAAATCTTTGGGACTGTAGCGTGCTGCATGATGAATTGATTGACTTAAGAGGACGACTAATAGCCAGATTAGGTAAATATGATGTGCTGTGGTTTGATTAACATTTTTACTAAAATTTGCATTAACCCCTTGCGTGCGCATGACGGAACCACGCCGTCATGAGCCACGGGTGGCGTGTGCTCATGACGGCGTGGTTCTGTCATGCTGTGGCCGCTCCGCCCACGCGTCACTGATTCCCCGTCTATGCGGGCGAAATAACGAGTGGGCGGAGTCGTGACGGAACCACGCCGTCATGAGCACAGCTCGCCCGTGACTCATGACGGCGTGGTTCCGTCACGAGCATGGCATCGCCGCGCTCACCCCGCACCCCCCCCAGCGCCGCAGCGGAATTTGCGCCCCGGCGAAGGGGTTAATTAGATAAACAATATTATTGATTAACAAGCAACTGTGTTGGGTTATTTATTATCATCTGAATATAAATGAAAAGGATTAGAATCACTTTTCCGAATTCAACTAAATTGATCCATCGGCTAAGTGGAAGGAATATCTTGAGATTCAGGATCAAGATGCGCCAGGACACTCCTTGGAGTAGCCGTGCGCGCTATAAGTTCAAATAACATAACATAACATAACATAACATAACATAACATAACATAACATAACATATTTAGTGTATGTTTATGTAAATAAAATTCCTTTAGATTATAAGATATTCTTTTCACGTCAGCGTTTGGAACACCTACCTCTCCTGTAAGAGCAGACCGAATGAGTGTGTGTGAGTGTTGGTGTTATGGGCCCCACCAATGAATGTATTGAGTGAAAGCGTTAGTATGATATCTGGTCTGTGACGAAGGGAGGATAGGAAATTCCACGCTGCAGCAGTTTTTCTTGGTAGCAGAGTTATGGTTTTTATTGTTTTGGTTTGGTGATTATTGCTTGTAAATAGCTTATTGATTATTGATTGTGGATAGGTATTGGTTTATGTATTAACACTCTATGTTCAGTTGCGTTGAGTTCTATGTTGTTTGCACGGCTTCTGGGATGTAGGAAGTTGGAAGTTTGTAACGGTTCCGTAGTAGAGCAGAGGTAAGCGCTGCTCTCGGGAAAGACGGAATTGTTGTTGCCCTGTAGGTACACGGGGAAAAACGTGTGACGATTGAAGTTGCACGACGCATTGTCTGGGTTTGATTCGGTGACATTGTCGCGTGTTGCCATTAGAAAATATCTCCTGTATGTAAGAAGTGTATGGGTAGCGAAGGCCACCTGTGAAAGTTTGGTCTTAAGTACCAGGAGTCCAAAAGGTACTCTGATTACGCTTATCACTGGAAAGGTAATAGGTGTTCCCTAAGCTTGTTAGAAGGATAAAGTAGTGGGAAGTGCTACTTTATTAACGTGTGTCATAATTCTGTAGTAGGACAGACTGTTCGCTGTTCTCGGGGAAGACAGAATTCTGTGTGAATGAACTACATTTTCCGTATGAAAGTGCGTCAATGAAAAAGCATTCAGGATAATTGTGAAACTCCGGTTTTATTTCTCAGGAGCATTGTTCTCCAACTAGGTGTCTTAATTCTGGAGAAACGGTTAGCTAATGCTTGTTAGAAGGGTAAGGTAGAGGGATGTGCTACTTTATCAACGGAAGTAACGATTCCGTAGTAGGGCAGAGGTAAGCGCTGCTATCGGGAAAAAGGTAATTAACTATACTTTGGTTAGCGAAACAGATAATGGTGGCATTTTTATGTTGTTACTAACAGATTTGTAAGTTAGAAAAAGCGAAAAGAGCTTACCGAGAACATTTTGTAAAGGAGGGGTCAGTAGAAGCTGGAGTAAGAGCAGCGGCTGCTGATGTCAGAAAGACCGCGCTGGGATTGGCCAGTTAGCTAGAAACATAGACGCTCCGGATTGGTGCGTTAGTGTGAGTCGCGCTAGGAGTGGAGAATTACAGGGTGACGTAGATGCTCCGGATTGGTGCGTTAGTGTGAGTCACGCTACGATTGGCTAAAATAACAGAATAATCCTAAAGGAGAGACTAGTGATATACGAAAAGACAAAATGATGTATTACGATCCACCTGAAAAGGAGAAAAAGTCCTGGTTTGGAAAAATCAAGAAGTGGTTTAAAAAGGACAAACCGATTGTGACAAGGGAAGGACAGTTGCTTCCTCCATCGAAAACCCCCGCATCATTTATGGTTGCAAAATACGGATATCACACTTGTATTTGGTTAGACAATTAGGTAAAATATACCAAGGATGACGGAGTTTTAGCATTTCCAGAGCATGGTTCATTTAATTTAGCGGTTTTAAGAAATTTGAGAGAAAGAATGATGAATCTAGAACCGAGACCTAGACCAACACAATTTGAAGCACTGACAGAATGGGAAGATGAGATGCATGACAGAGAAAGACAGAGGAGTGGTGGAAGGTATAAATACATGTTTGGCAGATACGGGCAAGATACTCATGATGAGAGAATGAGAAGGCGTCGGAATGCAAGTATGACTGAAGGTTTGTTTCCTGTAAGAATGGTTGAAGGAGTTGGAGGAAAAAAATGTACAGACAAAAGACATAATTTAGAACCAAAGGGGTATGGAGTGAACGAACTAGAGGATGATGTTCTTGATGACATGTTTTATAAAAATCCACCTCCGTATCAACCAGAATCTGAAATGTTGACACCAAGTGCCCCAATGAGAGAAACTTTGCGAATCATTAAGACAGAACCAGTACCTCAAGAATTAGGGAAAGGTAAAACATTGGCAGAAATAGAGAGAAAATCAGATGAAAAAATGAATAGTGAAAATTCAGCAGAGTTAGCAAAAACAACCTTATAATTAACTGAAAAGATAAGAGAATTGACCAAAAATTTAAAAGCTGTAACTGTTTCGGTGACAATAGGCCCTGTGATGCCTATTTTTGACAAACAGAAGGATAGTGGACATTGTTTAATGGTTCCTTATAACAGTAATAAACAAATTGAAAAGCCAAAGCAGAGCTTAAATGAAAATCAATGGAGACAGACAATGGGTACGATCGAGCCAAATGCCTCGAATGACCCCTTTCTAGGCCCAAATATAGCAGAAAAACCTAATGTGAAGATGGAATCAGTATTTGAAACCCAAAGGGACTAAGAACAAACTAATGTAGAAAAACCAGTAGGCCCATCTTCAGAAGAACTGAGCGAATGGTTAAGAAGTCTGCAGAGAAAAGACAAAGAATCTCAATCAATAGATGTAGCCAAACTACGGATGGTACTGGAAGAGTTAATAGTAGGAACTATTCCCACAGAGAAGTTAAAAACCTACCAGGATGAGGAGTTGCTGTTTCTGTGTAAAAGCATAACTTGGAGAGCAAAAAATGCATGAAAGATTAGAAGTAGCAAATGAAATGGGTATAGATATTGAAAAGGTAAAGGCCCTGCAGAAACCATATCGAATAGATTTCACTGAAAAGGACATTGAAAGTTTAAATACCGCAGGACGAATGAGTCAGATTAAGGAAATAATTATCCTGCTGAGAAAATGGGGAGATGTGGACAAATGGAGAAGCAGATGGTATCGGAAACGAGATGATGCCTCAGACAAAACCTTTGCAGCTTTCCCTGTTAGAGAAAAGGAGAAGGTAGTAACAGAATGCCCTATGAGAGAAATTTCAGGAGGAGGATATGTACATGTCCCATGGACTAGACAAGATATTTTGTCATTCACAAATGATTTCCCTCGAGTACGTGAAAAGCCCGTCAAGTGGTATAGGCAGGTGGACAGATTTGTAAAATTGTCCAAATATTATGGATTGATCTAAACAGCCTGTTTGACATAATAGTACCAGCAGATTTATGGACGGAGTGCAAGCTTATGATAAATTGGCCCACACAAGAATATCCTAGGGATCCAAAGACAGGAGCCCCAGACCCTGAGGTAATGAAGAAATATGAGCAGGTCATTGTCTTTTTGAAAAACAAAGTACCTTCTAAAGAAACCGATTGGGTAAAGATTGACAGAACTCATCAGGAAAGTAAGAAGTCAGTACATGCATACTATGAGAGGTTGATTTTGGCTTTTAAACAATTTAGTGGTGATGAAAATTTGAGTGAAAAGGACTTGAGTCATTTTGTATATAGATTTGTATATAGTCTACATCCAGAAATTTGTGAAATGATCAAACAACATACCGTAGATTGGCAAAACAAGAAAATAGATGAAGTATTGAGACATGCAAAATATTTCAGTGATGAGATTGAGGCCAAACAACGTAAGTTAAAAGAAAAAGCCATGTGGGCACAAGTAAAGGTGGCAGAGAGACAGGAGGCCCAGTTAGTGGAACAAGTGAATAATATAGGTCCCAAAAGGTTAACTCATGGAAAAGGTAAAGGAAAATTTAACATAGAAGAAGCTAAAAAGAAATTCCCATGTCATAATTGCGGTAGGATAGGGCATTGGAAATCCGAGTGTAAATTTCCCCCAAATACTAATAATGAAAATTCATCATTGAATCCACAGGTGCAGAATGAGGTGAGTGGTCAACCGCAGCGACAGCAGCTTGTAACACAACAGAATCAGGTGCCAAAACCGCCTTTTCCACAAAGCAAAAATTCACAGAAATACAGTAATGAGACAGGATTCTACAATGAAGAAAAGGTAACTAAGCTGCCGCGCGCTAACACTGTTTCGCAGTACTAGCTACAACTTGATGCAAGCGATTCGGAAGAAGGTTATTGACGGTGCCGAAGGGAGGGAGAAGAGTGCGTATTTGGCGCAACTCTAGAAGTAGACCAGACAGGCCCATTTGTGGATGGAAAGATAAATAATGAAAATGTTACTTTCCTGGTAGATACTGGTGCTACTAGATCAACTGTTAGGTCAGCTGATGTTAAAAGTCTTCCTCTCTCGGATGAAACGATCCAAGTAGTTGGTGTATCTAACAGACAGATTAAAACGTATCTGACAGAACCTGTAAAAGTTAGCATAGGGAAATTTTCTGAGATGCACTGCTTTGTTGTGTGCTTTACAAGTCCTGTGAATTTGTTAGGAAGGGATTTGTTGTGCAAAATGAATTGCACTATATTCTGTACTCCTGATGGTATTGCATTTGAGACCCCTGAAGCCTATGCTGTATTTAACCCTGATGACCTACCCAAAGAATTGAAACAAACTGTAAAGGCAGAAGTTTGGAACTTCACGGGAGAAGATGTGGGACTAATGAGAAATGTAGACCCAGTAAAAATAACAGTAAAAGAGGGAATAAATTATCCAAATATTCCGCAATATAAATTGACACCTGAGAAAATTGAAGGAGTTACCCCTATAATTGAGAAAATGATAAAACAAGGTATTTTAAGGGAAATAATGAGTAGTCCATGTAATTCCCCAATTATGGGACTGAAAAAAACAAATGGAAAGTTCAGGATAGTACAGGATTTGAGAAAAATAAACAAAATTGTTGTGCCATGTTGTCCCATTGTACCGAATCCATCTGTGATTCTGTATCAGATTCCCCATGAAGCAGAATTGTATACCATAATTGATTTATGCCATGCTTTCTTTTCCATTCCATTGCACCATGACAGTCAGCAGATTTTTGCGTTTCGTTTTGGCGAGCGTATTTTGGCATGGTGCCGAATTCCACAGGGGTATACAGAAAGCCCCTCAATCTTTAATCAGATACTGAAGAAATCTTTCGAAAGTTTAGAGATGCCCGAGAATTCAGTGTTAGTACAATATATCGACGACCTACTTGTGGCATCGAAGACTCACGAGGCCTGTGTAACAGACACTATAACATTGTTGAATCATCTGGCTGATGAAGGACTTAAGGCGTCACCATCAAAATTACAATTTTGTAAGAAAGAAGTACATTACTTAGGCCATAATCTCGAAAAGGGTCTGAGGAAAATAACAATAGACAGAATCAGGATCATAAAAGGAATGAGAGCCCCTATGACACAAAGAGAGGTAAGGATGTTTCTTGGAATGGTTGGATAATGTCGTCAATGGATAAGCAATTTTTCCCTGATCGCAAAGCCATTGGTACGCTTGACAAAAAGTGATGTGAGAGATCCCATTGATTTGAGCAAAGAAGAACAATTGAGAGATGGTTTGTGTGAAGCACCAGCATTGGGAATGCCGGACTATGAAAAGGAGTTTGAGTTGTATTGCAGTGAGAGGAATGGATGTGCACTTTCTGTATTAATTCAGAAACATGGAAAACTAAAAAGGCCAATTGCATACTTTTCATCAATATTAGACCCAGTAGCTGTAGCTTTACCTGTGTGCTTGAAAGCAGTAGCTGCTACCTGTCGAAGCCTGGAACAAAGTGAAGGGATTGTGATGGGATATCCTGTGAAAGTGTTTGTACCTCATGATGTGGCAATCCTTTTAACAAGGAGTCGCACTCAATACATGAAACATAGTCGGCTGACTAAATATGAGAAAGTCATATTAGGTGCAACGAATGTGAGCCTTGAGAGGTGTTTGAATGTGAATCCTTCAACATTATTGCCTGATGCTGAGAAAGTGGAAGTCAGAGATGATGCAGATCATGATTGTCTGGATGTACTCGATTTCTGTACCAAGCCACGTCCAGATGTAAAAGATGTACCATTGACAGAAAGTGATTTTGTGATGTTTGTAGATGGTTCCTGCTTGAGAACAGATGATGGAATGTTGAGTGCAGCATATGCAGTATGTACAGTTGCAGCAGTAATGGAAGCATCCTATCTGAAAGGAGTGAAATCAGCCCAAGTAGCTGAACTTATTGCTTTGACTAGAGCATGTAAGAGTGGGAAAGGTGTGAGAGTGACTGTGATCATTGACAGCCAGTGGAACGCCTATTAAGAATGCTGAAGAGGTTGAAAAATTGCTTGAGGCGATACAGCTGCCTAAGCAATTGGCTGTTGTGAAGTGTGCTGCACATAATCTGTCTGGCGATTACATCGCTGTGGGCAATAAATACGCCAATGATATGGCTCGATACTGTGCACGAAATCAGAATTCAATCAATAGGGGAAAGGAAAAGGAAGTGACTTCTTGCTCATTACTGTTTGCTAACATTGTGGGTACCTGGGAGGAAGTGAGACAAGTGCAGGAGGAAGCAGGAGATGAGGAAATGAAACAGTGGGTAAAAGCAGGATGTGCACCAAGAGAGAAGGATCATGTATGGGTCTATCGGGATGGAAGACCAGTTATGCCTGATAGCATGATGTCTGCCATGGCACGGATGTATCATGGACAGGGACATGTAGGGAGAGATGCCATGATAAGGTCATTTAAACAGACCTGGTATAAAGCCAAAATTTAGACTTGTAGCAGAAAGTCTATGTCAGAGATGTCTTATATGTCAGCAATATAACCCAGGAAGAAAGACAGTGGTGAGTCTAGGAACAATAGGTCGAGAAGGAGGACCTTTTACCAGAATGCAAGTAGACTTCATTGAAATGCCTCCTTGTAACAGGTTGAGGTATGTTCTAGTTATGGTCTGTTTGTTTTCGAGATGGGTAGAAGCTTACCCAACGAGAAGAAATGATGGAATCACAGTGGCAAAATTGCTTTTGAGGGAATTTATTCCCAGATTCGGGTTCCCAGTAACAATTGAATCAGATCGAGGAAGACATTTCCAGAATGAGATCATAAAACTGATTTGTGAAGCATTAAATGTACAGCAAAAACTACGTTGTGCCTATCGCCAAGAAGCTTCTGGTGTGGTGGAACAAATGAATGGTACTATCAAAAACAGGATAGGGAAAATGTGTTTAGCCACAGGTATGAAATGGCCTGATGTCTTGCCTCTGGTACTCATGACAATTAGATCAATTCCAGACAGAACCACAGGGCTGAGCCCCCATGAAATTATCATGGGAAGAGCAATGCACCATGTATTCATACCAGTCAACAAGGTGTTGCCTATAACTGATGACATGGTATTGGATTACTGTAAAAGCCTGGCTGACGCAGTTCATTCTGTGTTTCATCAGGTTGGAGCGGATGCCACCACCCTTGAAAAGAAGCAAGCTCATGACCTGAGCCCAGGGGACTGGGTAAGAATCAAAGTACACAGAAGAAGAAACTGTTTGGTTCCAAGGTGGGGAAAACCACGACAAGTGATTTTGGCTACAACAACAGCTGTAAAGTGTGCTGGAATCAAAAACTGGATTCATGCAAGTCACACGTTGAGAATCCCAAATCCAGTGGATAGCACAGAAAAGGAATATTTTGATGAGACAGAATCAAGTACTGAATCAGACGAGGAAGAGACAAGAACAAAAGAAAACCCTGAAAGGGGGGAATTGGAGATAGATCTAACAGTCGTCCCAAGAGGTGTTTCCTTGAAAAGAAGATTACAAATTTCTGATACCAGCTCAGACTCAGAGACTGAACAAGCAACTTTACATTCGAGAAAAGAAAAAGACAGCGAAAAGACAATTAAAGAAATTGTTGATAAAGAGATTCCAGATGAAAAATCAATAGAAATTCCACCTGAAGTAACAAAATTAGATGGACAGGTACTAGATACAGAGAGAGAGGGAAAGATTCTTGCGGAAGACCCCCGAGGAGGTGTAGGGAATTCCAACATCCAGTTAGAGAAAGGGACAAGTAGCCAGTAGGAAGATTGGGTGCAAGAAACCCGAGGAGGAACAGAAGTAGGGAAAACGAAAGAAGCAAAAGAAAGAAAAGAGGTTGGAAGGAAAAAGCAAGTTGAAACAGAGTCAGAAGAAAGTGAAGACGAAGTACCAGAAGGTAGAGTCTTAAGAAAGAGAGCTTGGAGGACTGAAAGGAATGATAAAAGGAAATAAACTGAAAAGATCAGCAAAAGATGAAGTTTGGCCGAATAAGATAAAGAAGTTGAGATACCGACTGACAAAAGTAAATTCACCAAGAGCTGAACAGGTGAATGAAATAACGTGTCAAGAAAAATCAAAAGAAGAAGAAACAGTCGTAATTGAGGAAAGTAAAAGAACGAGGAAACCTACCCAGAAGTATAAGTCGCCAGAATGGACATATGTAGCCCTGCCTGAAATTAAAGAAGAGGCAGATAGCCAAGAAAATCCAGAGGTGACTATACCAGAAGTGGTTGAGGAAGGCGAAGAATCGGAAATCCTGAGAGTTATCTTATCCAATATCGGAGAAGAGACTGATGTTCAGGAAATCCTATATTTAGACAAAGAAGGAAAAGGGAAGAATGATGAGATGCCAAACTGAATAAGACAAGAATGCTGCTGATGGAAAGACAATAAATAAGGAAAAAGATAAAAACTGGTAGAACCAAGTAGGTGCTTAGAGCCTTGGATTAGATAAACTAGTTGTGAAGTAGAAGAGGCTAAGTCAAAAGTCACGGTTCATTTCACGAAAATGGCTGACACAGATGGTAGAAAAGGTAGATGTATATTTTTGAAACGATGGTGTAAAATGTGTTGTTGTTGTACAGGATTACTAATGATTCTATGGAGTATATTAGCATTGATGATTACATTTAAGGTTAACTTTGACACAATAAGAGGACATAGTGAAAATAAGACTAATATGGAGCAGATTCAAAAGATAGATCAAACTAGAATAGATAAAATTGATATGCATAAAGACAGGTCAATAACTGATTTCTCTAACAATGTATTTTAGAAATTACTGCATGAATATGTAAAGACAATGGACATAAGGGACTGCTACGTCTGTATGCAGTTACCTGCATCTGTTTCGGAGGGAGTGACTTATCACCACCTTCCTGTAACTTATGGAATAAGATGTAGTGTAATAGCTAGTTTATTTTATCAAACAGGGAAGTTAGAATATTATTTTTCGGATGTAGATAACATATTTTCACAAGTACAGTTAATTAACAAACTAAACAGGGTAAAACCTGCAAAGGTATTAGGTGAATTTTTCTTAGAGACTAAAGAATTAACATTAGAATATATATAGAAATAATTTGACTTGCAGTTTAAAGAAAGAAGAAAATACTTTTTTAGATATGGTTGAAGAAAGAAGACTGAAAATGCAAAGGAAGGCCTCTGAAGGGAAGACAGAAAAGACAGTTTGGGATGTAGACATGGAAAAACACTTGAAGGGAAAAGCTAGTCCAACTATGGCTTTAGATTGGCCTCAGAAAGGAAATTTGTGTATTAGGAGGAATAAGACTGCATATGACAATTACTTTGTAGGTAACAGTGAGTGCCATGATACATACCAAATTATGGGTGGATGGGGATTTAAAGGAGGAAATGATCCAGTTTTTCCAGGATTATATTTTATCTGTGGGAACAGGGCGTATTATCGTATGCCAGACCATTGGTATGGCACATGTTATGTAGGCCTGGTTTTCCCAAAGATCTTTCACATGGAAAGATTAGAAGATGGTGTACATACTTTAGGTCGTTATTTAGCACGTAGAAAGAGAGAATCTTGGTCAGAATTTGTAGGTGATATCTTTGGAGCATTGATACCAGCAGTGAGAATATCTCTGAATGCAAATACAAATAAAATTAGAAATCTGTCAACAGTAGTGGATTGCTTGTCAACAAGCACCGCTGGAGGATTTTTATTGGTAAATACTGAAATGGCTGCCATGCGTGCCATGGTAATGCAAAATCGACTTGCCCTTGATATATTATTGGCAAAAGAGGGTGGAGTCTATGGAATGTCGAAAGTCCAACATTGTTGTACTTACATACCAGACGAAAGTAAAGATTTGAACATTTATATTAAAAATATAACTGATTTGCATGACGAAATTGCATCACTGGAGGTTGAAGGTGTTTGGGGAAAGATTGTTAAGAAAATATCTTCTATTAAAGACTTCTTAGTAACTTTAGGTAGTACCCTTATAGGTAAAATCTTATTTCCATTAACATGTGTGATTTTCTTAGTATTAATATTAAGATTAGGATGTCTTTGTTATAAAAGGAAGAAAATTCAGAAAAAGTTAAAAAGAGAAAATTTAAGGAGACAGAATAAGAGACAGAAGAGGGAATTTGAAGAAATAGAATTGGAGGAGATAAAAGAATATATGTATAAAACAGCCAGAATTGAAGAAATTGGGGAGACTGAGATGTAATAATAAAAGCAAGAATTCACTTTTACTCCATGAAAAAGGGAATACAAAATTTTAATGGTGTGGTGATAAAATCACCAAAGGGGGGATTGATGGAGCGGGTAAAACAAAATGTTGTATACCCCCCCATTCTGCATGTTTACACTAATTAGAATAATCTATTAATTATAATAAATATTAATGTATTTGTTTGATATCTAATCAACATTACTAATGTATGAAATACATGTGAGATTTGCATTTTGCATGGCTAAATAATTTGTGATTAACATAGGTATGCATACTAACACTAGAAAAAAATAGAATATTGCATGATATATGTTGCTTTTGTGATGTAATTGTAAGTTGCACCAGATGACATCATTGGGGGAATATAAACGCTTTAAATGTCGCCAATATGCTAGATAATTACACACACATAGGGGAATTAGTAAGGGTTAAACATTTATTCGTTATTTCCATGTTTTAATTACTTTGTTGTGTTTGTTTCACTTAAGTTGACCAATTTGGCCTACGACAAAATGGCCGACCAACATACACGACAAAACCGCTACCATTCCACGAGGTTTCAGACCAAGTGCGCATGCCCCAGGCTCCTGAACAAATGGCCTCAAGATGACCCACACAGCCTGTACCCAGACAAGGTCACGACTGGACTTTTGTCAAGAGCTTTAACAATGGACAACTTTTGACAACCGGATGGATCATGTTTTACGGAGTGACATCATAGACTTTGGGAGACCGAAACGGATGATCTTAACCAACCAATCAGAAGTGCCTAAAACTGACTTTCGTTACATTTTGTCATTACATTTATTATAAAAAGATGGTAGAATAGTGAGTTGCGTGGACCTTTTTCTTTTTCCTGACGTTATGCTGACGGAGAGGACGGTGACACTGCAGGACAGCTGTTTCCCTGAATCTTTGACAGACTACATTGCTGCCCATTTCCCTGATGAACTGATGACTCTAAAATTGATGGGCATTGATTGATGTGGACACGTTTATGGTCCAGACCAAATATTTGGGACTGTAGCGTGCTGCATGACAAATCGATTGACTTAAGAGGACGACTAATAGCCAGATTAGGTAAATATGATGTTCTGTGGTTTGATTAAAATTTTTACTAAAATTTGCATTAATTAGATAAACAATATTACTGATTAACAAGCAAATGTGTTGGGTTATTTATTATCATCTGAATATAAATGAAAAGGATTAGAATCACTTTTCCAAATTCAACTAAATTGATCCATCGGCTAAGTGGAAGGAATATCTTGAGATTCAGGATCAAGATGTGCTGGATTAAGGATATTTAGTGTATGTTTATGTAAATCAAATTCCTTTAGATTATAAGATATTCTTTTCATGTCAGCGTTTGGAACACCTATCTCTCCTGTAAGATCAGACCGAATGAGTGTGTGTGAGTGTTGGTGTTATGGGCCCCACCAATGAATGTATTGAGTGAAAGCGTTAGTATGATATCTGGTCTGTGACGAAGGGAGGATAGGAAATTCCACGCTGCAGCAAGTGCTAGATGAACAGCTAGAGGCTCGAGGTAATTGATATGGAGATTAGATTGACAGGGTGTCCAGTGACCCTGTATAGTCAACTCCTGTGAGTTTGCTTCCCTACCGGCGAGTGATGCATTTTTGTTATTGTTCTCTGCGATCTGGGTCTAGGAAAGGCCCTTCTTTTATAAGATTGGTGGTAGAGAGTGCCAACCTTGATACATGAGCAACACTAGATCTTCCAGTTGACTGTCCGCTTAAGTCCATTGATGCGCTAAGCATTCCTGTAATGGGTGCATATTAAGTCTGGCATGAGGTACCATGTTCATACAGGATGCCATAGTGCCTTGGAGACGCATGACAGTTCTTACTGCTATCTGCTGATAAGGCTGAAACTGTGGAATAAGTGTCTGGAAAGACTGAATCCTTGCCGCACTTGGGTAAGCTATCCCTGCCTCTTAATCGACGAAGTACGTTTCTGGTAGTTTGAGTGTGTTGAAACCAGAACTGATAATTTGTGCTGTTGATGAGCCAGTGGTCCAGATAAGAGAAAATGTGTATGTTTTGCATGCATAAATGAGTTGGTACTACTCCTAGACATTTGGTAAATACGATGGGGGCTGTAGTGACCCCGAATTGAAGCAGTTTAAAATTAAATGTGTGTTCCACCTAGTACGAATCTGGACTATTGTCAATGTGCCGGGTGAATTGGAATGTGAAATAGGCGTCCTTCAGCTCCAATGGGGCCATGAACTTGCCTTGTTGTAGTAGTGGAATTATATCTTGCCCATGTGGAAGTGCTCTGAGAGAATGCACCTGGTTAGTGGTCTGAGGTCCAGGCTTTGGCCTTAGAGACCCACCCTTCCTGGGAATAAGGAAGTAAAGTGAGTAAACCCCTGTGCCTTGTTGGTGTATTGGCACATGTTTTATTGCTCCCTTTTGTACAAGAACTTATACTTCCTCTTTGAGCAGCTGCTGATTGTCTGTTGATAGTCTATGGGTGCAAGGTGGAATGTTTGGAGGTGTTGAGGTGAGCTCAAGGCAATAACCATGTTGGATTATATACAACACCCACTGGTTGGAGGTGATATTCTGCCATGCAGGAAAGAACTGTTGACGTCTTCCCCCAACAGGTGTTATATGATCAGGGGGAATGGCAAGTAAGTCAGGGTTTTGTGGCAGATGGTTTAGAGAAAGTACCCCTACCTCTGCCTCTGAATTGCTGCCTCTGTAAGAACCTTTATAGAATCCCCTAGGCGATGTATTCTATGACTGGGGATGCTGATAGGAGGTGGAGGTGTCTGAAGATGTGGGTTTTGCTGTTCCACGACAGGGGGAGCAATGAAAAGTACCTCATATCACAGTTGTTTGTAATGCCCCTATTGCTTTGCCCGTCTCATTATACTTTTGAATTTATTCAATTAGAGTATCTACTTGAGAGCCAAAGAGGTGTTCCCCATCAAAACGTAGTGCAAGGATATTTTGCTGCACTCGAGGTTTTAAACCTGAAACCTTAAGCCAGGCATGCTGTTGAATGAGGAAACTTGTGTTGATGCCTCTAGCAGCTGTATCAGCTGCATCTAGAGCACAGTGAATAGAAGTGTTCGCAGTTAATTTGCCCTCTGAGGCAATTTCAAATGCTCATTTTTTGTACCTCTCCGGAGAAGTTGGGGGGGGAGTGAGTTCCTTTCGACCACTAAAGAGCAAGGTGGTAGTTGGCCATTTAAGTATGTTGGGTCGGTAGGGGAGGCCTTACATTTTTTATTGACCCTTGATGTAATGGGTCGGGCTTTGACTGCGTCTTTAAAACAATTCTGTTGTATGTCACAGCATGCCTTTGAGCATTGGCAGGTATTGTGCCGAGCGTTAAGTGGATGAAAGTGTCTCAAATAAAAATCATCCTCCATTGGTTCAGTGAGGAACTGAACTTAATGATAACTGGAAGCCCTACCTATAATATCATGGTAGGTAGAGGTATCGTCTGGAGGGGAAGGCTATGCCGGATACAAATCAGGTTCTGTATCAGTATTTGGTTCTGTTTCATAAGTATCCCACAAGTCATCCTGATGGGAAATAGAGAACTGGTCCCCATCATCCCCGTGTTCCTCAAAAGAAAAAATGGAACCCTGTGGATAATCTTGTGTGTCTGCAGGAGGTGAAAGTAGTGGGGAGTGTGTCTGTGGTGCCACAGGTGGTGGTGGGCTGATGGGCAGTGGACTGGTGGCCTTATCTACTTTAGCTGGTTTGCCTCTGCATGAGGAGGTGTAAACAGGGTGTGAACAGTGTCAGGGTGTATAACTAGCTGTTTTTGTCATCGTTTAAGCACCGGTTCCACAGGTTCAGAACTGGCCCATTGTTTGCAAAAGGTGTAAGACTGAGGTTCTGACGCAGCTTTCAACCCAGAGGGTTTCTTTGCTGAGTGTCTTTGGTCTGATGTACTTGCTTTCGGCGCAGAGGCTGATCGTGGTTTCGGCGCCAGGACTCTCGACTCTGAGTCTCGGCTCGAGGCTGATGACTGGTGAGCATGGGTCTTGTGCTGCTCTTTCGACGTTGGGTCAAGGCTAGGCCTGTCCTATACAGCTGTTCAGTGCCTACCATGGCCCAAGGACGGTGGTGCCCCATGCAAAGATTTTGGTCGGTCAGAACAGGATGGTCGACCCTGTGGGATAGCTTCCGAGGCCGGGATGGATGGGGCACAGTACTCGCAGTTTGTCCCAGTGGAAGGTCTAGGATCTCGGATCACAAACTGTAATCATGCAAAAAGTTGCCCTCATCTGCTGCCAACACTTGGGCATGTGCCTCGTGGTGGTAGTCTTCGGACCCAAAGATGTCTGGAGCGTTGTCGACCTTTTCTTCAATCTGAAGGGTTTGCAAGCCTTTCAAATGGACTCCTGATGATCCGGAGAAAGGCACAAGTTACACACCAGATGTTGGTCGCTTGGTGGAAACTTGGAGTGTCAGAGTGGGCAAAATAGAAAGGTCATCTGTTCCATCACCAGATGGACATGGTGTGGACGAGACGTCGAGAGATGAGGATTTGCTCCAAAGGGCAAAGGCCCCGTGGGCCTCGGTTGGCGGGAAACGCGTCGATGAGTGACCGCTGTAGAGCTATAAATACCCACAATGGAGGATAATACCGATGTTAAGGCCTATGCTAGTAAACGACAATGCCAAGACGGAGCAGAGGAGCACACGTACGAACCAGACAGCTGAAAAAACTATCTAACAATGGATGGAGGATCATGCGCATTGCAAGCACGAGGAGGAGTCACCATACCTCGTGACTCGAAAAACTTCTTCGAAGAAAAACAACTTGCACACTTCAGAGCCCAACACTAGATGGCGGACTATGCTAAGCATATGTATCTACAGCTAGACAGGCCTCAAACACAATGATTTGTAGATGGGAGTTTAATGACTGCATTGTGATAGCACCGAAAATGTAGATTAACTGGGTGTTGTTTTTCACAAGGAATCTTCTCATGGATCTAGTAAAATGCTGCCTTACATGAATAAATGAGCAGAGTGTGCTTTATAAGCCTGATAACAATTACGTTCCTGCAGAAAGGACCACTCTCATTGTGAGTGCCCCTTCTAATTCTATCAGTAAATCCAGCACCTGACAATTACCAATACTGTCTAACTGTGGAGGATCAAAGTTACCAGCAGAATAAAAGAGGGACCCTTAAGGCCCGTTTCAAATGAGAAATTACTGGAGGAAATGGCATATCAGGGTTCAGTTGAGCAGGTGATACGTCCTTCTCCTACCTCGCAGCCAAACCTGGAACAATCTCCCTCTTCACCTCCGGCGAAGCCCGACACTGCACATATTCAGGCATGCCCTCAAGATCTGGCTCTTGAAATGACGCCAACGGAGCTGCTCACAATGACCCCTAATGGGTGAATAGTGCGCTCTACAAAACCCCGATTGATTGATTGAGTGATGGAGTTCTCCTATTAATACCTTATTTGCCACAACTTTCAACTAATCAAAAAATAAAAAAGTCATCGAAATCCACAGGTGCAACAAAAAAGATCCACTGTGTTCCCACAGATCTCATAATTCTAACTGGGCGGGTAAAGGAAAATGTTACTTACCTGTAACAATCAGTTTGCAGCTTGTAGTGAAATACATTCAAAAGCTTTGTGCACTCCTTTCCTTTAGTCTTGAGGGCAGATGTTATAATTTATTTTTGCTCGAAGTAGGGTGTTTTGGTCTTAAGGTAGCTCGCAAAACGCCCCAAAATAATTAGGTAAAACACTTGTAGTGCCATCAGCTCCTGGAATTTTATATGCAAGTTTTGTTATTAACAAGAGCCCGTGTGTCTTGAATTGTGTAGGGGTCCAAATGTGCTCTCTGCCCTGTAAGAGGGGCACCTTGTGCAAATGTTCACCTGCGGCTGTGGGTCGTGTAACGGCCTGCCCAGTTACAAGTTGCTTGTCCACTATTTTTGCTTGCATTGAACTGTGGGTTCGACCACCACTAGATCCTCCCATTGACTCATTACTTGTGGCCACTTCCAGGCCAGACACTCCTGTAGAAGGTGCACGTGCAAGTAAGCATTTGGTACTATAGTGATGCAAGACACCATCGCTCCCAGCGGTTTGATGATCATTCTCACAGTCAGAGGACGTGATGTCTGGTAAAGTGGAAGCAGCCATCAATCTCTCAATCGAGATAGGTGCTGCCTATCACTGTGTTCCCCAGGAAGGTTACATTTGTTGGAAAGAGACGTATGACTTTTTGGCATTTACAGTGAAGACTAATCTCTGGAGGTATGAAACAGCTTGTTGCGTGTAACAAGGCATTGTTGTTAGTTGCTGCCCTTTACAATCCAGTCATCAAATATGGGAAGAAATGGACAACAATGTGACGGGGTGCACTGTAACCACCACCATTTTGTAAATACCCATAGGGCTATTGTGACCCCAATGGTAAGTACCTTGAATTGATAGTGATGTTCACTTACCACTAACCTCAGGTACTGGTGGTGTGCTGGGTGGATGGGGATGTGGAAATAGGTGCCCTCGAGATCAAGGGTTGCAATGTAATCCCCAACGCAGAGCATAGAATGATTTCCTGCTCTCATACAAATCAGTGGTTAAGTGAGTCAAAACTTTTTGGGAGATTAGGAAATATAAGGAGTATAGGGCCCCTTTTGTTAAGGCTACACAAGATGAAGTAAAGGCATTGCTCCACAAAGGGGCTATGCCTTTACTTCATCTTGAGTAGCCTTTGATGATCTAGTCTGACGGGGCTCCTCTGGCAGTCTGTTGCCCTGGAAGCCACCCTTGGAATACAGTTGGAACTCTGGTCCTTCCTGCTGCTGAGATCCAGGAGCAACGATGGAGCAGCAGCTTTTGCTCCTCCACCTGTCTGTAGGCACCGATAACCAGACCAGCTGGTTTGGATTTGGAGTGTCCCTATAGCTTCGGGTGTATCCATGTCCTTCCTTATTTTTTCAAACATTGTGTTCACCTGTGTTCCAAACATCAACTGTCGAAGGGCATACTAGGAAGGTGTTGTGGGACATCAGGGCGGATGCCAGAGATGCTCAGCCACGCATGATGTCTGAGCAGAATTCTTTGTTAGCTTTCCTGGAAGATCTGTCAGACACATCCAGAACACGTAAGATGTAGGCACTAGATATGATCTTCTGCTCTAATACCAACTCTTTGCCTCTCTTACACTAAGCCTCTGGCAGGTGTTTGACCCACTACTCCATCTCCTAACAGTGGTACCTGTTGTACCTAGATAACTGGTCAACTGAAATAACTAAGCATCACTGGGTAACTGCTCCCACAGCTACTCTTTTGCTAGCTGCATCTATTTTCTGGCTTTCCTTCTCTGGTGATGGTGTGTTCCTGTGCGAAAGCCCCTTTTTATCGCCGTCTGAAAAAACAGACAGTCCATGATTCCTAACATACCAGGGACCCTCTGGTGCTGCCTTGTACTTATTTCTACAGGTTTTTTAGAAACATATTTGTACTTGTTTTTACAAGGTGTTCTCCAGAGATGTTTTAAGGCATGGACAAAAGGAACTGTCACCAGAGAAGGTGAACTTTCTATTTGACCTCTGTCTCTTCTAGTTCTCTTTCACAACATCTCTTTATTTCGCTGCCTGTCTTTACATCTGACTCCATCTCTTTCTCTCAACCCAGTGTCACCTTAAGGATTTTTGGGCCAATGGATAAGACAGATTTCAACTGCTTTTGTGTGATGTTGTTTCTGGAGTTTTAACATATATTCAGTATTCTCTGGCATCATGTGGGAAACGAGTAATAAAATTAAAAGTTGTTCTGAAAACAGGCCTCCAAAAAATGTCTTGCAAGGGCTCCATAATCCTTAAGCTAGCACTGGTGTTCCCAGCTGTGAACTTGGTCATAATTTTTAACTGAACTTAGAACTCTTATATGTGTCTGGCTTTGTGGTGGTCAGCTGTTCTTTTGATAACTGCTTAGCATGCTGTGATGTTATTCAGTGGATATGTTTTTACCTGGTAGACCCCAAATATTTCAGAGGGCCTATGTTATAATCATGCCAGGGATCATCGCCATCGTTCATAGCAGTGTGCTCTTCATTTAGGTCTGGAAGAGCTTAGACACGCTGAGGGTCTGAATCTGTGTGCAGTGAGTCAGTGACTGAGATTGCACAGGTGACTGTGCTGAGGGTGATGTGATACTGTCCCTAGACATGTCTTTCATCAGGACAGGGGATATTCCGAGTCATCTTCGAATGGAGTATTATCTTTTGAACTGATGGTGGCTGCTGTAGGGGACATGCCAGTATGTGCCCTGTGGCCAAATACTACCTTACATCAGGCTGTTCAGCTTGTACTTGTGATTGTGTAAAGTCACTCACCATAATGCTGAGGTATGTCCTGACGCCGACTTCAAAGTTGACCTCAGTTCCGAGACAGGAGTCTCAGGATCTGAGATGGGGTCTTTCAGCTTCGAGGCTTAAACGCCTGGGGTCAAGGCCTTTTCCGAAGCTGAGAACTGTTGAGGCCAAGTTTGTTTGGTAACAGTAGTCGAAGGCAACTGTGAAAGCTTTTTTTAGAGGCAGCTCAGAGCTCACTGTAAAACTCACTTGAAGCCAATGTCGAGAGTCCTGTTGATATCAAATCCAGGAGAGGAGATCCTGGAATATTATGGACATTTTAGGAGCAGTCTGTGTACTGGGTGTGGGCATGCACTCTGTATGCTGGGTGGAGGCGATCCTGTGGGCTCTGAAGATGATTGTCCTACAAATTAATGGTTCTCTGAGGACAAACATTCTACACTCTGTTCCCTCTGATCTGCCGGAATACCAGGTGGGCCTCCTTTCTCGCCATCTGAGGATGTCCTCACAATGCCCTCAATGCTGGGCTCGCTTGATGGCTCAGGAGAGCTTCGGAATAGCATATTGTAACGCACCCACTGACGTCACGTTCAGTAGCAGAAAGTCTTTCTGTTTTGAAAAATCTAGCAGGTTGAAGCAGTTTGATCCCTTATAGTGCCCTTAACAACCAAAGGTTACAGCACATATATTGCTCCAACAACAGAAACTTGCTATTGAATTTACAAATGGACAGGTGTGTTCTCCATAACCGACTTCCCCAGGAGTCATTGTCGTACAACATGGGCGCATAATCCTCTGGTCTGAGTCGAATCCGAAGAGGTTGACAGTCGTACAGTATTTGCATGTCTTGTAGGTGTTTGTTAAGCGCGACTACTCACCCGTAAGGGTCTCAAGGCACTGGGGGTGTGGGGGGGGGGTTCGCAGGTTCCAGTTCATCAAGGAGGGGGTCTGTCGAAGAGCCAGGTTTTGAGGTTTCTTGCGAAGATGGGGAGCGATGTTATCTGTCTGAGGTGGAGCGGAAGTTCATTCCAGGCTCTGGCCGCGAGGAAGGAGAATGAGCGGCCTCCCGATCTGGTCTTTCTGGAAGCGATTCTGGTCCTAGGAGTCAAACAATTGCCTTTTGTAGTGTAATGGTCCCAGAAATCCAAAACGTATGCTTGAAACAAGTGGTTTAAAATGAAGAACCTGAAGTGAAGTCTTTATCATAGAGTATGAGGGTCTTGGGAAGGATCATGAATCATCTTGAAATCAGAACCGCTGTTTCGAAGAAAAACAACTTGCAACATGAGCACCCAACACTAGATGGCAGTAGTGAGCAAAACATATGATGTACAGCAGCACATGCTGTACACCGGCAGTTCCTGGCCTCATCGAAGTTAAAAGGGCCTATTAATGAGGGGGCAATAGTGTTATACACAGTCATCTTTCACACTCCAGTCATTAATGATGCTTTGAGCGTGGGTCAGTGGCAATCCCATCGTTCACATGTATACTATAGGACATTACAGCTGACATGCTGAGGAAATTCGATCTTCGATCACGATTGCATTGAGCCGCCATTTTGTGCCCCGCCACCATTTTGTGTTGCCCTCACTATGGCAGCACGACGAACTAAGTCTTTTCTGCTTTTCCTGCAATATTGTGTCAAAATAGCCTTGTGCCTCTGTTTACAAAGCTGGTGTTAGAGACTGGCCGAGTACACTAATCCCTGTCTGGTTTTTCTAATCCCTGTCTTAACTATCTGTTGGTTCACACTATTCTCTTCTGACTTTATCTCATCTTCTGGCCTTCACTGTCCTCCGCTCGTATTCTCTCGTTTCACAACTGTCCTCCAAAACACACAAACGTATCTCGCCACATGCAAGCCAGTTACAGACATGTTAATACCTTAACCTGTGGGAGGGGTGGCAAACACAGTTGGAGGAGAGGCTTCTTCGAGTTACTCGATACTTTTGTTTTCCGACTTTTTCTATTGGCTCTGACTTTCTTTTAGACTATTCCTACTGGTTTTTCATGTATGTATTAGGTGTGCCCTTCGTTAATGTATATGTCACCTATGTACTATAAAAGATTGTGTACCACGGAGTGAAGTGGCAGTCTCCTGAGAACCTACCGTGTGTACTTCTAGGACAACTGTACTAGCTGCAGCTGATAAAATCTGATCTTTTACGCCAACAGAGTGTCCCCGTGTCTCTGTTAGCTGAAGCAGGAGAACCCAAGAGATTAAGGCGTACCCTGCGCCGCCAGGCCCAATTGGTTCTGGTTCTTCAACTGGCGCCCAACGTTGGGCGGTTTCAGAGGTAGTGGTTCTGCCTGAAGGTCGTGAGGAACCCCGCAAGAAAATTCTGGAGGAATCGCGAGCCACATCAAGCGACCCCTGTATGTCGAAAGTGGTCCGAAGGTCTTTTGCAGCGTGGTTACTCCTTCCTGATGGCTACTGACGACTGCTGCCCTGACTGCCGCCCTGCCTTGGCCCTCTTTTTGGTGATGTATGGTAAAGCGAGACGATGGACGTCCTCTGTTGGTGTAAGAAGACATCTTAGTTAAGTATTGGTGGGTCGCTCCCACATTTGGTTCTTTGGTCCTTAGGTTCTTTGGTTCTTAGGTTCTTTGGGTCTTTGATTCGGGTATTGCAATAACCGAAGCCGAGGGGTAAGTACATTTGTGCTGTGTTAATTGATTTAACCCCCTTGATGTTTGTGAACTCCAGTGAAATAACGATGCCTGGTCTGACTAAGTTTGAGAAACTTTGTTGTTTTGGTTGTAATAGGGATTCCCGGCTGGAGGACTCTTGTCCGATTCCTTTGGTTGGAACTCCCACTTATGAGCTCTATTCTAAACATGGTGTTGGTCCCATCGCCTTTAACGAGGCATGGATCCGATACACGAAGAATGATGGCGTTTTAAAATGGCCAGAAAATGGTAGTTTGGAGCCTGACATACTAGATAATTTGGAAACTATTTTATTTAAAAGAAAAGCCCGGCCGGCAATGTTTGACTCTTTCCGCCTTTGGCGTAAGTAAGCCAAACAGAGAAAAATTAAGCAAGAAAAACGAGATAGGAAAGCACAGGGTATGACAATTATACAGGCTGCTCAGCAACTTAAAGATGATGAAGTTGATAATGCGATGGAAATTTCAGAGAGACAGCATCGTATGGCGATAGATAAATGCTATCCGATGTTGCCAGCTTCCCCTGCTGATAAAAGAAAGGATTTAGAGGGAAATCCCTTGATGTCTCACCTACTGAGATTGCCTCCGCCCTATGTACAAGGTGCTAATGCACCCCTGTTGTTACAACCTGCTCAGCCTCCAGTTGCGCCTCCGCTTGCTCCGGCTCTTCCACATTTGCCCCCTCAAGTATTGCCGCCTCTGCCAGCTTTGCCTTCGACTCCTTTACCTTCATCTTCTTTGCATTCTGCTCCCCCGGTAATTACTGATTCCTCCTTAGTTAGTTCACCTAATACCTTGTTCCCTATCCTTATGTCCAATTCTCGGTCTATGCGTAAACGACTCACAGAAACGGTCTCTGGTCTTTTATCTCCTTTCTTTGAGGCATTAAATGTGTCTCCGGCATTTTCTCGAAGACAGTCTCGTAGTCAGTTCCCAGCTTCCGAAGAACGAGAAAGGTTGGACTCTCTCGCTCGCAAATGGATTGAGAAGGGCCCTCGGTATAGTGTACCCGACATTATGCCTACCTTCTCACAGTGGAATGCGCCTACGCAGAGATATGTTTTCAATACTATGTGTGATACTCTTGATAAAGGTTGGGAGGATATGGACTTGGGTTCGGTTCCTCAGGGTCTGTTAGATATTCAGGCTAATTTTGATAAGGGACTCATTGTGGGTTCTAAGGTTGAGGACGCTATGAAGACACTTGTTTCCTTTAGAACCTTATTTACTTCACAGACTTTTCTTGATTCCGATCCCTCAGTTAGGTTGACACTGAAAAATTATCCAATGAGAGAGGTTCCTCCGGTATGGAGAGAAGAGGTTCCAGCAGCAGGTGCTAATCTAGCTATTCCTGCTCACTTCCAGCGACTATGGGTACATGTGCCCTGGAAAAGATCTGAAGTCCTGGCTCTTAAACAGTCTCTACCGGATCCTCATAAGAACCCTGCAGGTTATTATAAAGATTTGTCACAGACTGTTGATGCCTGCATTATGAATTTAGCAGATATTGATATGTTGATGGGAAAAGTTAGTCCCACAAGCGTTATGGGCTAGGATTTGTAAGGAGAATCACGCACAGGAATTAGGTGCTGACTGGGATGCTATAATTGCCGCCGATAGAAACCAAGTGGGTGGTGCGAAGCCTGATGCTTTGATTTCAGAACTCCCTGGTAGGATTATCACATTAATGAAAACGATGATGCCTGCCTTGAGAGTGAACTGGGATAAACTAGTTTCCGATTTCTTCACTCGTTTCGAGGAGACATTCATTGATCACAGTGGTCAGGACATGACTACGGAGGGTGGACAGCGATTATTTGTAGATAAGTTCGTATTTAATTTGCTCCCTGAGCTGTCGCATAAGCTGAAAGACTTCGAAAGTTCATGGGCCGTCTCCTCTTCAGCCCAGATATTGGCTACTGCTCAATATTATGAAAATAGAGATAAAGAAGAAAGAAGAAAAAGATAAGCAAGAGAAAAAGACTAAAGAATTAAAAACTAAGGTTCTCTTGCAACAGGCTTATCCACCTCGTTATGCTCAGCCCCACTTTCAACAACCTCCACAGTTTCAGACGGTGTATCAAAAGCCTGAGCCATATATTCCACGACCTTTGTTAGGTCCTAATCAATGTGCCTATTGTAGGGAGGAAGGTCATTTTAAGAATAGTTGTCCGGTTTTATTGCAGCTTAATGGGACACTATCTGATCCGCGAGGTCGTGCTGGCCTCCAGTCAGCAAACAGAGGTAGAGGTCGAGGTATGTTGACCCAAGAACAGCGTTCCCTTCCTCCTTCTAATTGCGTGAACTATTTTGATCAGCAAAACGCTCGGTCTACACAGTATTACAATGAGGATTGTTATGTTGGAGACGGGAATGAAAGTCTTCATGCTAACTAGGACAGCCATGGACAAAGTTAGGGAGTTGTGTCGATTCCAGTAGATCAGAATGGACCTTATGTTAATGTCACTACAATGGGTGTTTCAGAGCCATTTCTTTTAGATACTGGAGCGATGAGAAGTTCTATCATTCATTCAAAACTCCCTGGGGCACCTTTGTCTGGCTTAACGAATGTATCTGTAGGTTTTTCTGGCGCCCCAGTTCGTAATCCGGTTTCTTGCCCCTTGCCTATTTCAATTGGCCCATATGATTTAGAAGTTCCGCTTCTCTTAACGAATGGTTGCGGCGAGAATCTATTGGGCTTGGATCTATTAAAAAGACTGCATGCCACAATATCTTGTTCTCCTTCTGGTGTATATCTCACTTTAGGACAGACTCTGACTTCTCCAATGTATTTGTCTAAAGATCAATTCTCACCTGAATTGCTCTCTCTTCCTACAACGCTTTGGGCCACGGGTCCAAATGATGTTGGTTGCCTTGAAATTTCACCTTATGTTGTTACTCTCAAGCCCAATGCTGAATTGCCACGTGTTCCTCAATATAGAATTTCCACTGAAGGTGAAAGAGCGCTTCTGGAAATCATTCATGACTTGATTCAGAAAGATGTGGTTGAGGAAACGAGAGGTAACATATGTAATAGCCCTATTCTTCCTGTTCTGAAACGCACTGATCCTTCTCAGCCTCCTGTTTATCGCTTTGTAATTGATCTTCGGGAGGTAAACAAAATTGTTGTACCACAGTTTCCTGTTGTCCCAGATATCACTGCGCTGTTGACAATGATACCCTCTACAGCGGTTTGGTTTTCTGTTATCGATCTGAAAAATGCTTTCTTTAGTATTCCCATCGCCGAAGAAAGTAGGGATATTTTTGGCTTCTCTCTTGGAGGCCGAAGCTTCCGGTTCAAGCGCGCACCTCAAGGCTATTGTGAAAGTCCTGTGGTAAATAATTTAATTACCGGAACTTAATTTGATGCGGAAAATCTATAACAATAGCTCAGTAAAATAAGAGGCAGAATCCGTGGTATTAGAGGTTCGGAACGGGCTTTATTCCATAATCAATTTAAATCGATGAGCTCCAGATTCCATCACCACGAAGGTTCAGGAAGTGAAGACCGTACTTTATTGATAAGTAATCATTTTTATACAATAGGCATTACAGTGAAACAAATGGAGGAGGCGTAACAATTGATAGTAAAGATAAAACATACATGCGTAGCAAAAGTGGGTGTAACTGGGCGTAACTAAAGAACGTCATCAAGTATGATGTCATAATAGGGTGGTTCCATGAAAGAATTTCACAATGTCAGCAGAAATACTTGGCAGAAATGCGCGCGCAGCAGCATGACGTGTGATTGACGTGCAACTAGGGGGTGAAGGGGACTTGACATTTTGCTCTACATGTGGCGACAGAAGTCTGGAGAGTCAAGTCAACCTAATCCCAAATCATATCTAACATCCTATGTTTAAAGAACTATGTTATCCAAAAGAGAGGCCTTCTTGGAGTAGAATCTTATTCTATACTGACTATACTGACTGTGAGTGCGTGTACAAGCGTCTAAGTGTCTACACTAGATGCGAGGGCAGGAATCTTCCATAGTAACAGGGCTATGAATTACTTGCATAAAGACAGAGAAGCCGGGCCCTTTGCTCGGTAGCTGGAAGAATGTTTACTTAAACTACTAGTCAGGAATGCATTGGGTAGGGAGCGGAGCAGATAATTTCGAAGGTGAAATACAGTTTTTGGCAGGCAACAGGCTGATGTCAGGCACCGTTAGCTGCGCAGAGAATGAGGACAAAGTTCATGGATACAGATGCGAGCTCAGACTGGAGCTTTCAGAGGCAGAAGGCAGGAAAAGCTTGATGGCAGAATCAGGGCCTACTTGCCTGGACTGTAAAATGGCATAAGTGAACCATATAAAGCCGGTGGCCTTTCATATTTAGGAATGGAATATCCGGCCCATTCATGGCGGATCTGAAAGAGGACATGTTGGCGGTGGACGCACATGTGTTTGCGTCTTCATAACTGGAACTGGAGGGATCATACATGTACTTGTGATTTATACATGAAACCGTTGGGGTCCAAGATAGGGGACATAACTGACCAGAAAAATCCATATTTCCACATTCCCTCCTTGTCCCCTACTTGCCCGTCAAGAGATATCAATCTTCATTAATCCATCGATCTGTTCATATAGCATCATTTGTTCTTCTTTCTTCTTCCGTGATGAATGAAATCTTGGTGGTGGAATACACGATGTGGCACACAGACCACAGATCGCTGGTCCACATTGTAGGCATAGACAGCAACTGAATAATATGAGGAAGCCAATACCTAGGAAGGATAGGACCTTCCATCCAAAGGTAGATAATACACTCCAAAACCAACCGGACCAAGTCCAGGTGCCTGGATTCTGGTGTATCTGGCTTACAATCTTATGAAGGCGAGTTATGGCTTTATATACAGATGGCGAATTTTCTGGTATGAAAATGCAACAACTTGATCCGATGACCCTACAAGCTCCGCCCCTATCGGCCAGGATGACGTCAAGGACAAGACGATTTTGAAGCACAACAATCCGCATAGCAGACTGCTCTTCTGTTAAATTGCCTAAGGCGGAAATAGTTTCGTTCACTACTGCTTCAAGGGTTCTGGTTAATCTACGTATCAGCTTACTATTGGTAACTGTACCTATATAGGGAAAGAGACCTTTATTGAAATCTGTGTATTTTTCCCATGCTGTCTCAGTGTAATCTACTATTGGGAGATCTCTCCTTTCTCTATTGTGTACTAAATGAGTATTTCTGTGATAATCAGGAGGAGCTAGGAAAACAGGTGGCAAAAGGAATCCGATGTAGCAGGTACCATCCCAATCTAGTGGCAAACGTATGTATGCTGTCTGACCACATATGAAGTAGGAATGGCGGGAAGCTCTAAATGTAGACTTGCCTTGATCACTAAATTCTATTACAGTGGTGCATCTACTATGGCCCATATGTATGGAACCGTTCTTTCTTACACATAATTCACCTTTAACTGGAAATACTGACATGGCGGGCAAAATTGGAGTAGCTTCGGATTCGACATTCAAGATCATGAGATTGAGCGTAAAATTACCTAATCCATATACTTCATTTTCTAGATCAGTTCCTGTTCTTTTGGGAAGTCCCTCCTTGTTAGGGTGACAGACTTTGAGTAAAACTAAGTTCAGATTTCCCCATACCCAGTTATCCTGGTAAACTGCAGAATTCAAATCTAGGGAATTAATTAAACTAAACCATGCTCCACAGGAGCCGTTGTGTGTGAACGGGTATGGAAAGAGAGGTAGAATTCCTTTATAGTTCTGATAGGGAGGGAGTCGACCACATATCCAACAATTTGTAGCATTGCTAACCTGATGGGAATGATGTAACATACTAATAAAAGTGTTATTGCGCAGCGCAAATCTATAAGACAATTCATGCGGAGGTAATTCACTAAAAGAATGTTCAGCAGTAACATTATAAACATGTCTAGAAATAGGATAATATATGTGCAACAATATACTTGCAGTAATTACTAAAAGACTTAAGAAAAACAGAATTAATAACGTCACTGTGCAATGACTACGCAGTGATTTACAGTACGCATATCGTTTCAATTTTATCCTTCTGTTTCTTTCTCTATACAGGTCTAAGGGATACATGTCAGAGACAAATTCGACCGCTTCACCTTGGAGAGGACTTAAACAATCAAATTGCCTGACTGGTTAGACCTGAGTTTTAGTCTGTATAGTTCATGGCTATTCAGTTCAACCAAAGGAAGTTTAGAGTCAATCGGGGAAGACACGCAAGGTGTGTCGTTTACGTCTGACGGGAGTCCATGAAATTTCTTGATATGACTTGAATGTATCCAGCCTTTTCGTCCCTCGATCTTTACGGCTGTCCTCGTCGTTAGCAGTACGAGCTGAGGTGACTTCCACCTAGGATCCAGCTGAGACTTCCGATCAAAGTTCCTCACTAAAACCAAATCCCCTGGAAGTACGTCATGGGGTTTCACCTCGGTGTTGTCGGGAAAGGCTGCAGCTACCTGTGAACGACAAGATTGTAGTGCAGACATCAAGGAAGCCAAGTAATCTGTCAGCATATTACAGTCAATATCAGTTATTTTACGTGGTATAGGCGTCCCCCACATATTTGGTGGTCTACCGAAGATCACCTCATACGGGGATAGCCCTCTTCGAGAGTGCGCTACCATTCTCATGTAAAAGAGTGCAACGGGTAAGGCTACTACCCAGTCGACACCCTTCTCTCTGCATATTTTGGACAATCTAATTTTCAGGGTCTGGTTATGTCTTTCCACGAGACCTGCTGCCTCGGGGTGTCGGACACAGTGAAACTTCCACTGATAGCCTAACAAAAGTGAAACGTGTTTCATTAATTCGGATGAGAACGGCTGGCCGTTATCTGAGTAGACAACACGTGGTAAACCGTACCGTGGGAAGAATTCTCGAACTAACTGTTTGGCAGTAGTCGGGGCAGTGTAATCTGAAACCGGGTATGCCTCTGTCCAACGGGAAAGAGCACAGACAACTACGAGAACATATTTGAATCCTCGACATCGTTCCATCTGGATATAATCCATCTGGAGGACTTCAAAAGGGTGATCAGGAGGCTGAAATCCACCCTGTTCTACGGGAATGCTTTTACCTGGGTTAAACTGACAACAGATCATACAGGTACGGACTTTTTGTTTAGCTGCTGCTCGTAAATGTTTGTTGAACCAAATGTGTTTAATGCTGTCTAGCATAGCTTTTTCTCCTAGATGTGCTGGACTATGTACAGTGTTAATAACGACTTGGACCATTGAATCAGGAAGGAACCACACAGATTTTTCCTTCGTCATCCATCCTTGATCCGTTTGGATCCCTCCTAATTCAGTCCATTTCTTTATTTCGTCTGGTGTAGCATGTGTCTGTATGTCTATTACGTCAAGAGCGGGATCCTTAACCATCATGCAATGTGTTGGTGTCGGGACTATTGTCTTTGTCATGTCAGATGTTTGAGTTTGAGCAGTCTGTTTAGCTGTTCTGTCAGCTAGATCATTGCCTTGAGAAATGATATCAGTAACTTTCGTATGAGCTTTACATTTCATAATTGATATTGCAGTGGGTAGATGTATTGCATCTAATAAGGCATGAATAAGGGGTCCGTGCTGAATGTGGGCACCGTGAGAAGTTAAATAACCTCTCTCTCGCCACAGCACGCCGAAGTCATGTACAACTCCGAATGCATAACGTGAATCAGTGTATATGTTGACTTTTTTATTTGTGGCTTGAATACAGGCTTGTGTCAGAGCGATGAGCTCTGCTGCTTGAGCGGACAAGGTATTTATGCAATTTGTTTCAATCATTTCAGTGTCTGTTGTGACTGCGTAAGCGGCCACTAGCTCTCCTGTACCTGTTCTCATACATGAACCATCTACATACAACGTCAGGTCTGGGTCTGACAATGGGACATCTGTCAAATCTTGTCTCGGTTTCGTCGTGATAGTGATAACTTCGATACAATCATGTGCCAGTGGGTCTGTTCCATTTATAGGTAACAGTGTGGCAGGATTCAATGTACTACAACGTCTGATTTCTATATGTGGCTGAAACAATGTTAATTCGTAACCAGTAAGTCGTGCTATAGTCAAGTGTTGTGTTTGTGTGCGGTTCAAGAGAACCTCTACTGCATGTGGTACTTGTACTGTCAATGGATGTCCTAATACTATGGCATCGCTTTGTCTGATTGCTAAAGCTGTTGCTGCCACTGATTTCAGGCACGCAGGCAAAGCCTGAGCTACGGGATCTAATGTACTAGAAAAATAAGCACATGGTTTGTGTGATCCTGCTTGTTCCTGTGAGAGTACTGACAAGGCAGTACCTTCGCGTTCTGTAACGAAGAGTGTAAACTGTTTATTGTAACATGGTGTTGCTAAAACAGGTGCTTGGCATAAGGCTTTCTTTAGGCTTTCAAAAGCTTGTGTATGTTCCTGAGTCCAAGGGAGAACAGTCGATGTGGCTGCCTCCTGTGTTGTCAATTGAATGAGGGGTTTTGCTAGAAATGCATACCGAGGGATCCACTGCCTACAATATGAAGTGAGGCCTATGAAAGCCCGCACCTCCTTTTGTGTCTTGGGTATCGGCATATTAGCAATTAGCTGGATGCGATCTGGTGTAAGCTGCCTTCCCTCCTTGGACAGCGAGTGACCAAGGTAAACAACTCGCTGGACACAGAATTGCAGCTTGGAAGGGGACACCTTGTGCCCCTTTTCGGCCAAAAATTGTAATACCGTCAGTGAGGCTTTCTCACATTCAGGTTCGCTTCTAGCGGTGATCAGCAGATCATCGACATATTGAAGCAGGGCAGTGTTGACTGGCATGTGGATACTGTCGAGTTCTCGTTTCAGTGCTTGGCTATAAATGCTGGGGCTTTCTGTAAATCCTTGAGGTGCGCGTGTGAATTTAAAGCTTCGTCCATTTAAACTAAATCCGAACAAGTATTGGCTTTCCCGATCTATTGGGACGCTGAAAAAGGCATTCTTGAGATCAATTACAGTAAAGAATGTTGCTTCGGAATCAATGGCTGTCAGTAATGAAGAAATGTCTGGGACTACGGGGTATTGTGGTACTATGCATTTATTTAATTCGCGCAGATCAATAACCAATCGATATACTGGCGGGGCTGTTGGATCGGTTCGTTTAAGAATCGGAATTATCGGTGAATTACATACATTGGAGTCAGTTTCCACAACCACTCCTTGGGTAATAAGCTCGTCAATGATTTGTAGTAAAGCCACTACAGCATCTGGGGGTAACTTGTATTGTCGCATTCGTGGAAGTACCACTCCTGCCTTTAGTGTGACTCGATATGGTGTAATGTTCATGCAACCAACATCTGTAGGGCCTTGTGCCCATAAATGTGTCGGTAAAGTCTGTAGTCGGTGATCCATGTCTCGGGACACGTAGTGCCCTTTGAAATCACGTAAAAATAATCTTACTCCTTCCGGAGAACAACATATAATAGCTCCTAGAGCTTTCAAAGTTTTTATGCCTAACAAGTTTTCTGGACATGATTTAGTAAGTAATAAATCTGTAGTTCGTGTCAAGGGACCGATCGTAAGTGGAAGAGGCTGTGTTACTTCGTTAATGATAGGTTTTCCTGAAAAACCAAGGGAAATATTCTGTGTGCCTGAGAGGGGTGCCCCTGGAACTTCACTACGTTTTATTGTTGTTCGGCTTGCCCCTGTATCAAGTAAGAATTTTCTATCTTGACCTAACAGTTCACTGTGTACATAAGGTCCTTCTTGATCCACAGGGACCTCAATAAGGGGTAAGCCAACTTCCCTCTCTAGGCTGTTTCATGAGTATCGTTGATAATCAGGATAGTCATACTGTGCGGTCTGATACATTTGTCGGGTCGTTGTTTGGGTGGCAGCAATAGGCTGCGGTGGTGGAGCTGGCATAGACTGTTGCGGAGCTGGCATGGACTGTGCATGCTGCGGAGCTCCTTGTTGGTTCTGATCCTGTCTAAGTGGTCGTGGTCTTTCTTTTGCGTTACCTATGGCAATATTATGTTTTAAAACTGGACAATCGTGTACATAATGACCTGGCTGTTTACAATAGTTGCACGTCCCTTTAACAGGACCTGTTGAAACACTGGACTGTGTTATACCCTTCTTATGACCGTCAGCTGGCACTGTCTGGGAAACTAGCATTTTCATTTTCGTGTCTTTCATGCGTCTATGTTCATGTTCTTGTTCTTCTCTAATTCTATTGTGATGGTACTGTAGCATTTGTAACATTTGTGACGGAGTGTTACCTTGCCAGGTACTCTCGAACTTCAATACTCTATTCTTAACTTGGGGCAAGGCATTTTCAACCAATTTTGTCACAAACAGATGTGGATACGACTCGCTACTTGCTTTTATTCCACTATTTATACCAAAACATTTCTTAAATCGGGAATAGAAATCACTAGTGTCTTCATCTTATTTTTGTTTACAGGCTGAGATTGCACCCCAGTCTTCCTTTTTCGTAGTTAATAAACGTGGCAGTACCTGTACTAGTAGACCTGGTAGTGCTTTGATCTTGTCCCCGAGCCCTGAACCTGGACCTCGAGCTTTTTCTTCGTTTTCTAATGCTGTCCAATCTATCTTCTGGTCTCCCACCTCCCAATCCTTTTCCTTGAGTTTTTCGTAAATGCCCGCAGGCATTAATACCTTCAATATTGTCATAATGTCGGGGTAGGTATATTCTCCCATGAGTAACATATCTTTAATTTCACGATGGAAACCTGCTGGGTCTTTATCATGACTGGGTACCACTTTCTTCATTTCTAATAGTTCTATTTTAGATATGGGTGTGTATACAAACACACGTTTAAACTCATTGTCATCACCCTTTATCGGGTGCACTTCGCGTAAGGGATTCTGTCTATCCATGTAATACGTCGTTCTTTCCTTGATGGGCAATGAGACATGTTCAGGACATACAAAAAGAATGTACTGCCTTCTAGATTCTAGTATTTCTCTAATTAACTTAGTACCGGACCCTCTCCATTTATTCGTGAGTAATTCAGTCAATATATCAGGTAAGGGGCCAGGATCGGAGTGTTGGCTTTTATATAATATAAGGAGTTGTTGAATCATGTAGATACCAGCTAAACGCTGTTCATCTGGGGCGAGGTTCAAAAACGTATGTGCTAGTGTATCATCACCATATTTTCCAGGACTATCAACCCAGTGAACGGCTGACCTGGCTAATTCTTGTTCGTCCATAGAATCGAGTATATGATAACCCCTTCGTTCTCGGAGTAATTTGTCAGCGGCTTGGAATGAATGTTCGGGGGACCTTATATTTATTATAGGAGTTTGGAATTTTCTGTTATTATCTGGACGTATCGGACATATCGGATCAGTAAAGCATCTAGTATTATTGCAAGATCTTCCTCTACCTACATATGCCATTGTTTCTAACTGTCCTGTGGGCAGTTCTAATTCTTCCTCGTCCTCTGTTTGTTCTGGTTCGTCTACTGCTAATCTTTCCTCGTGTATTCGTTCTATTTCTTTGCGGATCTTTCGGCTCATAGCTACTATACATGATCGTTTATCGTGTCTCCCCTCTGATATATTCTTACCCCATGTGGTAAGAATTTGCATTTCTTCCGTATTTACCCCTGGTTGATCTTGATTTCTGATCACACAGTTTATGAGGAAACGTAACAGTTCCCCCTGTATTTCCACCTTTTGATACTCCATGGCTCTGTTAATACTCTCAGGGTCTCGCCCTGATTGAACAAAATGATATATATTTTCTAAATGTGCAGTCATTCCTGGTAGCTTCCCTAAATATATTGCAGCTCGTCAGATACGTAATGATGCCAGCATCATTTCGTCCCCTTTTCCGGGCACAGGGTCATATCTACAATCTATTAGAAGTTCCTTGAGCGTGCTGGGAGTTACTAGTTTGGGCGTACGTTGGTGGGCCAATTCTTGAAAGGAAAGTTTATTTGTTCTTGGTGGCGTAGAAAAAATGCTTGATGTACCTCCGGTAGCACCACCTGGGGTGCTGGATGTGAAAGGATTCGTTGAACGTGATATAGCAACCATAGGTGTGGATGCGGATGTAGAAACAGATGTGCTTGCCGGAACTTGTGTCGGGGTTTGCTGTTGTAGAGGCACAGACGAAGGAGGGTCTTGGCGTTGGACCCCCTCGGCAGACGGTCTATGTGGCGCAGCATTAGCATACTCGGGAGCTGCGTCGTCTAAATAAGAGGAAAGAAAAACATCTTCTGCTGTTCTGGGATGCCCTTTGGGATGTGCTTTTATCGGAAACAATGGGGGTGGCAAGTCTCTTGGTATCTCCGGGGTAGCCTTAGGTAGTCCTTCGGCCAGAAGAGGATACATACCATTCACAAGGGCATTTCTTTGTCTGTCTGTTTGTTCTGACTTTACTCGAGTACCTTCTTCAATTAATACACTTTCTCAAACTTTATTTGAATTCTCCTTACTCTTCTCTTCCTGTCTACGTGCTTTTTCTATACGTCTATACGATTCTTTACGCCATAATTCAATGGCGTCTTTCTGTGACTGTCTAGCTTTCCTTTTCCATAATTCTTCTTCTACTTTCACGATGCAATCTGCATCCCAGGTCCCAGCTGCGGGCCACCTCTGACTTTCTGGTAATTCCTTGGTGTAGTCTACCCATAAATCAAGAAATAATATGGCGTCTAGGCCATGTTTATGATACATGAAGTACCCTGGAGTGTCCCTAGGAGGAATGGGAACAGCTTCTTCGAGTACCCCTTTTCTAGTTGTGATCTGTCTTAATTTCGAAAAGAGCGGCATATTTGAGAACTGATCTGATACCTAATTTTGAACACGTTTAATACCATAAAACACAATAATGAACAGTCATTCACACCACAATATACAGAACGTATTTAAAACATTTTAACATTTAACATTTAAACAAAATAGACAATGATGGCCAATTAGGGAACTAGTCCCTAAGCATAATACTCGATACTAACTAGGTAATTCTGAATTATATACTAGACATACTTGATATACTGCTAAACAGTACAGATACACTGCTGAAACAGTGCAGACCGGATTTGTGTACCCAAACCCGTCTTGACCGGCCCAACCTATGTGCACGTCAGAACGCCTCCCCGATAATGGTACTCACCGGGTAGCTCGGAACGGAAGGCCTCGGAACGGAACTGAACTTGAACCGGACTGGACTCGACTCGGAACTTCGGAAACTTCGGAAACTGGTGGGCCTCTGTATACCTCGGATCTTGCTCTCTCAGCTAGGCTCTGGTCGGGATACTTCGCACTTCTCACCGCCTCGTCTGGGTGTTGATCGCAGCCTCAGTTACCCCCGCTCGGCAGGAGGGAGATACAGGAAATCCTGTGGGTACGCGTTGTTGTCCGTCCAGCTGTGACAGGAGACCGGGCCTGCAACGCACCGCCGGCGCGTGAGATGAGAAAGTGTCCCTGTTCGGGCGCCATTCATGTGGTAAATAATTTAATTACCGGAACTTAATTTGATGCGGAAAATCTATAACAATAGCTCAGTAAAATAAGAGGCAGAATCCGTGGTATTAGAGGTTCGGAACGGGCTTTATTCCATAATCAATTTAAATCGATGAGCTCCAGATTCCATCACCACGAAGGTTCAGGAAGTGAAGACCGTACTTTATTGATAAGTAATCATTTTTATACAATAGGCATTACAGTGAAACAAATGGAGGAGGCGTAACAATTGATAGTAAAGATAAAACATACATGCGTAGCAAAAATGGGTGTAACTGGGCGTAACTAAAGAACGTCATCAAGTATGATGTCATAATAGGGTGGTTCCATGAAAGAATTTCACAATGTCAGCAGAAATACTTGGCAGAAATGCGCGCGCAGCAGCATGACGTGTGATTGACGTGCAACTAGGGGGTGAAGGGGACTTGACATTTTGCTCTACATGTGGCGACAGAAGTCTGGAGAGTCAAGTCAACCTAATCCCAAATCATATCTAACATCCTATGTTTAAAGAACTATGTTATCCAAAAGAGAGGCCTTCTTGGAGTAGAATCTTATTCTATACTGACTATACTGACTGTGAGTGCGTGTACAAGCGTCTAAGTGTCTACACTAGATGCGAGGGCAGGAATCTTCCATAGTAACAGGGCTATGAATTACTTGCATAAAGACAGAGAAGCCGGGCCCTTTGCTCGGTAGCTGGAAGAATGTTTACTTAAACTACTAGTCAGGAATGCATTGGGTAGGGAGCGGAGCAGATAATTTCGAAGGTGAAATACAGTTTTTGGCAGGCAACAGGCTGATGTCAGGCACCGTTAGCTGCGCAGAGAATGAGGACAAAGTTCATGGATACAGATGCGAGCTCAGACTGGAGCTTTCAGAGGCAGAAGGCAGGAAAAGCTTGATGGCAGAATCAGGGCCTACTTGCCTGGACTGTAAAATGGCATAAGTGAACCATATAAAGCCGGTGGCCTTTCATATTTAGGAATGGAATATCCGGCCCATTCATGGCGGATCTGAAAGAGGACATGTTGGCGGTGGACGCACATGTGTTTGCGTCTTCATAACTGGAACTGGAGGGATCATACATGTACTTGTGATTTATACATGAAACCGTTGGGGTCCAAGATAGGGGACATAACTGACCAGAAAAATCCATATTTCCACAGTCCCTCTATTTATAGTCAAGCTCTGAAATGTCATCTTGATGCTTTTTCCTTGCCGTCTGGTGCTACTCTCATTCAGTACATGGACGACTTGTTAATCGCTGCTGATTCAAAGGATATATGTAAGAATGTGACGGTTGCATTGTTGCGACACTTATCCAATCTTAATCATAAGGTTTCACCTTCTAAGCTACAATATGTTCGTCGAGAGGTTACCTACTTAGGTCATCTCTTATCAAAGGAGGGAAGACGATTAACCCCAGAACGTATCCAAGCAATTGCGCGAATGTCTGTACCATCCACACAAAGAGAGGTACGTGCCTTTCTAGGCATTACTTCCTATTGTAGGCAATGGATCCCTAACTTCTCTCTGTTGGCTAAACCTTTGTTGGCACTCACTTTGAAAGATACGCCTCAGCCCCTTCCATGGACTGACGAATGTCAGAGGAGTTTTACTGACTTACGTACTGCTCTGTGTTCTGCTCCTGTACTAGGTACTCCTGATTACAGTAAGCCTTTTACGCTCTATGTTCATGAAAGAGAAGGTTGTGCGTTGTCAGTCTTAACACAACGATTTGCTGATAGACAGCGGCCATGTGCCTATTTTTCGGCTACATTGGATCCAGTAGCTAAAGCATTGCCTAGTTGTCTTAAAGCGACAGCAGCAGCAGCAATTTCATTTCAACAGTCTGCTGGAATGGTGCTAGATAATGCTCTCATTGTTATGGTGCCACATGCAGTGGATACTTTGCTAAACAGAACAAAAAAACAGCATCTTACGAGTGCTCGTTTGTCTGGATATGAGCTGACGCTTTTGGCTAGTCACGTGCATATCAAACGATGTAATACTTTAAATCCAGCTACTTTGTTGCCTCTTCCAGAAGAGAAAGGTGTTCAGGAACAACATGATTGTTTCTTCCGTACTGAGGAAGAGACAAAAGGTAGAATTGACTTAACAGATACGCCATTAGTGAATCCGGATGGAACGCTATGGGTAGATGGTTCTTGTTTTAAGCTTCCTAATGGAGAGACAACTTCAGCCTATGCTGTTACTACTTTACATACAATCGTGGAAACAGCACGCATCAGACATAACTCAGCTCAGGCAGCTGAACTGATAGCCTTAACCAGAGCGTGTGTGTTATCCAAAGGAAAAAGAGTGAACGTGTACACCGATAGCCAATACGCTTTTGGTGTGGTGTTCAATTTTGGACGTTTGTGGAAAGAAAGGGGATTCCTTACTTCCCACGGCACTAAGATACAACATGGTCAGTTGGTGACTGACCTTCTTGAGTCACTTGCTTTGCCTACCCAGACAGCAATTGTGAAGTGTAGTGCACATAAGATGATTGTTGACGTTGTTGGTCGCGGGAATGCATTTGCAGATGAGGTAGCGAAAAAGACAGCCAGAGATGCTACAAGTCACATGTATGTTGTGGGCCCTGCAAATTGGGTCAGAGAAAGAGGAATGTATGAGGATACAGTAGAAAGTGTGAAAACAATTCAAGAAGAGGCTACAGAAAAAGAATTGAGAAAGTAGAAGGAAAGTACAGGAATGTTAGACGAGATGGGATGTTGGGTAGAATTGTCCGAGCACCAACGTTGGCTGTTACCAGATGCCTATGTACTACCTGTAGTTACTATGGCGCATGGTCCAGCCCACCTAAGTACGAAAGGAATATGCAAGCTTCTAGCTCCAGTATGGCAAAAAGAAGGAATCCCGAAGTGTGCAGACAATGTAGTGAAACATTGCATTATTTGCTTAATGTACAATCCGGGAAAGGGAACCCCAACTACAGGAGGTCATTTTGCTCCTCCGACCTATCTATTTGAAGTGTTGCAAATCGATTACATTCACATGGAACGATGCAACAATTTCAAATATGTTCTAGTGGTGGTATGTGCCTTTTCCAGATGGATAGAGGCTTACCCCCTGAAAGACAATACTTCTTTATCTACAGCCAAAGTACTTCTAAAAGAGTTTCTCCCTAGATTTGGTTTGCCGCGCATTGTCTGGAGTGACAATGGGAGCGAATTTGTAGGCCAAGTCATGCAAAACGTTTGTGCAGGTCTTGGTATAAAACAGAAGTTCCATGCGGCAAACCATCCACAGTCAGCGGGTCTAGTGGAGTGCTATAATGGCACTCTAAAACTCAAACTTGCTAAAGTACAGGCTAGTACAGGCCTTAGTTGGCCCGATGCACTACCTTTGGCTCTTCTATCCACCAGAACGTCTGTGCATTCTCGTTTGGGACTTAGCCCTTATGAGATAGTTTTCGGACGCCCAGCTAATATATGGGGAGTCCCTCGCCCTAAAAAGTATTCAGACTTGCCATACCCAATGTTGATTGATTATTTGCACGACCTTACAACTAAATTGCATGTTCTCCATCAACAGGTTCAGAGCGCTTTGCCAGAGGCCTCCACAGACTCAGGTCATTCCATTCGACCAGGTGACTGGGTTTGTGTGAAGAATTTCCAAAGGACGAAGAATTTGGAGCCTCACTGGAGAGAACCCCGTCAGGTTCTTTTGACCACTCGTACAGCAGTAAAGGTTGAAGGAAAGAAGAACTGGATCCATGGTGTGCACTGCAAGAAGGTTCCTTTGCCTTTGCCCTTTGATCAGTGGGTCCGTAAGGGTATAAGTGACTCTGAAAGCGAGAAGGTTCCCCGATTCATACCTTTTAGTGATGCACACTTGAATGGAACACTGTCAGAAAAAGAAAGCGACAACATTCTCCAAGAAGCTGTACCATCACATTTTCGTCTGAACACCACAAATCCACGAACATTGTTTCAGGATCAGACTGTACCCGATAAGGCTCATTACGATTTAAGACCCAGACTGAAGAAGAAAACTTGAGATTCTCTCTTCTATGTAGTTTCTATCCCGGTTGCAGGGTCACGGTAGGAGTCTTGGTTGTGACCTGAGTAGTGGCAATAGGCCTGCAGGACTTGCAGTGTCATAGGACGGCAGACAATCGTGACCAAGTGATTAAAGAAGATTGCCGTGAGCATCCATTTAGAAGATGGAAACTACATTAGGCGAAAGAGAGAGAAAGAACAAAATGAAAGACAATCATTGTAAAATAATATACAGCCGTTGTGGTATAACTTTATGTATTTTTATATTATTGTGTATTGTATTGGCGTGTATAGGATGGATTGTTTACGCTATGCAGCAAAAAGTTGTCCCTTCTTCTATCTCTGTGCCTTCTTATTCTACTATCTCTCCACATCTGTTTCATACACTTCCTCAACATGAACTCGTTAGAAGAATCGAGTATTACAATAATTCGTTTATTCAATTATTACACCAACACCAATTAGTAATTAATACAAACGATTGTTGGGTATGTGGACTAATGCCTCATACCACAGAAAAAGGGATGCCATATTTAGTCCTTCCGTTCTCTTATGAAGATCTGCTTGGGCTTATTTTGTAATTTTCTCTAACGCCTATCAAAGCCGATTTAAACGACCTGTCAGTTCTTATATTGGTGGTCCAGATTTCAGTCATAGTTCATTGATAAAGGGAATGGTAGCTATGGCTAAAATCATGGAAAATAGTAAAATTGCTGTTGATGAGAGAAAAGCATATACTAATTGGAACGTCACTCATTATGTCACTAGCCTTAATGATAAGGTTAAACAAGGAAAGTCTCCACCAATTTGGACTGTACCTCATCAAGGCAATTTCTGTTTGCGAATAAATGGCCAAACTACTGACCCCGAACAGAGAAAAAGCTTTTGTTCCCATACTTACATCCACTACTCTCAGAATTCGCCGCCATTAGTGCCATCTCAGGGCACGTATTTCATCTGTCACGATAGAGCCTATACGTGGTTGCCGACTGGTTTTTCTGGAACTTGCTATATAGCTTTTCTTCTTCCCCCTACATACACTGCTTCTTCAAATTTTCATAGAAACAGATATGGCAGAGGAATTATTGATTCCAAAGACACAGCAGGACAAGAGGGAGGAGACTTCCTTAAAGGATTTCTTCCTTTTTGGGGTCCTATGGCAAACAGCAGGAATATGAGACAACTGGTTCGTGTTGTAGAGACTACCATCGACATCACTGTAGGAGCTTTGAGTAATATTACAGCGGAACTACAGGCGGATCGTCTTATGACTTTGCAGAACCGAGTTGCCTTAGATGTTATTCTTGCAGATCGTGGTGGAGTCTGTAAATTGATCAAATCGAGCTGCTGTATTTATATACCTGATGATGCTCCGACAGTATACCAGGCCATCTCTAAATTACATATAATCTCCGAGTCGATTCATCAGGACGAAGGAGACTGGTCGTTATTGGGATGGTTTTGGGGACTACTGTCCAAATGGGGTTGGAAAGTGCTAACATTCCTTGGTATGGTTTTAGCCATCGTTTTCTTTTGTTGTCTTTGTATGCACTGTGGTCCCATCATCTGCGACCTTTGTGCTACTATGTGCATTCCAAAACCCAAGACAGAAAGAACAGAGAATATTGGAATGATGTTACAGCAACAGCTCGATGACCTCATGGCCATCGACATCGACTCAGATTAACATGAGTCTGTGTATCTTGCCTGAGTTCTGGCAAAAGGAGGGTCTGAGGAAATTAGATCTTTGATCACGATCGCACTGAGCCGCCATTTTGTGCTCCGCCGCCATTTTGTGTTGCCCTCACTCAGGCAGCACGACGAACGAAGTCTTTTCTGCTTTTCCTGCAATATTGTGTCAAAATAGCCTTGTGCCTCTGTTTACAAAGCTGGTGTTAGAGACTGGCCGAGTACACTAATCCCTGTCTGGTTTTTCTAATCCCTGTCTTAACTATCTGTTGGTTCACACAATTCTCTTCTGACTTTATCTCATCTTCTGGCCTTCGCTGTCCTCCGCTCGTATTCTCTCGTTTCACAACTGTCCTCCAAAACACACAAACGTATCTCGCCACCTGCAAGCCAGTTACAGACATGTTAATACCTTAACCTGTGGGAGGGGTTGCAAACACAGTTGGAGGAGAGGCTTCTTCGAGTTACTCGATACTTTTGTTTTCCGACTTTTTCTATTGGCTCTGACTTTCTTTTAGACTATTCCTACTGGTTTTTCATGTATGTATTAGGTGTGCCCTTCGTTAATGTATATGTCACCTATGTACTATAAAAGATTGTGCGCCATGGAGTGAAGTGGCAGTCTCCTGAGAACATACCGTGTGTACTTCTAGGACAACTGTACTAGCTGCAGCTAATAAAATATGATCTTTTACGCCGACAGAGTGTCCCCGTGTCTCTGTTAGCTGAAGCAGGAGAACCCAGGAGATTAAGGCGTACCCTGCGCTGCCAGGCCCGATTGGTTCTGGTTCTTCAACTGGCGCCCAACGTTGGGAGGTTTCAGAGGTAGTGGTTCTGCCTGAAGGTCGTGAGGAACCCCGCAAGAAAATTCTGGAGGAATCGTGAGCCACGTCAAGCGACCCCTGTATGTCGAAAGTGGTCCGAAGGTCTTTTGCAGCGTGGTTACTCCTTCCTGATGGCTACTGATGACTGCTGCCCTGACTGCCGCCCTGCCTTGGCCCTCTTTTTGGTGATGTATGGTAAAGCGAGACGATGGACGTCCTCTGTTGGTGTAAGAAGACATCTTAGTTAAGTATTGGTGGGTCGCTCCCACATTTGGTTCTTTGGTCCTTAGGTTCTTTGGTTCTTAGGTTCTTTGGGTCTTTGATTCGGGTATTGCAATAACCGAAGCCGAGGGGTAAGTACATTTGTGCTGTGTTAATTGATTTAGCCCCCTTGATGTTTGTGAACAGTCCAGTGAAATAACAATGCCTGGTCTGACTAAGTTTGAGAAACTTTGTTGTTTTGGTTGTAATAGGGATTCCCGGCTGGAGTACTCTTGTCCGATTCCTTCGGTTGGAACTCCCACTTATGAGCTCTATTCTAAACATGGTGTTGGTCCCATCGCCTTTAACGAGGCATGGATCCGATACACGAAGAATGATGGTGTTTTAAAATGGCCAGAAAATGGTAGTTTTGAGCCTGACATACTAAATAATTTGGAAACTATTTTATTTAAAAGAAAAGCCCGGCCGGCAATGTTTGACTCTTTCCGCCTTTGGCTTAAGGAAGCCAAACAGAGAAAAATTAAGCAAGAAAAACGAGATAGGAAAGCACAGGGTATGACAATTATACAGGCTGCTCAGCAACTTAAAGATGATGAAGTTGATAATGCGATGGAAATTTCAGAGAGACAGCATCGTATGGCGATAGATAAATGCTATCCGATATTGCCAGCTTCCCCTTCTGATAAAAGAAAGGATTTAGAGGGAGATCCCTTGATGTCTCACCTACTGAGATTGCCTCCGCCCTATGTACAAGGTGCTAATGCACCCCTGTTGTTACAACCTGCTCAGCCGCCAGTTGCGCCTCCGCTTGCTCCGGCTCTTCCACATTTGCCCCCTCAAGTATTGCCGCCTCTGCCAGCTTTGCCTTCGACTCCTTTACCTTCATCTTCTTTGCCCTATGCTCCCCCGGTAATTACTGATTCCTCCTTAGTTAGTTCACCTAATACCTTGTCCCCTATCCTTATGTCCAATTCTCCGTCTATGCGTAAACGACTCACAGAAACGGTCTCTGGTCTTTTATCTCCTTTCTTTGAGGCATTAAATGTGTCTCCGGCATTTTCTTGAAGACAGTCTCGTAGTCAGTTCCCAGCTTCCGAAGAACGAGAAAGGTTGGACTCTCTCGCTCGCAAATGGATTGAGAAGGGCCCTCGGTATAGTGTACACGACATTATGCCTACCTTCTCACAGTGGAATGCGCCTACGCAGAGATATGTTTTCAATACTATGTGTGATACTCCTGTTAAAGGTTGGGAGGATATGGACTTGGGTTCGGTTCCTCAGGGTCTGTTAGATATTCAGGCTAATTTTGATAAGGGACTCATTGTGGGTTCTAAGGTTGAGGACGCTATGAAGACACTTGTTTCCTTTAGAACCTTATTTACTTCACAGACTTTTCTTGATTCCGATCCCTCAGTTAGGTTGACACTGAAAAATTATCTAATGAGAGAGGTTCCTCCGGTATGGAGAGAAGAGGTTCCAGCAGCAGGTGCTAATCTAGCTATTCCTGCTCACTTCCAGCGAATATGGGTACATGTGCCCTGGAAAAGATCTGAAGTCCTGGCTCTTAAACAGTCTCTACCGTATCCTCGTAAGAACCCTGCAGGTTATTATAAAGAATTGTCACAGACTGTTGATGCCTGCATTATGAATTTAGCAGATATTGATATGTTGATGGGAAATGTAGTCCCACAAGCGTTATGGGCTAGGATTTGTAAGGAGAATCACGCACAGGAATTAGGTGCTGACTGGGATGCTATAATTGCCGCCGATAGAAACCAAGTGGGTGTTGCGAAGCCTGATGCTTTGATTTCAGAACTCCCTGGTAGGATTATCACATTAATGAAAACGATGATGCCTGCCTTGAGAGTGAACTGGGATAAACTAGTTTCCGATTTCTTCACTCGTTTCGAGGAGACATTCGACCAGGTGACATTAGCCGCCATTTTGTGCTCCGCCGCCATTTTGTGTTGCCCTCACTCAGGCAGCACGACGAACGAAGTATTTTCTGCTTTTCCTGCAATATTGTGTCAAAATAGCCTTGTGCCTCTGTTTACTAAGCTGGTGTTAGAGACTGGCCGAGTACACTAATCCCTGTCCGGTTTTTCTAATCCCTGTCTTAACTATCTGTTGGTTCACACTATTCTCTTCTGACTTTATCTCATCTTCTGGCCTTCGCTGTCCTCCGCTCGTATTCTCTCGTTTCACAACTGTCCTCCAAAACACACAAACGTATCTCGCCACCTGCAAGCCAGTTACAGACATGTTAAAACCTTAACCTGTGGGAGGGGTGGCAAACACAGTTGGAGGAGAGGCTTCTTCGAGTTACTTGATACTTTTGTTTTCCGACTTTTTCTATTGGCTCTGACTTTCTTTTAAACTATTCCTACTGGTTTTTTTAGGTGTGCCCTTCGTTAATGTATATGTCACCTATGTACTATAAAAGATTGTGCGCCATGGAGTGAAGTGGCAGTCTCCTGAGAACATACCGTGTGTACTTCTAGGACAACTGTACTAGCTGCAGCTAATAAAATCTGATCTTTTACGCCGACAGAGTGTCCCCGTGTCTCTGTTAGCTGAAGCAGGAGAACCCAGGAGATTAAAACGTACCCTGCGCCGCCAGGCCCAATTGGTTCTGGTTCTTCAATGCTAATGATAATGGAGTTGAAGGAAACAATTTATTTTTAGGAAAGCAGCTTAAAAATCATGTGCACTTGTCCGTTTAGTTACGTATGAGCCTTTAGAAATTGGCATTAAAAAATAAAACGGTGCATCATAGTTGTGGCAGAAACTGCTGTAAAAAGAATGGCATTTAGAGTTGTTAGCAGACATAAATGATGAAAACTTCACACCATCAACCAGAAACGAGCAATGGTAAGAAAGGGGAGCTGCCTGTGGTGCATGGCTAGTCAACAGACCAGGAGAAAAACCTATACCAAACAAGCATTGCCACCAATCATTGTTATGTAGGTGGCATGCATATGTATGCAACAAAAAAAATGTACAAAATTACCCATAAAAACCATACATAAAAATAACTTCGAATGAAAGTAGAACTTAAAAGAGATTTGGCCTAGCAGCCCTGGTACTGAGGTGGACTCTTCTAACAGGTGAATGTACACATGTGTACAAGCAAAATGCCATCACTCAGTCAAGACAGCCATTGGCTGAAGTGGGCTGAGCCACTGTGCTGTATGCTGTGGACCTGTAAATAAATGAAGAAAAAAGGTGGAAGTAGTAAGCATGCTGTGGTATTTCCCACCAAACAAATGCACGAGTATTTCCTTTAGCTTCCCCAGAGAGGATTGTGGAACCTAGGTTACAGCATGCCAACAACAGCTTCCACTGAGAATAGCAATACTTTCCCTCCAAAAGAGGGTGCACTTGTGTATTAGTGATTTTGGAAAGATTAATACACGTTTTTATGATGGCTGTCTCAACATGACTTTAACACACCTGAGACAAATAATTCAAGTTTCTAAGAACATATGCATTTTTGTGAAACAGTATGACAAGAGTAGATGTCAAAATGTACCTTCTTGACCTTTCCATCTATCCTTCAGATTCCCTAGGAAACGCAATACACCAATTAGAAGAATGAATCACATATTTTTGACTGTCACTTTGTGCTACACAAACCTTCTGAAAACGTCTCTGAATCTCAAAGGAAGATGTTCGGCAATTCGCTGAGACTTGGAACCTGATCACCATACCCAAGTCTCTCTCACAAATTTCCTTAATCAGAAAAGTTCTAAAAACAAATGAGCAAGACAAATTTATATAAGCCTAAACCATTTTCAGATATTCAGACGAGATTAAAAACCAATCTGGATGATGGAATCTACAATCGAAGACTCAAAAGCGAATCAGAATTCCTGAATAATTCTCAGGAACTATGGGTATTTGAGTGCAAACACCAATATGGCTCCTTGCTTCCATTGAAGGTTTATATAAGTTTCAGGAGGGCAAAGTATAGCTGATCTGTAAAACAAGAAGCTGTTGTGTAGTTTTTAGGTCTCGCCTAGCATTGCAGCGCATGCGCTGCCGCTCGGCAAGACCTATAGTGAGAGAGTAGATTTGAGAAGAGGACTCGAAGCTCCACCCCTCATTTTCATTGGCTGGCGTCTTCGTTTATGCTAAATGGTGGCCTGCCATTGGAAATGAGTTTTTTTGTTGACGTCCCTTCGCGTTTTCGTCCGGTCGATCCGGACAGGGTCGTCTGCTTTGCTGCTGTCGCAAAGCAATTTCTTATCTTTATGGGGGCCTTCTGTTTTCACTCAGCCCCGTGTTTTATTTTGCATGGCGCTTTCACTTAAAGTAAAAGTAACAGCGCGATGCAAATATAAACACGCAGCTGAGTGAAAACAGATGGCCCCCTGCCTTCCCGCAATGGCGGCACTTGTTGTTTGAGGAGCCATATCCCTTCTTCTCCTTCCAGGATACAAAATGTTTTACATAACGCTAGAAAAGTATTTTGTTTCCAGCACAAACGCGGGATCGCATCAATCAATATATCGCCAATGAGTTCTTGGATTATATACACCTCTAGGGTTTTGTCTTGCAATTGGCCATTTTTTTAAATCTCTGGGCTACCTAAGATACTAACGGTGTTGCTGTCCTGCTTTTATTTACAACTCTTCGATCACAGTTTTCAGAATAGAATCGCATTATTACACCAACTGGAGCCATGCCGCTCGAATTTGAGCTCACGCGCCTCTCCTAATGAGAAATGGAGATTCGCAGGCAGAAGCTGGCCCAGCGTAATTTGTAATTTAATTAGAATATTTTGTCCCTAATATATTATAAACACATTGATTTTACCATTCAATTATAGATCAGTTGACGACCTCTGTGAATATAAAGGAATGTTTGGCTGACGCAGCTGTTGGCCTCCTTCCCCCCTTTGCCCCGCCTGGCCTCTAGTGATTCTGTAAGGGTCTGCAGGCAATCACTCTTTCTCCTCTCACTGAATCGCCCGCCCCTCATCACACATATAACCCTGACTCCTCTCGTTTCAGCATGTCTTCCACAAACGGCCTCTGCGGACCGCTACCGGGGACTCGCGCGCCTGAAATACTACACAGCGTTCGCGGCACGCGCTCTACTCGCATGTTCCATCAGCATTAAAAATGACAACAGACCGGGGTGTCTTAACATGGAAGCCGTGAAAGACGTCAAAGTTCAAATGAAGAAGAGAGAAAAAAACACAACCCGTCGGCTCTTGCATCGTCTTGCATGCTGCCGGGGAGATTTGCCGCCAATTGGTATTCCGAGGCGCTCCGCAGCGAAGTGCGCGCAGGAATTGTCCTACTTCTTCGTATTTTTTCCACTGCCTCGCCAGGCATCCTCGACCCTATCTGCAGAGGCCCCCCATCAAAGATAGGTGGATGTAAATAACACTCTTCCGTTCAGGAAAGACAGCACCTTGGGGATAATTACACCAGAACCTCGTACTCTGGCAGGGCCTGGATTAGCTGTGTTGAACAGTGAAGTTTATTGGTGTTTTTTTCCTTCTTCTACCATGCCAGTGCGCATTTTTTGTTTCTAAAATTGTTTTAAAGCGGCTTACTGGGAATTCTTAATGCCAGTAAGTTTCAGAAAACGAGGCCGTTTTAAGGCTTCGCCAGACTGAACCCGCAGTGGCCATGCAAGTGTGGAAGGGCGGCGCCCATTGGTCAAACCCAATGCATTCTTTTTCACCAGCTTTACCTGTTAAATATGGTTATCAACATATTTGTATAGCTTCATTACCAATAAGTGCTGATAAATCCCAATAAAAATATAGTGGTTTAATATTACGGTTCCTACTCAGTCCTTCATGAAACACACTTTATTAAAACTGAGCAATTTATAGATGTGGAATGCAGTTAGGTAATTTATATTCTATTTGGATTTATTTGTAGGATTATTTTTACAAATATAAGTTTACTTGCTTTCGCCTGTACCGCGACCAGACATCTTGGAGGTAAAAAGGCTACCATTCCCAAGGGACCTAAAGAAAAATATGGGTGGCTTTTTTCAGGGTGTCCAGAAATGATCTGATGTGGCCAAAACTGATTTGGTTCTAGATGCTGATGCAAACCGGTGAGCCTAACAGATGCTGCAGCTGTATGGTTGAAAATGACATATTACCAAGAACTTACAGCTTCTAGTTCCATGGTGTGCCTTTTCTATCTTTTATATGCCCATCCTCGACAGAAATGTGGATACCTCCGCTTCTCGTGTACACTAGCCGATCACGCAGATATGCTCTGTTTGATCTCCAGGGCTCTGTGTACCGGAGCTCTGTATGTACCCATGATGTAGGCTCAGGAACGTACAGCCGGAGCTGAAGAAACGTGGGGACCGCTGCTGTTCACGCGCACTGGCAGGCAAAGCCAGTGCTGTGTTCGTTAGTTGGCTCGTTGTAACTAGCTCTCCCTCAACGTTACATCTTTGGCTAATTAGGCTCTCTTTTGATTACGTCATCTGTATAATCGGACAAGTTCATGGGTTTACAGGACCATGAAGTTGGCAGATTATAGTGTAAGGACCTGTGGAATATTGCCCTGTCTGCCTGCAGCTTTAAACCCGCAAGTCCAGGCTCTCTGCAGAGCTTCTGTTCCCTACGCCTGCCTTCTGCACTGGCTACCAGGGAGCTGGCGGTGTCATTGATTTTCCATTTCCCCTCCTTCGTAACGTAATTTCCCATTTTCTGGGTCTGCAAATATAATCACTCCACTGCAAACAAAAATCAAAAGTAACAAACATTGTGATTTACACCTCCAATAGCTCTAATTTTCACAAATGCAAGACCGTTGCATTGCAAATGCTTGTTGATGTTTTTTTTTTTTTTTTTTTAAAGCTTTATTGAAATTAACACAACATTACATACTGTAACCAACAAAACAAGCCAGCAATATTATATCCTTGTTACATTTGTGGTATATGCCAATGCAGTCGCGTATATACATCCATATCTGTGGGTGTTCCTGTCATCACGTTAGACCCTCACGCAATGGATCCCGTGCAGGGCCAGACCGGATCTGCCAGTGCGCCCACCTAGTAACATGTGTAAGCATGCCCGGGCCCCTCAAGTTCCACTTGGGTGACGGCTAATCAAAGAAACCGCCCAGATTCTCTCCCTTCAGTCCCTAGGCGAGCCCGCCCCCCCTCCCCTCCACGCCCACGAGGCACACACCTGACCTCCCACCCTCACTCATCTAATGCAGCCCTCTCCTCCTCTACCTCTCGTCTCTCCTGAGCCCACCGCACAAAGGGTTCCCAGATGTCCCGTGGGCGGGAGGCTGACGGCAGCAAGTCCCAAAATGCGCTCAACTGCACATGGCCATAAGTCACATCTGCCAGCCATCCCTTCACCGAGGGCACCTGGCTTCTACCCCAATGTATCGCCACCTGCCGTTTAGCATACAGAAGGAGCAAAGCATGTAGTTTACATTCTTTAGGTGGCGTGTTCTTTACATAGCCCAATACCCCCAACTCAGGGGATGGGGCATCAGTTCGACCCAACATCTGATCGACCAGAGTGAACACCTGGGACCAAAATTCCGCAAGCTTGGGGCAGGACCACGCCACATGCAAGAAAGAGACAGGTTCACCCCCGCATCTCCAACAGCCGACATCCTCCCTTATGCCCATTCTATGTAAAGCGATCGGTGTTCTATAAATTCTATGCAAATACTTAAAATGTATAAGCCTCAGTTTATAATTCGGGGAGAGCTCAGCTAGCTGTCCACAGCAGAAGGTCCACTGCTCTTCCGATAGGGGAGAGCCAAGCTCCTCATTCCAGTGCTGTAGGGACTGAGGTCGAGCCGCCGGCGCCACACTTTGCATAGACTTATAAAGCCAAGTGACCAATCTCCGGGGAGACGGGGAACCCACCACGCCCTCCAGCGCCTGTAACACTGGGGGGGCCGCCAGGAAGTCCTCACTCAATGCCCGGCAGGTCTCCCGCAGCTTGTGGTATAAGAATAATTCAGAAAAATGCACCGCTTGCCCCTCCGCCACCACCGGCGGCTGCATGAAGTTATTATCATATAAGGGCATATAAGCGCATGTCTGGCGCTCCCAGCCCACCCCGTGTTAACGGCAAAGTCAGCACATCCCAGGATGCTCGTGCCTGGCCACCAGCCCACACTAGCTCGAGTAGATGTGATCGTAGCGTTACGAAAAAATGTGACGTCAAAGGAACCGGTATATTCACAAATAAATATAAAAATTTAGGTAGAACCACCATTTTAATCAGGGCTATCCTGCCCGTTAGGGACAGAGGTAGCCTCACCCATATCTTGACCCTTTCCTCCAGCCACGTGACAGCCCTCCCAAAGTTTAGAGTGCAAATGTCCTGAGGTAACCGACTCACCCAGATGCCGAGATACTTAACAGCGTCTGTTTCCCACCGTAAGGGGTATTCCGATATCATCCTCTGGGTGCTCTCCGTCAACGGAAATACGCCTGATTTGGACCAATTTACCGCTATACTGGCCAGCCCCTCAAAGCGGATGAATTCTCGTAGTACTATGTCCAGGTTCTCTTCTGGCTTTGTGAGATAGAGTGTTACGTCATCGGCATAGAGCGATATCAGCAGACTTCGTGAGCTAAGTCCTATTCCTCGCGCCGTGTGATGCTGTCTAATGCGAGCCGCTAGCGGCTCCATCGCGATTGCGAAGAGTAGCGGGGACAGCGGGCATCCCTGACGCGTACCCCACGAGATAGGGAATGGATCCGAGATCATACCGTTCAGCCTAACCCTGGAACAAGGCATAGTATATAACAATCAGATCTTGTTGATTAAGAGCTGACTAAAGCCGATACGGTTCAGTATTGCAAATAGATATGGCCATTCCAGAGTATCAAAAGCTTTGGTGGCATCCAAGAAGACCACCGCAGCGTGCACGTCCGGATGTAAATAATGCAGGATAGAAAAGATCGTACGTAGATTATGAGAAGTGGACCGCCCCGGGATAAACCCAGACTGGTCCGGTAAGGCTATCAGGGGTAGCATTGGTTGTATTCTATTAGCAAGCAGTTTGGCCAGTATTTTCACATCCACATTTATTAAAGAGAGAGGCCTGTAGGAGTCCATCTCTTCCTTTGGTTTATCCGGTTTGAGCAGGGTAATAATCGACGCTTCACGCATCGTTTTGGGAAGTATCCCCACCTGCAAAGCCTCCTCATACACCGCCAGCAGCCGGGGAGCCAATTCTTCAACATATGTCTTATAGAAGGCCGTGGTCAGACCGTCCGAGCCAGGGGCCTTATCGAGGGGCATATTTTTGATCACCTGGGCCACATCTTCGGCAGTTATCGGGAGATCCATGTATTCTCTATGTTTGTTATTGAACCAGACCAACGCTATGGATTCCAGAAAGGAGTCCAACCCTTCCGGGCATGCACCCTGGGTGGCAGTGTACAGCCTGAGAAGGCATGTAGGATGTCCTCTTGCCCCCTGATTGTGGCCCCGGTTTTCGAGCGCAGTTCATGGACATATGTCGCGGACCTGTACGGCTTTATCATATTCGCCAGAGTGCGATCCGGCCTATCCCCCTCCCCGTACCTCCTGGCCTCTGTGTATTTACCTAGGAACTTAACTTCCCGCTGTGCCTCCGCATCATACTTTAAAAGCTTATTCTTCATTAAACCCATGATGTCAGGAGTGTTTCTGGCATAAAAGCGTTTTTCCAGATCTTGTATGTCTGCTTCCAGGGATGCAAGCGTACCTCTTATAGCTTTCAGCACCCCGGCCTGTCAAGCAATGCATTTGCCTCGAATAACCACTTTGAATGCCTCCCACAGGGAAGACTCAGTGTCCAACGAGCCTGTATTCAGCGCAAAGTAGTCAGTAATGTCCCCCCTTATCTCCTCCTTAAACGCCTCATCCAACAGAGCATGTCTCGGTAGGCGCCAGGAGAAGCCGCGCGGAGGCAGATCAGGCAACGACACTCGTAACAGGCATGGTGCATGGTCCGAGAGCGAGCGCGGCATGTGTTCAGCCTCCACCGTCCACAGAGCAGCATCCCTAGAGAGTAGCCAGTAGTCCAAACGAGACCAGGCGCAGCGGTGATCAGTGATACAGGTACCCTCCCTCAGCCCACCATGCCTGACCCTCCACACATCGACCAGGCCCTCCTCCTCAACAATCGCACCCAGAGCAGCACCTGCCGCGGGGTGCAGGCTGCGGACGGCACCCTGTCTATCCAGAGCATCATCTAACACTGCATTAAAATCCCCTCCCCAGAGGACGGTAGTGCACCCAGCCGCCCGCACCCTCGCCCAGACATCCTGAAAGAAATCAGGGGAGTCTACATTCGGGCCGTAAACAGCCACAATTGTCACCAGTATACCACATAAAAGTCCCCGGGCCAAGACATATCTTCCCTCGGGATCACATTGCGTCAGTTCTTCCCTCCAATCCAACCCTCGATTAACCAAAATGGCCACCCCCCGGGCGTAAGTTGAGTATGTGGCAGAGTATACATGACCCCAGCGGGCATGGCGAAGCCGGGGAGACGAGGAGGCACCCAGATGCGTCTCCTGGAGGAGGCATATGTCTATATTGTGGCGGACTAAGTAGGCGTGCACTAGTCTAGCCTTTCTGCAGTCATTCAGACCCCGCACGTTCCATGTTACACAGCTTAGGGCATTAGTTAACTTGTGGGTCATGTTTACGGCAAAACGATATACCCATTAGCCTCCACATCTCCTATGTACGATAGCGACCACATTGCAGATTACATTTAAGCTGGAATCAATTACCAAACCAAAACACCCCACCGTCCACCCCCCACCCACTCCAACCCCCCAAACAGGTTGTGAATTGCCCATCCTAGAACCAAGAACATCCAACAGAGTTGGGAACCTTCCCATGGGGTCGTGCCTATGCCAGCGTCTTACCCCGGTTAGAACAGGGTGGCCAGAAGATCTGCAGACAGCCTGGCCCGCCCGAGACCACATTTACAAAAAGGGGTAAATGTCAGCGCGGCAAGACATTATAGGAAAGGAAGCAGATGTTCGCAAATGTTCGGCACAAGGTTATTTAGCGGCAGGGGCAGTCAAGATACTGTGTATTAATACGATACCCATATCAGTCATTGTCACTCAGGTTTCCAGTCGCCACCTCCGCTCCCTCAGTCCGTCGTTTGGGCGTCCTTCCACCCACATGCTTGGCAAATTTCATCACCGACTTGGCATCCGCGAAGAAGTGTGTGGTGCCTTCAAATGCCACCTTGAGTTTCGCCGGATACAGCAATGAATATGGGATCTGCGCCTGAAGGAGAAGTCTCTTGGCCGGCATGAACTCCCTCCGCGCCGCCTGCACAGCTGGAGTGAAGTCCGGATAGAAAGAAACTGCATTTCCCTGGTGCGTTATCTTGCCCCTCTCTCTCGCAAGCCTGAGGATAACGTCTCTGTCCTGGTAGTTAAGAAGCTTAGCAATAATGGGCCTCGGAGGCGCCCCAACCGGTGGTTTCTGGCCCAGCGACCTATGTGCCCTCTCCACCACAAAGACCGCAGAAAGGTGCGGGCAAACAGCTCATGTAGCAGCTCCGTGATGTACGTCTCCATTTTGGATATGGCGGTCGTCTCCGGGATCCCCGTGACTCGGAGGTTGCTTCGCCTCGATCTAGCTTCTAAATCATCATTCTTCGCTCTGATGATTCCCAGCAGCTTGTCCATGTGTAGGAGCTGCTCCTTAGTCTCGACCTGAAACACATGGAAGTCCTCAGCACGCCCGTCCAGCAAGTCCAGCCGCGATTCATGCGTGGTAACCTGTGACTTGACCGACTCAAGCTGCGATGTGAGGGTGTCCAGCTTAGTGTCAATGTTGCGGAGGCTGGATCTCATCTCAAGCATAAGGGTCCTCAAATCCTCCCCTTGATCCTCCGTCACCTGTTCTTGCCTGTTCGCCGCATGCACCTCGGCTCCGGCGTCCACCTGCCGTGTCGCACGCTTACTGTCGAATGTAATCTTCGACTGCTTGGCGTCGTGCTTCCCCATCTCAGCCGCTGCGGAATCCTCCCCCAAGCCACCAGACAGAGGGCGGCCCTCCCGGCCAAAAAGCAAGGTCCTCTGCTCTCCGCAAAATAACCTCGATGGTGTGCCGGCAAATCCAATGGCCAGAGTAGGTGGGATGGTCCTCCGGGTGCGCCCCGGGTTCAGATCAACAGCCCCCCCACAGATGCAGGCAGCCCTCGGGTATCATACCGCGCCGGACCCTCTCTCCCGGCATCCCGGCGAAGGCCCCCCAATCAGAGCAGCTCGCCGCGGCCCAGGGGGTAGCTCCAACCAACAATCCCCCCTTGCAGGCGTCTGATGCTGGCAAACTCTTCCACGATATCCTTGGCCGTGTAGCACCTCCTGAACTAATGTGTCACTCCTCACCTCCTCATAGTGCCACGGGCGCGCACCTGCGGTCCCACGACTCAGCGACACGGTCCCACGCCGCCACCGCACAGCATCGGTCTACTTATCTCCTCTGCCAGCATGCGTTTACCTCAGGCCCAGCCTCGCAGTTTCATCGGCCGCCGATCTCGCCACCCGGTCACATCCACACGCAGGCCTCCCCGCTGCACACAGTCGGTCAACAGCTCCTCCTCGGGTCCCACAGAGGCGCCAGGGCAGCAGCACACACGGTCTCCTCCCCCTCAGGGCCGCTCCTCCGCTCAAGATCTCCCGCACCTCCGATAATCGTAGCGCTCACCTCACCGAGCACCGATCAGCTTCCTCAGCACTGCCATCAGTCGCCACCACAGTCCTCTAGATCATCAGCGGTGTCGGCAGCTACATGTCTCCCGCTTCAGCGTGTTCAGCAGCCAGGCCCTCAGCGAGTCCCCAGCCAGAGAGGCCTCCTCCGGCAGCCGGGCCCACAGCTGCGTGGGCGCCCCTGCCTCAATTGTACGCAGCGTCGCTTCCGGGTCGCAACAGCAGCAGCCCCTCACACCGCCACAGTCTGCAGCGGGCCGTATCTCTGCCGCTAAACACGCCCGGACTTCAAAATTTCACCTCCGTGCTCCGCGCCACATGCGCTATCGCCGCAGCAGGTCTTGGCGGGCTCAGCTCGTCCAAAAGTGCAGGATTAATAAAAGGATGTGATTGCGGCCGGCGGAGCTCGCTTAGATGGCAGCCATTCCGCGGCTCGGCAAGCCACGCCCCCCCCTTGTTGATGTTTTAGGGACAGTTAAGATTTTTTGCAAGGAGGGAATTTAGTATTTGGTGCTTCTTTAATATATATACTTTCAATTTCTGTTTTACATTTACAGCTTTAGTTTTCAGATTTATTTTTGACTTGGCGAGTTTAAGGATTTGTTAATTTAAAATGGAGCAAGCAGTGGAGAAAGTAGTGGTTGACATACTATACTACCGGTCAATGGGATTTATACAGTGTCTCTCTGCAGAAGGCAAGGAAGTGCGGTCAATCATCAACTTAGTTGGTAGTGTTGCCTAGAGAGCACATACAGACCGTAAATAGGTTCCGGGTGTCCAGTGCAAGATGCCATGAATGGCTGAGGTGGACGAGGGAAGTGTAGAGGAGATATCAAGGAAATGCAAGACCTCTGCAGGGAAAGACTGGATGCAATAATTATAATGGCACAATGGCTATGGTCTTCAAATTGTACGTACTACCATAGCTTTCCCATAATGTAGCACTGTAAAGAACAAGTACTACTGCTCCTCACCTTCATTTCACTGTTTATTTTGACTGCGTACAAACGAAAGGTCATGTAAGTTCTGAAGGAAAATGACCCTAAATCTGCTGTTCTACACAGAAATAAGGAATGCTTAATCCCTCTAATGTTATGGCCGACCCATTGTGTCTTCTGCACTATGGGCTTTCCAGAGGAAGGGAGAAGTTCAGAGGAACCCCTGGTGCTCACACTGGAGGCTCCGTTCCAATGCTTACTTTGATGGAAGCGGACACAGAATCGATTTCTCGTACGTTTCTACCTCGACCATCAGTGATCTCAGAGCGAAGAACAGCACAGATCCCACCAGATGGTACAACAAAGAGCAGATAGGGGCACATGTCTGGTGGGATCACTTCCCCCGGTGAAGTCCTCAACTTTAAGGGAGGCATCACTGGAAAGGAGACAACCTCCAACCATTTAGGGGTGCCTTTCTCAAATTGAGCCCTGCGGTGCCTCTACACTCTACGGGCAGGAATCTCATTAGACCACAAAGCAGTGCTTAATTTGAGCCTGTGATTTCCGATGCTTGGCACCAGCACTTAATTGTCAACACAGGTGCTTGTGACAGTCTGCCATAAGGTGGCACTGTCTGGCCAATTTAGAGATGACCACAACAACAGTTAATTATTAATTCAATATAAATATCAAATTTCTATGACCTGCCGCCCAAGCCATTCGTATTGCTTTGGGGGTCTGAAATAGTCCGAATTGTCACACCTGTAGGAGTGTGATGTTAGTAGCTATGTTGTTACCATCATTGGCAGTGCTGGTATGGGCAATCTGCGGTGCAAGCTGCAGTAGCCTCCTGACAAGAGCCTCCTGACAGTAGCCTCCTGACAAGCAACACTTATTTTTATTTTTTACAAATCAAGCACTGCCCCAAAGTTTCATTGTTTTGTTTGTGAGGGTGGTTACTGACCCCTGACATGGGTCAAACCCCTCCCCCTCATGAGGAGATAATTTCCCTTTTAGATTTTCCCTTCCAATGGAGGTTGGGGCAATCGGGATCCCAAAGGAGGCAAGATCAGCACCTCAGGGAAGGAAATATTTGGAGCTCATATAGATTTTTTCGACCTATCCCACCACTGGCGCAGATGACTATTTGGTGGTACTTAGTCTTCAGCTGAAGTATTACAAACAGGGGGATACCCGTTTATACTCCACTTGAGCTGACCCAGAGGTATTAATCATTGGAAATTTCCTTTACAGAGAACAGACCTTAGGTGACCCAGAAAGTACTCAAAAGGGGGCATCCAACAATTCCAAAACAACCGATTGTCAGGCCTTGCCCTAAAAACATTAACCCTCTGATCTACAGCTCGGTAATACTTAACAGAATTCCACCAAGCATTCCAACTGGGAGAGGGTTCCTGATGCCACAACAAACAAATCTCTGTCCTGGCCAACAAGATCAGATAAAATATCAATTTATGTTGGGATCCAAGGTAATCTCGTATCCCACCCGGCTTAGGCACAAAACCAAAAAGAACAAGAATTGGGTTTACCTCCACCTCCACACCCATGACCCTGGAGATAGTCTTACCCACATCCGACCAAAATTCTTGTATCCTAGGGCAAGACACTAATATGTGGACACCATCCGCCTTCTGGAATCCGCACCTCCAGCATTTAGCTTCTCCTTCACCCTTCAATTTAGATATTTTAAAAGGGGTCCAGTATATCCTATGGAGTGTGAAGAAATGATTTCTTCTGAGTGCAGCAGATTTAACCACGGAATAAAGCAGATCATTAGATACTTGCCATAACTCTTTCCAATCCTCGCTTGGCAAGTAGTTCTTCCAGACCTGGTAAGGCTTTTCCATCCCTCATTCTACTGCAGCCAGAAGATAATTATACCATAAGGCAACTTCTTTCTTCCTTGGACTCTGATTTTGCAAGTCACTTTCCATGGAGTTTTCCTCACAAGACAACCAGTTTTGAGATCTACACCAAGAGGAGAGCTGGTAATATTTAAATCTAGACAAGGTTCTGTTTGTAATATGGTGCCATACCTCCCAAGGATGACATATACTGTCCACTACCAGGTCCCCCCAGTGGAGGACTCCTGCTGCTATAAAAGGCTGAGCTAGGGAGTCCAAAAGGCACTCCGGAATTCCAGGTGAGTCCCACACCGGTGCACATTCACTGTAATAAGAAAGCCCCAAACAGTTTCGACAATCCGACCAAAGCTTGGCCGCCATACCCAGCGTCTTCAGCCGGACCTTTTTATAAAATTTTGGAGAGCCGAATTTATACATAAAACCATGCTCCTCTGAACCCACCAGCATAGCTTTAAACATATTACCAATTAATGAACTATCCGGTGTATGCAATAGCATCCTAATATTTTTCAGCTGATAGGCCCAACAGTAGAGCTGGAAGTCTGGTAGATCCATACCACCCTGTGTTAGTTTACGCCTGAGTTTTATCCAGGACAGCCTAATCCCTTTTCCTGCCCAAATAAAACAAGAAATCCTGCCCTGAATTTTAAGAATCTCAGCTCCTGGAAATTCTAAAGGTATATTATTAAAAAGGTAAGCATACTTCGGGAGGATACACATTTTGACCAAATTAACCCGATCGTAGTGAGATATAGTAATATTCTGCCATCTTTTTAAGAGAGACTCAACTTCCTTTGAAACTCTATCTAAATTGACCTTTGGGATTTTCCTGGGATCGTGAGTTATTGTAATTCCGAGGTATCTAAGTTCTGTCGCATATGGCTGAACCTGGTTAACAATATTCCAAGCCATAACCTCAGTCTTATCTTTATTTATTTCATAACCCGATAGTTTCCCAAAGTTTTGAGTTTCAAATATAAGTTCATGTAAGGTACTGTCCACATTAGAAGAGAACACAACCAGATCATCGGCATATAAGGCTAATTTCCTAATATACCCACCAAATTCGAAAGGAACAATTCTTTTATTTGATCTTAAACTTTGAGCCAAATGCTCCATGTAAATGTCAAATAAGATAGGGGACAAAGGGCAGCCTTGCCTAGTGCCACGTTCTATATTAACATTGGAAGAGAGATTTCCATTGACTAAAATCCGGGCCCGAGGAGTACTATACATTTTTTTAATAACATCTCTAGAGCCAGGAATAAAACCCATAACCTTCAAGGTTCTATCTAAAAATTGGCAGTTGACACGGTCAAAGGTTTTAGCCGCATCGACCGTGATGATTGACAGAGGAAGACCCCTGGATGAAACCATATCCACTGTACCAACTAAGGTATATACCAAGTCTGACATTTGTCTACCCGAAAGGAAACCCTTTTGATCTTCGTGGATTATTTGGGCTGCGATCTTACAAAGCCGTTTATTCAATATACCTGCAAAAACCTTATAGTGAACATTTAATAAGGAAATTGGACGGTACGATTGACACTGAAAGGAGTCCTTTCCAGGCTTCGGAATCAGGGTAATAACCGCATCATACCATGAATCCGGCAGAGGGGATGTACCCAGGGTCTTTCTGGCACAACCTCAGGTAGCACAATAAAAATAACTTTTGAGGGAAGCATTGCTGGAAAAGGGAGAATATTACCTTTGCAGATATGTCTCTCTCAAGCAGATCCCAGTTTGTGGATAGTGGACCGTTAGACTTGGTCCTCTCTGCAGGTTCATCCTCAAACTTTTTGCCTTGATCCTCCTGTTTTCTGTACTGGTTTTTATGATGGCTTTTAGAACTCTGTACTTTAATACTGCTAACCAGTATGGAAGTGCTTGTGCTCTCTCCGTTAAACAAGGTACTTGACTTACACCCATTTGGCACAATAAATTTACTTGCAAGTCCCTAGTAAAGAGGTACTACATGTACCCAGAGCCTGTAAATTAAATGCTTCTAGTAGGCCTGTGGCACTAATTGTGCCACTCACTTAAGTAGCCTTTTAAACATGCCTAAGAGCTGCCATTGCAGCCTTTGTGTGCAGTTTTAACCTGAAATTTTGACCTGGCGAAATAAACCTTTTGCCAGGCCTAAACCTCTCTTTTGAAATATATATAGGCAACCCTAAGGGTAGGTCCTAAACAGCCCAAAGGACATGGTGCAGCGTATTTAAAAAGTTGAACATGCAGTTTTAACTTTCACACGTCCTGGTAGTGAAAAGCTCCTAAATTCGTTTTTCACTACTGTAAGGTTTACCTCTCTCCTAGGATACCATTGTGTTACCCTATTACATTTAATAAGTGTTAACTCGCAATTGGGAGCAGGTAAGAAGGCCAAGTAGATCTCTAAAGAACTGTAATTTAAAACCCTTTTTAATAGTAAAATTGGATTTTAAGTCACAATTCTGAAAATGCCACTTTTAGAAAGCTGGTGTTTTCTTGCATCAACCATATAGTGTGTGCAGCCTGTATCCTGGCTCACATGACTAGGTGTGGCTGGCAGTTGGCCTTTGAGTACAACTCCCAGACAATGAGGCAAAGGGGGAATTGATGTTGTCAGGATGGGCCATCTCTGTCAGGTCGAGGGGGGCAGCTGTCACCAACCACCCTTGCACAACACAAGGACTCTGCCTCAGCACCTGCACAAATGGTTTCTCGCTAGTCTCTTATCCCCCCAAACAAGCTGGGGCTGATCAGGGAGGCAGAATATTCCTAATACCTCTGTAATGGGAGGTGTCTCGAAGCTTCTCCCACTGCAGAGTGGGCACCGGGTATAAATAGTTGACCCTCAGTCCCAACTCTTCAGTACACTTCTGCCCCTGTGGAAGACTCAGAAGAAGGACTGCTGTGCTGCTGCAAGAAGGACTGCCCTGCTGCCCTGTTACTCTACTGCCTGTGTGAGGACAGGACCTGCACCTTGAACACAGGACCCCCATAGTGACTCCAATGGCTAGTTAGCTGGCCTCCTGATCAGAGCCTCAGGGACAGAACAGACGCCAACCATGGTCAACCCTGCACCTGGATTCTGACTGCTGTGAGTCTTAACCCCCCAGAGCGGTGCCCCTCTAGTCCTGGACCCTTAAAAGTGGGGCTCAAGGTGCACTGCAAGCTCAGCTTTGGTCTCATCAGAACCCACAAGCACAACGCAAACCCAATGCAGCTCTTCGCAGCTCCTCATTGGAACTGACGCAAACCCTCATTGCACACTGCCCAGCTCATTGGATCCGCCACGGTGCGACTCATCCTTGACGCGGACCTTGCAACCTCTTGTCGGGACCAACGCAGTGCGACACATCCTAGAAGCAAGCCAACACACTAGCCCTTGCAGCTCACTGGAACAGCTGCTGCGCAATGCATCCTTGGCTCAGGCTTTGCATTGCTTCTTGGGTGCACCACCGACACTCCGCAACTAGTATTTAAGGTGTATTCCTACGTGAGACTGGCTCTATCTCTGTATCCAACCCACGCTCCATTGTGTTCAAAGTGAACTTGTGACTGGCCCCGGTCCAGCGCAACCAGATAACTAGTTGGCGCTTTGTGCTTTTAAGCACTATTTTAACATAAGCCTTTGAAATTGCATATCTACGGTTTTACTAATTGGATTTTTGTTGTTTTGGTGTCAAATAATTTATTAAAATGCACTCTATTTTTTTTAATTGCTGTGGGATTTTTCTTGTGCTGTGTTTTCACTTTATTACTATTTGAAGTGCTGCATAAATACTTTACACATTGCCTCAAAGTTAAGCCTGACTGTTTTGTGCCAAGCTACTGTCAAGTGTTCGGTACCTGCTTTTGTGCCACATTATATTTTCACACAGAACCTGCAGTTGTTTTCCCTTTCTGTTCTATCCTGGGATGTAGTCTGAACAGTAGACAAGGTTAAACAACAATGTCCCTTGTTATTTTGTTCTGGTCAAACACTCGCACCTGGACACAACACAGAAATGCAGCTGTTGTTTATGAACATACAAACCTTGTCATATAGGTATGAACAGCAATTTAACACACAGAAATTGAGAAATATTTTCTGAGAAGAGATCACAGCTGTGCCTGAGATGTAGATTGTCCATATGTAGAGGCTTAGGTACAGGGTAGGCTACTAATCCCAGAGATCTTTGCTATATAATCAGTTTACTTCTGTAGAAGGGTAGGGGGGCGTAGGCTAATCTGTCTTATAATATGATAAGGTTTTTCATAATATATGGGGGCAGATTTATAATAACTGGCGCATCCCTGCATATCAGCAGGGATGCGCCAGTTATTATGCGCCACAGCTGCGCCACCATGGATGCGCCGCATTTATAATGCGGCGCACCATGGGGCAAAAACGGCACAGATGCGTGACACATCTGTGCCGTAAAAGTGGCGCATTGCTGGAGTTGCGTCGCAAGCGCGACGCAGCTCCAGCAATGCTCTGGGGGGCCCTATCTGTACAATGCTGCGTCAATCCTTACGCCTGCTTAAAGCAGGCGCAGGGTTTTGATGCAGCATGGGCCTAAAAGTGACTGAGTGAAATCTTGTAGATTTCACTCAGCCACTTTTAGGAGGCGTTCCTGCGCCGGAACGCCCCCACCTGCCCTGGAACGCCTACATGTGGCGCAGGGCTTTACAACGTGACGCATCTCCCAGATGCGTCACGTTGTAAATACCCCGCACCATGGCGCAGGATTTGCGCCGCTGCTGCGTCACAAAAGTGACGCAACAGCGGCGCAAAAGTGGCGCAAGTGCAACATAAATCTGCCCCATGGTTTATTGTCTACGCTGATGGTATTTTTGCTAGGCAGTTGTTTTCTGATTGTGGCACGTATACTGCATTCTACAGCACAATAGATTAAATAAATATTTCAAACTTCCTTTGTCTCTCTGTTATATCTTACTGTGGACGAGTACAAGTGTAAGAGCGAAAGGGGGTGTCCTGTTATCACGATCCCTGAGAGGGTCGGGAGTGTTGTGTTCTGTGGTGTCAATTCAATTGTCTCTCTGGACATGAGTAGGAGGGCAAGTGAGACACTATAGCTAGTTGGACTCGGGCTTTTGGTACTGAGGTGATACGGTGACGCAGTCACTATCTACTGATGTTCTATGGTTCCATCATAGTTCTGTTCCTGAGCAGAATTCCTGCAACACTACCAAAGTTGATTTGGGTCTGCTTGTGTTTCACCATGACAAGAATTTTGGTTGCTGCTTTTGTAGCGTTTCATCACCCTCAACCAATAACCCAATTTCCTACATGGACAAACTTTGATCCATAAGCAGGGACTCCACCAGACACAAGACACTCAGCGGTACATTAGGATGGAGTGCGGATGTACTCCGCCGGGCGGGCTGTAGCAACCGCCGGACCGGCGGTGGACATCCGCCTGCCATCGAAGCCCTGGACACTCGGTCCGATTAGCATTGCGGTCGTGACCGCAGCAGTGTGATTTTCCGCCCGCCACTTTTCCACTGGTTGCAGTCCGCCCGCTTGCCTGGCGTGCGGAGTTGGACCGCTACAATTGTTGCGGATCAGGTCCAAGCACCACCGGCACGATTATGATGCCGGCGGTAGCCATCTTTCCGCGGCGGTTGAACCGCCATAGAAAGGCATGCGGAGAATGTCTCCGCGGGTCCATTGCGGACCCTCAATGGCTTGGGGGTGTGTGTGGGTGCACTGGGAGGGGGGTACCGATGGTACCCCCCTACATGTCCCTGTACCAGGTGGCAGGCATTGTGCAGTGCCTGCAACACAGTGCAGGGACATGCAGGACATGCTTGTTTGGACATCGCGGTGGTGCTGCTGGCAGCACCGCCCGCCACAATGTTAACCACCGCAATCTGACTGTCGCGGTCAGATTTTCAATGCGGAGCATAATAATTGGACCGGCGGTTTTCCTGCGGTCCTGGCTGGCGGGGTTTTCCCGCTACCATGGCGGTCGGAGTGATTTTCCGACTGCCATGCTAATAGAACCCTCAGTGTTTTTTTCTGGAGGAGGGTGTTCAGCCATCCACCCTCCTCCACAGGGTGGCATAATTTCATAATTTTGTTTGAGATTTTCCCTTGCCTTGGGTGTGCCCCATGTCACCTTCTTTGAGTTAAGCCTTGACTGCTCATCCACAGCTACTTAAAGAGTCAAGAAGGCAAGGGAGCCTAACTTTTCGTCCAGTGCTCTCTCCTTTGATATCGACTGACTGTTGCTATGGCTGCAAGGATATGGGAAAAAGGCTAGCAACTGATCGGTTTTACCACGATAAACAAAACCAAAAACAACAAATAAAGCTGTTTACATGTTTCATAAATGCCTCAGTTGACTAACTAAACCGCAGAAGATCCACAGGCCTCAATTTCATATTCAAGCAGTAGTAATAGAACTTTCATCCTTCATAGATCAAGAAAATGTGTGATGTATTATACAAATATTCATTTTCCAAATAGCTAGGAACAGGACAGGCTGTGGTATTGGTGATGTCAATTCAAGTCAAGTCAAATATACTTTATTTCGGCATGCATGCCATAAAAGTATCCACATTCACAGTTTAACACCAATGCCCAATATATAAAACCGCAATATTTTACTTTAAATGGGTAGCGACCATAAATTAACCTCTTCTGTGCCCATGACGAGATAGTCTTGTCATGGAGCACGGTTGCGCTGTGCCCATGACGAGACTATCTCGTCATGAACCCTGCCCGCTAATGTAACGCCCGGCACAGGCGGGGGAAAGGGCGGGGCACTGAAGGGGTTAATATAAAATCAGAGCATCTATGAATGGTAATGATAAACATTACAAAATATAAAATGCATACAGTCATCAATATTACAATTATATTAATAAATCAATATTATTAGGGTCTCCTCGATTAATGCAATTTCTATATTGGGAACCAGCCACACAAAAAGATGTTCTAATTGGGTCAGTGCTACCTAATGCTCATGAATGACTCTCAAATGTGGTTTAGCTCTGTTATTTTTTATTCATACAAGGTCTAATTCTGCATTTCACTTTTAATCGTACATTTAATTTTAGATAAATTATTACACGATTGTGTGGAAACAATCGGTCGGCAATTTTTAACCAGTTGTTCAGCTGTTAGCAAAAGCTGCTACGCATTTTCGCTAAAATTTGCACTGAGCTAATAGAGGTAAATATTTTATAAATGCACTTGCTTGGTTAACCATTATCCATTTAATGGTTAGACTTTCGATTGTTCTAAACAAAATGGGTTTAATTACCTGATGATAAAATAGACCTGAAAACGTTCAGGCAACCCAGTTAGTGCAGAGATCTGCGAAGGCACTTCAGTAAAGATCTATTTGCCTACCAGTACTAGCACAATCGATTTAATGTTCATTTAATTGTGATACAAAGGAATACAGTTATTTTCCAAGGTGGCATACAATAGTCGTCTACTTTAAAACAAAGTTTGTTTATTGTTTTGTCTTTAGTACGCACTTACATTTTTCTTTTTGTGACTTCCTCCTTTACCAGACCGGTAGAATTAATAAACAAAGTGCAAGAATGAAGAATACACAGAAAGCCGCCATCCAGGAGGAATCCTTCAAGAACAATGAATCTGTATAGAAAAAAATAAAAACAAATTCAATGGATCAGAAAACTTAACTGGCAAAGGAAGAAGGAGGCATACTGAAACTTGCATTTAAAAGATTATTTGAAAGAAATTCTCTGTGCAACTATACCAAGGACTGAATTTCTAAATTAACCTGGGTTATACTTGTGACTTTACTTAACTGTCTCCACATCATCACCAATATTTTTCATAGTAAAATCTCAAGGTTACGCATTTAATCAATACCTACAAATACTGGCTGGTGATTTAAAATCTACAATTGGAGCGGATTTTCTCAAATATCCTGTGAGGTATTCTACAATGTGTGACTGTTGATCGAAGAAGTAAAACCCAAGTAACGATATGTTTTAAGACACTTTAAGGATAGATTCTTGGGTGATCACCATCTAATCCCAGTTTTGTTAGTCATGCAGCTAATAGTCTGATAGATCACATGTTGGTTCACATCTCCAATTTATTTTCTTTTATTGAAGATTTTCAGATTAAAAGAGGAAAAGTGATCTGATCACCTTAGTTGTCACCTCTACTTTACCCTCTACTACTACAGGTGATTTTAAGTATAATGGTAAGTCTAATAATAACTACTAACCCTTCTTACAACTTACTGAACCTACCCTTAATAACAGACATCTCGGGGAGATTCATACTGACCCAAGATCTAATACCACAAGGGTAATTAAGACACAATAACCAGCCATCATGCATGGCATGTTGAACGTTGGAACAATAACCCTTAAAGGATGCATTTGATTTTAGAGTGCTCAGTACCAAATAGAGGATGAATAGATTTGCATCCACAGACTTCCATATAGGCCGAAGTGGTAAGATTTGTTTCACTGTAAGAGTAGTTAGCAAAGAGAACTTTAAATGCAGCGCTGAACTTTGAAGTGTGTAACAGGGAAAGTTATCCAAAGGAAGACGAAGTATTGGAAAATAGCATTTGAAAGACAGTATGCCTTCTTGAAAAATATGTGGCATGATCAAGGAGCTGTTTCTAAAACTGTAAAGCTGAAGAAGCATATCAATTTTGGAAGCTTTTCTTCTATTCAATTAAAAAGGTAACCCAAAAGATGAGAGAGGAGTCTACTGCCTTTGTTAAAGTTTGGATCAAATATTTCTCCGACTTTTATATTAACCCTGAATATAAGCTTACCCAAATTCAAATAACAGTTCATAACGTTTTATTCTATTTTATTTATTTTGAGGTTTTGTTTTGTAGTGCTCAAACCTGTGTGGACTCAGAGCAATGGAAAGCGGTGACAGACAGTTAGCAACATATCAAAATATGATATGCAGGTGAGACAGATCATGTAAGGAAGAAATTATAACTGAAAAGAAGGAAAATGTTCGAACAACCAGTCTATAAATGGTTCAACAGGTAAAATGTTGCATAAAGATGAGCCCAGGTTTATACAGAGTATCGACTGAAGTACGATTTTTGGGACCCGACTTGCTAATTCCTCTTTTGATCAATGTGTTTAATAGCCTACTGATGAGTGATATGAGTGATAAGATACCAAAGGTTTCATTCGAGTTAGCTATTAATTCCAGTGTAGAATGCTCCACACACCTCTAAAACCGTGGGAAGAGATGTTTTATCATAAAACAAAAATGTTTTGAAGCAGAAATAATGGAATTCGTACAAAGTAGGCATAGGAATTCAACAGCATGTGTGAGATTTGTGAACAAGAGGGAGTCTACAATTTGTTTTTCAAAATCTCTAAAGGTGTCAGAAAAGGAGACACATTAGCACACTTTGTTTAATTTGTGCATCAGTGTTTTGAGCCACAACTTATTGAAGTTGCTCGTAACTAGTAAGTAGTTCATTCAGCTTCTCTTATATACCATGTGATGTAGTTTCTATCTCAAACACCCTGAAAGGGTTACACAAAAGAGTAGATGCAACTGACAGTTACATGACCTTCTCTGAACTGTGTACAAATACTAAGAAGCATCATTTTTAAGGCAGTTAATAACAGCCCAATCAGGGTGAGTGGAATATTTGTGGGCACTAAAACTAGGAAAAACATTTGCATATTTATGTGTAACACTAAGTCACCGATTACATTGGTAATCACTACAGTAAATCATCTGTGTATGGCACAAACCAACTGTGACTGACATTTGTAAAGAAACTGTGAGGATCAGGTCTGCATGCAAAACAGGAAATCAAGAAAATATGCATCCTCCAAAAGAATGTTGCACGTTATGGGGTCAGCATGCTGCATGCAGATTATAGAGGGCTTGCTCTTGGTGGGTGGGGTACCAAGACAGGAAGATTGAAGTACTTCTGAGTTAGGGCATGCAGAGGAAGAGATGTACACACTGCTTTCAGGACTCTATAGGATGAGACAGAAGCAGTGAGTGACATCTAGCAACATTTGTTTGTTGTACGGCTCATGTTCACATGCAGTTATTAACCAACTCAGAACACTCGACCTTTTTCCCCCTTCTCATTTTTGAGTTTTGTCCCTTGCTGCTCTTCCTTTTTCAGTGACTTTCGAAGACTGAGTTGCAAAGTCTGTCCTAAATTTCCCCCCCTGTGTTGGATGGCATGCTTCCTTCAGGGTTGTATGCAGGTTCCCGTAGAGGTTTTCCAGCACATAGTCACTGAAGGAGCTTGTAAACACAATGCTAATTTCCTTGCATCATATTTTGCATCTCTTTGTTAACAATGAGTTTCCTTCTAATCTGTTACATTCATAAATTTGCGTTAGGAAACAGGCAAAATAAGGCATTTTTCCACAGTTACCAAATTCCAGAGATCTGCAGTACCTGACATGAAGGCAGCAGTCTACTTTGTATATTCTCCTTTTCCTAACCCACAACAATTTTGCTGCAGGATGGACTCTCACATAGAGGTGGAAATACCTATAACCCTGGGTGTGTCTTTTTCTGGGCAAATTAGGGAGTTTTCATCAGAATCCAGCGATTCTAACAATCTCAATAGAAGTCCAGGTATAAATCTCTAGATGCCATGCTCAGAATGTTTAATATAAAAATCAATCCGCAAACCTACTCAAACTAAGGGAAGAAAATACATTTATCTGGTGGATGTAGTGTGCCACTTTGCAACTTTCACCAAGAAGCTTTGGAGCTGTTACAAATTCTTGGGGTATTAGCAGCTGTACAATTCTCAGTCATATCAGCAATGAAGTGATACATTTTAGGACTATGATAGATTTTTAGGAAAAGTGAGTCCTTTGCTAACTGCTGCTTTCCCTTCACAATTTTTAGAAGAGTTATTGCATTTTGCCCTCCTATTAACAGATTCTGTAACATGAAAAATTGTCTTTTTTACTTGCTATAAATGAGTGTAAAGATATGTTGTTTGATGATTTGTGGTAACTACTTAGAATAACTCTGTTCTGAATGAACATTAGTTTGGTATTAATATCACAAGATTCCACCTTCTTCAAGAAAATACTGGATGCTTGATTACAAAACACATCTGAAGATTACCAGTTGCAGTTTTTGGCTGATTTGAGAACTTCTTACAAAAATGCTAAAGAGTACTCATCTGAAATCTATGAAACGCACGTCTGTGGACATTGTGCTAAAATGTCTATTTTCTTTGGAATAGTTTGGCTCTCATGAGTTTTTGGACTATGTTAAATAAAGGTATACAAGCTTCCATTGCCTTACTGAAGTCGGAACTTGCTATTGCTTCTAAATTGTTTTCAGTAGCCTTAGATGAAAACCTGCTGCTTTCTTTTGGTTATCGACTTACAGGTAGCTTTAAATGTTTGCCCTGAAGATATTGTCTCGGCTCCTGATTTCATCTCTATGTTCATATTTTCCAACTCAAACTACTTATGTACTTTGTACTTTCTATTTCTAAAGCCCGCAAAAAACTGTTCTCCACGACTGTCAAGTCAAAAAGTAATGTTTATTTAGACCATAGTCTTTAAACAACAATAAAACTCAATTGTGAATAATAAAACCATACAGATTCTTCACCAATACCATTCAATTAATAGCCTATAAGCAAAGTAGTAACGGCACAGATATCCCACACAGGGTAGCACACTAACATAATTAATTGGTATGTCTAATTCAATTCAATCTCCTAAAAAGTAATAAAATGTTATTCATAATTAAAGCAGGGCAAAGTGTGTTTAATAAAACTCAACCTTAAAATCATTAAAATCATTAAAACATCTTCAGTTTCTCCCTAAAGAGATTTTATAGCTTTCATATAGTTTCTGATTGCAATAGCAATCTCAAGATTCGGCATCTCTGTAAGTAGGGCTACTGCCTGTTCTCGTGACTTTGTTTTATATTTTAAGAAGATTGGACGTAAAATTAATTTCCACTGAGCTAAGACTGAAACACAATCTACTAAAATGTGCAAAATATCACGTTTTGTTCCCAGAATACATTTGCAATTTCCATCCATCTGAATCATTTCGGCTTTTATTTTCTCATTTGTCAGCCAAGGGTTGATGCCAATTCTTAATCTTAAAATTTCGCATCTGAGCCAATAGTAGGGTAATGTGTCCAGATATGGATACCAGTCTTCATTCAACCATGGAGTTCTCATTCATTGCACTGATTTTTCCGTTCTCAGATACTCCACATCTACCTTTCTGGACAGTTCCTGCCCTTGGACTCTGAGTGCGCTTTTAGTGAATTCTGCTTGCAGTGTTTGTTGAGAAATTCTCACTTTTAGTTTCTTTCTAGCTTCCCTTGCCCATTTTAGGCTACTAGACTGAATCTCCTTTCTGCACCATTGTGAGACCTTCTGCACTGCTCCAGGGTTCTGGCGTTTCCAGATCCTTACTAAAGACACCTGTGTCTGGATGCTCCATGCTATTGTTCCTAACTCAATTCTAATGGCCTGGATCATTGCTGAGCTCGGTAGTGACAATAAGGAGTTTAAACACTTCCCTTCTTCTAAGTCCCAACCGCTTTTACCACTTAGGTGGAGGACTTCAGCTCCGTATAGTACTTGCGGGGGTATCATTGCACTAGATGCCTTTAATAACGGTCTATGGGACATATCTCCGTATTCTCGATTGAATTTTGTCAGCCCACAGATCGATGTAGAGGCTTTTGCTTTCTGAGCTTCTAAGTGCATATGCCACTTTAATGCACTATCGGACCAGACCCCAAGGTATCTATACTCACTCACAATCTCCAATTTTGTGGGTCCTAAAAACCAGCTAAAACTCCTATCTCTTTTTCCAAAACATACAATTTTAGTTTTTTTTTCCATGTTTACAACTAGAAGCTTTGCCTCACAATACTCTCTAAAAGTGTTTAATTTTCTTTGGAGGCCTAACTCAGTCTGGTCGAGAATCACCAAATTGTTAGAATACAATAAGCATGACACTTTGTTACCGTCCATTCTAGGACTGGCACTTCTGTTAACCTCTAGGGTTGCAGGTAAATCTGCTAAAAATATGTCGAAGAGCAAGGGGGCCAAGACGCAGCCCTGTCTAAGGCCATTCTCAATTGCTATTTTCGGAGTCAAAGACACCCCTTATCCTTAATAACCTGTGCCCAGTTTCCTTTATGTAGCTCTTTTACTATAGCCAGTAAGCCTTTCGGTATATTATAATTTCAAGAACTCCCAGAGGCATTTACGGTCCACAGAATCAAATGCATCCCCAAAGTCCACAGAGCAACAGTATAACTTCCCCTTTTGCTCTACCGACTTTTGCACCACGGCCCATAGGGCGAAACAGTGGTCAACAGTGGAGTGCCCTTCCTTAAAGCCCCCCTGTTCTACCGGCACAAAAGAGCATTGCTCCACCCAATCCTTAAGTCTACTCCGTATTATTTTTGCGAAGACTTTTTCCCCAATGTCCAGCAAATTAATTAATCTATAGTTTTTCGGAGATTTCATGTCACCCTTCTTGTGCACCGGTCTAATTACTGCTCCCTTCCAATGTTTAGGGATTTTTCCTGAGTCCAGAATGGCTAAGAACATGTGGGACAAAAATTCTGCCCACCAGTTCAGCTGGGACTTTATTATGGAGGTTGGGAGAGTATCAGGTCCTGCTGCCCTAGTTAGCTTTAGTTTGGTTATCGTATTTTTCACATTCGATAATAAGAAATCTGATTTTAGATCTTCTACTAGCCCACTCCAGTTTTGCATCACTCCTTCTGATGCACTATGAGAGCCATACAATTCCTGCAAATAATCTTCACATGCAGCCTCTTCTACCACACAATTCATAGCTCCCCCCGGGTGTTCGTCTGCTGCCTGAATCAGCTTCCAAAACTGGCGTATATTATTTGTTTCAATAATTTCCAACAGCTTTCCCCAGCATTTTTCTTTATACACTCTTTTCGAGCTACTAATTAGCATTATGTATTCTCTTCTCAATTTTTTAAGATATATAGCTCTATTCAGTTCATATTTAACACTAAGCCTACGTGCTTCTCTCCTCTTCATCTTTAGGCATTCCACAGAGAACCATTTTACTTGCCTTACTGGGATTTTATGTTATTTTGTTGCATGTATTTTCACATTTTTAGTTCAACATGAAGGCATTGCACAACCTGTTCTATTTTTCCCTCATACCATTCCAGGTTCTGCCCTCTGTCATTTCCCAGATCTAGCTTTTGTTGTAATATTGCTAGCTTTACTATATATTCATCTGTTAGTCTAGTAGTCACTCGCCTGGGATACTCCACATGTTGAAGGATTACTTTATCTCGTGGGGTCAGGTTCACATCTGAAATCTCAAACTGCAGGGGGTTATGATCACTGTCTTCCCTGTGACAGACCTGAAACCCCTTAATTAAGGCAAGGTTCCAGGCAGACATAAACACATAGTCAATTGGGCAATTTTGTGTGCCTATTTTAAATGTTTTCTTAGCTTGACAGTCTAATTCTGACCTACCATTCAGGCACAATAGGCTCTTTGTCCCCAAGTAATTTCCCAAGTTGATATCTTGATTTGAAGAAAACACAATCTGGGAAGGTCGCTAGTCTTATGTCATAGGCCTCCAGAATTCCCATGTACCAGCTGCCAGCTGTCTAACTTCTTTGGGTCTAATTTATGATTAAAATCACCCACCATTAAAATTATGTCCGTGCCGTACTTCTCACATAAGTTGTCTATATCATCTTTAAAATAACCCAACTCAGCCCATATTCCTCAGAGCTACCCCATTGCATATACACATTTTATGAGGATTAAGTTTACATGCTTTTTGTCGACAACCAACAGAGATAACCTGCATGCAAGCAGCCATTTACATTTCATGGAGAGTGATGTCACCTTCTTCACTACTTTTGTAGACATAAGGATCATAACCCCACCTGCTGGGCGCCCAAACCTTTTTTTCTTTGCTGGGCGATGGAGTTGGAGTAAGCCATCAATTATTGGGGTTTTGTCGCATAACCAAGTTTCCTGTAAGTATATGATCTCGGTACTTTTGGCTATCTCTTTTAAGTTTTCTTGTTTTATCAATTCTCCGAGACCATTTATATTCCAAGATACAAACTTAAGGCTATGCGGCACCCCATTATCCTATTCCACATCATCTAAATATCCTTCTTCTCCAAACTCCTCACTATACCACTGGGAGGGACGTGCGAGGCTGCTTCTTTGGCTCCAGTTCCCCACAAATGTACCAATATCAGAATTGTTCGCTATTATATTGAGGTTTCTAGCACTGTCTCCATCTTCATCCAGTAGCCACACCTGTCTCTTCCCTAGTCCTGCAAGACACTTTAAGAAGTCTCCGCCTAGTTGGTCGTTCCCCTCTACTTCTCTCTCCGGGATTATCCGTATTCCTTCCTTAAAAACTCTCTCTCTCTGCCTTCCCAATTGCCAACTTTACCAGGTCTGAATAAACTAAAACCCTGGAAATTTCCTTCCCTTTATACTTAGCTTTAAAACCCACTTGCCGCAGATCTTTGGTTCCAATTGCTGTCAAACTCTGGCATTTTGAGAATGAGTGTAAAAGTTGAGACCTGTTTAGGGGTGAAATCTTCCTTGTTTTTTCCCTCTTCTCTACCTGTACAGGTTCAAAATATAACCACTTATTCCCAACTGCCTTTTTCCCCAGTTTAAGAGGTGTCATCTGTGGCTGCCAGTTGTTCTTCCTAGTTGCTGCCATGAGTTTACTACTTGCTTCTATTCTATCCTTTTGTTGCGAATCTTTATCAAGGTTTTTCGGGGTAGGTGCTTTATGGCTAGCTCTATTCAGATGCAGGGATGGTTTTAATTGCACCTTTTTTAATCCTTCTCCAATCCCCTTCTTCATTTCTTTTTTAGGTCACTTGCTCGCTCCTATTTCCCTAGGAGTTCTGGTGGGCAACATCTCTTGTGTAGCAATTTCTGGGTTAGCCTCATCATCCCTCCCCCTTTTCACAACCTTTCCTTTTCCCTTTTTTTGTACCTTCTTTCATGTTAGGCTCCTATATATAAAGGGGCTATATCTAGGATTTTCACCCCTTCTTTTTATCAACATCGGGCGTCTTGAAATGTAAACATTATGTGGGTCTTTTGATGGATCTAAGGCCTCTGCAGAGGCTGGGGGCTGCGGGTCTGGGACTGTTCTCATCATAGTTGGCATTTGGCCCGATTCCTTGCAGCTCCCCCTCAATCTTATGTAGATGCATTTTTTGCATCTTTAGAATGTCATTATTTAACATTGTGACTTCCAATAGCCCTTGTAAGGTTCTTTGCAGCATCAACATTATGTCCACTATTGAAGAGGAAGGAGTTGCTGAAATATCTAGGTCTGTGGAAGCTCGCCCCGCATCTTCTTTTGAATCAGTTCTCTGGGTACCGGGCTGCTCGCGATTCACATTTAGATTTGGCCTTGTTGCTGTGTCCGAAGAATCCGCCCAGTTTATCCTTGAACACTCGCTGTTCAACTCCAATGGTTCTTGGACTGTCAGATCCTGATCCTGCTGTGAAAAGACGCGGGGGGATGAGGACAGCCGTCGTGCCATTATGAAGTTGTTTTGGCTTAGTGGTGACTGATTTGCCAAAAATGAGGACTCTGGTATTTTCTCCCAAAGATCTACTGAGCCATTCGCATTCAGCTGTTCTACCTGGGACTTTGCTGGCGAAGACACCTTTTTAAAATGTTTTCCCACAAAGTCCTTTATTGACTTTGCGGCTTGCACGCCCCCTTTTTTCTCCTGCACATTTTCCTTATTTGCTCTCTTCTTAGGTCCTCTTTTGACCCTTTCTCTCGGGCTCTCCAAGCTCTCTCCAGAAGCCCTATGTTCCACTGAGAGCTCTCTAGATGCAGTATTTTGCTCCAAGCGGGTTTTATTCTTCCTTGGGGCCATAACAAGCACACGTATTATGGTAGCTTATTTAGTTCGTTCTTCTTAAGCCATCCTGTTTAATTGCCCCTTATTGGGAGGGGGGGGGGTAAACAAATAAGCAATAAGAACAATAAACATATACGCACACTTACATCTGTTGTGCTCAAATCAATTGTCCATGCCCTTTGCCGTGCTGAACACTTCTGCCACATCTGCCAAAAATCCTTTTGAGGATTAATCACTGTGCACTACCGTTACAGGGATTCTTATACTTATCCAAACCAGGAAGCCTGTGGCTCTGGTCAGAGGTCCTGTACTCTACTGTACTGCTACTGCGCAGCAGTGCCAGGATCTGTGGTTCAGAGGCTCCGGGGACAGGACAGTAAGCACCTCGTTCTTGTTAACTTGTTAACTTTCTTGGGAACCAGCTCCTTTTTCTTCAGCTGGGACCCAGGGGCTTCGAGTACTGCACCACCTACTTCTGCTGCTCACTGGTCCCAGCCGCTTAGGAGGTCTCTTGGCGTTCCTTCGCAGTATTTCCCTCCGTTACTCCGTCATTATTACTGCTTTCCCTGCTTCCCTGTTTTCAAATTGTTTGATTCATGCGCTCCTGCGCTGTGTCGCGTTAGCTCCCTCTCCAGCTTCCGGACGCAGTTAAGTGAGGGGGGCGTGTCAGCTTCCTTGGCGTGGCATGCCAGCAACGGATACGGCTACGAGCGCGCACAAGAGGAGAGCTCCACGGCTAAGAAGGAATCACACAATCAGAGGCACGTTATTTTATAATCTGAAATGTGTTTTCTCATAAGAATTCAGCTTTACTGTCTTCTCTGTAGACTTGATTGATGTCAGGCTGGACTAGGTAAGAGCCCTTTTACACTGGTCTTCATTGATTCCAGATTTCGTCTGGCAAGTCAGAATATTGCTTCCATTAGTAGGCCTTCAGCAACTTCCAGTCTAAACAAGGATCACATTTGAAAAAATAGCTATCAGAAAAACAGTTGTCTTGCACTGACACACAATGGTGTTCCTCAAGATCTGTTCACCATTATTCCTCAATTCACGACTACAACGGTAGAAACAGTCACTGAAGCATGCAGAGGCCCTGCTTTCCTCCTTGCTCTCTTCCGGAAGGCATTATGAAACATCCTCTTGCAATTCTAATTTCTTTGATCCATATGAAAGTGAAACTGGGGAATTCATAGAGTTCTAATGGTGTTATACATCATTTATGTGAATATACATATAAACTCTAACCTATCCCCAATATTCCTATAGCTCAGCTTAGCTTGATGTGCTCCACAAAAGGATTTCATTTAGATATTAATATAAGGGGCAACATTTGACAACTGTCCCGTCCACCCAGTCCTCTGCTTCCCTGCCTTATTTACAGACTAGATGAATATGGTTATCACAAAGCACAGCATCGACTGCAATATTTAGGAAAACATTTGTAAGTACCAGACACTGGCTCAAATGTTATTAGAAGGGCTGCTTTGGTTAGGAGCCCTGTGATGCCATTTTCACTGATATCTATAGCCACAGAAATCGTGACTGTTCAAAAACAAAGTCTTGCCATGTCTGCCACTCACTGGGAAAGGCTGACAGCATATTTCTTCATATTCTTTGAATCTTTTAAATGCGCCTCTACTTTAGGGATCTATTTTCAGGCAGGGGCGGCTCCTTTGTTGAAGCAGATGAGTGTTGCCCCCCTCCAAAGATGAAAAATAAAATGGTAATCAATGACTATTTTGGTTTACATCCGAGAGTCCTGAACTGAGCATCAGGACGAGGGAGGGCTGCTGCTGAATGACCAGTGCAGGGAGGAGGGTGGACTGAGAAAACCATGTATCTCAAGCTGCAGCCAGTTTCTGAACACATATGCACTATTATTGTTGTTCTTATTTGTATCTGGTCCGGGGCACTATTACTTCATTGTGATCCCTTTTCTCCTGACTCATGATATTCCCTCAAATTTCTTTTGTCCGTGCAGCAATGAAGGGTTTCTGAGCATTGCAGCCAAAGACATGCAAGTTGAAGACTTGACAACATGTGATAAAGTTAGGGGCCCAGAGCACATGCACTGGAGTCTAGTTAGTAGGGTTCCAGTGTAAGATTCTACAAATCAACAGCATTAGTTCAAAAGAAATGGGGGTGATCAAGCAAAAAGTGGCATTTTCTTACAAGATGCATGAAGAGTGCTTTGTGTTAAGTTTGTCATATTTTTTTTTTTTGTCATAGCATTGGGAACTTTCCTTATTTCCAAACATATTGGTGATGAAAAGCAAAACTGCGCATGGAAAAGTCGGTCTTCTGAAAACGCAAGGATGATACAGTGGAACACTGAAGTCCATTAGAAGTCCTGTCTGTGGAGGCTGGCTTCCAAACTCATTGATGCCACTAAGGAAAACCTAAGTAGTGCTTGGTCTTCCTTTCGATCAAGTCTCAGCACCATCGGAATGGTTCCTGGTCTGCTGTTAGTGCTGCGTAGTCAATCAAAGCCCAACCCTGCTCTATACAAAGACATAATCATGTGCAGTTAGTTCAAAACATAACAGGTGTGAAGGAGCCATGGATCAATTTTACATTTCAGGAATTGGCATTTTACTCCTTTGCAATGTCTGTTTAACATAGTTAAATTGTTCTACACAAACTTGGGTCACATTTTCCTTCTGCGAAAGTAAAACAAGAGACAGGACATGTATTTCACAAGACTACCCTTAGCACCAGCCCTGCTGGTCGTTGATGGTGCAGGTAGACGAGAAAAAGTGTATAGTAGGAAATACTTGGCTAATCTTTACTTGCGCCTCTTAGTACTTTGAGGCACTTTGTACTATTCCATCACACTGTGCAGGAAGGTGCAGTCAGCAGTCTGATTGTGGCGCTCTGCATGTTAGGCTCTTCTATGAGCCTAATAGCAGCCGCTGTCAGACCACAGCAGGACCACCAGGATTTAACTCCTGGTCTGGCAGGCGGTCGCACCACAGCTTTGGCGGTCCTACAGCGGACGGCACGTTGCCACCCCCGCTGCAGGAACGCCAATGTCATAATTAGGCCTCTAGTCTTCTTTTAGATTTCTAGCCTGACAGGTTCAAGATACCCAGAGCAGTAGAAATTTGCCTTCACATCAATCTTCACATCACCCAGTCCACTGTGCCCCACCGGGATGCTACGAAGTTTGGTGCACTATCACATCCCTCAAATTAATTACTTTCCATCTAGATTGAAAGCAATTTTATAGCTCATGTGTCTCCTTTACCTCATTTCCATTCACCTCTTTTGAGACTCTGCTGCTCCTCTCCCTCCCTTGGATCTTCTCTTCTCCCCCTTTTCCATGTTTTGCTACAATTGTTGCTTGCACAACGATCCGCTGTGTTATGAAGATAGCGTTCTAATACCATTTTGATGACGATGGAAAAAATAAGAATAAATTAAAATTGTAATACTGAACGTTTCCTTGTTTCTTGCTGGTGTCTGAAACTTTTTTGTTTTGGTGGATTTAGATGATGGCTCTTATGCTAAATGCTATTCTTGAGCCTGTTAATTCCCAGATTGTGATCACGGCCTATGACTTTATGAATTCCTCTCTGACTTTATGCACATTCTTTATGTACGCTCAGTTCACTGAATGACACACAATGCGGTTTCATTTGTACCCGTGGTTTCGAAGAAGTCATACTGTTTTTCCCTTTAGATTTACTGAAAATATAATTAAAGAAATATGAGAAACAACACCCAGCTGTGTTATATCCCTAGCATGAAGGCTACTGTTCTAAAAGTATTTCACATAAGGTGATATCAGGTCAAAGAACTGGCAGGACAGAGAAGGCCAAGCATCATGCCACAGGCCAGAGCATATTTTAAGAAGCAATAACTGCAAGCTCTAATTGACTGACAAGGTAAATGTTTCTTATTCAGCTTTATACATTCATTTTTATTTGGGCTCTATTAAGACTGTGCAGCTATCTTAAGGAATGACCAGATATTCCGCCCACTAAAATAATTAGGTAGGATTAATGTTTTTGTTGTGATTATTATTCCCTGTTTTCCTGCCTATATTGTTTCCTTTTACAGGGGCCCTCTTGTTTGTTTTTAGCTTTGCAGCATTGTCAAACATTCTGCAAGATCGAGATCCCGTGGGCAGTGGTCTAACAATATTGCAATATAGGTTATGACATGACAATTACGTACCTGAGAAAACCATTTTTGACATACTGTTTTGGTTTCTTGAAACATTACTCATGTGACAGGATACATTCTGGTTTACATTTCTGTGTACAAGTATGGCACTTTCGAAGTTGTATAGCCCGTTGACATCTTTTTCCACATTCAAGAAATGTGAAGAAAGCACTTTTCCATTAATTCCTTTCCATAAGCCTTCAGGATGAGGATACCACCCTTCGGACCTGCACTCACCACCATGAAGGACATCAACTTGAAGGACGGGATCACTTTCTGCTGACCCTGCATTAAATAAAAATAATAATCATGAAATTCAACATGCTGAAGTGCTTAAGAAAAAGAAACCGGTGAAGTTAATAGAGAAGATTTCATTTAACAACACATTCTTTTAGAGAGAGAGAGGAAGAGAGAGAGAGAGAGAGAGAGTGAGAGAGAGAGAGAGAGAGAAAGAGAGAGTTTACAAAACAGTGGTCCTGTGGGAATCTTTCCCCCAATTCGGAGACTGCTGTATAGGTCTCAGCAGTAACTTGAATGAGTCCAACCATTCAATAACAGTAGTTAATACAAGAAAGCTTATATTCATATTCATATTGTATAATCATGTAGGTACAGAACATGAGACTGGTTCTTGGTGACAATAGAGCAGACGATGCAGTGTGTGAAGGTACCTATATACAAGTACAAACAACAAGTTAAAACAGCAGTTCCTTATTACAATCCATAGTCTTTCCATCAGTCTAAATGGATCTGGTTACCGTCTTTCCTTCTACACAATCTGAGACTATAGACAAAGGGATCTTCTTGTCCACGTTTCGAGCCTAAAAGACATTTACAGGATCTCATCAGGAGAAGTCGTCTAACTATTGTAATTGTCACACCACTAGGTTTCATTAACCTCAGGGGTTCACTAAAGAGTTAAAACTCTGGAATGTTCAATCAAGGGCGAGTATAGGCAAAATCTAACTACCTTGCGTGGGTTGCCAGCTGCACCGTTCAGCCAGGTACTTAAAATTAGGATTTGTTCTAGTTACATGGCGCGGACACACATCCACTCAATACCGATAGGTCTCGTAGAAGGATCAGCTTAGACTGATGTAAAGATGAAGGGTTTGCAATAAAGGAGCTGTTGTTTTTACTTGTTTATAGCCACTTTGTGCACCCTCACACACTGCATTATCTGCACAATTGTTACAAGTAAACTATAGTTCTGTAAGCCAGTGATAGGTCAGTTAATATTAAGGCAGCAAGATGGTTTCTTATCAACAGCTCTCTCATCATATATGTTAAAAAGAGTCAATTCTGGCCTAAACTGTAATTGCTGGCCACACAGAAAGGATATGTTTTGGCTATACTGCTACAGCTTTCTGGCCACCTGACTTTCTAGCAGCTTTGCTTCAACCAGAAGGTTGGAGATCAGTCAAATGCTGAACAGGTCCTTTGCTTTGGATAGGGCTTTTTGTAAAGAAAGGAGCGTAGAGCTATTTTTAGTTTAACTGGCAAAGGATCTCACGGTGATGAAGTGAAAATTTTAGATATCAGCTGGAGTATGGCCAGTGGTTAATTTGTGCCAGTGAGGGCCCTACCAGCCTGCACTCATTTTAGGGCAACAGGACTCTTTTGCTCCTTCCCTTGGGCAGCAGTATCACTGGTCTGCAAGCCTTTTGAAAATATCCTTGAGCAGTGAGCCACCTGTCTGTCCTCACAGGCCTGCCCAGGCATTAACAGTGTACACTCTGTGTTGTCACATCATTAGGGGAGTCTCACCTGTTTGTGCCGACTTGTCCCACGAATTTGATGAGCCTCTGCAAAGGGACAATGCACAATCTGTGGATGGAGCTGAGGGAAAGTAACATGCCACACATGGGTTGTACAGGATGCTGGAGTAATAGAGTGAGACGCAGGCAAGCTATGGCGGGGCAGAGCGGAGCTGCTAAGGAGGGAATCAAAGTTTATGCAGATCAATTGCAGTCCATAGAAAGATGTTTGTTTATGGTATTCTTTACCAAGGACTGCTTCCACGGATTGAGGTATGCTGATTGTGCCTGCATCTTGGATGTTGCCATCTCAATTATTTTGTATATAACTCCAATGAGTATCTTGCCTGTCTGTAACTAGGCCTATAAACTGAAATACGCCTGTCTATACATATTGGTGCAATGAATGGAAATATTAGAAATATTCCTTGAGTGTTGAAGCTTATAAATGTGTTACTTCACGGGCAATTTGAGAACACATGAACCCAGAATTAAGAGTTCAGATAATTATAACCCAGCCTCTAAGCATCTAGGTAAATGTTTGGGGAATTAGATCAAAAATTGGTTTTCATCACCACACAACGTTCAGGATACTTCTTTTTAAACCATATGTCCCTTAGAACAATCCTTCAGAAAGCAAAGGGTATTGGCAAGGGAAAATCAGAGATCCATGTAACAAGGTCGTGGGTGCAGCAACATTGTACAACGATTGACTACCAAAGGACAACACTTCTCAGGTACAAAACAATGTGTCATAAATAGCATTGCACAAGAAGGTAACCAGTACTTTGCGTAGCATCCTCCCCAGCTTGGGTACCAGCCAATGGCTATGCCACACTCTGAGCTTAATATTACACATCTTTATTTGTCTGCGTGTAACTGCAAACTCAACATTCTAAAACAATCTTTGATTGCATTCAGCACAGACACCTTTGTCACAGCTCTAAGGAGTCCATTAGGAGCCAAAAGGATTTTCTCATAAAACTCAAAAGACACTAGCTCTATAATTTTCTTTTTTTTAAATAACAAAATATAGCAAATCATTTTACATAGAGGCAGTATATTTCCCAAAGGGCAGAGATTCTTCTCTTGGGAGGTTTTTCGGGGCATGCCATCACTTCTATTTTATTTTTTAATGTAAACCAAAAATAACAACGGAAATGATTCCTTAGCTTATATGTTTGCATCATCATTATCATAATCAATAACTTTATCAGCTGATATACCTATTGCACAGTTAAGGGCTTCCAGGAAATAGGCACATTCTGAATTACTGATACTCTTCAAGTCTTAAATCATGTTTTTTTTGCAGGTTTGAACCCCGTGTTTCAGACAAAATGTACACTCAGGTCCTATTTTTGGATTATTCCCAATTAATTGTAAATAAAGGCATTTTAGCATGAAAAAGAGTAATAGTAAGTTTCTAGAGACGGTCAGGGCAGGTCCTGATTATAAGATGGGGTTTAAAATGTGAAACTTTAATTGAGCAGCAATGACCATAACATTAAGGCCCAATGAAGATATTGGTTCAAGAACACTGTGTTTTGGTTAAAGATGTTTGACCAAAACAGTAGGGTTGCCAATCGCAACTTGGCAGACTGATGACGTGTCAGGACTCAAACATTAAGTACCTACTGTAGGTTAGAAGAAACAGTTCACAAAGTTATGGCTCACTCAAAGCCAACCGACAGCCTGGAAGACCTGAAAAGCATGGAAGATCAGCCTATGTAGGCCTGGGGGTGAATAGGTGGAGGGATAAGGGAGGCAGTGGGAGAATCCGGCCAATCAAATAGCAAGATCACAATGCAACACTGCAGAGGCAGCATAAGAAGTATCAGTACCTGAACAGTGTTGCTGTGCAACGTCCTTGGTTATATGGTTATCACTGGAGTTAGTTTGTTCACCGTTCGCTTCCTGCACCTGACACTCGCTTGAGTTTTCCTCCCGTATTACCCTCCTATCTGTACCCTCAGCTGTGTTATTTGTGTTTGCCTAACAATACGTTTTAGCAAAATTACTTGACTCTGGACCCCTTGCAGTTGCTTGATTTTGGTGTCTTGGTGCTCCTGATCCCAGTTGGTTGTTCTGGTACCTCCTGGAATCATTATGGTTCATCGTTATCAGAGCATTGGGTAAGACTTACTCATGGGAAAGGGGACTAGGGCCTATGTATGGTCCATTCCCATCGTCACAGAGTTTTCTTTTGTGTATTTTTCATAGTCAAACCACCAAACAAATCTATATTAATGAGGGACGTAGTATATTGCCAGTGAAAGACGAGCGTGACCCCCTTGCAAGTCTCTCCTTCCTAATAACATATTCCCCATTATCCCTTGAAAAATGATGTCATGGCAGTTTCTGGTCTTTTCATAGTTTTTTTTAAAAAAAGAGTTTTATATAGCATAAACTAGACCCAAGAAATCAGGTATCATAGCGCTTTACATGAGCACCAGTTTTGTTACAGAAAGACACATTCATTTTGTTAGGCACCGGTAGATTAAGTGATTTGCCCAGAATCACAGGATGTTTTAGCGTTGTTGCCGAGACTCGAACCCGGTTCCCCAGATTCGGGCTCGACCGCCCTAGCCGTAAGGCTACATCCTCTCCCATATCTGTTGCGGATTGGAGGATTATTGTCGGTGTTTCTGTGCCCACATCCACATCCTCTTCAAGAGAGTGACTAAGAGTCAAGTCAGCTACAAAATCTATAACTGAGGAATTACAATCTTCACCTAGCCATGATTGAGTGATACATGTGAAATTCAAAATTTATTCCATAATGTAGGTTCTGCTTTTGACAATCTCTCTCGAGATATATAATAATGCTTTAATAGAAACATGAGGGTTGCAGTGGAAATTGTCAAGACTATTAAGGACATCTTATTGAATATAGCTTTATCATTGGATTGGAAAGTAGAAGATTATAATTTCTTCTAGCAGATACTGTTGAGGAATGCATAGAGTAGTTTGGAAAAAGACAGTAATACTTTGCTGGATTACTTGTTGAGGAAGTTAATGCTGTTTTAGCCAGGATCACTTGTCACTGGACATGGTTGCATGTAGCTGGGCACAGATTTACTTGAAATAAATTCAGAAACTGAATTAAATGTCTGAACTCCTCCAGCTACCTGAAGATTCAAGTAACTATAACATGAAATATCCTCTCTGTGGATTTCAGACTAATAGCCAAGCTTGAAGCCTTCGATAGGAGTCTTAAAGCCTTTCCTCCAACATACAAGGTTTCTTATCAATACTATAATGTAGAAAGTAACCTAAAGTCATTTTCTCATTCATCTGCTCCAAATTATCCCGCGATAATCAGCACTTAACCCTTTTGATCAAGATATTTAGCAAAAAGTAAATATACATTTATATATACACACTCACTTGCTCAGTCAACTGATTCTTATAGACTGTCTTTAACAAAAGCATGCGACTACAATCCCCTGGCTTGCCTATGTCCAAAAGATCTTTTCGACCTTAGGGCTGTCAACGTTTTTTCTCAGCCCACATGAAATTAATAGGAGTTTGAAAAACTTGGTAAAATCTCTTTTAGAATGTATCGTAGGCTTGTAAAACATCAGTCGATGACCTCAGTTGCCGGCTACCTAGATTTAAAGCAGACTGAGGGTGGGGAGCGTTATTTAATCTGGATCACAAACTCGGAATGCAGATTTGATCTGACTCGCTTCAGATTAGGACTTTGCACTACCTGGCAGCTCACGCCAAGCAGGGCTTGTGGTTTTCCCCTTTGCCCCCTTGACCTTGTGATGGCTTTTCTAAGCAAAGTTTGGCCCATTTTATGTTTTTCTGTAGTTTTCATACTAGACCAAGGGCGCTCTTTTTACATCCATTATTGAGCAACTTTGGTTCTAATTGTTCTGTTTGTCTCCATTATCTCCAACTATTAGAGTCTGAATTTTGTTGTGCCTCCGTTTTAGGTTATGTATGTCAAGCAATTAAAATCAGGAAGACTGGGATCCTTAATCATTGACGTATGTTGTTTTTTTATTACAATCATATTTAAATGTTCTGTTATTATGATTGTTTTAGCTGTGTAACTAGTTTATCTATTTTGTATTGCTGATGTCATAATGATATGGGTGCCGTCAGTGGATTGAGCCACTATTGTATGCATTTTTAATTTTTATAACTTGTATGTATGTTATTTTTTCTTATAGGGCCTTGCGCCAAGTAAAAGTTACTGACTGAACTGATATGTACACCTACAAATATCTTCTTTACCAAGAGGTGAAAATGAACGCTTACTTACTTGTTTTTCATTTCAAATACTTCATATAAAGCAATGGAAACTGCCTCTTCTGCCCTTGTGCACCATGAGCTTTAACTGCAGTGTATGAAGTGGTTTGTAAATCAGCATATATATAATTAAGCAATGATTCTTAGTGTCATTCTACAGGTGCATGAGATTTGTCAGGAGTATTTATATGAACATGAATCATATTTGTTTGGCATTTTGGAGAGCTTTATGGAATGTACATGGTATAGACATACACATTTTGCATTCTTATGCAGTCGAAATTAACAAAGAAATGCACAACTAATGAAGAATGAGAAACAACCAAAAGGTCAACACTGAGTAAAATATTCAACCATAATCCTCCCTTCACTGACTGAGCAAAAGTATGAGCATAGCACGGAACTTACCAGTTACCTTCATATTGACAATTGCTGAATTGTAAAATGTATCGGATTTAAAGAAACATCTGTACTGTCCTTCATCAGAGACTCTGACATCGAGTATTTTTAAGGCACCGCTAACATTCCTGATGCCATCTTTAAATAGCTCAGTCCTTCCCAGGTATTTTGGATCTTTTCCTTAATCCACGTCAATCCCATCGCGATATGTGTGGACGGCCAAGGAGCCCTCGGTTTTATGCCACGCCACTAGCATGTGTTCAGCATTAATCGTGGGGGGGAGGTCACAGCGTAACAAAGCATCTAGGCCAACAGTTGAGTCGATGATCTGATCGGGTGCATTCACTGAAAACATCTCTGTTATGAATAACAGACAAAACAAAGGAAGACAATGAACCAAGAGAACATAGTACATAAATACACATTGTATTTGGACAACACATGTCTGCCGCTGAGGAACCTCAAGGTGCTATTTGATTTCCCGATGGACAGAGTTTAGGTATAACAGAGGTTACATTGTTGAATTTATGATAAACAGAGGGCAAGAGACGTGCTCTGATCCTGTGGTAGGATCCTAGACACTGCACTATTCACATGTTCATGTATGGGTGCAACTGGCGTGCATTTGGTGAGATGTGCACAACATGGGGCAAGTTGGTTAGCATGCATGTGAGACAATAATGTGCTCTGTGGTGAAGGAGCTTTCCACCAAGACTAAGGGGCATATTATCAAGACAGGCAAAAACTGCCGCTAAAACGGCGATAATGGGCTTGATAATATGCTCTATGGAATTCCAATTGAAGCCCATGTTGGATGTGAAGAACATCTAACCTGAGCTTCTATTGTAATTCTCATGGGCATATTATCAAGCCCATTATCGCCGTTTTAGCGGCTGTTTTCTGCCGCTAAAGCGGCGATAATTTTATCGCCTGTCTAGATAAAATGCCCCTAGGTTCGTTGATGCCACAGAAATTGCAAGCGGAAAGCAAAAGCAAAGCGCACTTTCAACCTGTTTGAGGTTGAATATTTGTGCAAATGGTTAGATAGATTTGAGGGACAAAGGAAGTCTACAGCATATATTTTTGTCACGGCTAACCAGAAGAGATCTGGGAGGGTGGCAGATAATTAATTGTGCATACCCGGCACCCTTGACAGTTTGAAGATGCCTACTCAAAAGAAGCAGCCAGATTTACACAGGAGTGAAGATGCAAGATGACGTTTAGAAAACTGTCAGACCTCAGTTAGATTAATGGATCTAGCGTCAGAGAGCAACTCAGTAACCCAATCAAAATAACTTTACATTTCAAATGCCAGGTTCACCAAAAACACATTTAACAGCAGATGGGTAATACCCATGACCCAAATGCTTAGTCATATCCCCCAGATGAGACTCTTCTGAACATGCAGAGATCCCTGATGTGTGGTGCCATCACGAATCTTTAATCCAGATTCGAAGGACTGTTCAAATCATCATACAATGGGAATACAATTCCCAGAATTGAAACAAAAAGTCATGGAATGGATGAGCTACTGATCCATGGGACTGAGAAACTTCAGAGCACTGGGTGTGCTATTCGAAATCTGATACATCACACCATGAGTGGAGGAAGGATGGGCAACGCTGTGTCATACACTTGGGGACAGGCACTGAGCTTCAAGTTTTGGAAGTTGAGAAATCAATCCGGGTGGATGAGGGCCCTAGGGCCATAACATAGGGTCAGTGGTGCAAAGCAAAATGATGGGGCCTCCCTGCAGAATCTGATGAGGGGCTCTGAGTCTCCCATATCTCATTGGCTTTGGGCTGAGTGGGCCCCCGTAAATGGTTGGGATCCCCCCTCTACACCCAGATGGTTGGGGGACCCATTCACTGCAGGTAGGGGCTTGTGTTATGACCCTACACATGGTGGTAAGTGAAGAGTAATCTCTTTCCAGCCCATCACAGGGATCCTCAAAAATTTGGAATGGTGTTAACTGGCATCACACGTGTACACGAAAATTTACAAAACCTTAGGGAAACAGACGATATTCTTGGAGCAGGCAAGATTATTTCTTTGTCAATACATGCATGTGAAAAGGGATAGCTATCAATGACTGTGATGGTTTGAGAAAATGGGCATTTAAGTTTATGGCATCAGCCATCTTAATGGGGGTTATTAAACCACAAGTCTTAGGGCCTGGTTTAGGTCTTGATCTATGGATCACTCCGACACATCGGTGACGGATTATTCCGTCCGCCGAAATATAAACCCCATCATATCCTATGGGATTTATATTTTGGAGGACGGGATATCCGTCGCCGTTGTGACAGAGTACCACGTCTGCCAAGATCTAAATCAAGCCCTAAGTCTCTTATCTTTGTCACTAACCTTACTGCAAGACAAGCCCAGAACTACCTCAGGGGTCTTCCCAGGGGGTCCATCAGTGTTAGCTCTGCTTGATCCTGCATTGGGTTGTAACTGGCACGACTGGTGGCTCTGGTCAAGAGAAATGCAGAGGCCCTGGTCACAGAGGCATCAGCCCTGGGAAAGTAAAATGCATTTGCCACTTGGAAGGGAAGTGGCTGCCCTGAAGCGTGTACCCTAGTCTCAGTGGAGTGGTTCCATGCCATGGGACTGAGAAATTAGAAAATATCTGGTTGCCTGGCCCTAGGATGCTTGTGCTAGGAGTGCGATCCAGTGACTAGTGTCTATGAATGGGAGGTTGTTAGTGCTGAGAACATAAGCATGTGAGCATAACAGAAGTTTATTCAAACCCAAATGACTGGTTACGACATGTAAGGGTTACAGAGATGAGGAATAATATGATGAGGGCCACCTATGTGTTATGCAGAGACAGCTGACAATTACTCAGTCTACGAAATTCCTTTTCATATTCATAGAGGGGAGGTAACTAAGAAACACTCCATGTGCAACTTTAAAGGGACAATGTGAAGGCCAGGTGGGAATTCACTCTGTACACAAATTACATGATCGTGTTGGTTTAAAGGAGCGTTCCTAAGGAAAGCAGAGAATCCCTCAGTACAAACAAAGAAATAAGTGAAATCAAACACAGTCAGCAGTCGATATTTTGCACTGTGAAAGGAACTGGAAATCAAAACCACAGGTTATAAATAAGTTTGCTGGTAAAGCTAAAGACTATAAGAAGAAATTAAAAAATGTTTGTGATACAAAAGGAGCTAACTTGGCAAAGCCAGTACGTTGCACATTTTTGAGCCAATGGTTTTGCCAATGCTTTTTGGAGAGATGCTGTGGAACTTAAAGACGTAAATAAAACAATCAATCGCAAAGCAATAGGTCTGCGTCAGTTGCCAGCTTTTTGGCTTTGCGATGGTTGTTTGGTTTGGTTGCTGGGAAGCTGTTGGGCACTTGATCATTTTTAAAAAACCTCTAAAAGCAAAAATAGTTTTTGGGTCTTAAAAACCACACATTGCCATAATAATCTTTGGCACAGAAGGGAAGTACTTTGTATGTGGATGAGCTTAATATGAAGGAGCAGAACACTGCCACTCATAATAAAGTTAGCTAATGGCTCAAGGGGACTTACCAATTGACCATGCTGTATTCTATAGATTGGCGAAGACATATGTGAATGACAACAATAGACCAATCGACGATGAAGGCTGGCTTAAAGTCCCTATATGTAGGTGTATAATACACATAATTTTAGTAAAATCAAAAGTTCTTGGGTACAGTTAGACCAAAAAAGCATTTTAAAGAGTGAAAGCATTTTGTTTGAAAGGAAGTGAGAGGCAGTTGCTGAATCGACTCAAAATAAATAATTGGAAAACATATTTTTGGAAAGATCGCACTGAGGGAGTGGGAGAGCAATGGAGGAGCGTCTAAGGAAAGCAATGGGTGGGAAAACAACAGGTAAGCTTCAGGCAGGGGGGAGAGACTGGAAATTGAAACACCAATAATCAGTGCTTTAAATGGACCGGTACTCAACGGTACTGAGTACTGGCACTTCTTAAATGAGGAGTGAAGAGAGGGGGAAGACGGGGTTTCAAGAAGGGGGAGAGTATAACAGGTATGGTAATGGAAGGATTAGGGACCCAAATATTTATTGAGCAGGTGCATTTGAAGGTCTTTTTTTAAACTGACGTATGAAGGATTAAGTCATAGATCTTTAGGGAGGGCATTCCAGATGCTGGGAGCTTTACCAGAGAAGGAGCGAGATTGCGCGGCTTTCTTTTTTAACAGAGGGGGGACGAGGAGGAGAGAGTTGGTGCTTCTCATCGGTCTGGCACTGCCCGCTTTATTGAGTTTGTTTGAGAGGTAGAGCGGGGTCTTTTGATGAAGGGCTTTGTACGTAATGCAGGCTATTTTATAGGAGGATCTGCCTTTGATAGGAAGCCATTTAAGGGTCTTAAGAGCAGGCAAGATGTGGTCAGAGCGTTTGCAGTCAGTTGTAAGCCTCGCCGCTAGGTTGAGAACAGATTTGAGGGGGGCAAGGTGGACTTTGGGAGATTCGGAGAGTAGGGCATTGCCATAGTCAATTTTCGAGAGGACTAGAGATTGGACAACAAATTTGAAATCTTCAGGTGGAATGAAAGGTTTGATTTTTTGAGATATTGGAGCATGAAAAGTCCTCCTTTTGCTGAGTTTTTTTATGTGGGAATTGAGCGTTAACTTACTGTCAGTGGTGATGCCAAGGAATTTTACTTCGGATAAGGAGAGCGAACTGTTTAGGGCATTAAGGTCAGAGATCCATGTTTGGATGGGGAGTGGGTTGTTTTTATGTTATGTTATGTTATGTTACTGAGGTTTATAAAGCGCGCGATTACCTTGCGGTGTCCTGGCGCTGAGCACATGATAGCCTGCACTAAAGAGAGAAACTAAAACTGGGAGAAGAACCAGGTCTTAAGATCTTTCCTAAAGGAGCCAAGATCTGATGCCAATCTCAGCTTCAGAGGCAGCTCATTCCAGATTTTAGAGGCCCCAAAAACAAAGCTCCTACCTCCCCAGTTAACCTTTTTGATAGAAGGAGTGTTCACTAGCTTAGCTCCAGTAGATCTGAGCATTCTGCAAGGAGTGTACCAGGAAAACTTGTCTTTGAGAAACTCCGGACCTGTCCCGTTCAAGGCTCTGAACACTATACACGAAGCCTTGAACCTGGCTCGCAGATGGATCGGGAGCCAATGCAGTGTCTTAAGATCTCTTTTAGCTGACACACATCTGGGGGTCAGGGTCAGAAGTCTAACGGCTGCATTTTGAATAACCTGCAGTCTGTGTAGATGTTGTGACTGCATGTTAACATAAAGACTATTGCAATAGTCAAGACGGGATAAAATGAGTGCGGTCACCACTGTGCGGAGACACCCCTCAGAAAGATATGGCCTGATTTTTTTGATCATTCTGAGTACCATAGCGCAACCAGAGGTGACCCTGCTCACCTGGTCCCCCATACAGAGTTTGTCATCGATTACCACTCCCAGGTTTTTGGCTTTCTTACACGGCACCGGGCAGTGACCTAGTGAGTCAGGCCACCAATCAGGTGTCCACATGCGAGGATTATTGCCAAACCTCACCACCTCTGTCTTAGCTGAGTTAAGCTTAAGGCAATTAGCCGACATCCAGCTGGAGATGGAAAGCATACATTGTGAGAAGCGAAATCCGGTTTCCTTTTCAGCTCCCTCCCTCACAGACAGCACAATTTGCGTGTCGTCTGCGTAGGAGGTAAGTTGGAACCCAAACGATCTGATGATGCCAGCCAGGGGCGCCACGTAGATATTAAAAAGAGTGGGGCTCAAGGAGGAGCCCTGCGGCACCCCGCAAGGCAGAGAGAATGGTTCAGATGTGGCTCCATTTATTTCGACTGTTTGATGTCTGTCCTTTAAAAAGGAATCAAGCAACTTCCAGGCTTGTCCTGATATCCCGATCTCTGACAACCGATTGAGCAGTACTTTATGATGCACGGTGTCAAAGGCCGCGGATAGGTCCAAAAGGACGAGCAACGCGCTACCGCCTTTGTCCAGAGCTTCTCTGATCTCCTCAGTAGATTTAATAAGGGCAAGCTCAGTACTGTGGTGAGATCTAAAGCCATATTGCGAGTGATCCAAAGAATCGTTCAATAGGAGGAAATCGCTGAGTTGTTTATTCATGGCTTTTTCAAGCATTTTGGCTGGTAGGGGCAGTCTGGAGATAGGGCGATAGTTAGCTGGATCATTAGGGTCTAGAGATTGTTCCTTTTTTAGGAGAGAAAATAATGATTTCAGTTTTGTTTGGGTTGAGTTTGAGATGATTTGAGTAGAACCAGGTTTGTATATTAGCCATGGCGGTGTTAAGGTGTAGGACATATGAGTGGGATTTGATTTTATAGTACAGTTGGGTATTGTCGGCATACAGGTGGTAGTTAATACTGGCTTGTTTAAGTATGAGGGTAAGGGGTTCCATAAATAAGTTGAATAGAGCAGGAGAGAGGATAGATCCTTGGGGGACACCAAGGGAGACAGGAGTGGGGCTGGAGAGGCAGTTTTGGATTTTGATTTGCTGGGTTCTGTGTTGGAAATAGGAGGTGAACCAGTTGAGGACAGTGCCATTAAGACCGAAACCAAGTTTAAGTGTATTGAGTAAGGTTAAATGGTTAACTGTATAGAAAGCCGCTGAGAGGTCTAGGAGAATGAGTAGACAGGTCTCACCATTATCCAGGGCGTGGTGGATGCCATCAACTATATTTAGCAATGCAGTTTCAGTGCTGCAGTCTTTATGGAAGCCGGATTGTAGAGGGTCGAGTAGGTTGTAAGTGTCAATGTGTTTATCCAATTGAAGAAGGGTACATTTTTCAAGGGCTTTTGAAAGAATGGGGAGGTTTGAGATGGGGCGGAGGTTATTAAGGTCGTTGGGGTCAGCCTTAGGGTTTTTAGGAATGGGTGTGACCTGTTGGAGGGAGACAGGGACGCACCCAGAGGAAAGGGAGGAGTTGATGATTTTGGTCCAATAAGGGACAATGACGTGCTTAAGGTCTTGGACGAGGGTAGACGGGAGGGGGTCTTTTGTGTGAGTGGACGGTTTTAATTTGGACAGGATGTTAAAGACTTCTAGTTCGGAAACGGGGTATTTTGGCGATTTTTTCGGAGAAAAGGTTAGCAATTTCTTTACATTTGTTGGTGGAGGCCGTCAAGTAGAGGGGGGCGGGGGAGGTTTGGTTTCTAACAATGTAGAACAGTTCTCTGGGTCTATTTTTGGCATGGGCAAGTTGTGAACGAAAGAAGGATGCCTTTTCAAAGAAAATGTGTTTCTTGTAAGTAGATCTAGCGGTTCGAAGGAGGACGAGATTGGAGGGGGAAGGGTGTTGTCTCCAAGTTCTTTCAGCCAGTCTGAGAGCACATCTTTCATTGTTGAGGTCTGAGTTAAACCATGATTTCGAAGGGATGTTTTTTGAAGTTTTTAGTTTGGTTGGTGTCCGTTTTATTATAGTGCTCAGTGAGCTCATTTGCATTAAGAGAGGGAGGGGTGCAACTAAGTTGAACTTGGAGTTTGGCCTCCAGTACACCAGGGGGGATACGATTAAGGTTTCTGGTAGAAATATTGGTTTTGTTGTTTTTAGGTGGGATGGGCGAGGCTAAGGGGGAGATCATGAGCAGTATGAGGTGGTGGTCAGACCATTCGACAGGGATGCCATATCATTGTTTGCAATGATGGCATCAAGAGTAGCCCCTTTAGAGTGGGTTGGGGAATGGCAGAGTTGTTTGAAGTCATTAATCTCAAGAAGGTTATTGAGAAGTTTGATAGTAGGGTCCTCGTGCACGTTACAGTGAAGGGTTAAGTCTCCTAGGAAGAGATTTTTAGAGCTAGAAAGTGACGATTGAGTAAGAAGGTCAGATAGTTCCTCAGCGAAGGATAGAGGTTCACCCAGAGGGTGAAAGATGTTGTGTAGACATATTGGGGGAGCGTCTTGGATCTTAAGTTCCGCTCCTAGGTATTCAAAGGTTGCAAAGTCTGTGTTTTTGACTAGGGAGAGCTGGAGTTCGCTTTTAAAGATTATTGCTAATCCACCTCCTATTCTCTTTGGTCTGTCTTTTCTGATGATAGAGTAACCGGGGGGGGGGGGTAAGTAAGTCAAGGATGGGTGTTGAATGATCATTGAGACAGGTTTCCGTGAGGAAGGCGACGTCTATATCTTCACTGAGGATAGTTTCGGAAATTTCGGTCGCATATTGAACCACCGAACGACAGTTCACGAGCTTGCAGGCCAGGGGCTTAGGGTTGTTTTTAGGGGGGGAGGGCACGAGTGGATTGCGGAAAGTTGTGGAGGGGGTCTGGGGGAGCCGGGAGAGGAGGGGATTCTGCTGGAACCTATAATATAATAACAGGGATGTTGGAGTGAGGAAGGCTGTATCCTTAAGTGAGGTTATTGGTGGGTAGTAGTTGCAGATGTCGGATAGGTCAGTGGCGGAGGAGTCGCTTAAGGTTCGAAGAGGTCTATGTGTACGGTTGTGTAGAGTTGTGGTTTTCCAAGGTTTGGGATTAGTGGGTTTTTGGGGACCAGTGTATGGTGAAGTGGACCAGGAGGGGTGGGTTTTGGGGTTAAGGGATTTAAAGTCTTTGAAATCCTCTCTAAGCCGGGCGACTTCAGATACCAGGTAAGCAATATTGCAGTCAATGTTGCAAAGTTTCTGAGTTAAAAGAGTGTGGTGGGATGTAGTTGAGGCAGGAGGGAGAGGTGTGTTCTGAGTTGATCAGGGGAGGAGTTCTGGCATTCGGAGAGGGTGGGAGGTCTGGGGGTGAGAACGGTGTTGATGTTGAGGGACTGGGGGAGGTCTGTGGGGGGGAGGGGAGTTCCAGCAGTCGGGGGGAGGTGCGTGGAGAAGGATGGGATAGTTAAAGAGGTAGTTGGGGCAGGAGGAGTTGAGGAGGTGTGTTCGGAGTTGGTCGGGGTGGATGTCTGGTGTTGGGAGAGGGTGAGAGGCCTGGGGGTGGTAAGCAGGGTGCTGAAGCTGTGGGGGAGGTCTGGGAGAGAGAGGTGATCTGGCAGTGTGCGGGAGGGACAGGCATGGAGAGGGATGGGATAGTTGTAGGGGTAGGGGACGGGATAGTAGGAGAAGAGAGGGTGTAAGGAGTGAGTGGAGAGGCAACATCAGAGTTGGGGGTGGGAGGGAAATTCGGAGAGGGGAGTAGGGGCAGGAGGGGTTGTGGTGGTGTGGTGGTGTGGGCTAGGAGGGGAGCTTGGGGGGAAGAAGAGGGGTTAGCAGTGGTGCTCGAGGTCAGAAGGTAACGGTCGTTTGAGAGCATTGGAGTTTTGGGGATGGTGAGTGAGTTTGAGATGTTTTGGGGGGTTCAGTGTTGGGTGCTGGATAGGAAGTCATAGAATAGGATATATTCTTGAGGTTAGAGATGTCTAGGGGAAGAAAGGTATTCATCGTGGAGGCAGGGGAGCACAGAGATGTGTCTGGGGGTTTCGGAGTAGAGGGGTGGGTAAGGACAACTGGTGGGACAGAGTGCTGAAATGATGCTCGAAGATGTTGAGGTGGTGTTCAGAGGCTTGTATGAGGATATTTTCAGTTTTGAAGATGGAGATGTCAATTTCACCGGAGAAAATAGGGGAGGGAGTAGTAGATAGTTTGAAACCATAAGGAATATTGTTAGATTTAGTAACTGTGAGGTGGCGTAGGAAGGTGCTCTTCCATTTGGAGGGGCGCTTAGAATAGAAAATGTAGTTGGTTATTATAGGGGACGTGAGACTGTGGTAGTTATCCACAATACGGGTTTTGGAATGCCGGATTAGTAATTCATGTTTGAAATTTTTCTTAGCGTTTTTAGAAAGATTAGGATGGTAGGGAATGGACCATGAGTTGGGGCCATGTTTGGTGAGGGAGGGGTGTAGGGAGGAGAGAGCGGGGTTGGAGTGGGATGTGGGATTGGGACTAAGGTGGGGCATAATGGTCAAAAGGTTGGAGATGGAGAGAAAGGAGGGAGGGTGGAGTGATATAAAGCTAATAAGGGGATAACGAGGAGTTAGGGGTGGGAGGTTGAAGTAAGATGAGGGAACAGGCTAATTAGCAATGTGGAAATAATTAAGAAAGAGCAGCACGGTAGTTAAATCAGCAATATAAAAAGTACAACAATATTTAGTATAGAATGAGTACATGTCTGTTAGAGGATAGTAGGCGGTTGCTAAAGGTTAAAGATTAGCCTGTGGGCTCACATGGGGGGCCAGTTTGCACTGGTATTAAGATGGTATTAAGATAGCTATTGCGGAGGTAAACCCAGTGGCAAAAAGAGAATGATGGAGATCCAGGGAGGAGTGTTTATGGCTCAGCAGGATTTGAGTGAGGGACGGAAATCAATCATAGTATGTTTGCAAGAGACTAGACGGTCCGGAAAGGCATGCAAGGGAGACAGGTCGTGAGGGAAGTCTCTTGAGAGACAACGCTAGAGAGGTATCAAGCATGAAGGCAAATTCGCATCGCCTACCAAGACCGCGAATGGGGACAGCAAGAGGCGATGGTGTAGTTTGCGAAGGAGGAGGGAGTCTCAAAGAGGCTAGAGGTTGAAGGGTCGCAAGATGTGGAAATAACCTCAAGTTACCAGCGGTAGCCAGGGAGGAGAGGGAAGCGAAGGTGCACAGCAAATGGTCAGCGACAGCTTACCATTAAGCAAAATGGGAGTAAAATTGAGGCAGTAAAGACCCCAAAGGCGTGGGGCGTAGGGGGTTGCGCAGGAAGAGTAGTCATGTACCCAGTTTTCAGTGAGGCATTCTAAGTTAACTGAGGGCTTCCAGGTGATTGATAATAATATTGTCCAAAAAGATGAGTATGTTGTCCTGATAGGGGACTTTCAGGTGATTAATACATTTTGTATTATCCCATAAGGTGGGTATATTGTCCTGATGGGGGACTTCCAGGTGATTAATAAATGTTGACCATCAATAGGTGAATGTGTTAAACTTGGCGCTGCCGAATCAGTGAGAGGAGACAAAACCTGCGTAAATCAAGAGCAAGGCGGGCGAGTCCCAGCTTGCAGGATCAGAGGGGCACACAACAAGCAAGTAATTATTTCAACAGTTATTTCAACAGGAAGTTATTTCTGCAGGATCAGAGGGGCACACGACCAGCAGTTTCATTTAAATCCTATTCTGGTGAACATCGATGCCATTTGAGAAGGATCCAGAGCGTACATAGCTTCGATGTTGAAAAGTCAAGGATCAGGCCATCCTCGAGGTCATTTTGAGAAGTGGCCATTTTGAATAGTGGGTTAAGAATGGGTGAATAGCCAGGAGTAGCACCACTTTGAGGATCGTTTTATCGTTTGAAAATCGTTGCAGGATCAAGCCAAACAGTCTAAGTGAGGTAGTTACCCCATAACTCAAAAAAGAGCCGCCATTGTAGCAGGGAGGTTTTGGCCAAGGTAGGCTCATTGGCTGAGAGTGCTAATGAGCAGGAGTGGAACGTGTCTGCCAGCAAAGGCCCGCTTCTGTAGCCCCGATCTGAGCCCCAGCTGAGCTACTCAGCAGGGCTCATTTGAATAATGTCCGGTGCGCACCATCACGCTGTGCTTGACCAAGCAGGCTCCATTCAGGCCCTGTGCTGTCAACCACAATCACACTATCCTCTGCATTTTCGCAAACACAGGAATCATGACAGTCCCCGCAGTAGCAATTAAAAAAGCCATGGTGAAGAATATAACATGGCTTTCAACATACCAGAGTCTTTTTGTGTCTGCTAATGTTTGTGTGTTTGCCTGCATTTCTATGCCTGTTTTTGTAAGGAAAAAGCGAGAGAGAGAATTAAGACACTCTCAGGATGTATTTTAAAGAAAATGGGTGGTACTTTGTGTGTACATGTCTGCTCGGCGACAAAGATTCATAAATAACGTAGTAGGAAGGGTTGGTGGGTGAGTGAGTGAGTGGATGGATGAGTGAGCAAGGGTGGATATATAGATGGATGAATGGATGGATGGATGAGTGAATGGGTGGATGAGTGAATGGATGGACGGGTGAAAGAGGGTGGATGATTGGATAAAAGGGCAGCTGATGCGTGTTTAAGTGAAAGATTGGATGGATGAATGAAAGGGAAGGAGGATGGATGAAAGATTGGATGATGGATGAATGAAAGGAGGGACTGAGTGAAAGGGTGGATGGTATAAAGGAGTGAAAGGGTTGATGGATAGATGAGCAAAAGGATTGATGGATGAGTGAAAGGGTGGATAAAGAGATGGATGAGTGAAAGGATGAATGGACAGGTTTAAAGATGTATGGATAGATAGGTGTGGATATGAAGGGTGGACAGACGGAATGGTCCACCACCCCAGTTCAGACATGGCACTGGAATCAAGCTATCCTGGCTGAAGAGGGGTGAAACCCCGAAACCGGTCCCAGGATGCTTGTTTGCGGTCCAGGGAAGACATGGCTTGGCAGTTCGGGCTGGACTGTTCCCATGAGGCACAGGGTCAGACTGATTTGCATGTGAACATGTCTGAACTGGGGTGGCGGAGTGAGCTAAAGAATGATGATGGATTAAACCCAGATCAGTTGACTGGGGGTTAGTGCTTGCAATGTTCAACACTCCATCCATCATCCCCTTTGATTTTTCTTTGTTCGCTCTAAGTTGGCAGGGTATGCCCAGACGTGGGCCCCTTGCTCACTTTGCCACTGGATTCAAGCTAGCCTGGCTGATGACGGCTGATTAGTCAGAAACCGGTCCCAGGATGCTTGCTTCCGGTCCAGGGAAGACATGGCTTGGCAGTTCGGGCTGGACTGTTCCCATGAGTCACAGGGTCAGACTGATTTGCATATGGCCATGTCTGAACTGGGCTGGCCGAGTGAGCTAAAGAATGATGATGGATTAAACCCAGATCAGTTGACTGGGGGTGAGTGCTTGCAATGTTCAACACTCCGTCCATCATCCCCTTTGGTTTTTAATTTTCAAGTATGGCTTCTCCTAGTGGATCTTGACTTTGTGGAGCAGAACTCTGACTATCTTGAGAACTATCTCTAGCAATTTCAGCTGCAATAGTCCTTGCTTGATTAATCTCTTCGTTCAACATTTGTAGATAAATTGGAAAAATTGTACATTCAATGCTATCTTTACATGCATTGAAAGAATCTTCATAGCAGTTAAAATCTCCAAGTAATTACATTTCAGTCCGCCAAGGTTTGAAGATTTGCAGAAAAGCTAAATAGAAAAACTCTATTTTATCTGGAGTATCACAACTTAATTTCCTGTGATTTATCAAATTTCCTTTGTCATGCTTTAACAAACAACCTTCAGATCCAATTACAGTGTATTTTCCTTCATTTATTTTTTTCTGTAACTTTTTTTAAAAACTATAATGTTGTAGTATTTCATATAGACATATGTTTTCCAGGTTTGGACTTCTATTTGGATAGTATGTATCCAACATATTTGATTTCAGAATATCTGTACTTTCTGGTTCATCCAGTGCCAAGTATTCAATTTCTTGTACAGATTTCAAAACTCGATTTCGTGCTGCAGCAAGGCCTAGACTTATCCAGATGATTCCTCTTGACTTTGAATATAAACTTGCAGATGTCAGGTGATCTGAACATGCGTAGGATCCAATTTCTCGATGTGAAAGCATCTTCAAGTGTCTTCTCCTGTGAAATGTCCTCCCACATTTCTTTCAATTCTGTCTTCTCAGACTTGGTAATATATGACGTAACATAGCGAGCAACAGCAATTGAGTTATCTGCAGCATATTATATGTCCATATTTGCATTCCACATCTTCAAAATCACCGGATTGTAATCATTAATGTACTTCAATTCTTCTATTCATTATAAGTATTTTTGGGTGATTTTCGAGTGATAGTATGCCTCACTGCTGACATAAAACTGTTCACTCTTCCTTTGGAAGTTACTGGACATGGAAAGCCAAATCAACATTTTTTGTAAAATGTATCCTTCGTCTTATATTTCGGTCTGCAATATTTTTCACATCGATGACTCTGAAACCGTAAAACTTGCTGTCTTAAAATATTTTCTTCTCCTGTTTTCGGAATTGCACAGGTAACATACTCTTCAATAACAGTCTCATCCGAATCAGTTCTAAATTTGGGTACATTTTTGATCCATAAAAGCATATGTATATGAGGAGCACCTCTAGTTTGGTATTCTTTTCTCCAAAAAAAATCAATAACTTCGCCAATAGGTGTTTTTGTTTTTAATTACAAATGAAAGACATCATAGCTTCAAATCTATGATTAAAATATCTGCAGACATTTACAGGATCTAGGGAACACAAAGTCTTCAATTCAATATTTTCTATATTTGAATTTGCTTCTCGTAGAAAATCCAGTAAATCATCCAATGCGTACTCAGCACAGCTAAGTTTGACAAACCGCGTAGGGGTTTCTAAGTTTCTTAACATACATTTTAGTTCCCCATGACGTTGATACCAATATTCATTAGGAGGGGGGTGGGCGCACACTGCCTCACACTCCAGCTCTCAGTTTGCCCCGATGCATCATAATAAATGCAGTGCATGATAACACTTTCTTCTGTGTCAGGCTTTTTGTTTTTCACCCTTGTTGGTGCAGCAAGTGCTGTGTATCTCTAGAAACGTGTTTCAGGATAATTGTCCTTCTTCAGTAGACAGCAACACTTTTTTTGGGGGTGCTGGAGATGCTGCCCAAAGTCTTCTCAGGTTTCAGTACCACTCGCTGGGCGCAGGTGCATCAACCAGAGCTCGTCAGCTCGTTAGCTCAAGGGAGCCTTTTCAAATAGGAGGGGGGTGGGCGCACACTGCCTCACACTCCAGCTCTCAGTTTGCCCCGATGCATCATAATAAATGCAGTGCATGATAACACTTTCTTCTGTGTCAGGCTTTTTGTTTTTCACCCTTGTTGGTGCAGCCAGTGCTGTGTATGGTATAAAGATAGAATATCGACGGGAAAATATCGACTAGCATTAATATCGTGGTAAGAATATCGACTGTTAAAAATATCGTAATAGAAAATATCGTTGTAAAAAATATCGTTTCGTGAGAATGACAAAAATATCGTCATAAAAAAATATCGATGAACAGAATATCGTTGATCAAAATGTCGTTTTATATAATATCGACACAAAAATATAAGGTGTTATAAAATTTATAAAAAAATATGTATTATGTTTTTAAAAAACTTACAAAACTGCTACTAGTAATAATATGTGTTAAAAAATATTTTCTACAAAAGAATTGTTAAAATTTTAGTAGCGGGTTATTGGTATTATAGGGGATAAGGGTGGGTAGTAATTTAAAATTTGGTTTTTAAAAAAATTTATAAAATATAAACAAATTAGAAAATAATTAAGAAATCGAAATTTTAATTTGAAATTTCGAATTGTTCACGAAATTAAATTTGTAATTAAATTTTAAAATTTCAAATAAAAATTTTAGGAGCGGGTTTTTGGTATTATAGGGGATTAGGGTGGGTAGTAATTTAAAAATGTAGTGTTAAAAATTTTTATAAAATATTAATAAATTAGAAATTTATCATGAAATCAAAATTTAACATCGAAATTTAAAATTTTACACGAAATTTATTTTTTAATATTAATAAAAATTATTAAATTAATATTGAAGAAGCGTTATTTTGGTATTATAGGGGAATAGGGTCTAAAAAATAATTTAGATAGAAAAATGTATATTGTTTACTAACCTGCACATTTCCTGACTTATGTTGGATTGGAGTTAGAATAGTAATTTATTATAGTTTACTATCCAGCACTTTCCCTGAGTTATGTTATGTTTGGAGTTAGAATAGTAATTTATTATGGTTTACTATCCAGCACTTTCCCTGACTTATGTTGGATTGGAGTTAGAATAGTAATTTATTATGGTTTACTATCCAACACTTTCCCTGACTTATGTTGGATTGGAGTTAGAATAGTAATTTATTATGGTTTACTATCCAGCACTTTCCCTGAGTTATGTTATGTTTGGAGTTAGAATAGTAATTTATTATGGTTTACTATCCAGCACTTTCCCTGACTTATGTTGGATTGGAGTTAGAATAGTAATTTGTTATGGTTTACTATCCAGCACTTTCCCTGAGTTATGTTATGTTTGGAGTTAGAATAGTAATTTATTATGGTTTACTATCCAGCACTTTCCCTGACTTATGTTGGATTGGAGTTAGAATAGTAATTTATTATGGTTTACTATCCAGCACTCTCCCTGACTTATGTTATGTTTGGAGTTAGAATAGTAATTTATTATGGTTTACTATCCAGCACTTTCCCTGACTTATGTTGGATTGGAGTTAGAATAGTAATTTATTATGGTTTACTATCCAGCACTTTCCCTGAGTTATGTTATGTTTGGAGTTAGAATAGTAATTTATTATGGTTTACTATCCAGCACTTTCCCTGACTTATGTTGGATTGGAGTTAGAATAGTAATTTATTATGGTTTACTATCCAGCACTTTCCCTGACTTATGTTGGATTGGAGTTAGAATAGTAATTTATTATGGTTTACTATCCAGCACTTTCCCTGACTTATGTTGGATTGGAGTTAGAATAGTAATTTATTATGGTTTACTATCCAGCACTTTCCCTGACTTATGTTGGATTGGAGTTAGAATAGTAATTTATTATGGTTTACTATCCAGCACTTTCCATGAGTTATGTTATGTTTGGAGTTAGAATAGTAATTTATTATGGTTTACTAGCCAGCACTTTCCCTGACTTATGTTGGATTGGAGTTAGAATAGTAATTTGTTATGGTTTACTATCCAGCACTTTCCCTGAGTTATGTTATGTTTGGAGTTAGAATAGTAATTTATTATGGTTTACTATCCAGCACTTTCCCTGACTTATGTTGGATTGGAGTTAGAATAGTAATTTATTATGGTTTACTATCCAGCACTCTCCCTGACTTATGTTATGTTTGGAGTTAGAATAGTAATTTATTATGGTTTACTATCCAGCACTTTCCCTGACTTATGTTGGATTGAAGTTAGAATAGTAATTTATTATGGTTTACTATCCAGCACTTTCCCTGAGTTATGTTATGTTTGGAGTTAGAATAGTAATTTATTATGGTTTACTATTCAGCACTTTCCCTGATTTATGTTGGATTGGAGTTAGAATAGTAATTTATTATGGTTTACTATCCAGCACTCTCCCTGACTTATGTTATGTTTGGAGTTAGAATAGTAATTTATTATGGTTTACTATCCAGCACTTTCCCTGACTTATGTTGGATTGGAGTTAGAATAGTAATTTATTATGGTTTACTATCCAGCACTTTCCATGAGTTATGTTATGTTTGGAGTTAGAATAGTAATTTATTATGGTTTACTATCCAGCACTTTCCCTGACTTATGTTGGATTGGAGTTAGAATAGTAATTTATTATGGTTTACTATCCAGCACTCTCCCTGACTTATGTTATGTTTGGAGTTAGAATAGTAATTTATTATGGTTTACTATCCAGCACTTTCCCTGACTTATGTTGGATTGAAGTTAGAATAGTAATTTATTATGGTTTACTATCCAGCACTTTCCCTGAGTTATGTTATGTTTGGAGTTAGAATAGTAATTTATTATGGTTTACTATTCAGCACTTTCCCTGATTTATGTTGGATTGGAGTTAGAATAGTAATTTATTATGGTTTACTATCCAGCACTCTCCCTGACTTATGTTATGTTTGGAGTTAGAATAGTAATTTATTATGGTTTACTATCCAGCACTTTCCCTGACTTATGTTGGATTGGAGTTAGAATAGTAATTTATTATGGTTTACTATCCAGCACTTTCCATGAGTTATGTTATGTTTGGAGTTAGAATAGTAATTTATTATGGTTTACTATCCAGCACTTTCCCTGACTTATGTTGGATTGGAGTTAGAATAGTAATTTGTTATGGTTTACTATCCAGCACTTTCCCTGAGTTATGTTATGTTTGGAGTTAGAATAGTACTTTATTATGGTTTACTATCCAGCACTTTCCCTGACTTATGTTGGATTGGAGTTAGAATAGTAATTTATTATGGTTTACTATCCAGCACTTTCCCTGAGTTATGTTATGTTTGGAGTTAGAATAGTAATTTATTATGGTTTACTATCCAGCACTTTCCCTGACTTATGTTGGATTGGAGTTAGAATAGTAATTTATTATGGTTTACTATCCAGCACTCTCCCTGACTTATGTTATGTTTGGAGTTAGAATAGTAATTTATTATGGTTTACTATCCAGCACTTTCCCTGACTTATGTTGGATTGGAGTTAGAATAGTAATTTATTATGGTTTACTATCCAGCACTCTCCCTGACTTATGTTATGTTTGGAGTTAGAATAGTAATTTATTATGGTTTACTATCCTGCACTTTCCCTGACTTATGTTGGATTGGAGTTAGAATAGTAATTTATTATGGTTTACTATCCAGCACTTTCCCTGAGTTATGTTATGTTTGGAGTTAGAATAGTAATTTATTATGGTTTACTATTCAGCACTTTCCCTGATTTATGTTGGATTGGAGTTAGAATAGTAATTTATTATGGTTTACTATCCAGCACTCTCCCTGACTTATGTTATGTTTGGAGTTAGAATAGTAATTTATTATGGTTTACTATCCAGCACTTTCCCTGACTTATGTTGGATTGGAGTTAGAATAGTAATTTATTATGGTTTACTATCCAGCACTTTCCATGAGTTATGTTATGTTTGGAGTTAGAATAGTAATTTATTATGGTTTACTATCCAGCACTTTCCCTGACTTATGTTGGATTGGAGTTAGAATAGTAATTTATTATGGTTTACTATCCAGCACTCTCCCTGACTTATGTTATGTTTGGAGTTAGAATAGTAATTTATTATGGTTTACTATCCAGCACTTTCCCTGACTTATGTTGGATTGAAGTTAGAATAGTAATTTATTATGGTTTACTATCCAGCACTTTCCCTGAGTTATGTTATGTTTGGAGTTAGAATAGTAATTTATTATGGTTTACTATTCAGCACTTTCCCTGATTTATGTTGGATTGGAGTTAGAATAGTAATTTATTATGGTTTACTATCCAGCACTCTCCCTGACTTATGTTATGTTTGGAGTTAGAATAGTAATTTATTATGGTTTACTATCCAGCACTTTCCCTGACTTATGTTGGATTGGAGTTAGAATAGTAATTTATTATGGTTTACTATCCAGCACTTTCCATGAGTTATGTTATGTTTGGAGTTAGAATAGTAATTTATTATGGTTTACTATCCAGCACTTTCCCTGACTTATGTTGGATTGGAGTTAGAATAGTAATTTGTTATGGTTTACTATCCAGCACTTTCCCTGAGTTATGTTATGTTTGGAGTTAGAATAGTACTTTATTATGGTTTACTATCCAGCACTTTCCCTGACTTATGTTGGATTGGAGTTAGAATAGTAATTTATTATGGTTTACTATCCAGCACTTTCCCTGAGTTATGTTATGTTTGGAGTTAGAATAGTAATTTATTATGGTTTACTATCCAGCACTTTCCCTGACTTATGTTGGATTGGAGTTAGAATAGTAATTTATTATGGTTTACTATCCAGCACTCTCCCTGACTTATGTTATGTTTGGAGTTAGAATAGTAATTTATTATGGTTTACTATCCAGCACTTTCCCTGACTTATGTTGGATTGGAGTTAGAATAGTAATTTATTATGGTTTACTATCCAGCACTCTCCCTGACTTATGTTATGTTTGGAGTTAGAATAGTAATTTATTATGGTTTACTATCCTGCACTTTCCCTGACTTATGTTGGATTGGAGTTAGAATAGTAATTTATTATGGTTTACTATCCAGCACTTTCCCTGAGTTATGTTATGTTTGGAGTTAGAATAGTAATTTATTATGGTTTACTATCCAGCACTTTCCCTGACTTATGTTGGATTGGAGTTAGAATAGTAATTTATTATGGTTTACTATCCAGCACTCTCCCTGACTTATGTTATGTTTGGAGTTAGAATAGTAATTTATTATGGTTTACTATCCAGCACTTTCCCTGACTTATGTTGGATTGGAGTTAGAATAGTAATTTATTATGGTTTACTATCCAGCACTTTCCATGAGTTATGTTATGTTTGGAGTTAGAATAGTAATTTATTATGGTTTACTATCCAGCACTTTCCCTGACTTATGTTGGATTGGAGTTAGAATAGTAATTCATTATGGTTTACTATCCAGCACTTTCCCTGACTTATGTTGGATTGGAGTTAGAATAGTAATTTATTATGGTTTACTATCCAGCACTTTCCTTGACTTATGTTATGTTTGGAGTTACAATAGTTAATTATAATGGTTTACTATGCACCATTTACCCTGACTTACGTAGGATTGGAGTTAGAATAGTTAATTATTATGGTTTATTATCCAGCATTATCTATTTACTATTTTTAATAAGAATAATATATGTCATGTTGTAATATTCATTTCAACAATATAAATTAAAAACATTTTTATAACATTTTTACATACATATGACAAGTTTCTAAATTAAGAAATAAAATTTTTTTAATTTTTTTTTATTCATAGTTTAATTTGTTACTGCAAAGATTTTGAACATTTTATAAAACATTTAACATAATTTTTGCTAACAAATTATATTGCAGTTTTGTACATAAATACAGTTTCAATTATGCATAAATTAGTATATTAAATTTTAATATTTTTTATAAAAATTTAATATATTACATATTTTTTATGTCATTGATTTTATCACGATATGTACATAACATAAATTTACATTTTTTAACATCTGAGAAAAATATTTAACAATGAAAAACATTTTTTAATATACAATAAACAATAATACATAATTCTATTGAACATATTAATGTATATTTTACAATATTCATTTGTTTTTTAACAATAAAAAGTAAATTATTACTAAACATGGTAAATATTATGCTATTTAATACAATTTATTTTTGATCAAAAGGGTATATATTTTTATATCAATAAGTATTAGGAAAACTAAATAATTATATGTGTGAATAGTTTTGTAAAGTAAAATAGTAAAAAAAGTGAGTAAAATAAAAGAATAGTGCATATCCAGTTGGTAATAAAAAGACGATATTTTTTGTATATTTCTATAAGCAGATAGGTCGTCGATGTTAGTGTAGTCGATATTTATGTCTAAGGTAATGTTATTTAAAATAAAGTCGATAATGTAGTAGTCGATATTTATGTTGTCGATATTAGTGTGAACGATATTAGGGTTGTCGATAAAAAAAAAATCGATATTTGTGTGAATTCTTGTTTAAGTATAGGATGACGATATTAATGTAAGCGATATTTTAGTGACGATATTTATTTCTGACGATATTTATGTTAACAATATTCCATCATGGAACCGCTGTGTATCTCTAGACACGTGTTTCAGGATAATTGTCCTTCTTCAGTAGAGAGCAAAACTTTTTTTGGGGGTGCTGGAGGTGCTGCTCAAAGTCTTCTCAGGTTTCAGTACCACTCGCTGGGCGCAGGTGCATCAACCAGAGCTCGTCAGCTCGTTAGCTCAAGGGAGCCTTTTCAAATAGGAGGGGGTGGGCGCACACTGCCTCACACTCCAGCTCTCAGTTGGCCCCGATGCATCATAATAAATGCAGTGCATGATAACACTTTCTTCTGTGTCAGGCTTTTTGTTTTTCACCCTTGTTGGTGCAGCCAGTGCTGTGTGTCTCTAGACACGTGTTTCAGGATAATTGTTCTTCTTCAGTAGAGAGCAACACTTTTTCGGGCGGTGCTGGAGATGCTGCCCAAAGTCTTCTCAGGTTTCAGTACCACTCGCTGGGCGCAGGTGCATCAACCAGAGCTTCATTAGTGCCACATTGACATGTCATCAAATTAATTAACTGTGATTCTAAATGATCGTCTCTTTCTTCAACTTTGTCCATAAATTCCTTTGCAGAAACATGTGAAAGATGCGTTTGAGTTTTTAACATATGGTTGCCTGCATATGAAAGTGATCACTCTCAAATAAAAGATGAAACAAATATGGAATACACTGACGAAATCTTGGTTCTTCTGAGTACAGTCGTAAAGTACGATATTCTGAAGCTGGAATCTGAACTGGTCGTTCATCATATCGTCCACCTTTCCAGTAGGGAACAGCTGTGGAAAACAACAAGCTTCCAAAGTTTTTTCCCACACACTCATGGGAGTTCCTTTTGCTTTTTCATCTGGAACAATTCAATAGTATCTCCTATCAGTTTTTTTGTAGAGGGCGTATAGTATAATGTTCATAAATTTCTTCTTTTCTGGAATTCTCCACTTTTTCTATTTGTCCACTTGAAATATGTGTTTCATCTTCTAAATTCATTTATTCTTCTTCTACATTTACACTTTTATAGTAAATATTGTTTTGCACCAGATATGATGTAGCCTTTTGGACTTTCGTGACATCTACTAACTCTTGCCATATTGTCCATCTCTTTGTGGGTACACCATTAACAAGAATGACTACAGGTTCAGTATCCTCTCTTTCTACACCAACAGTTTCAACATTTTCCTTAAAATCTAAAGGTAAATACACAACTCTTCCTTTTAAATCTCTTTGTAGATCTGTTGTAGGCAGTTTACCTGTTTTAGGCTACATACGAATTATAGCCTGAAAAGGGTGCACAGATTGTATAAGGATGGCCTCATATGTATTTAAATCTTTAAGTTCAGGAGGTATAGCTACTAATTGTAAGTCAGTACTTAAATCAAAACGACCTTCCACAAACAGATAAGCAGCACAATCTCTCCATTTATCATTGTTTTCCTTTTCTCTTTTTAAAAACACATCTACATTCCTAGTTTGAATTTTATAGTGAGTACGTCAGCAACAATACAAACATAGTTGGGATTTTCACCAGAAACTACTTTAAATTTTGTTATTTCTTTTTCAAACTTCACATCAGTAGTATCTTCCATCTCTTCTTCAACACCAACACTTATCAAACTCTCACTTTCTCTATACTCCTCTTGACCAGCAAAGAAACTTAACTCTATATCATCACACATTTTTGTTTACATCCAACACTGAACCATGCAAAAGAGCTGTATTCATTTCATTTAGACATAATGCAGGACTTTTCACGTAGTATAATCTTCTAACTAACTTCCGCATTTCAGAATGATGTACTGCTAACATTCTTAAATGGTGAAAACGACTTTGACGCACTTTCCTAGAAAGACAAGCCAGAGAATGACCTTGCAACCCTTTATTTTTTCTCCCTTTGCAAGGATCCAGTACTTGCAATATCTAAATCTTCTATTTCACAGTTTTTCTTCCATATTCTCTTAAGAAATTTTGTAAAATACCAATAGATTGTTGACGTATACTACAAATACTACTACAATCCCATGTAAACACTGGAGTCTGGGTACGTCTCCCTTGAACTTCCTCAGCTATTACTTCTTCAACATTTCTAGGAACTATCTTTTCTTTTTCAATTGGACAACCGTTTTTCACTTCATAACAACGACCACAGGTATCAACTGCATGCAGTCATCTATTTTTTTGAAAATAACTTTCTTCATTAAAAAAAGGTTCTGTACTAGAAGTATACTTCCATTCCCCGGAAAATATTTTACAAAAATTAGTTCTATTTACAATTCTTTTTCTTTTACATTTGTCCTTCATACGCTGCATTATTGTATTTGAAGTCTTCAATCTTTTTAAAATTAAGATAAACAATTTTCTTTTACATTCAAACGCATTTTTAATTACACTTAGAATCTCCTTTTTTTAAAATGCTGATCTCCTTTTATATATTTGACATTCTTTTAGTAAATATTTGAGTACACTACTTTTATAGATTCTTTTTCGAATTTCTGAAAATTGTTTCTTCCTGCTTCCAACATAATTCTTTTTCTGAAATCCAATTTTCCACTTTTTTGTACATTTTCTTTTCCTTTTGTTTCACTGTCCTTGTTGTGTCTGGCCTGTTCTTTATTTTTAAAATTGGAAACTGTTTTTGCAAGTTTTTAAAAAAAATCTTTACTTCTCTTACAGAACACTTTTTCTTTAAAGATCCATGTTGTAGTTGATCTAATTCCTCTTTTCCTTTTTTTTTTTAATAAACCTCTTTTCTTTGTTCTCTTTTCTCTTTTCTTGTTATTTTTACTCTTTCTTAATAGTTATGCAAAATATCTGTAAAATAAGAAAAGTTTTGAAAACAATTTAATATAATTAAAATAATTATATATAAATATTCACATGAATATCTATAAAAATACATACAAAGAAACTAGATCAATAATTTCAGCAATGGAACAGTGCTACCTGCATAATTGTAGTAGTGTATGATTAGTGTGAAAGATACTAGAGCATAGCATTAGTAGTACACATCTAATTGTAGAACTGCATGGTTACAACCTGTATCCTTCCATGAATACATGGCTAGTGACTAAAAGATGGTTACAACCTGTATCATTCCATGAATACATGGCTAGTGACTAAAAGATTACAATACTAAAAGGAGAGTGCCTGAGTGCATTTATAAGTGCTTAGGTATTAGCGGAGTGATAGGATAAGTAAATAGTGCTGGATGGGTGATTGGAGAAGTGCATAGGACTGACAGGAGGATTGGCACACTGCATAGGTACCAACTGGATATTTAGAGAAGTGTACAAATACTATGTAGCTGGCTAAAGTTCTGCATGGATAGTGCACAGAATATTGTAGTTCTACTTGTGTTAGTGGCTAGGCCATTCCATAAGTACATAACTAGTAACTGGAATGATTACAGTGCTGCAAACAGAATGCATGGTGAATGTATAAGTGCTTAGGTATTGGCAGAGTAATAGGGTAAGTAGATAGTGTTGGATGGATGATTGGAGTAGTGCATGACACTGACAGCACGACTGCTAAACTACATGACACGCAGAGGGACACCTGCGGGTCGGCTAGCAGAGGAACAGCTGTGGGCCAAATACTATAGTAAAAGGTACGGGCCGTCGCCTTGCAAAGAGATAGGTATGACCGGTAGTGTCGGAAAAGGGAGCATGAAGGGGATATCTTTTCGGAGAGAACTGCGGTATATTTCCAGTGTTGGCTTGCAGAGGTACAACTGCGGGCCCAACGGCTCACAGACGAAGAGCTGCAAGCCGAACTATGGTTTGCAGAAGGAGAGCTGCGAGCTGGCGGGCTGGCTCGTAGAGGAAGAACTGCTAGCCGACTGACTGGCTCGTAGAGGGACAGCTGCAGCCCATGGGCTCGCAGAAGAAGAGCAGCGAGCCGACACACACAGGAAGAGCTGCGGGCGAACACCTATAGGGAAAGTTGCAGGCAGTCAGCTTGCAAGTCATAGGTGCGGGACGGTGATGTGGGGAGAGGAAGCGGGAAGGGGGTATCTTATAGACAGAGACCTGCGGAATATTTCCAGTGTTGGCTTACAGAGCTACAACTGCGGGCCAGACGACTCACAGACAAAGAGCTACGAGCCGACTAGTGGTTCGCAGAGGGAGAGTTGCGAGCCGGCGGGCTGGCTCGTAGAGGAACAGCTGCAAGCCCACCAATGGTTTGCAGACAGAGCTGCGGGCCGGCAGGCTGGCTCATAGAGAAAGAGCTGCAAGCCGACTGACTGACTCGTACAGGGAGAACTGCGGCTCGTCGGCTCACAGAGGGAGAGCTGCGGGGGGCTTGCAGAGGAACAGTTGCGGGCAAACTGGTACAGGGATAGCTGTGGGAAGATAATGTGGAGAAAGGGATTGTGAAGGGGGTATCTCGCAGAGAGACAGAGCTGCGGTATATTTCCAGTGTTGGCTTGCAGAGGTACAACTGCGGTTTGGCTCACAAAGGAAGAGCTGCAAGCTGAACAATGGTTTGCAGAGGGAGAGCTGCGGGCCGGCGGGCTGGCTAGAAGAGGAAGAGCTTCGACCCGACTAGCTGGCTCGTAGAGGAACAGCTGCGGCCCGTCGGCTCAAAGAGGAAGAGCTGAGACCGGTTCGCACAGGAACAGCTGCGGGCCGACTACTTTAAGGAAAGATGTGGGCCATCGGCTTACAAACGCATGCGGGACACTAATGTGGAGAGAGGGAACGTGAAGGGGCTATCTCGTAGAGAGACAGCTGCAGTATATTTCCAGTGTTGTCTTGCAGATGCACAACTGCAGACTGCCTCGCAGAGAAAGAGCTGCGAGCCCACCTGTAGTTTTACAGAGGGAGACCTACGGACCATCGAGCTGGCTCATAGAGCAAGACCTGTGGGCCGACTGGCTGGCTCGTAGAGGAACAGCTGAGGCCCGTCGGCTCAAAGAGGAAGAGTTGCAGGTCGACTCGCACAGTAACAGCTCTGGGCCGACTGCAATATGGAAAGGTGCGGCCCGTCGGCTTGCAAAGGCATAGGTGCGGGTCGGTGATGTGGGGAGAGGGAGCGTGAAGAGGGTATCTCGTAGAGAGAGAACTGCGGTATATTTCCAGTGTGGCTTGCAGAAGTACAACTGCGAGCTAGCAAGCAGAGGAAGAGCTGCGAGCTGAACGATAGTTTGCAGAGGGAGAAGTGCGGGCCGGCAGGCTGGCTCGCAGAGGAAGAGCTGCGGTCCGTGGGCTCGTAGAAGGATAGCTGTGGGCCGGCTCGCACAGGAGCAGCAGCAGGCTAACTGCTATACGGAAAGGTGGGGGCCATCGGCTTGCAACTCATAGGTACGGGACAATGATGTGAAGAGATGGAGCGTGAAGGGGGTATCTCGTAGAGAGACAACTGCGGTATATTTCCAGTGTTGGTTTGCAGAGATACAACTACGAACTGCCTCGCAGACAAAGAGCTGCAAGCCCACCAGTGGTTTGCAGAGGGAGAGCTGCGAGCCAGCGGGCTGGCTCATAGAGGAAGACCGGCAAGCCGACTGGCTGGCTCGTAGAGAGAGAGATACGGGCCGCCTCACAGAGGAACAGTTGCGGGCCAGCGGGCTTGCTCTTAGAGGAAGACCTGCCAGCCGACTGGCTGGCTTGTAGAGGGAGAGTTGCGGCCCGGCTCACAGAGAAACAGCTGTGGGCCGAGTAGTATAGGGAGAGCTGCAGGCCGTCGACTTGCAAAGGTATAGCTGCAGGACGGTTATGTAGGGTGAAGGAGCTTGAAGGGGGTATCTCGCAGAGAGAGAGCTGCGGTATATTTCTAGTGTTGGCTTGCAGAGGTACAACTGCAGGCCCAAAAACTCGCAGAGCGAGAGCTTATTCCTAAAACCATGTAATCTTTCAAACATATACTATACTACTATAGGGTGCACAAAATAAAGAAGATGAGATGAGGAGAGTAAACAGAGGTGTAATTCCTAAACTTTAATCATACCATTCCTTTAATATATGTATATTCAAAGGTTTCAGTGGGATAAAAAAATTACGGTTGTGTAAAACTGGTAGCAATGTTCAGCACCAGTAAAATCCGGCCCACTTAAAGGCCTGCATATATTCAGCACAGAGATACAACCTAACAATTTTCCTCACTTATAATAACAGTTACTTTACTAGTGTGAAAATATCTTACAGAAAATGTACTAAAACATTTTTTTTCTTTTTTATCTCTCACACATTGATAAAATATCTCTTGTAAAGAAACCCCCCTCTCCACCTTTATTTCGTAAGAACGAGCAATAAATAATCTCTTTAACAGTATCTAGTCACTAACTACTAACACGGTGCAGTATACCCAATTGTAAAGCACAAACACTATTTAGATTTATTCTTAAAACATCATCAAATGATTCTAACCATGCATACATACAGAAAGCAACATGTATGTTTACTTTGTCCATTTACTCTCCATGTAATCTGTGCACATTTTCAACTGGTTCACAGTATAACACCTGTCTTCACTTATATTCAAATATACCTCACAGTGTAAAATATAACATCACAACCAATGCATACGTAATATTTCCAACACAACACAGTGCAGTTTTATACTAATTAAACTGATTGCACCATTCGCTATATAGTACCCTACCAATATGGCAATAAACTTAGAAGTGCTATTTTTATAATACAAAGAGCTGTATTAGAATATTTTCTATGCACAAAATGGTGGTGAGAGCTGGACAGAGTAAATAAAGGTGTAATTCCCAAACTTTTTATGTATCATCCCATTTACTATACATATATTAACTGTCTTAAACGGGTGGCGGAGCTCATTACCAACAAGACCCGGACCACTTGAAGGCCTGCGTATATTTAGCAGACAAACACACTCTGACAATTACCTTCACTAATAATCACATTTACTGTACCACTGTGAACAAAATCGTTCAGAAAATATACACAGAACATTTTCATTTATTTTTTATCTCTCACATATTTATAAAAAATGTGTTCTGAAGAATCGCTCCCCAACAACTTCCATTTGATAACTACACCAAAATCCAAAGCCTCCCAGTAACACACCAGTCTTCACTGATATTGAAATCTACCTCTCACTATAAAAAATACCACAATTTGTCCACATAACATTTCTGGTTTTTGTTCCATCTCTGTTAAGTTAATAACACATGAATTTTCTACTCTTACCCCTTCCCCACTATGTCCACACTAAGCATAATTTAACTTACGTTCGTAGTTGATATTCAGATTCCAAATGTCACAAACGCATGCAATTCTTTCTTTGTCACACAGTACATGTAATGCACCACTCTCATCAAGAATGGAACCAGTAATGGCACAATTTCCCTGTTGCTCCACACATGAATACATGTAAAGAACAAATAAGAATAGTTCCTTGATTTTTTCAAATTGCAAAACTTCTCTCTATTGGTTATTTTTGAACTTTCCATAGTACACATACAGGTGAGAAGTTCAACGTATTCCAGGAACACACTCTCTAGAACATTCTACGACACGTGCAGGGTAAAAGTTCACAATTTTTTAAGTTCGACCAGTGCCTTCCAAATGCAAGTAGCAGGTGTGGTTGAACTGAGCACATTTTACTTTCTCATATGTACTCCACGTTCAAACTGCTTTTTATTAACCAATGACAAAGATGCTTTTCGACAAACTAATATGCACTCTACTTTTAAGTAAACAATGCTTTTTATCTCCCAATCAGTTATCGTTTTGTATGAGAAAAAAAAGTCGCTCCCCATCTATAAACATATTTCTTATTCTATGAACGGACTGCATGAGCTACAGACATCTATCCATATCTTCCAGCTATACCTTCAAAATGCTAGTGTGGATCGTAGGACATAGCTATGTTTTCTGGTGCAAGAGGTATGGAGAACAGAGACGTATTGACTTAGACCCAGGTTTACAAAATGTGGACATTAAATGGTTTGGACAGAGAGGATTGAAGTGGCACCAATTGCTCCCTTTGGTTATAACCTGTTTGCATCTCCTGACCTCATGATTGTGCACTGTGGTGGTAACGACCTAGGCACATTGACTGAGGTAGGTTTGGAAATGCTAATGAAGGACACCTTTAGACAATTGATTTTGCTTTTGCCTCAAACTGTCTTTGTACATTCCAATATATGCCAAAAACAGAAGTGGAAATGGTCAAACCAATTTTGTCCTCAGATTGAAAAATCTAGGAAAAATGTCAACAAAGCTGTGTCTGCATACCTCAGAGACCATAGAATGGGGTCGATCTACAACAACAACATATGTTTTGATATGGCTGATATCTACAGAAGTGATGGAGTACACTTCACAGATCAGGGAAATCGAGTTTTTCTGAATAACCTGAAACTGTGCATCCGCACTTATATGTAACTTCAACTAATAAACACAAAGGCTCTTTTTAGAGCCGCCTTATATTCCCAATATCGGTTCGCAGAGTGACCACCCAGGGGCCTCATTAAAATAAAAAACGGGAACCCGCAACCCCAGCGTGAATTTAAATGCTTTTTTTGACCCTGCCGTCCTTCTGGGACCCCCTGAGCAGGCCTAGGGGGTCAGGGTGTTTCTACCCTGCCCCCTTCTCTTGTTTTATACCTTTGTTTCTCTGTTTTCTAGTGACTCGCTTCTACCGAGCCACAAGATGGCTGCCAACACTTCCTGGTTTGAATTGTTGGCCAATCACAGTGAAGCTCATGCACGGGACTTAGGCTCCGCCCAGATATCGAAACTTTTAATTTTCTCATTTCTCAGCAACTACTGAATGGATTTACACCATTTAAAAAAAGGTTGCTTTCTGAACCAAGCTCTATCTTTCTGCCAAATGTGGGGTAATTCCGTTCAGCAGTTCGGGCTGTAGCTTGTAGCAAAATTTCCTATGGAAATTAACGTTTTGGGACCCCCTTTTTTCTCAGCCCGCGCTTGAGGAATCACCCCCAAACTTTCAGGATAGGAGCTGACCTGGATAGACTTTTTTGGGGAGAATTTCGTGAAGATTCGTCAAACGATGCCAAAGTTATATCCAAAAATGCTTTTCCTATGGAAACTAGGTTGTAACTATAGCTACCTACTGGCGATTGCCAGTAGGTAATATATATATATATATATATATATATATATATATATATATATATATATATATCTATATTCACTGAAAAAACCATAGGTTTCAGGGGTGTTATAGTTAGCTGGACTTTTCACTTGTACAAAACCATTGAAATTCCCCCGTTATAGTTAGTTCAGCTAACTATAACTCGCGCGCCCGCAATGCACTGCTGATGACATCACATATTACATCACTCATGACATGGTCAGTGACATCACTCATGACATCACTGATGACATCTCAAATGACATCACTGATGACATCACTGATGACATCACTGATGACATCATCCTTGTGATAGAGTGGCAGACCTCCTCTCACCCTAATATAACCTTTGATACACACATTCAAAAATAGAGACTAAACTTTTCAAAACAATGGACATACCAATACCAGTTACGACAACCTCTTCAGTAATTCTAAGATCCACATACACATACACTAATTCACCAACAGTCCTATACAGTCACTCATACATGTATTCACTCATCATATGTACTCATACACCTATACATTCTGTTACACAATGCCACTCATCCATAGAGTTACTCACAAACATAGTCACTCATGCTAATAAAGAATCAAACATACATTTATTTGCATATACAGTTATACACACACCACCACACTTACTTCTACGGAAACTTACACATACTTAGTCTTTTAAACAACCACTTATAGAAACACATACTTATTCATACAGGAACTCTTTCAATCTCTCACTCTCACATATACTCACTTATATACACCAATAGTCACATATACTAGTTTAAAACATATGTAGTTACTCATAAAGACACTATTGAGACAGTCATTCACTCACTAACACACCCATACACACACTCATCCACCCATACAGTCCTGCACACATGCTGTCTTCAACACATACAAAGAGTGAGTCACTCATTCATGCACCTATGCACTATGTAATACCCCCCACCGAACCATGCACTCAGACTGATACTCAAAAAACCAACTAATAACCTATATAGACACCCATGTAGCTACTCACCAACCCATGCAGCCACTTATACACAAAGTGAGAGACTGATACAGATATTTACATATTTAAACATTACTCACTAAGCCAGGTATTCACTATGATACACTTAATCAGTCAGTTACACAATCAATTTTTCAAAAACAAATCATCCATTTAGACACTTATATACCCATTTATTCTTCCATCGACCTTGAGATATACATATATAAAACATATTTAATTTTCAGAAAAACACACATTCACTGGATGATGTCATCAGTGATGTCATTTGAGATGTCATCAGTGATGGCATGAGTGATGTCACTGACCATGTCATGAGTGATGTAATATGTGACGTCATCAGCAGTGCATTGCGGGCGCGCGAGTTATAGTTAGCTGAACTAACTATAACGGGGGAATTTCAATGGTTTTGTACAAGTAAAAAGTCCAGCTAACTATAACACCCCTGAAACCTATGTTTTTTTCAGTGAATATATATATATTCACAGAAAAAACCATAGGTTTCAGGGGTGTTATAGTTAGCTGCCCATTTCACTCGTACAAAACCATAGAAATTCCTCTGTTATAGTTAGTTCTGTTAACTATAACTCACGCGCCCGCAATGCACTGCTGATGATGTCACATATTGCATCATTCATGACATGGTCAGTGACATCACTGATGACATCACTGATGACATCTCAAATGACATCACTGATGACATTATCCACTTGGCAATCCGATACACCACATCATACACTAGTATAACCTTTCATCACTCACTGCAAAATACAGAGTACCATATTTGAAACCACTGACACACCAATACCAGTTACTACATACCCACTCACTGATTCCTAAGTCTACACACACAACTACCCATTCAACAACAGAATCATCTATACATGCAGTCATTAATTAATAGAACACTATCAGATGCACTTATACACATATATAGACATTGACACATCAGCAGTCATCTTAGTTGTTTATGCAGTCATCCTACTCACTCATGAAAAAAATGTATCGCACTTAAATTTACTCACTTACACAATTATCCAACGACACCTCATTTATTCAAACACATAGTAACTCATCGTTAATATGTTAAAAAAGCACCATTACAATTATACACTCATTCATATATTTACTCTCACAATCACTGACTCTTACACAAACTTATTTATATACACCAACTCTCACATACAATGCCTTTTATTTTTTTACTTTGTTGAAGATGTACAACTAAAACATATATTCGCTCACCAACACACAAAAAATACACTCAGTCACCCAAACAACTGTTTCCACATGCACTCTTAAACCCATACACCTAGTCAATCAACCATTCACACATCTATGCATAGAGTTACACACAGGCCATCCAACCACACACAAACTCAGTGTCCCATACAAATACTCACCCAACTAATCAATAACTAATATACACACTCATGTAGTTAGCAACCAACTGAGGCAGCATGTTATACAACAACAGAGACAGTGCTGCACACATTCACATAGTTTAGTTACTAATCCATGTATTAAGTGAGACACTTTTAATTACTCACTTAAAAAGACAGTCAGACAGCTACTAAATCCTCCATCCAGACAGTTATATATCCACTCAATCCTCAATACAGATTGGTATATATATAATACATATTTAAATTTCAAACTAAACCACATTCAGTGGATGATGTCATCAGTGATGTCATCAGTGATGTCATTTGAGATGTCATCAGTGATGTCATCAGTGATGTCACTGACCATGTCATGAATGATGCAATATGTGACATCATCAGCAGTACATTGCGGGCGCGTGAGTTATAGTTAGCAGAACTAACTATAACGGAGGAATTTCTATGGTTTTGTACGAGTGAAATGGGCAGCTAACTATAACACCCCTGAAACCTATGGTTTTTTCTGTGAATTTCTAAGGTTTTTTAAATGCTAATTTCTGAAACCTATGTTATTTTTCAGTGAATATATATATATATATACATATATAAACATATAAATATAATCTGCATATCTATATAAATATAAATTCATGCAAACATATACATATACATATATGCATACATATGCATGGTATGTATATGAAAGTTTGAAAAACTCTAATACAAGCAAAGCTAAAAGGCCACCTAATTACAAACAGAATTGCTTTAACTTAAACGAGGGCGAGACCTATTGCATTTTCAATGCTTGTTTACTTTGATTCCATCAAGAAGGCATTCAGATGTGTCACACATTTTCCATAAATTCTGAATGGTAGCACTCTAGTTGCTCATTAGATTACTGTAGTAAAGCTACTGCTCACCAGGGAAGTCTGCTGCTGGTATTGAAAGTGCATGTTTCAGTCTGCATGGCAGAAGTTTTTAATGAAATAGAAGAGGATTTGAGAAGTCACTCAAAATGTGCCACTAATCATAATTTTTATGGCAAAATGAACCTCCTCATTGTGTTCCTTTTAAATTAAACTACTCACTCTCTACTACTCACTCGCTACTACTTTCTACTACTCACTCTCTACTGCTCACTTTCTACTACTCTCTAGTACTCTACTACACTCTACTACTATTCTCTACTACTCACTCTCTACTACTCACTCTCTACTACTCTCTACTACTCACTCTCTACTACTCTACTACTCACTCTCTACTACTCTCTACTACTCTCTCTCTACTACTCCCTCTCTACTACTCTACTACTCTCTACTATTCACTCTACTACTCTCTACTACTCACTCTCTACTACTCTACTACTCTCTACTACTCTCTACTACTCACTCTCTACTACTCACTCTAAACTACTCACTCTACTACTCTCTCTACTACTCACTCTCTACTACTCTCCACTACTCACTCTACTACTCTCTACCACTCACTCTCTACTACTCTCTCTCCCTACTACTCACTCTCTACTACTCACTCTACTACTCTCTACTACTCTCTCTGCTACTCACTCTCTACTACTCACTCTCTACTACTCTACTACTCTCTACTACTCTCTCTACTACTCACTCTCTACTACTCACTCTCCACTACTCTCTACTACTCTCTCTCTACTACACACTCTCTACTACTTGCTCTCTACTACTCACTCTACTACTCACTCTACTACTCACCCTCTACTACTCCCTACTACTCACTCTAATACTCACTCTCTACTACTCTCTACTACTCACTCTCTACTACTCCACTACTCTCTACTAATCACTCTCTACTACTCACTCTGTACTACTCTCTACTACTCACTCTCTACTACTCTCTACTACTCACTCTCTACTACTCACTCTCTACTACTCTCTCTCTACAACTCTCTACTACTCTATACTACTCACTCTCTACTACTCTCTATTACTCACTCTCTACTACTCTCCCTACTACTCTCTACTACTCACTCTACTACTCATTCTCTACTACACATTCTCTACTACTCTCTCTCTGCTACTCAGTCTCCACTACTCACTCTCTACTACTCTCTACTACTCACTCTCTAATACTCACTCTCTACTACTCTCTACTACTCACTCTCTACTACTCTCTACTACTCCCTCTACTACTCACTCTCTACTACTCTCTACTACTCTCTACTTCTCACTCTCTACTACTCTCTACTACTCACTCTCTCCTACTCACTCTCTGCTACTCTCTCTACAACTCTCTACTACTCTCTCTCTACTCTCTATTACTCATCCTCTACTCTCTACCTCTCTACCTTTCTCTACCTCTCTCTCTACTACTCTCTACCTCTCTACCTCTACCTCTCTACCTCTACGTCTCTACCTCTACACCTCTACCTCTCGACCTCTCTCTACCTCTCTCTACACGCACACATATGCACATATATGCATATGCATTTATATATATGTATGTGTATATATATATTCAATGAAAAAACCAAAGGTTTCACACATGTTATAGTTAGCTGGACATTTCACTCGTAAAAAACCAATGAAATTCCCCCGTTATAGTTAGTTCAGCTAACTATAACTCGCGCGCCCGCAATGCACTGCTGATGACGTCACATATTACATCACTCATGACATGGTCAGTGACATCACTCATGACATCACTGATGACATCTCAAATGACATCACTGATGACATCACTGATGACATCATCCAGTGAATGGCTGTTTTTCTGAAAATTAAATATGTTTTATATATGTATATCTCAAGGTCGATGGAAGAATAAATGGGTATATAAGTGTCTAAATGGATGATTTGTTTTTGAAAAATTGATTGTGTAACTCACTGATTAAGTGTATCATAGTGAATACATGGCTTAGTGAGTAATGTTTAAATATGTAAATATCTGTATCAGTCTCTCACTTTGTGTATAAGTGGCTGCATGGGTTGGTGAGTAGCTACATGGGTGTCTACATAGGTTATTAGTTGGTTTTTTGAGTATCAGTCTGAGTGTCTGCATGGTTCGGTGGGGGGTATTACGTAGTGCATAGGTGCATGAATGAGTGACTCACTGTTTGTATGTGTTGAACACAGCATGTGTGCAGGACTGTATGGGTGGATGAGTGTGTGTATGGGTGTGTTAGTGAGTGAATGACTGTCTCAATAGTGTCTTTTTGAGTAACTACATATGTTTTAAACTAGTATATGTGACTATTGGTGTATATAAGTGAGTATATGTGAGAGTGAGATATTGAAAGAGTTCCTGTATGAATGAGTATGTGTTTCTATAAGTGATTGTTTAAAAGACTAAGTATGTGTAAGTTTCCGTAGAAGTAAGTGTGGTGGTGTGTGTATAACTGTATATGCAAGTAAATGTATGTTTGATTCTTTATTAGCATGAGTGACTATGTGGGTGAGTAACTCTATGGATGAGTGGCATTGTGTAACAGGATGTATAGGTGTATGAGTACATATGATGAGTGAGTACATGTATGAGTGACTGTACAGGACTGTTGGTGAATGAGTGGATGTGTATGTGGATCTTAGAATTACTGAAGAGGTTGTTGTAACTGGTATTGGTATGTCCATTGTTTTTAAAATTTTAATTTCTATTTTTGAATGTGTGTATCAAAGGTTATATTAGGGGCAGAGGTGGTCTGCCACTCTATCACTAGGATGATGTCATCAGTGATGTCATCAGTGATGTCATTTGAGATGTCATCAGTGATGTCATGAGTGATGTCACTGACCATGTCATGAGTGATGTATGTGACGTCATCAGCAGTGCATTGCGGGCGCGCGAGTTATAGTTAGCTGAACTAACTATAACGGGGGAATTTCATTGTTTTTTTACGAGTGAAATGTCCAGCTAACTATAACATGTGTGAAACCTTTGGTTTTTTCATTGAATTTCTAAGGTTTTTTAAATGCTAATTCCTAACTATAACGTGTGTGAAACCCATGGTTTTTTCAGTGAATTTGCAAGGTTTTTTAAATGCTAATTCCTAACTATAACGTGTGTGAAACCCATGGTTTTTTCAGTGAATTTGCAAGGTTTTTTAAATGCTAATTCGTAACTATAACGTGTGTGAAACCCATGGTTTTTTCAGTGAATTTGCAAGGTTTTTTAAATGCTAATTTTTTTATTTTCTTCTATTTTTTAAACATATTTTTTTTTAAAATTTCTATCCTTTTTTTAAGACTATGGTTAAATTTTTAAAATTCTATAATATGTTTTTTTTTAAATATTTTATAAAATAAACAGGTAAAATTTATTAGCAATACATTTTTTCCTTTTTTTTTTATTTTTTTTTTAGTACGCGTACCGTAAGCTTACGGTAAGCGTACGGTTTACGCAATGCCCGTAATTTATCTACGCTGTTGGCGTATAGTTACGCAATTTGCGTAGCCGCGCGTACTCCGCGTGGGACGCGTACGCGTGTACGCTACACGCGCACGTTACGCGGAAGTGTCGGGTAGTGACTGTTATGCGCATGCGCGCAAGCGCGTGTCTTTTTTACGCGCATGCGTACTTTTGCCGTAAGCGCACCGTAAGCGTACCGTAAGCGTACGGTAGGTCATGTGATCATGAAACACAACTTTTGATTGGATGAAACTACTTTCAGTTCTAGAACTCTCCTACACCACACCCATTCCCCTCATTTCTGCTTGTGATCCCTTAGGAGAAGGAGCTGGGTTGTCTTTGTGATACGATGGCAGAACAGCAGAGCCCTTCTGAGAGTGAGGCTAGCACTAGCAGCACTACCTTGAGGCAGAGAGCGAGGAAACAAAAGACCTCTTATGTATGGGATTATTTTACTTTTCCTGAAGGCCAGCTAAAGGTAAATGCACCCTTAGTGACTTGCAAGCTGTGTCAGCGTGTACTTTCAAGAGGTAATCCTGACAGGAAGTATTCCTTTGGGAATCATACCATGATGAGGCACCTCAAGGATGTACACAAAAGGACACATGCTCGACTTTTTGGAGGTAACCCTTCAGTAAGTCAACCAAGCACATCCACAGCAGCTCAGCCTGGACCATCATCTGCAGGGCTGAGTCCTTCTTCTGCAGGTCAGGTGAGCCCTTCATCTGTGGGGGGAGCATCTCCTTTTGCTGGCCCTCAGGAAATTAACCCTCGATTTCTGAGGGTTGATATTCGATGCGCCTCTTGTCATGATCTAATTTGTCATAGGGAGACCAGTGTTTCCCTAGTGAACAACAAAATAGATCAGCACACTTGTCGCAGAGACTAATTTTCCCAATCTTTCTTTCCTCTGTCCCTGCATGAACACAACGGCTCTTTTAAGAGCCAACCTTATCTTTCATCTTTTTTTTATATATGTTTTTAAAAACTTTTTTTTTTTTTTTTTTTAAAACACTAAAAATCAATTATCACATTACAAGGTCCTTGAGAGACTACAATTATTATTATTGACTTACCATACCCACTCAAAAAAATATTTATTCATTTGTTTTTTAAAAAAATTGCTTTAAAAATGGTTCTAGTTTTCGAAAATTTTCTATATCAATCTGAAAAAAAAGAAAAAAGTATTAATATTTTTAAAACATTTTATAATACAGTACACATATTTACATATTTATCAAAAAATATTTTTGCCTTATTTTTGCTGTTTTCAGAATATATTGCATTTCACTATAAATTGTGAAAGCAATTGCATTCATCATTTTACAGCGGGCAAAAAAAAATAACAATCTCAAAGATTGTATTAAAAAAGCCCAGAATCTCTTTTTACTTAAACTTAACATTATAGAAATGCATAATATTCTAAAAAAATATCATCTAATATCAATACTTATTTCTTTAAAATACCGTCTGATATGTTTGTTTCAGAAGTATAATCACAATATTATATCTCAAATAACTCCACATTACATCTGGTTCCATTTCCTTTAGGCCAAATAGTAATTTTAAAATTCTTTTTTGATTAAATTTCCAATGGTAATCCAATAAAATTCTAAAGTTTTATTTGTACAGATCTCACCGATTCTCTGTAACATATTGGTTCCCTAAATATTTATTAATAATTTATTAAGTCCACAATAGAATTGGTTACCTTTCCACATGGCCAAATAGTAATTTAAAAAATCTTTTTTGAAAAAATTTCCAATGGCACTCCAATAACATTCCAAAATTTAAATTGTGCAGATGTTACCGATTTTCTCTAAATTTTTGGTTTTCGAAAGTTTCATTAAAAATTAAAAAAGTCCACATTAGAATTGGTTATCTTTCCATTAGGCCAAATGATAATTTAAAAAATCTTTATTTTTGAAAATTCCAATGGTAATCCAATCAAATGGTAAAATTGTTTTGTCCAGATCTTGCCAAGTCTCTCTAAAATGTAGGTTTCAGGAAGATTAGATAGGAATTTGCTAAATCAAAAGGCAAACGTTGCTTAAAAACCAATTGGGAATCATTACACAGTGTCCAGCCTTTTTCACATTTAAGATAAACTGTGTAATGTCCAGAAGTAACAGTAGGTCCTTCATGGAAAATTATTGCAACAGTTACAAAAGTTTTTCCTGAAATTGATAATTGCTGTCCTGTAAACTTCTTTATTAAAGTATCCAATTTTGAACCATCAGCTCTACATCGTTGCATCATTAAAATTACATACTGTCCGTATTCCTTTAAAATTAATGTTGAAAACATGTCAGATTGACACTCACCGCATTGCATGCTATGATTAGCATCTTTAACTAATTTAGCAAAAGTGACTGTTTTAGTCTCTGGCAATGTCAAAAAAATAAACCTTTCATTATCAACATTAGAGCCACATATATTATAACAGTTTTCACAACTATGTTCCCATTTATAAGAGAGACCAAATAAATTATCAATTGCAACTTCTTCTTCTTCCAGTACCTGAAGAAAAAACATCAAAAATTCGTGTGCATCTTGCTGTTCATTTTGAGAAAACTGTGTTCGTCCTGAACATACATCTAAAAGTTTTCTAATTTCAGTAGCACTTTCTATTTGAGTTTTATCATTACTCAGCTTTTCAAAAAGGAGACTCAGCTCAGAACAGAATCTTTTTCCCTGATTTACTATTATCTGCTCTTGCAAACTTTCCAGATAAAATGCAACATTCAGCACTACATTTGCGTAGCAGTTGACACCAGAGCTATTTTCAAAATGACATCCTACAACCTGTTCTTCTTTTTCCTTACTCTTTTTGCTTGCAATTACATCACTCCTCTTTTTTTTCCTCCTCTGTACATCTTCATCACAGATATTCTCATTTCTCCTTTTACGAGAAACTACACGTTTCTCCAACACAGGATACTGACCTAAATGAGGAGCATAGCTTCTTCTTAATCTATTATACTCCTTTACACAATTTGTATCAGCACTAACTTTTGAGTCATCAAAGTCTATCATGAATAAACCTGATAATGTTTTCACTCGTGACAAAGCAACATATGCCATACCTTCTTTGAACACAGTTGAACCAATGTTCACAAATGCACAATCTACAGTCAATCCTTGAGACTTGTGAATAGTTACAGCATATGCTAGCGAAAACGGAAACTGCTTCCTACGTACATATAAGTCTTTCACAAGCATGAAACGAACTGAACAACGACAAATGTCTTTAACTTCTTCTATCTGATCAAATTTTATTTTTAAACATTCAATTCCATCTTTTTTCTGATAATTAATAAAACCCACAACTCTTCCCATAGCTCCATTAACTAAACCTTTTTCAACATCCAAATTTCTCCTTAAAAATACTCTACAGTTCATGCAAACATATAGATTTTTTTCTAATCCAGCTGTTTTGGAAATGTTCTTCTCTAGTGAATCCAATTTATTTTTCAGTGTGCCTGTTACTGTGACAGTAATTCTTCCATCCTCAATTTTGTCCACTGCTTCTAATTTCCTGATCTCTTCCTTTTCCAATTTCAAAAGCTCCTCATTGAATATTGAGCATTCACGTAGAGTTGGCATTAAGCAGATGATACTTTTCTTTTCTGCAATGTTCTTGTATATCTTCTCTGCAACTATTTCTTCCTTTGGAAATAAATTATGTAGCAGCCGACTCTGTAATGCTTTTTTGCCAACTTCTGTGAGTAGTCCAATTCTGATATCTTTCAGAATACTTCCATATTCTTCATCGCTTGCTTGCCTCATATTAGTAGTAAGTTACTTGTACTCAAAGAAGGACCAAATATTTGTATTTCCGATGCTTCCCAATGACTTCTTTGTGTCTTCATGTGTCACAGTATTAAACACTGGTTGTCCTTTAACTGGAGTAAGTTGCAAAAGATCTCCAAAAACTATGACGTGTTTTCCACCAAATAACATGTCATAGTCTGTCTTCAGAATTTGCTGCATTCTTAAATGCACAAAGGCAAGCATTAAGTTTGAAACCATGCTCACCTCATCAATAATGAGAACTTGCATCTTCTTCAAGACTCTTGAAACTTCCAAGGATGCTTCTCCAGTTAGCTTGTTGTATTGTATTTTGTTCTCATGCTCCACTGGTAACATTAGCAAACGATGTAAAGTGATTCCTTTTATGTTATATGCTGCTAACCCAGTTGGAGCAGTAACCACACAAGACAAAGTAGAATCCGTTTTTTGCTGTAGGTAGCTTCTGATGACTTTAATTAGGAAACTTTTTCCAGTTCCAGCTTGTCCGCTTACATACATCCTGATTGGATGAAATGATGTGCATGAGCACTCTTTTTTTTCATGTAGAAATCCGTGATCAATTTTGTTTCTGATCTCTTCATAAATTTGTTGCTGCTCTTCGTTCAGTTGTCTTTCCAAATTTTGTAAGTCTATAAATTCTTCTTGAGCTTGATTCATAGCCGTTTCCACTTCATTCATGGCTATTGATGCTTCATTTTCAACGATTGGTTGTCCTAGGGGATCTTGACTGAGTGTTTCTGAACTTTGGCTGTCCTGAGAACTGTCTCTAGCTATTTCTGCTGCAATTGTAGTTTCCTGTTCAATTTCTTCATTTAACATTTGCAGATAACTTGAGAATGTACTGAATTGTATGCTGTCTTTGCAAGCATTAAAAGAATCTTCATAGCTTTGAAATTCTCCCAGTAGTTCATCCTCTGTACGCCATGGTTTAAACAACTGTAAAAGAGCCAAGTAGTAAAATTCCTTCTTGTCAGTAGTGTCGCAACTCAGCTTCCGGTGATTTATCAAACTTCCTTTTGTTTGCTTCACCAAACATCCTTCCTCACCAATGACTTTATATTTTCCATTGTTGATGTCTTCTGCGGCTTTCCGTGAATAAATGTAGTTCTGCAGCACTTCATAGAGACACATGTTCTCCAGATGTTGACTTCTCTTGGGATAATATGTGTCCAACATGTTTGATTTCAAAATATCTGTACTTTCTGGGTCATTCTCGGCCAAATATTCAATTTCTCCAACAGATTTTAGTACCCGATTTCTCATTGCTGCAAGGCCTAAACTTGCCCAAATTATTCTTCTTGACTTCGAGTAGAGACTTGCAGAAGATAACCTATCTGAACATTCGTAGGATCCAATTTCTCGATGCGATAACATCTTCAAACTGAAACTGTACAGCTTCTTACTGACAGTCTTCTCGTGAGAAATCTCTTCCCACATTTCCTTCAATTCTGTTTTTTCTGATTTCGTAATGTAAGACGTTACATATCGAGCAACAGCAATGGAATTGTCAGCTACATACTGTATATCCATGTTAGCGTTCCACATGGATAAAATGACTGGGTTGTAGTCATTTATATTTTTTGATTCTTCTTTTCTTTTAAGGTTGTAGGTATTCTTAGGTGATTTTCTTGTGATAGTATGTCTCACAGCTGACATAAAACTGTTTACTCTTCCATTTGAAAGAACAGGTCTAGGAAATCCAAATCGACATTTAGTGTAGTATTTATCTTTGCTCTTGTATTTCCGTCGACAGTATTTTCCACACCGATGACTTTTGAAACGTAAAACTTGCTCCTTTAACTTTTTCTCTTCTGTGCTTTTTGGTATAGCACATGTTGCATATTCTTCAATGTAAGATAACACTGCTTCATCAGTATCTGTTCCAAACTTTGGGGCATCCTTGATCCACAACAGCATATGAATATGAGGAGCACCTCTTGCCTGGTACTCTTTTCTCCAAAAGAAATCTACTACTTCTCCAAGAAGTGGATTTTTTTTATTGCAGATGAAGGACATCATAGCCTCAAATCTATGATTGAAATATCTGCAAACATTAACCGGATCCAATGAGCACAGTTCTCCTGCTGTCTTGTATTCGATGTTTTTAATGTTTGAATTTGCCTCTCGTAGAAAATCCAGTAAATCATCCCAAGCGTACTCCGCACAGCTTAGGGTAACGAACCATGTTGGTGTTCCTAAATTCCGTAACATGCATTTTAATTCACCATGGCGTCGGTACCAATATTCATTTGTCCCACGCTGACAAGCCATCAGATTGATCAGTTGTGTTTCCAAATGATCATCTCGGTGCTGCACTTTCTCCATAAAATCCTTAGCAGACACATTTTGTAAATGTACTCCACTTTTTAAAATGTGATTTACTGCATAAGACAGTGCAGACAAGTCGCTTTCAAATAAAAGATGGAACAAATAAGGAATACTTTGTCGAAATCTGGGATCTTCAGCATATAGTCTTGTAGTCCGATACTCAGAAGCTGGAATCTGTTCCGGACGTTCATCGTATCGTCCTCCTTTTCCTTTAGGAAACAGCTGGGGAAAACATCGAGCTTCCAAGCTCTCCTCCCATACACTCACGGGACTTCCTTTTGCTTTCTTCATCTGAAAGAGATCAATATTGTCTCCCATAACTTCTTTTGAATGAAGAGGATGTATGCTAAAATGTTCATAAATTTCTTCTTCCTTTGACTTGTCCACTTTTTCAATTTGTCCAGTTGGTGTTTCTGTGTCTTCTTGTAAATCTTCTTCTTCTTCTTCTATATAAATTGATTCATACCATTTGTTATTCCTTTTCAAATACAAATTTGCTCTTTGTACTTTCCGTACATCTACCAGCTCCTGCCAAATCTTCTTATTCTTTGTAGGTACACCATTAACCAGAATAATTAATGGTTCAGTTTCCAAAGTATCCGCATCAATAGTTTCCATATTTTTTTTCAAATCCAAGGGCAAATACACCACTCTACCTTTTAAACCTCTCAGTAAATCAGAAGGAGGTAATTTACCAGTTTTGGGCTCCATACGTACTATGGTCTGGAACGGATGAACACATTGAATGAGTATAGACTCATATGTATTTAATTCAGAAAGTTCAGCAGGAATAGCATCCAATTCTAAATTATTATGTACAGCTCTGGTCGGCATTCTATTTTCCTCTAACTTGTTGTAACAGTATTTACAAATACGCTGTACTTCACCCAATTCAAAACAATTTTCAAGAAATATATATGTGGCAAAATCCTTCCACTTATAATTATCTTCATTTTCACTCTTTCTGTAGAGATCAACATACCTGGTTTGTTTTCTATAATGAGTTCTGCGGCAACAAATACAAGTAATATTTGGTCTTTCATTAGAGATTATTGCAAATTTTGTTATGTGATCATTAAATGTCTTACTTACAGAGGGTTCTACATTCTCTTCTACTTCTTCCTCATTTACTGTGTCCTTCTCTGCACTGTTTTGTTCAGGACCAAAGTAACAAAACTGAATTTCATCAACAACCTTCTCTACATCTGATACCGTTCCACGGAACAGAGCCCTATTCAATTCATCTAACTTTATTGCTGGACTTTTAGCAAAATACAACCGTCTCACAAACTTTCTCATTTCAGTATGATGAACAGCCAGCATCCTAAAATGATGGAAAACACTATTACACACTTTTCTAGATAGACAAGCCAGAGAATGACCCTGCAAACCAGTATTCTCTCTCACTCTGCATGGATCTAGACTTTGAAGCACCTTAATCTTCTGTTTTATACTTTTTTTACTATATTCTCTTAGAAACTCACGAAATTTGTCAATAGATTCCTGACGCACAGTGCAAATACTACTACAATTCCAAGTGTACACTGGGGCTTTAGGACGTCTCCCCATAGCCTCATCTGCCATCACTTGTACCTCATCTCTTGGAACCATTATCTCCTTCTCCATTATGCAACCATTTTTTACTTCGTAAGCACGACCTCTGGTGTCAACTGCATGCAGCAAACTATTACTTTGAAAATAGCTCTCTTCATTAAAAAAAGGTTCACTACTTGAACTATGCATCCACTTTCCTAAAAACACTTTACAAAAGTTTGTTCTGTTCACTACTCTTTTCCTTTTGCTATGTGATTTCAGTACATTAACCATTTTGTCTAATGTACGCATCCTATTCAAAATTAAAATGAATAGTTTCCTTTTTAATTCTAATGCCTTTGCTGCAATGGCTTCAATTTCTTTTTTTCTTTTATAAAACTTACTCTTTTGCTTATATTTCATCACATTCTTTATCAAATTGGACATAACTCTTCTCTGAAACATTTTTCTACGTATCTCTTTAAACGCTGTTTTTCTATTTATGTAAATCTTTTCAGTTGCAGAAGGTATATTTGCATTAACTAAATTCTCAATTTTTTCCTGTCCTTTTCTTTTCAAAACATTCTTTCCAGTACAGACATTTTGTACATTTTTCATTCTTTTGAATATATTTTTTAGAAATTGTTTTTTCTGCTTACCAGAAGATTTTTTCTTTTTCCCAACATGAGCATCTTCTACTAACTTTGGTCCTCCAGTTGTCTTCAAATATAGGTTTTTTTTGTGAGTTTTTTGAACTCTGGATTTTGTAGGCATCTTAAATTTTGTTCACTGCTCTTCAGCAATACCTGAAAAAAACTAAAAAAAAATTCCTTTATTTTATTTAAATATATTACTACATTTCTTTTCACAATAGTCACAAAACGAAATTTCTTTGCCAATTTGAATGCACACTTACTGCTCTTTTTTTTTGGCAAGTGCTAATCACTTTTACAGACTGACACATTATAAATCCACTTTTCAGATTTTTTTAAATGCACATGTCCAGACTGCTTTTTCAGACCACCACCATGTGTATCCTGGGTGACTGCCTACACTCCAGCAAGGGCAACCAGCCTTACTGATGCTGAATGTCTTTGCATTACAGACTGAAACCTCAAACCCCACTCGCTTGTAAATACTGTGCATGATTATACATGGAAAGGAGCTGGGTGTGTGCTAAGAGTCTGCTTCTGCACCAAAAAATCGCTCCCCCTTTTTCCTACTAATGCAACTGTGAAATCACCAGAGCAAAACGCAATAAATCTCTGCCTGTAATTCCTATTTGCACACAGAGTCATGTTTTCACATTAGTCACAAAACGAAATTTCTTTGCCAATTTGAATGCACACTTACTGCTCTTTTTTTTGGCAAGTGATAATCACTTTTACAGACTGACACATTATAAATCCACTTTTCAGATTTTTTTAAATGCCCGTGTCCAGACTGCTTTTTCAGACCACCACCATGTGTATCCTGGGTGACTGCCTACACTCCAGCAAGGGCAACCAGCCTTAGTGATGCTGAATGTCTTTGCATTACAGACTGAAACCTCAAACCCCACTCGCTTGTAAATACTGTGCATGATTATACATGGAAAGGAGCTGGGTGTGTGCTAAGAGTCTGCTTCTGCACCAAAAAATCGCTCCCCCTTTTTCCTACTAATGCAACTGTGAAATCACCAGAGCAAAACGCAATAAATCTCTGCCTGTAATTCCTATTTGCACACAGAGTCATGTTTTCACATTAGTCACAAAACGAAATTTCTTTGCCAATTTGAATGCACACTTACTGCTCTTTTTTTTGGCAAGTGATAATCACTTTTACAGACTGACACATTATGAATCCACTTTTCAGATTTTTTTAAATGCACATGTCCAAACTGCTTCTTCAGACCACCACCATGTGTATCTTGGGTGACTGCCTACACTCCAGCAAGGGCAACCAGCCTTAGTGATGCTGAATGTCTTTGCATTACAGACTGAAACCTCAAACCCCACTCGCTTGTAAATACTGTGCATGATTATACATGGAAAGGAGCTGGGTGTGTGCTAAGAGTCTGCTTCTGCACCAAAAAATCGCTCCCCCTTTTTCCTACTAATGCAACTGTGAAATCACCAGAGCAAAACGCAATAAATCTCTGCCTGTAATTCCTATTTGCACACAGAGTCATGTTTTCACATTAGTCACAAAACGAAATTTCTTTGCCAATTTGAATGCACACTTACTGCTCTTTTTTTTTGGCAAGTGATAATCACTTTTACAGACTGACACATTATGAATCCACTTTTCAGATTTTTTTAAATGCACATGTCCAGACTGCTTCTTCAGACCACCACCATGTGTATCCTGGGTGACTGCCTACACTCCAGCAAGGGCAACCAGCCTTAGTGATGCTGAATGTCTTTGCATTACAGACTAAAACCTCAAACCCCACTCGCTTGTAAATACTGTGCATGATTATACATGGAAAGGAGCTGGGTGTCTGCTAAGAGTCTGCTTCTGCACCAAAAAATCGCTCCCCCTTTTTCCTACTAATGCAACTGTGAAATCACCAGAGCAAAACGCAATAAATCTCTGCCTGTAATTCCTATTTGCACACAGAGTCATGTTTTCACATTAGTCACAAAACGAAATTTCTTTGCTAATTTGAATGCACACTTACTGCTCTTTTTTTTGGCAAGTGATAATCACTTTTACAGACTGACACATTATGAATCCACTTTTCAGATTTTTTTAAATGCACATGTCCAGACTGCTTTTTCAGACCACCACCATGTGTATCCTGGGTGACTGCCTACACTCCAGCAAGGGCAACCAGCCTTAGTGATGCTGAATGTCTTTGCATTACAAACTGAAACCTCAAACCCCACTCGCTTGTAAATACTGTGCATGATTATACATGGAAAGGAGCTGGGTGTGTGCTAAGAGTCTGCTTCTGCACCAAAAAATCGCTCCCCCTTTTTCCTACTAATGCAACTGTGAAATCACCAGAGCAAAACGCAATAAATCTCTGCCTGTAATTCCTATTTGCACACAGAGTCATGTTTTCACATTAGTCACAAAACGAAATTTCTTTGCCAATTTGAATGCACACTTACTGCTCTTTTTTTTTGGCAAGTGATAATCACTTTTACAGACTGACACATTATGAATCCACTTTTCAGATTTTTTTAAATGCACATGTCCAGACTGCTTTTTCAGACCACCACCATGTGTATCCTGGGTGACTGCCTACACTCCAGCAAGGGCAACCAGCCTTACTGATGCTGAATGTCTTTGCATTACAGACTGAAACCTCAAACCCCACTCGCTTGTAAATACTGTGCATGATTATACATGGAAAGGAGCTGGGTGTGTGCTAAGAGTCTGCTTCTGCACCAAAAAATCGCTCCCCCTTTTTCCTACTAATGCAACTGTGAAATCACCAGAGCAAAACGCAATAAATCTCTGCCTGTAATTCCTATTTGCACACAGAGTCATGTTTTCACATTAGTCACAAAACGAAATTTCTTTGCCAATTTGAATGCACACTTACTGCTCTTTTTTTTTGGCAAGTGATAATCACTTTTACAGACTGACACATTATGAATTCACTTTTCAGATTTTTTTAAATGCACATGTCCAAACTGCTTTTTCACACCACCACCATGTGTATCCTGGGTGACTGCCTACACTCCAGCAAGGGCAACCAGCCTTACTGATGCTGAATGTCTTTGCATTACAGACTGAAACCTCAAACCCCACTCGCTTGTAAATACTGTGCATGATTATACATGGAAAGGAGCTGGGTGTGTGCTAAGAGTCTGCTTCTGCACCAAAAAATCGCTCCCCCTTTTTCCTACTAATGCAACTGTGAAATCACCAGAGCAAAACGCAATAAATCTCTGCCTGTAATTCCTATTTGCACACAGAGTCATGTTTTCACATTAGTCACAAAACGAAATTTCTTTGCCAATTTGAATGCACACTTACTGCTCTTTTTTTTTGGCAAGTGATAAACACTTTTACAGACTGACACATTATGAATCCACTTTTCAGATTTTTTTAAATGCACATGTCCAAACTGCTTTTTCAGACCACCACCATGTGTGTCCTGGGTGACTGCCTACACTCCAGCAAGGGCAACCAGCCTTAGTGATGCTGAATGTATTTGCATTACAGACTGAAACCTCAAACCCCACTCGCTTGTGAATACTGTGCATGATTATACATGGAAAGGAGCTGGGTGTGTGCTAAGAGTCTGCTTCTGCACCAAAAAATCGCTCCCCCTTTTTCCTACTAATGCAAATATAAAATTACCAGAGTTGTACAAAATACATCTCTGCCTATATTTCCCAACATGTGTAACCTGGGTGACTGCCTACATTCCACCAAGGGCAACCAGCCTTAGTGATGCTGAATGTATTTGCATTACTGAGTCCAACCTCAAACCCTTAAACTATTCATTTTTTATACCAATACACCTTAATTTATCGTGAAAACATAGTCCATATTATTTTACATGTTCCTCACATTTAAATTTCTCCCAAAACAGAAAATAATAAACGCAACTTCAACAAAAAGAATTACATTTCTATTATTCATTTCTTAATTTACCATATACATCCCCTCTCAAACTCTAACCTCACCTTTAAAATTAGTTAGTTGTGAAAGAAATGTGGCACTCAAACAGCAGATTATCAGAGCCAGGATCTCTGTTCTCTACACCTCTCTCCTCTCAGCAGAACCAGATAATGGCAAAGTTTCCCTCTATTTTTCCACACATATACATGTAAGTTTCAAATCTCAGTGCTTCCCCCTTTTTTTCAAATGTAATCACACATTTCTATTGGTTGAAAACCAACCCTTTTCCAAAAGTACCCTGCCCCCAACTTGACTTCTGCCTAGTACCCTTCCCCCAACTTGACTTCTGCCTGCTACCATAGCAACAGCTCATGGAACACTGCTGTGTGGAGTCAGGTCAGAAGTTCGCCACACAATGTTTCAATTCCACAGAGCAAGAGCGCTTGACTTTTCAAACCTAACAGCAAATCCATAGTACTGTTCTTTGGTAACACATTTTTCTGTACCAATACAAAACATGCTTCTATTAATTTACACATACAGCCTAGTTTTTATTCTAGAATGGTATGAAACAGCCAATCAGTTCTTTTTGTTTTGAAAAAAATATGTATGCCTCCATTTCCAAACTGTCTTTCTTTTCATATTGCCATTCTACTGAAAGAATCCTCCTGAGTGCATCCAGTTCTCCTTTGAAGATGTTCACAGTGTGGATTGTAGGGCACAGCTATGTCTTCTGGAGTGAAAAGTTTGCAGAGAAAACAGGTATGGTGAGAGACCTTGCTTTGCCAAATGTAGACATTAAATGGATTGGTCAGAGAGGGTTAAAGTGGCACCAATTGATGCCATTGGTGAAATCCTTCATGCAAATCCAACACCCTGACCTCATAATAGTGCACTGTGGTGGCAATGACCTAGGCACTTTGACTGGGGTAGGTCTGGAAATGCTTATGAAGGACACCTTTGCACAACTGTTTTCACTTTTCCCTAAAACTGCCTTTGTGTTTTCTAACATATGCCAAAGGCAAAAATGGAACTGGTCCAATCATTTCTGTCCGCAGATTGACAAAGCAAGAAAGCACGTCAACAAATCTGTTTCTGCTTTCCTCCGTGACTATGGTATGGGTTCCATTTACCACAACAACTTGTGTTACGACATGCAAGACATTTATAGAGGAGATGGTGTGCACTTCAATGATGAAGGGAACAGAGTCTTCCTCTTGAACCTTAGACTCTGCATCGGTACTTACTTGTAGGTACCACAAAAAAATCACTTAATAAACACCACGGTTCTTTTTAGAGCCCCCTAATATCTAAACACTTAAATCTGAATTTCATTTCTTTTTTGTATTTTTTTTTTACCGTACGCTTACCGTAAGCTTACCGTACGCGTACCCCGTGATTTTTTTTAAAATCAATAAATGTTTTCTTTGTACTTTTCTGTCCTTCTTTGACCCCCTTACAAATGTTAGGGGGTCTGTAACTCTCTCCCTTGCCCCCTTTTCAAGATATCACTCTTTTTTACCGGAGTGAAATACACAAAATGGCGGCCGCCGCTTCCTGGTTTCGGCCGATTCGAATGTTTACTAAGATCTAACAGCCAATCAGAATCGCGCTCGCGCACGCCACCGTACGCGTACGGTAAGCTTACGGTAAGCGTACCGTAAGCTGACTCAGATATATATATTGATTTAAAGGCTATTTTCTCAGAATCTACTGAACAGATTTACACCAAACCTACAAAAGGCACTTCCTTGACCTGAGGACTACCTCTCTGCCAAATTTCTAGTAATTCTGTTCAGCCGTTCGGGCTGTAGCCCTGTCTAAAGGTCCTATGGAAAAATGCATGGGAAAAACGCGTTTTGGGACCCCCCTTTTATCTCAGCCCCCGCTTGACGAATCCCCCCGAGACTTTCAGGGTAGGAGCGGAGCGTAGTGCCCCACCTATTTTGAGAAATTCGCGAGGATTCGTCGACCGGCGCCAAAGTTATTCAAAATAGAATGTTGCGGATTTCCTATGGAAACGGGGTCCTAACTATAACTACCTACTGGCGACCGCCAGTAGGTAATATATATATATATATATATATATATATATATATATATATATATATATATATATATATATATATATATATAAAACAAAATCCCTGGGGCCTAGTGGGCTGACTTATGTTGGATTGGAGTTAGAATAGTAATTTATTATGGTTTACTATCCAACACTTTCCCTGACATTTATTGGATTGGAGTTAGAATAGTAATTTATTATGGTTTACTATCCAGCACTTTCCCTGACTTATGTTGGATTGGAGTTAGAATAGTAATTTATTATGGTTTACTATCCAGCACTTTCCCTGACTTATGTTGGATTGGAGTTAGAATAGTAATTTATTATGGTTTACTATCCAGCACTTTCCATGAGTTATGTTATGTTTGGAGTTAGAATAGTAATTTATTATGGTTTACTATCCAGCACTTTCCCTGACTTATGTTGGATTGGAGTTAGAATAGTAATTTGTTATGGTTTACTATCCAGCACTTTCCCTGAGTTATGTTATGTTTGGAGTTAGAATGGTAATTTATTATGGTTTACTATCCAGCACTTTCCCTGACTTATGTTGGATTGGAGTTAGAATAGTAATTTATTATGGTTTACTATCCAGCACTCTCCCTGACTTATGTTATGTTTGGAGTTAGAATAGTAATTTATTATGTTTTACTATCCAGCACTTTCCCTGACTTATGTTGGATTGGAGTTAGAATAGTAATTTATTATGGTTTACTATCCAGCACTCTCCCTGACTTATGTTATGTTTGGAGTTAGAATAGTAATTTATTATGGTTTACTATCCAGCACTTTCCCTGACTTATGTTGGATTGGAGTTAGAATAGTAATTTATTATGGTTTACTATCCAGCACTTTCCCTGAGTTATGTTATGTTTGGAGTTAGAATAGTAATTTATTATGGTTTACTATCCAGCACTTTCCCTGACTTATGTTGGATTGGAGTTAGAATAGTAATTTATTATGGTTTACTATCCAGCACTTTCCCTGACTTATGTTGGATTGGAGTTAGAATAGTTAATTATTATGGTTTATTATCCAGCATTATCTATTTACTATTTTTAATAAGAATAATATATGTCATGTTGTAATATTCATTTCAACAATATAAATTAAAAACATTTTTATAACATTTTTACATACATATGACAAGTTTCTAAATTAAGAAATAAAAAAATTTTAATTTTTTTTTTATTCATAGTTTAATTTGTTTCACTCGTACAAAACCATAGAAATTCCTCTGTTATAGTTAGTTCTGCTAACTATAACTCACGCGCCCACAATGCACTGCTGATGATGTCACATATTGCATCATTCATGACATGGTCAGTGACATCACTGATGACATCACTGATGACATCTCAAATGACATCACTGATGACATTATCCACTTGGCAATCCGATACACCACATCATACACTAGTATAACCTTTCATCACTCACTCTAAAATACAGAGTACCATATTTGAAACCACTGACACACCAATACCAGTTACTACATACCCACTCACTGATTCCTAAGTCTACACACACAACTACCCATTCAACAACAGAATCATCTATACATGCAGTCATTAATTAATAGAACACTATCAGATGCACTTATACACATATATAGACATTGACACATAAGCAGTCATCTTAGTTGTTTATGCAGTCATCCTACTCACTCATGAAAAAAATGTATCGCACTTAAATTTACTCACTTACACAATTATCCAACGACACCTCATTTATTCAAACACATAGTAACTCATCGTTAATATGTTAAAAAAGCACCATTACAATTATACACTCATTCATATATTTACTCTCACAATCACTGACTCTTACACAAACTTATTTATATACACCAACTCTCACATACAATGCCTTTTATTTTTTTACTTTGTTGAAGATGTACAACTAAAACATATATTCGCTCACCAACACACAAAAAATACACTCAGTCACCCAAACAACTGTTTCCACATGCACTCTTAAACCCATACACCTAGTCAATCAACCATTCACACATCTATGCATAGAGTTACACACAGGCCATCCAACCACACACAAACTCAGTGTCCCATACAAATACTCACCCAACTAATCAATAACTAATATACACACTCATGTAGTTAGTGACCAACTGAGGCAGCATGTTATACAACAACAGAGACAGTGCTGCACACATTCACATAGTTTAGTTACTAATCCATGTATTAAGTGAGACACTTTTAATTACTCACTTAAAAAGACAGTCAGACAGCTACTAAATCCTCCATCCAGACAGTTATATATCCACTCAATCTTCAATACAGATTGGTATATATATAATACATATTTAAATTTCAAACTAAACCACATTCAGTGGATGATGTCATCAGTGATGTCATCAGTGATGTCATTTGAGATGTCATCAGTGATGTCATCAGTGATGTCACTGACCATGTCATGAATGATGCAATATGTGACATCATCAGCAGTACATTGCGGGCGCGTGAGTTATAGTTAGCAGAACTAACTATAACGGAGGAATTTCTATGGTTTTGTACGAGTGAAATGGGCAGCTAACTATAACACCCCTGAAACCTATGGTTTTTTCTGTGAATTTCTAAGGTTTTTTAAATGCTAATTTCTGAAACCTATGTTATTTTTCAGTGAATATATATATATATATATACATATATAAACATATAAATATAATCTGCATATCTATATAAATATAAATTCATGCAAACATATACATATACATATATGCATACATATGCATGGTATGTATATGAAAGTTTGAAAAACTCTAATACAAGCAAAGCTAAAAAGCCACCTAATTACAAACAGAATTGCTTTAACTTAAACGAGGGCGAGACCTATTGCATTTTCAATGCTTGTTTACTTTGATTCCATCAAGAAGGCATTCAGATGTGTCACACATTTTCCATAAATTCTGAATGGTAGCACTCTAGTTGCTCATTAGATCACTGTAGTAAAGCTACTGCTCACCAGGGAAGTATGCTGTTGGTATTGAAAGTGCATGTTTCAGTCTGCATGGCAGAATTTTTTAATGAAATAGAAGAGGATTTGAGAAGTCACTCAAAATGTGCCACTAATCATAATTTTTATGGCAAAATGAACCTCCTCATTGTGTTCCTTTTAAATTAAACTACTCACTCTCTACTACTCACTCGCTACTACTTTCTACTACTCACTCTCTACTGCTCACTTTCTACTACTCTCTAGTACTCTACTACACTCTACTACTACTCTCTACTACTCACTCTCTACTACTCACTCTCTACTACTCTCTACTACTCACTCTCTACTACTCTACTACTCACTCTCTACTACTCTCTACTACTCTCTCTCTACTACTCCCTCTCTACTACTCTACTACTCTCTACTATTCACTCTACTACTCTCTACTACTCACTCTCTACTACTCTACTACTCTCTACTACTCACTCTCTACTACTCACTCTAAACTACTCACTCTACTACTCTCTCTACTACTCACTCTCTACTACTCTCCACTACTCACTCTACTACTCTCTACCACTCACTCTCTACTACTCTCTCTCTCTACTACTCACTCTCTACTACTCACTCTACTACTCTCTACTACTCTCTCTGCTACTCACTCTCTACTACTCACTCTCTACTACTCTACTACTCTCTACTACTCTCTCTACTACTCACTCTCTACTACTCACTCTCCACTACTCTCTACTACTCTCTCTCTACTACACACTCTCTACTACTTGCTCTCTACTACTCACTCTACTACTCACTCTACTACTCACTCTCTACTACTCCCTACTACTCACTCTAATACTCACTCTCTACTACTCTCTACTACTCACTCTCTACTACTCCACTACTCTCTACTAATCACTCTCTACTACTCACTCTGTACTACTCTCTACTACTCACTCTCTACTACTCTCTACTACTCACTCTCTACTACTCACTCTCTACTACTCTCTCTCTACAACTCTCTACTACTCTATACTACTCACTCTCTACTACTCTCTATTACTCACTCTCTACTACTCTCCCTACTACTCTCTACTACTCACTCTACTACTCATTCTCTACTACACATTCTCTACTACTCTCTCTCTGCTACTCAGTCTCCACTACTCACTCTCTACTACTCTCTACTACTCACTCTCTAATACTCACTCTCTACTACTCTCTACTACTCACTCTCTACTACTCTCTACTACTCCCTCTACTACTCACTCTCTACTACTCTCTACTACTCTCTACTTCTCACTCTCTACTACTCTCTACTACTCACTCTCTCCTACTCACTCTCTGCTACTCTCTCTACTACTCTCTACTACTCTCTCTCTACTCTCTATTACTCATCCTCTACTCTCTACCTCTCTACCTTTCTCTACCTCTCTCTCTACTACTCTCTACCTCTCTACCTCTACCTCTCTACCTCTACGTCTCTACCTCTACACCTCTACCTCTCGACCTCTCTCTACCTCTCTCTACACGCACACATATGCACATATATGCATATGCATTTATATATATGTATGTGTATATATATATTCAATGAAAAAACCAAAGGTTTCACACATGTTATAGTTAGCTGGACATTTCACTCGTAAAAAACCAATGAAATTCCCCCGTTATAGTTAGTTCAGCTAACTATAACTCGCGCGCCCGCAATGCACTGCTGATGACGTCACATATTACATCACTCATGACATGGTCAGTGACATCACTCATGACATCACTGATGACATCTCAAATGACATCACTGATGACATCACTGATGACATCATCCAGTGAATGGCTGTTTTTCTGAAAATTAAATATGTTTTATATATGTATATCTCAAGGTCGATGGAAGAATAAATGGGTATATAAGTGTCTAAATGGATGATTTGTTTTTGAAAAATTGATTGTGTAACTCACTGATTAAGTGTATCATAGTGAATACATGGCTTAGTGAGTAATGTTTAAATATGTAAATATCTGTATCAGTCTCTCACTTTGTGTATAAGTGGCTGCATGGGTTGGTGAGTAGCTACATGGGTGTCTACATAGGTTATTAGTTGGTTTTTTGAGTATCAGTCTGAGTGTCTGCATGGTTCGGTGGGGGGTATTACGTAGTGCATAGGTGCATGAATGAGTGACTCACTGTTTGTATGTGTTGAACACAGCATGTGTGCAGGACTGTATGGGTGGATGAGTGTGTGTATGGGTGTGTTAGTGAGTGAATGACTGTCTCAATAGTGTCTTTTTGAGTAACTACATATGTTTTAAACTAGTATATGTGACTATTGGTGTATATAAGTGAGTATATGTGAGAGTGAGATATTGAAAGAGTTCCTGTATGAATAAGTATGTTTCTATAAGTGATTGTTTAAAAGACTAAGTATGTGTAAGTTTCCGTAGAAGTAAGTGTGGTGGTGTGTGTATAACTGTATATGCAAGTAAATGTATGTTTGATTCTTTATTAGCATGAGTGACTATGTGGGTGAGTAACTCTATGGATGAGTGGCCTTGTGTAACAGGATGTATAGGTGTATGAGTACATATGATGAGTGAGTACATGTATGAGTGACTGTACAGGACTGTTGGTGAATGAGTGGATGTGTATGTGGATCTTAGAATTACTGAAGAGGTTGTTGTAACTGGTATTGGTATGTCCATTGTTTTTAAAATTTTAATTTCTATTTTTGAATGTGTGTATCAAAGGTTATATTAGGGGCAGAGGTGGTCTGCCACTCTATCACTAGGATGATGTCATCAGTGATGTCATCAGTGATGTCATTTGAGATGTCATCAGTGATGTCATGAGTGATGTCACTGACCATGTCATGAGTGATGTAATATGTGACGTCATCAGCAGTGCATTGCGGGCGCGCGAGTTATAGTTAGCTGAACTAACTATAACGGGGGAATTTCATTGGTTTTTTACGAGTGAAATGTCCAGCTAACTATAACATGTGTGAAACCTTTGGTTTTTTCATTGAATTTCTAAGGTTTTTTAAATGCTAATTCCTAACTATAACGTGTGTGAAACCCATGGTTTTTTCAGTGAATTTGCAAGGTTTTTTAAATGCTAATTCCTAACTATAACGTGTGTGAAACCCATGGTTTTTTCAGTGAATTTGCAAGGTTTTTTAAATGCTAATTCGTAACTATAACGTGTGTGAAACCCATGGTTTTTTCAGTGAATTTGCAAGGTTTTTTAAATGCTAATTTTTTTATTTTCTTCTATTTTTTAAACATATTTTTTTTTTAATTTTCTATCCTTTTTTTAAGACTATGGTTAAATTTTTAAAATTCTATAATATGTTTTTTTTTAAATATTTTATAAAATAAACAGGTAAAATTTATTAGCAATACATTTTTTCCTTTTTTTTTATTTTTTTTTTAGTACGCGTACCGTAAGCTTACGGTAAGCGTACGGTTTACGCAATGCCCGTAATTTATCTACGCTGTTTGCGTATAGTTACGCAATTTGCGTAGCCGCGCGTACTCCGCGTGGGACGCGTACGCGTGTACGCTACACGCGCACGTTACGCGGAAGTGTCGGGTAGTGACTGTTATGCGCATGCGCGCAAGCGCGTGTCTTTTTTACGCGCATGCGTACTTTTGCCGTAAGCGCAACGTAAGCGTACCGTAAGCGTACGGTAGGTCATGTGATCATGAAACACAACTTTTGATTGGATGAAACTACTTTCAGTTCTAGAACTCTCCTACACCACACCCATTCCCCTCATTTCTGCTTGTGATCCCTTAGGAGAAGGAGCTGGGTTGTCTTTGTGATACGATGGCAGAACAGCAGAGCCCTTCTGAGAGTGAGGCTAGCACTAGCAGCACTACCTTGAGGCAGAGAGCGAAGAAACAAAAGACCTCTTATGTATGGGATTATTTTACTTTTCCTGAAGGCCAGCTAAAGGTAAATGCACCCTTAGTGACTTGCAAGCTGTGTCAGCGTGTACTTTCAAGAGGTAATCCTGACAGGAAGTATTCCTTTGGGAATCATACCATGATGAGGCACCTCAAGGATGTACACAAAAGGACACATGCTCGACTTTTTGGAGGTAACCCTTCAGTAAGTCAACCAAGCACATCCACAGCAGCTCAGCCTGGACCATCATCTGCAGGGCTGAGTCCTTCTTCTGCAGGTCAGGTGAGCCCTTCATCTGTGGGGGGAGCATCTCCTTTTGCTGGCCCTCAGGAAATTAACCCTCGATTTCTGAGGGTTGATATTCGATGCGCCTCTTGTCATGATCTAATTTGTCATAGGGAGACCAGTGTTTCCCTAGTGAACAACAAAATAGATCAGCACACTTGTCGCATAGACTAATTTTCCCAATCTTTCTTTCCTCTGTCCCTGCATGAACACAACGGCTCTTTTAAGAGCCAACCTTATCTTTCATCTTTTTTTTATATATGTTTTTAAAAACTTTTTTTTTTTTTTTTTTTACCGTACGCGTACGGTGCGCGTAATTTTTTTTTTTTTTTTTTTTAAAAACACTAAAAATCAATTATCACATTACAAGGTCCTTGAGAGACTACAATTATTATTATTGACTTACCATACCCACTCAAAAAAATATTTATTCATTTGTTTTTTAAAAAAATTGCTTTAAAAATGGTTCTCGTTTTCGAAAATTTTCCATATCAATCTGAAAAAAAAGAAAAAAGTATTAATATTTTTAAAACATTTTATAATACAGTACACATATTTACATATTTATCAAAAAATATTTTTGCCTTATTTTTGCTGTTTTCAGAATATATTGCATTTCACTATAAATTGTGAAAGCAATTGCATTCATCATTTTACAGCGGGCAAAAAAAAATAACAATCTCAAAGATTGTATTAAAAAAGCCCAGAATCTCTTTTTACTTAAACTTAACATTATAGAAATGCATAATATTCTAAAAAAATATCATCTAATATCAATGCTTATTTCTTTAAAATACCGTCTGATATGTTTGTTTCAAAAGTATAATCACAATATTATATCTCAAATAACTCCACATTACATCTGGTTCCATTTCCTTTAGGCCAAATAGTAATTTTAAAATTCTTTTTTGATTAAATTTCCAATGGTAATCCAATAAAATTCTAAAGTTTTATTTGTACAGATCTCACCGATTCTCTGTAACATATTGGTTCCCTAAATATTTATTAATAATTTATTAAGTCCACAATAGAATTGGTTACCTTTCCACATGGCCAAATAGTAATTTAAAAAATCTTTTTTGAAAAAATTTCCAATGGCACTCCAATAACATTCCAAAATTTAAATTGTGCAGATGTTACCGATTTTCTCTAAATTTTTGGTTTTCGAAAGTTTCATTAAAAATTAAAAAAGTCCACATTACAATTGGTTATCTTTCCATTAGGCCAAATGATAATTTAAAAAATCTTTATTTTTGAAAATTCCAATGGTAATCCAATCAAATGGTAAAATTGTTTTGTCCAGATCTTGCCAAGTCTCTCTAAAATTTAGGTTTCAGGAAGATTAGATAGGAATTTGCTAAATCAAAAGGCAAACGTTGCTTAAAAACCAATTGGGAATCATTACACAGTGTCCAGCCTTTTTCACATTTAAGATAAACTGTGTAATGTCCAGAAGTAACAGTAGGTCCTTCAGGGAAAATTATTGCAACAGTTACAAAAGTTTTTCCTGAAATTGATAATTGCTGTCCTGTAAACTTCTTTATTAAAGTATCCAATTTTGAACCATCAGCTCTACATCGTTGCATCATTAAAATTACATACTGTCCGTATTCCTTTAAAATTAATGTTGAAAACATGTCAGATTGACACTCACCGCATTGCATGCTATGATTAGCATCTTTAACTAATTTAGCAAAAGTGACTGTTTTAGTCTCTGGCAATGTCAAAAAAATAAACCTTTCATTATCAACATTAGAGCCACATATATTATAACAGTTTTCACAACTATGTTCCCATTTATAAGAGAGACCAAATAAATTATCAATTGCAACTTCTTCTTCTTCCAGTACCTGAAGAAAAAACATCAAAAATTCGTGTGCATCTTGCTGTTCATTTTGAGAAAACTGTGTTCGTCCTGAACATACATCTAAAAGTTTTCTAATTTCAGTAGCACTTTCTATTTGAGTTTTATCATTACTCAGCTTTTCAAAAAGGAGACTCAGCTCAGAACAGAATCTTTTTCCCTGATTTACTATTATCTGCTCTTGCAAACTTTCCAGATAAAATGCAACATTCAGCACTACATTTGCGTAGCAGTTGACACCAGAGCTATTTTCAAAATGACATTCTACAACCTGTTCTTCTTTTTCCTTACTCTTTTTGCTTGCAATTACATCACTCCTCTTTTTTTTCCTCCTCTGTACATCTTCATCACAGATATTCTCATTTCTCCTTTTACGAGAAACTACACGTTTCTCCAACACAGGATACTGACCTAAATGAGGAGCATAGCTTCTTCTTAATCTATTATACTCCTTTACACAATTTGTATCAGCACTAACTTTTGAGTCATCAAAGTCTATCATGAATAAACCTGATAATGTTTTCACTCGTGACAAAGCAACATATGCCATACCTTCTTTGAACACAGTTGAACCAATGTTCACAAATGCACAATCTACAGTCAATCCTTGAGACTTGTGAATAGTTACAGCATATGCTAGCGAAAACGGAAACTGCTTCCTACGTACATATAAGTCTTTCACAAGCATGAAACGAACTGAACAACGACAAATGTCTTTAACTTCTTCTATCTGATCAAATTTTATTTTTAAACATTCAATTCCATCTTTTTTCTGATAATTAATAAAACCCACAACTCTTCCCATAGCTCCATTAACTAAACCTTTTTCAACATCCAAATTTCTCCTTAAAAATACTCTACAGTTCATGCAAACATATAGATTTTTTTCTAATCCAGCTGTTTTGGAAATGTTCTTCTCTAGTGAATCCAATTTATTTTTCAGTGTGCCTGTTACTGTGACAGTAATTCTTCCATCCTCAAGTTTGTCCACTGCTTCTAATTTCCTGATCTCTTCCTTTTCCAATTTCAAAAGCTCCTCATTGAATATTGAGCATTCACGTAGAGTTGGCATTAAGCAGATGATACTTTTCTTTTCTGCAATGTTCTTGTATATCTTCTCTGCAACTATTTCTTCCTTTGGAAATAAATTATGTAGCAGCCGACTCTGTAATGCTTTTTTGCCAACTTCTGTGAGTAGTCCAATTCTGATATCTTTCAGAATACTTCCATATTCTTCATCGCTTGCTTGCCTCATATTAGTAGTAAGTTCCTTGTACTCAAAGAAGGACCAAATATTTGTATTTCCGATGCTTCCCAATGACTTCTTTGTGTCTTCATGTGTCACAGTATTAAACACTGGTTGTCCTTTAACTGGAGTAAGTTGCAAAAGATCTCCAAAAACTATGACGTGTTTTCCACCAAATAACATGTCATAGTCTGTCTTCAGAATTTGCTGCATTCTTAAATGCACAAAGGCAAGCATTAAGTTTGAAACCATGCTCACCTCATCAATAATGAGAACTTGCATCTTCTTCAAGACTCTTGAAACTTCCAAGGATGCTTCTCCAGTTAGCTTGTTGTATTGTATTTTGTTCTCATGCTCCACTGGTAACATTAGCAAACGATGTAAAGTGATTCCTTTTATGTTATATGCTGCTAACCCAGTTGGAGCAGTAACCACACAAGACAAAGTAGAATCCGTTTTTTGCTGTAGGTAGCTTCTGATGACTTTAATTAGGAAACTTTTTCCAGTTCCAGCTTGTCCGCTTACATACATCCTGATTGGATGAAATGATGTGCATGAGCACTCTTTTTTTTCATGTAGAAATCCGTGATCAATTTTGTTTCTGATCTCTTCATAAATTTGTTGCTGCTCTTCGTTCAGTTGTCTTTCCAAATTTTGTAAGTCTATAAATTTTTCTTGAGCTTGATTCATAGCCGTTTCCACTTCATTCATGGCTATTGATGCTTCATTTTCAACGATTGGTTGTCCTAGGGGATCTTGACTGAGTGTTTCTGAACTTTGGCTGTCCTGAGAACTGTCTCTAGCTATTTCTGCTGCAATTGTAGTTTCCTGTTCAATTTCTTCATTTAACATTTGCAGATAACTTGAGAATGTACTGCATTGTATGCTGTCTTTGCAAGCATTAAAAGAATCTTCATAGCTTTGAAATTCTCCCAGTAGTTCATCCTCTGTACGCCATGGTTTAAACAACTGTAAAAGAGCCAAGTAGTAAAATTCCTTCTTGTCAGTAGTGTCGCAACTCAGCTTCCTGTGATTTATCAAACTTCCTTTTGTTTGCTTCACCAAACATCCTTCCTCACCAATGACTTTATATTTTCCATTGTTGATGTCTTCTGCGGCTTTCCGTGAATAAATGTAGTTCTGCAGCACTTCATAGAGACACATGTTCTCCAGATGTTGACTTCTCTTGGGATAATATGTGTCCAACATGTTTGATTTCAAAATATCTGTACTTTCTGGGTCATTCTCGGCCAAATATTCAATTTCTCCAACAGATTTTAGTACCCGATTTCTCATTGCTGCAAGGCCTAAACTTGCCCAAATTATTCTTCTTGACTTCGAGTAGAGACTTGCAGAAGATAACCTATCTGAACATTCGTAGGATCCAATTTCTCGATGCGATAACATCTTCAAACTGAAACTGTACAGCTTCTTACTGACAGTCTTCTCGTGAGAAATCTCTTCCCACATTTCCTTCAATTCTGTTTTTTCTGATTTCGTAATGTAAGACGTTACATATCGAGCAACAGCAATGGAATTGTCAGCTACATACTGTATATCCATGTTAGCGTTCCACATGGATAAAATGACTGGGTTGTAGTCATTTATATTTTTTGATTCTTCTTTTCTTTTAAGGTTGTAGGTATTCTTAGGTGATTTTCTTGTGATAGTATGTCTCACAGCTGACATAAAACTGTTTACTCTTCCATTTGAGAGAACAGGTCTAGGAAATCCAAATCGACATTTAGTGTAGTATTTATCTTTGCTCTTGTATTTCCGTCGACAGTATTTTCCACACCGATGACTTTGGAAACGTAAAACTTGCTCCTTTAACTTTTTCTCTTCTGTGCTTTTTGGTATAGCACATGTTGCATATTCTTCAATGTAAGATAACACTGCTTCATCAGTATCTGTTCCAAACTTTGGGGCATCCTTGATCCACAACAGCATATGAATATGAGGAGCACCTCTTGCCTGGTACTCTTTTCTCCAAAAGAAATCTACTACTTCTCCAAGAGCTGGATTTTTTTTATTGCAGATGAAGGACATCATAGCCTCAAATCTATGATTGAAATATCTGCAAACATTAACCGGATCCAATGAGCACAGTTCTCCTGCTGTCTTGTATTCGATGTTTTTAATGTTTGAATTTGCCTCTCGTAGAAAATCCAGTAAATCATCCCAAGCGTACTCCGCACAGCTTAGGGTAACGAACCATGTTGGTGTTCCTAAATTCCGTAACATGCATTTTAATTCACCATGGCGTCGGTACCAATATTCATTTGTCCCACGCTGACAAGCCATCAGATTGATCAGTTGTGTTTCCAAATGATCATCTCGGTGCTGCACTTTCTCCATAAAATCCTTAGCAGACACATTTTGTAAATGTACTCCACTTTTTAAAATGTGATTTACTGCATAAGACAGTGCAGACAAGTCGCTTTCAAATAAAAGATGGAACAAATAAGGAATACTTTGTCGAAATCTGGGATCTTCAGCATATAGTCTTGTAGTCCGATACTCAGAAGCTGGAATCTGTTCCGGACGTTCATCGTATCGTCCTCCTTTTCCTTTAGGAAACAGCTGGGGAAAACATCGAGCTTCCAAGCTCTCCTCCCATACACTCACGGGACTTCCTTTTGCTTTCTTCATCTGAAAGAGATCAATATTGTCTCCCATAACTTCTTTTGAATGAAGAGGATGTATGCTAAAATGTTCATAAATTTCTTCTTCCTTTGACTTGTCCACTTTTTCAATTTGTCCAGTTGGTGTTTCTGTGTCTTCTTGTAAATCTTCTTCTTCTTCTTCTTCTACATAAATTGATTCATACCATTTGTTATTCCTTTTCAAATACAAATTTGCTCTTTGTACTTTCCGTACATCTACCAGCTCCTGCCAAATCTTCTTATTCTTTGTAGGTACACCATTAACCAGAATAATTAATGGTTCAGTTTCCAAAGTATCCGCATCAATAGTTTCCATATTTTTTTTCAAATCCAAGGGCAAATACACCACTCTACCTTTTAAACCTCTCAGTAAATCAGAAGGAGGTAATTTACCAGTTTTGGGCTCCATACGTACTATGGTCTGGAACGGATGAACACATTGAATGAGTATAGACTCATATGTATTTAATTCAGAAAGTTCAGCAGGAATAGCATCCAATTCTAAATTATTATGTACAGCTCTGGTCGGCATTCTATTTTCCTCTAACTTGTTGTAACAGTATTTACAAATACGCTGTACTTCACCCAATTCAAAACAATTTTCAAGAAATATATATGTGGCAAAATCCTTCCACTTATAATTATCTTCATTTTCACTCTTTCTGTAGAGATCAACATACCTGGTTTGTTTTCTATAATGAGTTCTGCGGCAACAAATACAAGTAATATTTGGTCTTTCATTAGAGATTATTGCAAATTTTGTTATGTGATCATTAAATGTCTTACTTACAGAGGGTTCTACATTCTCTTCCACTTCTTCCTCATTTACTGTGTCCTTCTCTGCACTGTTTTGTTCAGGACCAAAGTAACAAAACTGAATTTCATCAACAACCTTCTCTACATCTGATACCGTTCCACGGAACAGAGCCCTATTCAATTCATCTAACTTTATTGCTGGACTTTTAGCAAAATACAACCGTCTCACAAACTTTCTCATTTCAGTATGATGAACAGCCAGCATCCTAAAATGATGGAAAACACTATTACACACTTTTCTAGATAGACAAGCCAGAGAATGACCCTGCAAACCAGTATTCTCTCTCACTCTGCATGGATCTAGACTTTGAAGCACCTTAATCTTCTGTTTTATACTTTTTTTACTATATTCTCTTAGAAACTCACAAAATTTGTCAATAGATTCCTGACGCACAGTGCAAATACTACTACAATTCCAAGTGTACACTGGGGCTTTAGGACGTCTCCCCATAGCCTCATCTGCCATCACTTGTACCTCATCTCTTGGAACCATTATCTCCTTCTCCATTATGCAACCATTTTTTACTTCGTAAGCACGACCTCTGGTGTCAACTGCATGCAGCAAACTATTACTTTGAAAATAGCTCTCTTCATTAAAAAAAGGTTCACTACTTGAACTATGCATCCACTTTCCTAAAAACACTTTACAAAAGTTTGTTCTGTTCACTACTCTTTTCCTTTTGCTATGTGATTTCAGTACATTAACCATTTTGTCTAATGTACGCATCCTATTCAAAATTAAAATGAATAGTTTCCTTTTTAATTCTAATGCCTTTGCTGCAATGGCTTCAATTTCTTTTTTTCTTTTATAAAACTTACTCTTTTGCTTATATTTCATCACATCCTTTATCAAATTGGACATAACTCTTCTCTGAAACATTTTTCTAAGTATCTCTTTAAACGCTGTTTTTCTATTTATGTAAATCTTTTCAGTTGCAGAAGGTATATTTGCATTAACTAAATTCTCAATTTTTTCCTGTCCTTTTCTTTTCAAAACATTCTTTCCAGTACAGACATTTTGTACATTTTTCATTCTTTTGAATATATTTTTTAGAAATTGTTTTTTCTGCTTACCAGAAGATTTTTTCTTTTTCCCAACATGAGCATCTTCTACTAACTTTGGTCCTCCAGTTGTCTTCAAATATAGGTTTTTTTTGTGAGTTTTTTGAACTCTGGATTTTGTAGGCATCTTAAATTTTGTTCACTGCTCTTCAGCAATACCTGAAAAAAACTAAAAAAAAATTCCTTTATTTTATTTAAATATATTACTACATTTCTTTTCACAATAGTCACAAAACGAAATTTCTTTGCCAATTTGAATGCACACTTACTGCTCTTTTTTTTGGCAAGTGCTAATCACTTTTACAGACTGACACATTATAAATCCACTTTTCAGATTTTTTTAAATGCACATGTCCAGACTGCTTTTTCAGACCACCACCATGTGTATCCTGGGTGACTGCCTACACTCCAGCAAGGGCAACCAGCCTTACTGATGCTGAATGTCTTTGCATTACAGACTGAAACCTCAAACCCCACTCGCTTGTAAATACTGTGCATGATTATACATGGAAAGGAGCTGGGTGTGTGCTAAGAGTCTGCTTCTGCACCAAAAAATCGCTCCCCCTTTTTCCTACTAATACAACTGTGAAATCACCAGAGCAAAACGCAATAAATCTCTGCCTGTAATTCCTATTTGCACACAGAGTCATGTTTTCACATTAGTCAAAAAACGAAATTTCTTTGCCAATTTGAATGCACACTTACTGCTCTTTTTTTTTGGCAAGTGATAATCACTTTTACAGACTGACACATTATGAATCCACTTTTCAGATTTTTTTAAATGCCCATGTCCAGACTGCTTTTTCAGACCACCACCATGTGAGTCCTGGGTGACTGCCTACACTCCAGCAAGGGCAACCAGCCTTAGTGATGCTGAATGTCTTTGCATTACAGACTGAAACCTCAAACCCCACTCGCTTGTAAATACTGTGCATGATTATACATGGAAAGGAGCTGGGTGTGTGCTAAGAGTCTGCTTCTGCACCAAAAAATCGCTCCCCCTTTTTCCTACTAATGCAACTGTGAAATCACCAGAGCAAAACGCAATAAATCTCTGCCTGTAATTCCTATTTGCACACAGAGTCATGTTTTCACATTAGTCACAAAATGAAATTTCTTTGCCAATTTGAATGCACACTTACTGCTCTTTTTTTTTGGCAAGTGATAATCACTTTTACAGACTGACACATTATGAGTCCACTTTTCAGATTTTTTTAAATGCACATGTCCAAACTGCTTCTTCAGACCACCACCATGTGTATCCTGGGTGACTGCCTACACTCCAGCAAGGGCAACCAGCCTTAGTGATGCTGAATGTCTTTGCATTACAGACTGAAACCTCAAACCCCACTCGCTTGTAAATACTGTGCATGATTATACATGGAAAGTAGCTGGGTGTGTGCTAAGAGTCTGCTTCTGCACCAAAAAATCGCTCCCCCTTTTTCCTACTAATGCAACTGTGAAATCACCAGAGCAAAACGCAATAAATCTCTGCCTGTAATTCCTATTTGCACACAGAGTCATGTTTTCACATTAGTCACAAAACAAAATTTCTTTGCCAATTTGAATGCACACTTACTGCTCTTTTTTTTTGGCAAGTCATAATCACTTTTACAGACTGACACATTATGAATCCACTTTTCAGATTTTTTTAAATGCACATGTCCAGACTGCTTCTTCAGACCACCACCATGTGTATCCTGGGTGACTGCCTACACTCCAGCAAGGGCAACCAGCCTTAGTGATGCTGAATGTCTTTGCATTACAGACTAAAACCTCAAACCCCACTCGCTTGTAAATACTGTGCATGATTATACATGGAAAGGAGCTGGGTGTGTGCTAAGAGTCTGCTTCTGCACCAAAAAATCGCTCCCCCTTTTTCCTACTAATGCAACTGTGAAATCACCAGAGCAAAACGCAATAAATCTCTGCCTGTAATTCCTATTTGCACACAGAGTCATGTTTTCACATTAGTCACAAAACGAAATTTCTTTGCTAATTTGAATGCACACTTACTGCTCTTTTTTTTTGGCAAGTGATAATCACTTTTACAGACTGACACATTATGAATCCACTTTTCAGATTTTTTTAAATGCACATGTCCAAACTGCTTTTTCAGACCACCACCATGTGTATCCTGGGTGACTGCCTACACTCCAGCAAGGGCAACCAGCCTTAGTGATGCTGAATGTCTTTGCATTACAGACTGAAACCTCAAACCCCACTCGCTTGTAAATACTGTGCATGATTATACATGGAAAGGAGCTGGGTGTGTGCTAAGAGTCTGCTTCTGCACCAAAAAATCGCTCCCCCTTTTTCCTACTAATGCAACTGTGAAATCACCAGAGCAAAACGCAATAAGTCTCTGCCTGTAATTCCTATTTGCACACAGAGTCATGTTTTCACATTAGTCACAAAACGAAATTTCTTTGCCAATTTGAATGCACACTTACTGCTCTTTTTTTTTGGCAAGTCATAATCACTTTTACAGACTGACACATTATGAATCCACTTTTCAGATTTTTTTAAATGCACATGTCCAGACTGCTTTTTCAGACCACCACCATGTGTATCCTGGGTGACTGCCTACACTCCAGCAAGGGCAACCAGCCTTACTGATGCTGAATGTCTTTGCATTACAGACTGAAACCTCAAACCCCACTCGCTTGTAAATACTGTGCATGATTATACATGGAAAGGAGCTGGGTGTGTGCTAAGAGTCTGCTTCTGCACCAAAAAATCGCTCCCCCTTTTTCCTACTAATGCAACTGTGAAATCACCAGAGCAAAACGCAATAAATCTCTGCCTGTAATTCCTATTTGCACACAGAGTCATGTTTTCACATTAGTCACAAAACGAAATTTCTTTGCCAATTTGAATGCACACTTACTGCTCTTTTTTTTTGGCAAGTGATAATCACTTTTACAGACTGACACATTATGAATCCACTTTTCAGATTTTTTTAAATGCACATGTCCAAACTGCTTTTTCACACCACCACCATGTGTATCCTGGGTGACTGCCTACACTCCAGCAAGGGCAACCAGCCTTAGTGATGCTGAATGTCTTTGCATTACAGACTGAAACCTCAAACCCCATTCGCTTGTAAATACTGTGCATGATTATACATGGAAAGGAGCTGGGTGTGTGCTAAGAGTCTGCTTCTGCACCAAAAAATCACTCCCCCTTTTTCCTACTAATGCAACTGTGAAATCACCAGAGCAAAACGCAATAAATCTCTGCCTGTAATTCCTATTTGCACACAGAGTAATGTTTTCACATTAGTCACAAAACGAAATTTCTTTGCCAATTTGAATGCACACTTACTGCTCTTTTTTTTTGGCAAGTGATAATCACTTTTACAGACTGACACATTATGAATCCACTTTTCAGATTTTTTTAAATGCCCATGTCCAGACTGCTTTTTCAGACCACCACCATGTGTATCCTGGGTGACTGCCTACACTCCAGCAAGGGCAACCAGCCTTACTGATGCTGAATGTCTTTGCATTACAGACTGAAACCTCAAACCCCACTCGCTTGTAAATACTGTGCATGATTATACATGGAAAGGAGCTGGGTGTGTGCTAAGAGTCTGCTTCTGCACCAAAAAATCGCTCCCCCTTTTTCCTACTAATGCAACTGTGAAATCACCAGAGCAAAACGCAATAAATCTCTGCCTGTAATTCCTATTTGCACACAGAGTCATGTTTTCACATTAGTCACAAAACGAAATTTCTTTGCCAATTTGAATGCACACTTACTGCTCTTTTTTTTTGGCAAGTGATAATCACTTTTACAGACTGACACATTATGAATCCACTTTTCAGATTTTTTTAAATGCACATGTCCAAACTGCTTTTTCACACCACCACCATGTGTATCCTGGGTGACTGCCTACACTCCAGCAAGGGCAACCAGCCTTAGTGATGCTGAATGTCTTTGCATTACAGACTGAAACCTCAAACCCCATTCGCTTGTAAATACTGTGCATGATTATACATGGAAAGGAGCTGGGTGTGTGCTAAGAGTCTGCTTCTGCACCAAAAAATCACTCCCCCTTTTTCCTACTAATGCAACTGTGAAATCACCAGAGCAAAACGCAATACATCTCTGCCTGTAATTCCTATTTGCACACAGAGTAATGTTTTCACATTAGTCACAAAACGAAATTTCTTTGCCAATTTGAATGCACACTTACTGCTCTTTTTTTTTGGCAAGTGATAATCACTTTTACAGACTGACACATTATGAATCCACTTTTCAGATTTTTTTAAATGCCCATGTCCAGACTGCTTTTTCAGACCACCACCATGTGTATCCTGGGTGACTGCCTACACTCCAGCAAGGGCAACCAGCCTTACTGATGCTGAATGTCTTTGCATTACAGACTGAAACCTCAAACCCCACTCGCTTGTAAATACTGTGCATGATTATACATGGAAAGGAGCTGGGTGTGTGCTAAGAGTCTGCTTCTGCACCAAAAAATCGCTCCCCCTTTTTCCTACTAATGCAACTGTGAAATCACCAGAGCAAAACGCAATAAATCTCTGCCTGTAATTCCTATTTGCACACAGAGTCATGTTTTCACATTAGTCACAAAACGAAATTTCTTTGCCAATTTTAATGCACACTTACTGCTCTTTTTTTTTGGCAAGTGATAAACACTTTTACAGACTGACACATTATGAATCCACTTTTCAGATTTTTTTAAATGCACATGTCCAAACTGCTTTTTCAGACCACCACCATGTGTATCCTGGGTGACTGCCTACACTCCAGCAAGGGCAACCAGCCTTAGTGATGCTGAATGTATTTGCATTACAGACTGAAACCTCAAGCCCCACTCGCTTGTGAATACTGTGCATGATTATACATGGAAAGGAGCTGGGTGTGTGCTAAGAGTCTGCTTCTGCACCAAAAAATCGCTCCCCCTTTTTCCTACTAATGCAAATATAAAATTACCAGAGTTGTACACAATAAATCTCTGCCTATATTTCCCAACATGTGTAACCTGGGTGACTGCCTACATTCCACCAAGGGCAACCAGCCTTAGTGATGCTGAATGTATTTGCATTACTGAGTCCAACCTCAAACCCTTAAACTATTCATTTTTTATACCAATACACCTTAATTTATCGTGAAAACATAGTCCATATTATTTTACATGTTCCTCACATTTAAATTTCTCCCAAAACAGAAAATAATAAACGCAACTTCAACAAAAAGAATTACATTTCTATTATTCATTTCTTAATTTACCATATACATCCCCTCTCAAACTCTAACCTCACCTTTAAAATTAGTTAGTTGTGAAAGAAATGTGGCACTCAAACAGCAGATTATCAGAGCCAGGATCTCTGTTCTCTACACCTCTCTCCTCTCAGCAGAACCAGATAATGGCAAAGTTTCCCTCTATTTTTCCACACATATACATGTAAGTTTCAAATCTCAGTGCTTCCCCCTTTTTTTCAAATGTAATCACACATTTCTATTGGTTGAAAACCAACCCTTTTCCAAAAGTACCCTGCCCCCAACTTGACTTCTGCCTAGTACCCTTCCCCCAACTTGACTTCTGCCTGCTACCATAGCAACAGCTCATGGAACACTGCTGTGTGGAGTCAGGTCAGAAGTTCGCCACACAATGTTTCAATTCCACAGAGCAAGAGTGCTTGACTTTTCAAACCTAACAGCAAATCCATAGTACTGTTCTTTGGTAACACATTTTTCTGTACCAATACAAAACATGCTTCTATTAATTTACACATACAGCCTAGTTTTTATTCTAGAATGGTATGAAACAGCCAATCAGTTCTTTTTGTTTTGAAAAAAATATGTATGCCTCCATTTCCAAACTGTCTTTCTTTTCATATTGCCATTCTACTGAAAGACACCTCCTGAGTGCATCCAGTTCTCCTTTGAAGATGTTCACAGTGTGGATTGTAGGGCACAGCTATGTCTTCTGGAGTGAAAAGTTTGCAGAGAAAACAGGTATGGTGAGAGACCTTGCTTTGCCAAATGTAGACATTAAATGGATTGGTCAGAGAGGGTTAAAGTGGCACCAATTGAGGCCATTGGTGAAATCCTTCATGCAAATCCAACACCCTGACCTCATAATAGTGCACTGTGGTGGCAATGACCTAGGCACTTTGACTGGGGTAGGTCTGGAAATGCTTATGAAGGACACCTTTGCACAACTGTTTTCACTTTTCCCTAAAACTGCCTTTGTGTTTTCTAACATATGCCAAAGGCAAAAATGGAACTGGTCCAATCATTTCTGTCCGCAGATTGACAAAGCAAGAAAGCACGTCAACAAATCTGTTTCTGCTTTCCTCCGTGACTATGGTATGGGTTCCATTTACCACAACAACTTGCGTTACGACATGCAAGACATTTATAGAGGAGATGGTGTGCACTTCAATGATGAAGGGAACAGAGTCTTCCTCTTGAACCTTAGACTCTGCATCGGTACTTACTTGTAGGTACCACAAAAAAATCACTTAATAAACACAACGGCTCTTTTTAGAGCCCCCTAATATCTAAACACTTAAATCTGAATTTCATTTCTTTTTTGTATTTTTTTTTTACCGTACGCTTACCGTAAGCTTACCGTACGCGTACCCCGTGATTTTTTTTAAAATCAATAAATGTTTTCTTTGTACTTTTCTGTCCTTCTTTGACCCCCTTACAAATGTTAGGGGGTCTGTAACTCTCTCCCTTGCCCCCTTTTCAAGATATCACTCTTTTTTACCGGAGTGAAATACACAAAATGGCGGCCGCCGCTTCCTGGTTTCGGCCGATTCGAATGTTTACTAAGATCTAACAGCCAATCAGAATCGCGCTCGCGCACGCCACCGTACGCGTACGGTAAGCTTACGGTAAGCGTACCGTAAGCTGGCTCAGATATATATATTGATTTAAAGGCTATTTTCTCAGAATCTACTGAACAGATTTACACCAAACCTACAAAAGGCACTTCCTTGACCTGAGGACTACCTCTCTGCCAAATTTCTAGTAATTCTGTTCAGCCGTTCGGGCTGTAGCCCTGTCTAAAGGTCCTATGGAAAAATGCATGGGAAAAACGCGTTTTGGGACCCCCCTTTTATCTCAGCCCCCGCTTGACGAATCCCCCCGAGACTTTCAGGGTAGGAGCGGAGCGTAGCGCCCCACCTATTTTGAGAAATTCGCGAGGATTCGTCGACCGGCGCCAAAGTTATTCAAAATAGAACGTTGCGGATTTCCTATGGAAACGGGGTCCTAACTATAACTACCTACTGGCGACCGCCAGTAGGTAATATATATATATGTGTATATATATATTCACAGAAAAAAACATAGGTTTCAGGCACGTTATAGTTAGGAATTAGCATTTAAAAAAACCTCAGAAATTCACTGAAAAAACCATAGGTTTCAGGGGTGTTATAGTTAGCTGGACTTTTCACTTGTACAAAACCATTGAAATTCCCCCGTTATAGTTAGTTCAGCTAACTATAACTCGCGCGCCCGCAATGCACTGCTGATGACGTCACATATTACATCACTCATGACATGGTCAGTGACATCACTCATGACATCACTGATGACATCTCAAATGACATCACTGATGACATCATCCAGTGAATGTGTGTTTTTCTGAAAATTAAATATGTTTTATATATGTATATCTCAAGGTCGATGGAAGAATAAATGGGTATATAAGTGTCTAAATGGATGATTTGTTTTTGAAAAATTGATTGTGTAACTGACTGACTAAGTGTATCATAGTGAATACATGGCTTAGTGAGTAATGTTTAAATATGTAAATATCTGTATCAGTCTCTCACTTTGTGTATAAGTGGCTGCATGTGTTGGTAAGTAGCTACATGGGTGTCTATATAGGTTATTAGTTGGTTTTTTGAGTATCAGTCTGAGTGTCTGCATGGTTCGGTGGGGGGTATTACATAGTGCATAGTTGCATGAATGAGTGACTCACTCTTTGTATGTGTTGAAGACAGCATGTGTGCAGGACTGTATGGGTGGATGAGTGTGTGTATGGGTGTGTTAGTGAGTGAATGACTGTCACAATAGTGTCTTTATGAGTAACTACACATGTTTTAAACTAGTATATGTGACTATTGGTGTATATAAGTGAGTATATGTGAGAGTGAGAGATTGAAAGAGTTCCTGTATGAATAAGTATGTGTTTCTATAAGTGATTGTTTAAAAGACTAAGTATGTGTAAGTTTCCGTAGAAGTAAGTGTGGTGGTGTGTGTATAACTGTATATGCAAGTAAATGTATGTTTGATTCTTTATTAGCATGAGTGACTATGTGTGTGAGTAACTCTATGGATGAGTGGCATTGTGTAACAGGATGTATAGGTGTATGAGTACATATGATGAGTGAGTACATGTATGAGTGACTGTATAGGACTGTTGGTGAATGAGTGGATGTGTATGTGGATCTTAGAATTACTGAAGAGGTTGTTGTAACTGGTATTGGTATGTCCATTGTTTTGAAAATTGTAGTCTCTATTTTTGAATGTGTGTATCAAAGGTTATATTAGGGTGAGAGGAGGTCTGCCACTCTATCACAAGGATGATGTCATAAGTGATGTCATTAGTGATGTCATTTGAGATGTCATCAGTGATGTCATGAGTGATGTCACTGACCATGTCATGAGTGATGTAATATGTGACGTCATCAGCAGTGCATTGCGGGCGCGCGAGTTATAGTTAGCTGAACTAACTATAACGGGGGAATTTCAATGGTTTTGTACAAGTGAAAAGTCCAGCTAACTATAACACCCCTGAAACCTATGGTTTTTTCAGTGAATTTCTGAGGTTTTTTAAATGCTAATTCCTATCTATAACGTGCCTGAAACCTATGGTTTTTTCTGTGAATTTCAAAGGTTTTTTAAATGCTAATTTCTAACTATGCCTACAGAGATAGGACATGTGAAGAAAGAAGAAAAAATGCACAGAAAGAAAAAAAAGAAGTGCAGAAAGAAGCAACAGAAGTCCTCAAAGACGAAGAAAAGTGTAGGAAGAAGGATAACGTGCAGAAAGAACAAAAAGAAGAGCAGAAAGAAGCCTTGTTGCAAAATCATCCTGTACCCTCAACTTTTTCAGACGGATACTGGTGGTAACTGAGTCTGACTAACCAGTCCTAGAGCCAGTGCTACATTAAAAGACACTTAGAATACAGTGAAAACACCTACATACACTAGGGAACATTATGCGTTGGGGTCCCCCTGTGATTAGCATGACCTCCTCTGTAAGCCCCTAGTATATAATAGGGCAGGGGGATTAAAACTACCTCTTAAAACAGGCCACAGGGCGCTTTTGCACACGTTAACTCAGGCCCCGTCCCCTCCCTTCACCACTGTGTAAACACGCCCTGTGTCCGTTTTTAGTTGGGAGATTAAGTTCATTTGAATCCTGAGGGTCCCTAGGGTCCAATTAGCCCACTAGGTACCTCCAGTAAGTGCCACAGAGCTGCGTTGCAGAGAGGTGTAAAAAGTGGCACGGCCTGGACCACCTCTCTGCAATGCAGCTCAGTGGCACTTACTGGAAGCACTTGGTGGGCTAGTTAGCCCCCAGGGGCCCACAGTATTGAAGGGAAATTATATCCCCAATTTAAAACGTGCCATAGTGCGTGTTTGCACACGTCACCTCAGGCCCCGTCCCCTCCCTTCACCACTGTGTAAACGCGCGCTGTGGCTGTTCTAAGTTGAGAGATTAAGTCCCCTTGAATCCTAAGGTTCCCTAGGCTCAAACTAGACCACTAGGTACCTCCAGTAAGCGCCACAGAGCTGCGTTGCAGAGAGGTGTAAAAGGGGGCTTGGCCTCAGAACACCTGTCTGCAGCGCAGCTCCCTGGCGCATACTGGAGATGCCTGTTGGGCTAGTTGGCCCTCAGGGACCCTCAGTATTGAAGAGGAATTAATTCCCCAACTTACAACTCACCAGGGGGCGCGTTTGCAGAGTGCTGCAAGGAGGGGGCGTCGTCTCCGGCACGATGCCAGTCTTTTATTTATTTTAATTTTTTAAGAAGGGGGGCTGTGTGGTTCCCCTTCTTATTCTAATTTATTGGCCCTGATGACCCCATCCCCCAGGGCCTGTCTCCTAATTATATTTTTTTTACCCCAATCCCCAGGGCCGGCCACTGTTTTTTATTATTTTAAAAAAATATATATTTATAGACACACCTAGGACATGCTGGACAAACCGTACGTACCTATCACCATGACGATTTGCGTGATATTCATTAAAAGGCGACTATGCATACAATGAATCCACGAGGAATGTATTTACACCACTAGTGAAGCTCTGACATGTCTGATGCCCTACCATGCCTAATCCCGGTAGACACCCTTGTCGTTTATTTATACAAACATGGGTAGCTATTGACGGGCACATTTAATACACATGCACACCAAGCCATTCAAAGGGGATTCAACAAAAATTCGACCAAAACTATGCAAGAAACCCCCTCACGATTAATAAAACACACATCCACTGCCGGATGTGTAATACTTTTTATTTTACTCTCTGGAAAGGGGACGAACATCACTTGAGAGTCACAGCGTGCTCCTGGCAGAGCCCAATGCTGTGTTACACCCACCATTGCCTGCTGAGTGCCACACACCTCTGTGTTGTATTCCACTAGCTAGTGCATATGCTATGACACTCTCTAGCCCATGTGCACTGTAACACCACCCCGTGAATATGTCATGCCACACTTGTCTTCGCACAGGTTATATTGCCCCATCTAACATGCCTTCCTCGATGCCTATGTTATAACGCACAGTGCTATGCCATACATATTACAATCTGGGATCCATATCTTTGTCACAGTGCATATGCAACGTTACACTCCCCAGCACATATTTTATATTACAACTTTAGAGACTAGTTAGGTTACACAACACTGCCCTGTGCATATTACACTCCAAGGCGCATATCGCATAGCACACGCTAGTGCCTGTGCTATCTCGCACTCTCCAATGAATCTGTCATTGCGCACAATGTATTGCATATTATATTTCACGCCCGGTTCATCTTATATCACACTTTTTGGTGCATAGTTTATACCATACACTATATCTAGTTTTCATTTTCAATCGTGCTCTCAGGACTATGTTCTATATAACACTGTGTTCACCTACCCTTTTCACGGGCATTACATTTTGCGATAGGGGGTGGTGGGTCAGGGGGTGTTTCTGCCAAGTGAGCCCGGAGTCACAGTCACAAACGTCCTCTTCTTCCTGAATAAAAGTGAGATTATGCTGCATACTTGTTCATGTTTTAAGTAGTTCACACAGACACATGTTTTAAAAACAATAAAGTTCCTAATACCCGCCTTCTCTGAACAGTTAGCTTGCTGCCCCATCCCCCTCCTCCCTATCCTCTGTTGTGTGAATCCATGGACTAGCCTCCTCCCTCCTGCCATGCATGGTCTGATGTGCTGCCACTGCCCTCAATTTAGTATGATGTACCAGTCCACTCCTCCTGCCCTCCATTGCCCAATTCGATGTCCCATCATTGACCTCCTGCTTAAACTCTGTGCTTAGCTTGCTGCCCCTATTCTCCTTCCCCCTGCCCTCCGATGTCTTTGTGCATGCCCCTGCTCCATCCTTTTTGCCCACCATGCTCCATGGACCTGCCACTCCTATCTACTCTGAGTGTTCTGTTGAGCTGCACTCCCCTCCCACCTGCCTAGCATTGTCAGATGACTGTAACCTGTCCCTGCCACCTCCACCTTGCCTGTCCACATGCCATGCCCCTATCCTCTTCCTCCTGTCCACATGGTCCATTGTACTGCCACACCCTTCTGCCCTCCCTGGTCTGTTGTGCTGCAACTGCTCCTCCTGCCTGCCCCGTGCGGTCTGTTGTGAGGCCCCTTCCCCTGAACTTTCTTGTCTGTGCACAGGTCCTGACCCTCCCTTCTATCCTCCATCGTCCTTTGTGCATGCCCCTGCACCCTCCTTCTTGCCCATCATAGCCATTGTGCTGCCACCAACCCTCCCACTTGCCATGCATGGTCTTCTGTGCTGCCATGGCCCCTCCCACCTTCCCTGTGTGGTCAGTTAGCTGCCCCTGACCCCCTCCCATCTTCCCTCCATGGTCTGTGTGTATGCCATCACAGTCTCACTGTTGCTCTTCATGGTGTGTCTTGCTTCTAGTGCCCATCCTGCCTGACCTCCATGGCTATCTTGCTGCTCCTGCCCTGCCCCCTTGCCCCCAGCCCTCTGTTTACATGTGCAGACCCCTACTCCCTCCCTCCTGGCTTGTCTGTTCCATTGTAATGCCCCGATCCATCCCTCCTGCCCTTTATGCTGCAGCTTTCTCTCCTGTCTGTCCATTATGGTCAGCTAGCTACCATTGCCTCTTGCCCCTCTGTTCTCTGTTGTCCATGTGCATGGTCCTGTCCCCTCCCTCTTGCTTTCTATGGATTGTTGTGCTGCACTCCCGTCCCGCATGCCCTGTGTGGTGTATTGTGCTGCTGCAAACCCTGATGCCTGCCCTGCAGGGTCAGTTTGGTGCACCTCTCCATGTCCCTCCTGTCCTCTGTTATCCAAGTCCATGTCCCTACCCCATTTCCTTCCATGATCCAATGTACCATACTTCCGAACATTTTGAACTTGGTAAGAGGGAGATTTTGAAATAAAACTGGGGTATTGATTATCCCCTTTGAGTTACATTGAAAAAGAGGAGATTGTAGACAGGAGACAGATCAAATAAAGCCCATTTGAGCTTAAAAACATTGGACGTTTGCTGGCTGAATCGGGTCTGTTGGCATGTATTGTTGTACTACCATTGCCTCTTCCTTCTGCCCACAATGGTCTATTACATTGCCACAGCCTCTCTTGCAAGTCCTGTATTGTTGGTTTGTTGCCCCTGCCCCCCTTTCCACTGCCCTCCATAGTCTGTTGTGCTGCCACGGCCCTTCCTGCCTGCTCAGTGTGGTTAAATTGTTGCCTTTGCACCCTCCTACCTGCCTTCAATTTTCAGAGTCCATGCCCCTGGCCTCTGCCTCTCAACAGTATCCTAATGAACAACTAGAAAAACTGGTGCACCATCACGAGGTGCGCGCACGGTGGAAAAAAAATCATAAAAAAATAGAATTAAAAATCAAATTTAAGTGTTTAGATGTTAGGTGGCTCTAAAAAGAGCCGTTGTGTTAATTGAGGAACAGAGGAACAAAAAAATGGCAAAAATTTTAGGGTGCCGCACGTGTGCTGCTGTATCTTGCTCTCTATTAGGGGAATGCTGGTGTCCCCATAAGAGAGAAGAGCATTGCACGCATTGCACCATATATGCACCCTCTTAAACAGAGGGTGTATATCCAGAGGAACAGAAGCAGGTGAAGCTGCCGCCGCAGATGAAGTGCTCGGCTGAGCTGCCGATGATGTGCTCGGCTGAGCTGCTGCGGATGTGCTCGGCTGAGATGCTGGAGGGTTTTCTCTAGCAGCTCAAGCATAAGCCACAGGATGTACATCTCTAACGTGCCTGATCATAGTGAAGATACTAAAAGAGTATTTCTTTTTAGGATCTCCTCTTGATAAGACACGATCACAAAGAGTGCAGGTGACTTTTGGAGCATTCACCTTCTTCTGCCCCTCTGAAAAAGTGAAAAATTGCCATATAAAAGAGTTTTTCTGTTTCCTCTGTCTCTGTGGCACAAGGGTCTCCTGCTCACTTCCAGAAGATGACTGCTGCTCTGCCATTCTCAAGTACTGGAGTACTGGAAAAGCTGCTCAGCTCCTTCTCCCAGGGAATCAGAAGTAATAATGAGGGGAGTGGGTGTGGTGTTGGAAGTTTCTGGAACTGAAACTACTATAAACCAATGAAAAGTGTTGTTTCTTAATCACATGACCTGAAACTACTATAAACCAATGAAAAGTGTTGTTTCTAAATCACATGACTTGCCGTGCGCGCACGGTGCGCGCACGGAGCACGCACGCATGCACGTACGGAGCACACATGCATGCGCGTACGCGCACAGAGCATGCACGCATGCGCGTACGGAGCACGTGCGCATGCGCGTATGCGCACGGAGCACGCACGCATGCGTGTACGGAGCACACGCGTACGGAGCACGCGCGCATGCACGTACGGAGCACGCGCGCATGCGCGTACGGAGCACGCACGACGTACGCATGCGCACGTGGAGCACGTACGCATGTGCACACGGAGCACGTACGCATGTGTGCACCGTGCGCGCAAGGACAAAAACCCTTAAAAAAAAATACATTTTTTAAAGTGTTTATAAGTTTATAGAAGATATTAACTATGCTGTTCAACTCTATCCAAATAAAAAAAAAAAAACTGAGCCATTCCATATTACAGGATAAAGTTAATCTATAACTATATATATAGGTAGCTTATTGTAAAATAAATATTTAAAAAATATAATAATACATTCATAAATTAGCATTTCAAAAACCTTGCAAATTCACTTAAAAAACCATAGGTTTCACACACGTTAAAGTTAGGAATTAGCATTTAAAAAACATTTGAAATTCACTAAAAAAAACATAGGTTTCACACACGTTATAGTTAGGAATTAGCATTTAAAATACCTTGCAAATTCACTGAAAAAACCATAGGTGTCACACACGTTATAGTTAGGAATTAGCATTTAAAAAACCTTGCAAATTCACTGAAAAAACCATAGGTTTCACACATGTTATAGTTAGCTGAACATTTCACTCGTAAAAAACGGTGCGCGCACGGCGGAAAAAAAATAATTAAAAAAATAGAATTAAAAATCAAATTTAAGTGTTTAGATGTTAGGTGGCTCTAAAAAGAGCCGTTGTGTTAACTGAGGGACAGAGGAACAAAAAAATGGCAAAAATTTTAGGGTGCCGCACGTGTGCTGCTGTATCTTGCTCTCTATTAGGGGAATGCTGGTGTCCCCATAAGAGAGAAGAGCATTGCACGCATTGCACCGTATATGCACCCTCTTAAACAGAGGGTGTATATCCAGAGGAACAGAAGCAGGTGAAGCTGCCGCCGCAGATGAAGTGCTCGGCTGAGCTGCCGATGATGTGCTCGGCTGAGCTGCTGCGGATGTGCTCGGCTGAGCTGCTGGAGGGTTTTCTCTAGCAGCTCAAGCATAAGCCACAGGATGTACATCTCTAACGTGCCTGATCATAGTGAAGATACTAAAAGAGTATTTCTTTTTAGGATCTCCTCTTGATAAGACACGATCACAAAGAGTGCAGGTGACTTTTGGAGCATTCAAGGGTCTCCTGCTCACTCCCAGAAGATGACTGCTGCTCTGCCATTCTCAAGTACTGGAGTACTGGAAAAGCTGCTCAGCTCCTTCTCCCAGGGAATCAGAAGTAATAATGAGGGGAGTGGGTGTGGTGTTGGAAGTTTCTGGAACTGAAACTACTATAAACCAATGAAAAGTGTTGTTTCTTAATCACATGACCTGAAACTACTATAAACCAATGAAAAGTGTTGTTTCTAAATCACATGACTTGCCGTGTGCGCACGGTGCGCGCACGGAGCATGCACGCATGCGAGTATGGAGCACGCGCGCATGCGCGTACGCGCACAGAGCACGCATGCAGGCGCGTACGGAGCACGCGAGCATGCGCGTATGCGCACTGAGCACGCACGCATGCGCGTATGGAGCACGCACGACGTACGCATGCGCACGTGGAGCACGTACGCATGTGCACACGGAGCACGTACGCATGCGTGCACCGTACGCGCAAGGACAAAAACCCTTAAAAAAAAAAATTGAAGTGTTTATAAGTTTATAGAAGATATTAACTATGCTGTTCAACTCTATCCAAATAAAAATAAACAAAAACTGAGCCATTCCATATTACAGGATAAAGTTAATCTATAACTATATATATAGGTAGCTTATTGTAAAAGAAATATTTAAAAAATATAATAATACATTCATAAATTAGCATTTAAAAAATCTTGCAAATTCACTTAAAAAACCATAGGTTTCACACACGTTATAGTTAGGAATTAGCATTTAAAAAACACCTGAAATTCACCAAAAAAAACATAGGTTTCACACACATTATAGTTAGGAATTAGCATTTAAAATACCTTGCAAATTCACTGAAAAAACCATAGGTTTCACACACATTATAGTTAGGAATTAGCATTTAAAAAACCTTGCAAATTCACTGAAAAAACCATAGGTTTCACACATGTTATAGTTAGCTGGACATTTCACTTGTAAAAAACCAATGAAATTCCCCCGGTATAGTTAGTTCAGCTAGTTCAGCTAACTATAACTTGCGCACCCGCAATCCACTGCTGATGACGTCACATATTACATCACTCATGACATGGTCAGTGACATCACTCATGACATCACTGATGACATCTCAAATGACATCACTGATGACATCACTGATGACGTCATCCATGTGATAAATTACCACATCTTCTCACACCCTAATATAACCTTTGATACACCGACTCAAAATTTAAGAGTTCCATTCTCAAAACCATACATACTGCAATACCAATAACTACATATCCAATTATTAACTCTTAGGTCTACATACACCTCCACTCATTCACCTGTACAGTCACTCATACTTACAGTCACTCCATACAAAACTATCATATGCATTTATACACCTATACAGACACTCACACACTACCGATCATCCATAGAGGTACTCTCACACCTACTCAGTCATGCAAATAATCACACTCCCATTTACTCACCTATGCGGTTATACACACTCAAGTTCACTTACTCATAAAAATAGTATCACATTCTTACGCTCTTATAGAATCATTGATACAAGCACACACTCATCCATACAGTCACTCTCACAATCACACACTCTCAAATCTACCCACTTATATACTCTTACACGCATATATACTGCCTTTCACATATGTAGTTAGTCACAAATGTACCACTGAGATATACATTCAATCCCTAACACACCCATACATACACTCACTGAACCATACAGTCCATCACAGATGCACTCTTAAAACCATGCACCCATAGAATCACCCACTCACACATCTATGCATAGTCACACACACCCTACCCACACAAACACTCAGGAACCCATACAGATACTGAGACAAGCAATCAATAACTCATATAGACACTTATATAGGGATTCACAAAACCATGCCGCCACTTATACACCAACATACAGACACATACAAACATTTACGCAGTTTAGTCACTAGTCTACAGTAAGATACATTTAATGACTCACTTATAGAGTCAGTTACGCACCACAGAAAATCATCCATTTACACACTTGTACACCCACTCATTCTTCAACAGGCCTTTCCCTATATATATTAAACATATTAAAATTGTTCAGAAACACATACTCAATGGATGATGTCATCGGTGATGTCATCAGTGATGTCATTTGAGATGTAATCAGTGATGTCATGAGTGATGTCACTGACCATGTAATGAGTGATGTAATATGTGACGTCATCAGCAGTGGATTGCGGGCGCGCAAGTTATAGTTAGCTGAACTAACTATAACGGGGGAATTTCATTGGTTTTTTACGAGTGAAATATCCAGCTAACTATAACATGTGTGAAACCTATGGTTTTTTCAGTGAATTTGCAAGGTTTTTTAAATGCTAATTCCTAACTATAACGTGTGTGAAACCTATGGTTTTTTCAGTGAATATATATATATATATATGTACGAAATCCAACAGGCTGTCTCCCACCTCCAACCGGCGAGGAAGAAGCACACGGACACCAACTCGTGCTTCACAGGTTTTTAATGGCAATCAGCACCCACACAGCACGCCATTACGCGTTTCGGCCACCAGATGGCCTTGATCACATGAAGTAACTGCTGATTCATTTAGCTTTTATAATCCAAGAGCACTCTATAATCTTGTGATGCTTGTGACCATAGACATGGAAAAAATACATTGGTCTAAAAATAATTTTTTTAGTGATGAAAAACATATAACAAATGCATATACGTTAATACTTGTAACAGCATGGGTCTGAGATATTACATAGTTGTATCATTAGATATGCCTGCTTCTAAATACCTTTCTATGTTCACGGAAATATCCCGACCTTGTAAATACATGTTAATTTACAAAGGTTTAAGGTGCAATAGTAGGTTGTGCAAATACGCAAATTTGTAGGTGCAAATCCTGATATGTAAAGTGCAAATAGTGTCATCAAGGTGCAACAAAATGCAAATGTGCAAAATACGCAATAATAGTGCAAAGTGCAAACAAATGCATATGTATACATATGGTAATTGTGTTACAGACCATAATTGATGTCCTTAAATAATGCACGATCAGAATTCATTGCAACATTTCAACATATGTTAAAATAGTATCTAATGATAAAACCTATATGAACGACCCAACATTGCTGTTAAAACCAATAGCCTATGTAAAAGGTCCTAAGACTAATCAAGAAGTGAGAAAAGTGCAAATAGTGAAATAATGATAAAATACAGCGGGGATCAAGCGAGGAAGGGGATAGGAGGAACACTCCAAAATACTATTCACCTATATGGGGTTCCATATTAACAAATACATAAGGACAACCAAACACCTGGTCTTCGGCGAAAGTGGGTCCAAAGTTATAGCGGGTCCCCAGAGCTGCTTGCACCTAGATTGTAATATACCTAAGGGTAAGGGAAGCTTGGCTGAAAGTATCCTCATATGTGGAAAACTGGAACACACCAATATACGGAGAAAGCGTTTGATATTCATTGTTTTCTTGTCTTTGGCCTTACTCCTTTGGAATCAAAAGACAAAAATAGGGAAGATGTTGAAGGAACAAATTAGTCCAAACGACTGGCTAACAGTTCTACTCTCAATACAATTAAAAAATTATATTCATAAAATTGATGAGGATACAGGTAAAACCAACAAGATAAATCAATCAGTGAGGTAGCTACGGACATGAGAAATTGACACTATATGCACTGCAGATATCAATCTAGTAAGACAAAAGCAAGTCTAAAAAAGAGAGCAAAATCAATCCCGTGTGGTCTGTCAGTACTCATATAAAATTGTGTAGGTCTTCAGTGGTGTTTAAGCCCGTGGGTGCTTTGCTATCGAACTCGAGTATGTATTTTGTTTCGAGTTGTCTAAGGGCTTTTTCCCTGTTGCCCCCTCTTCGCTGTGCGGGGACGCCGTCGACAATAAAGTATTTCAGGCAACTAAGTTCATTGTTATGTAGTTTTCTGAAATGCCGTGCTACGGGGTAGCTGGAGTCATTATTCACAATTGCCCTTAAATGTTGTAAAATTCTGACATGGGCTTGTAACTTGGTACTCCCAATGTAATTCAAACCACATGTACAGGAAAGGACATACACCACAAATTCAGATCTACATGTAAAGTGGCCCTTGATTTGTCTGGGGTTGTCACTGAACGGGACTGAATACTGAGTGGTATTCTGACCAAATTTACATGCTCTACAACTGGTGCATTTAAAAAAACCTCTTCTGGGTTTTAGCCACGAACTGCTAGTCGGGATTGGATTATTTGGTCTCATGAGCTCCTCTCTCATGGTTCTGGCCCTTCTAAACGTCAGTACAGGTTTGGAAGGTAACATGGGGGCCAGGACACCATCAGTCAATACAATTGGCCAGTTTTTATTTACCATGGCTCTGATCTTACGGTGCTGTTTGTTAAACGTTGTGATCAAACGTGGTACATTGGATTTTGCATTGTCAAATGTATCCACTGAGCTATGTTCACTCGTATTGACCGATTTGTCTATGAGTAGGGAGTTCCTGGGGGTGGATTCCACTTTGTTGTAGGCTTCCCTAAGGATCCCCTCAGAGTAACCCCTTTGCCTCATCCTGTTCATTGCTTCTTCTGAACATTGAACCCTCTCCTCCGGTATACTGCAAATACGTTTAATACGAAGGAGTTCCCCATAGGGGATACTTTTTATAAGGTGTGGTGGATGGGCACTGCTGGCGTGTAGGATAGAGTTGCCAGCGGTGGATTTCCTATACAGACATGTTTCTACATGGTTCTCAACAATCGTGACTGTAGTGTCTAAAAATTCAACTGATGTGTTGTCCACCTTAAAAGTGAATTTGAGATTAAAAGCGTTATCATTTAAAACCTCAATAAAATCAATCACACTTTCACGATCGCCTTTCCAAACCATAAAAACATCGTCAATGTATCTGTACCACTCTACAATCTTGGATCCGAACACCTTAGCATGGATCCCCATGAGAACCCGCTCCTCCCACCAGCCAACATGCAAGCAGGCATAACTGGGGGAGAAGCAAGCTCCCATGGCGACTCCCCTCTTTTGAGAGTACAGTTCATTTTCAAACATAAAATAGTGGTTGTTCAATGCCCAGTGAATAAGTTCTAAAAGCATACTGTTATGATTGTAAAATTTGATTGGTCTGCAGTCCAGATAGTGTTTAGTGGCGGCAATCCCTGTCTTGTGTTCTATGCTTGTATACAAGGACTCTATGTCAAGAGTGACCAACAAGAAATCCTCATGCCATTGAATTCTGGCTAGTTTCCTGATAAAGTCACCAGTGTCCTTAATGTACGTTGGTAAGGCGCGGACTAGTGGCTGTAAAAAGTAATCCACATACTTACTCGCATTTTCGCTGATGCTCCCAATAGACGAAATGATAGGTCTGCCTGGTACTGGCCTCACGCCTTTGTGGATTTTTGGTATCAGGCGGAGCGTTGAGATGATCGGAAACTCATTGAACAATAAATCGAATTCTTGGCTTGAAATTAATCCCTGCCTTTTGTAAGCATGTAACATTTTCTTCAGGGATTCCTTAGATGTATTGTAAATTTTTAAGCTGATTTTTTCATAGCACTCAATGTCCGAAAGCTGCCTTTTAACTTCAGTTTTGTATTCCTCCTTGGGCCAGATGACCACATTGCCCCCCTTGTCGGACATGCAAATTATTAAGCCAGGGTTGCTGTTCAATTTATGGATCAAGTTCTTATATTCTAAATCTTGTTGTTTTATTCTCCTGCTGTTAGAACTTGTGGCCCGATAGAGATTCTTTAGGTCATTAGTTACCATCTCTTGAAAAATATCGATCGCGTCCTTGGGCATCATAGGGATGAAGTTAGATTTGCCTCTAAAAGGACTTAGCCCGGCACAAGGTTCTGTGCCAATGATCGAGGTAAGTCTGTCTTGGGAGGGCCGTGTGTCAACTGACTGACTAGGGGAATCATGGTTCGTTTTGTTCAAATCCGCCAGGGTGAGAAGTAACTGTGCATCGGCAGAATCCAAATTGTGTTCATTGGGAGTTGCGCTGTTGTCATGAGGACCCGTGTTCGTTTTGCTGCCAGATTTAATGGTGAAAAACTTCTTTAATTTCAACTTTCTTGTAAAATTAAATAAGTCCGCTCTGGTTTTGCAGTAGTTGAAATTATTGCCAGCGCAATATGAAAGGCCTAAGGAAAGAATATCCTCCTCTTTGGCGGTGAGCACAAGCTTGGAAAGATTCACTATGGTGTTATTGTTGGTTTGACCCTCACCTAACGTCGTCGCCATTGCGGTTTTCTGCCTCTTTGCGCGGCGGGCCTTTCTTCTGGCATTGCGTTTTTTGTTCTGTTTTGCCCTGCTGATGCTTGTGGATTCCGCGGCCTCAGGGTTTGACGGCGGTCCTCGGCTAAAAAATTCAGCTCTTCACCAGGTTGTAATATGCCGGACATGAGGCTCCCCCGGACCGTTTCCTCGCCTTCATTGCCGCTTCCACTGGTCAAGGAAGCAGAATCACCTGTATCAGATTCTATTGGCGTGCATTGTTCGCCACTGTTGGGTATTTCACGCGTGGTGGTAGCCAATTTATCCGAGCGTCTCTTCCTCGCACTATCATAGCGGCGGGCAAAAGTGAAAATCTGCCCAAGTTCGTAGTCCTCTTTATCCCTGGCGAACTTGCGTAATTTCCTCAGTTTGATTTTCTCTTGTTGTGTCTTAATCCTGTCCTCGATTTCTTTTCTTTGCTTGAGAATCTCTTCCTTTTCTGGTCGATTATTGAGTTGGTCATTAATTTCCTCTATCTTTTTGATGAGTGCATCACGATCGATTCGGGCATATTTGATAAGGATTTTCACTGCATTCATGGACGCATTAAGGTTGTTGTCCGCCCATTCCACCAACATTTCTGGGTGGATGTTGTCGAAATTGGGTGCCAGCACAATCCTTAAGCCTCGTGGAATCCGACCTGCTTCCACGTACTTGGTCAAAGATATCTCCTCCCACCACTTTGTCATTTCACTCCGTTGGCATTTTTCGAGTGATTTCAGTAGTGTCCTGAGATCAGGGTTGGAATCCGTAGTCGGATCGATGCCTGCATCTGAACGTTTCGTGGATACTGCCATCAAGTCTTTAAAGAGCTCCTCAGCCTCCGCCTCGCGGTCCCGCTGGGCGTTACTTGACATGCTTGTGGGGTGGTGATGTTATCTTTCTGTCGAGATCCGGAGGTGTAACCGGATCAGATAAATAATGAAGCACTGCCTCGAAACCCGTGCGCGTCTGAAATCCTTCTAGCCCAAGTTCAGAGAAACTGCCTGGTACCCCCAACGAATACGTCAGAGAATCGCGTCCGGCAAAAACTTCTCCAAGGGCACTCTGGGATATGTAGTCCGCACGGGGGAGCCACCGCGTTTTTCCTTACCAGGAATACGATACGTAAAGCGGCTGAGAGCGGCGGCCCACACACTTCGAGGGGATCCGTAAACGGTAGCAGACCCACTACCGGGTGATTGGTATGAAATCCAACAGGCTGTCTCCCACCTCCAACCGGCGAGGAAGAAGCACACGGACACCAACTCGTGCTTCACAGGTTTTTAATGGCAATCAGCACCCACACAGCACGCCATTACGCGTTTCGGCCACCAGATGGCCTTGATCACATGAAGTAACTGCTGATTCATTTAGCTTTTATAATCCAAGAGCACTCTATAATCTCGTGATGCTTGTGACCATAGACATGGAAAAAATACATTGGTCTAAAAATAATTTTTTTAGTGATGAAAAACATATAACAAATGCATATACGTTAATACTTGTAACAGCATGGGTCTGAGATATTACATAGTTGTATCATTAGATATGCCTGCTTCTAAATACCTTTCTATGTTCACGGAAATATCCCGACCTTGTAAATACATGTTAATTTACAAAGGTTTAAGGTGCAATAGTAGGTTGTGCAAATACGCACATTTGTAGGTGCAAATCCTGATATGTAAAGTGCAAATAGTGCCATCAAGGTGCAACAAAATGCAAATGTACATATATATATATATTCACTGAAAAAAACATAGGTTTCAGGGACGTTATAGTTAGTTGGACATTTCACTCGTACAAAACCATAGAAATTCCCCCGTTATAGTTAGTTCAGCTAACTACAACTCGCGCCCCCGCAATGCACTGCTGATGACGTCACATATTACATCATTCATGACATGGTCAGTGACATCTCAAATGACATCACTGATGACATAATCCAGTGATTGTGTGTTTCTGTAAAGCTTAAATGTTTTATATATATGCCATGGTGTATTGAAGAATGAGTGGGTGTATAAGTGTCTGGATGAAGGATTTAGTAGGTGTGTGACTGACTGTATAAGTGAGTGATTAAATGTGTCTTACTAAATGCATGGGTTAGTGACTAAACTGTCTGAATGTGTGCATCAGTATGTCTGTTGTCGTGTAAGCTGCTGCATGTGTTGGTCAGTAGCTACATGAGTGTCTATATGGGTTATTGATTGGTTTCCTGAGTATTTGTATGGGAAACTGAGTGTGTGTGTGGGTAGCTGGTAGGTGTGTGCATTGATGTGTGAGTGGTTGATTCACTGGGTGTATGGGTGCAAGAGTGCATTTGTAAACAGCTGTATGGGCGGGTGAGTGTGTGTGTGGGTGTGTTGGTGAGAGATTGGATGTCTCAGTGTACATGTCCAAGTAACAACATATGTAAAAGGCAATGTATGTCAGAGTTGGAGTATGTAAATGACTATACGTGAGAGTTAGTGATTGTGAGAGTGGCTGTATGGATGAGTGTGTACTTGTATCAGTGATTGTATAAGAGAGTAAGTATGTGTTAGTATATGTTTGAATAAGTGAGGTGTGGTGTGTATAACTGTATAGGTGAGGAAATGGGAGTGTGATTGATTATTTGCATGACTGACTAGGTGTGTGAGGAACTCCATGGATGAGTGGCAGTGTGTGAGTGTCGGTATAGGTCTACGAGTGCATATGATAGTGTTGTATTGATGAGTGACTGTATGTATGAGTGATTGTATGGGTGAATGAGTGGATGTGTGTGTAGACCAAGGAATCAGTGAGTGTATATGTAGTAACTGGTATTGCTGTGTCGATGGTTTCGAGAATGGTAGTCTGTATTTTACAGTGGGTGTAGCAAAGGTTATATTAGAGTGTGAGGAGGTGCATCGTATTATCACGTGGATGATGTCATCAGTGATGTCATCAGTGATGTCACTGACTATGTCATGAATGATGTGATATGTGATGTCATCAGCAGTGCATTGCGGGGGCGTGAGTTATGGTTAGCTGAACTAACTATAACAGGGGAATTTCTATGGTTTTGTACAAGTGAAATGTCCAACTAACTATAACATCCCTGAAACCTATGGTTTTTTCAGTGAATTTCTAAGGTTTTTTAAATGCTAATTTCTAACTATAACATGCCTGAAACCTATGTTTTTTTCAGTGAATTTCAATGGTTTTTTAAATGCTAATTTCTAACTATAACGTGCCTGAAACCTATGGTTTTTTTCAGTGCATGTCAATGGTTTTTTAAATGCTAATTTCTAACTATGCCTACAAAGTTAGGACATTTAAAGAAAGACGAAGAAAAGCGCAGCAAGAAGCAACACAAATGCAGAAAGAGGCAACAGAAGTCCAGAAAGAAGAAGAAAAGTGCAGGAAGAAGCAAGAGATGTGCAGAAAGAACAACAGAAGAGCAGAAAGTCCTCCTGTGCCCCCAACTTTTTAGTGACGGGTACTGGTGGTTACTGACTCTGACTAACCAGGACCGGAGCAAGTGCTATGCTAAAAGACACTTAGAATACAGTGAAAACACCTACATACACTAGAGAACACTATGCGTTGGGGTACCCCTGTAATGAGCATGACCTCCTCTGTATTTGCCATGAGTTAGTGCCTGGGTCATTGCATGAGTACATGGGTAGTGACTGGATGATTAGAGTGATGCAAGGACAGTGCATGGTGATTTTATAACTGCTTGGGTTTAGGTGGAGTGATTGGATAACTACATGATGCTGGATGGGTGATTGGAGGAGTGCATGGGTAGAGACAGAGAGATTTCTGGAGTGCATGGGTACAACCTGGGTAATTGGAGGAGTGAATCAGTACTGTGTAGGTGGTTAGAGGTCTGCATGGGTAGTGCACAGGGGATTGTAGCAGTGCATGTGTTACTGCCTGGGTCACTCCATGAATACATGGGTACTGACTGGAAGATTAGAGTACTGCAAGGAGAGTGCATAGTGAATTTATAAGTGCCTGGGTTTTGGCGGAATGATTGGATAAGGACATGGTGCTCGTTGGGTGATTGGAGGAGTGTATGGGTAGTGACAGGGCAATGGCTGGACTGCATGGGCACTGCTCAGGGTATTGTAGCAGTGCATGAGTTAGTGCATGGGTCATTGCATGAGTGCATGTGTAGTGACTGGATGATTAGAGTGCTGCAAGAAGAGTGCATGGTGAATTTATAAGTGCTTGGGTTTTGGTGGAGTATTTGCATAAGTAAACACATGTCCCATCAGGCCCCGCCCCCTCCCTTCATCACTGTGCAAACGCGCCCCCTGGCGGGTTTTAATTTGGGGGATTAATTCCCCTTGAATCCTAAGGGTCCCTGGGGGCCAACCAGCCCACCATGTACCTCCAGTAAACACCACAGAGCTGCGTTGCAGAGAGGTGGTCCGAGGCCACATCCCCTTTTACACCTCTCTGCAAGGCAACTCTGTGGCACTTACTGGATGTACCTGGTGGGCTAGTTGGCCCCAAGGGACCCTCAGGATTCAAGGGGACTTAATTCCCCAACTTAAAACACGCCACAGGGTGCGTTTGCACACTTGTCACATCAGGCCACGCCTCCTCCCTGCACCACTAGTGTTTTAGAGGAAGCAAATCATTTGACAATGTTTTGAAAAAATAAGTATGCCGGGAAAAAGCTCGACTAACTAACCGTGAGCAAGGTCTCAGGGAGACCGAAACGCGTTGGTTTATGTTGTACGAATTTGACCGTTATTATTGGATTACAATTGCTTTTCGAAACTTCTTCCACTGAGTGCGCTCCGTTTGTCCCGGGCGGGAGGACTGTATGGAAATGTTAACAACGGCATGGCTCTGCCATGGAGATTGCACCGATTGTATAGGAAAACAAACAAACAAACAAACACACACACACACAGTAATAAAATAAACTAGATTTGTTTGTAAAAACATACCAATTTAAGGACACATATTAAGCAAGCAATATAAAAGAATACATTTTACTAAAAATATATTATATATTACAAACATTACTAATTAAAAAAATATAATTTTAAATACACAGAAACATAATATAATTTTAAACAATATAAACAACACTATAAATTTCTAGGTATAATACATATACTATTTCCACCCCAGTCTGTGCAACAGTAGGTAAAGCGTTGGACTCAAAGGGGTAAAATGTACTATTCCCACTCGAGTCGGTGCAACTGGAAGGAAAGCGTTGGACTCTAGAGGGGTAAAATTTACTACACTAACTCCAGGCTCAGCAACAGTAGGGAAAGCGTTGGACCCAGGAGGGAGCAAATTTACTCTTCCCACTCCAGTAGGTGTAACAATAAGGAAAGCACTGGACTCTAGAGGGGTAAAAAGTACATCACTTCAAACACATCCTAGCAACACACATTTACCATTTACCTAAATTAAAACCTTATAACAATTACACAATTTACATAATTAACAACTAAAAAATAAATAATTTGTCATTAATCGATTATTTAATTAACTTCCGATCCTATGCCCTTATACAGACCAAACAACCAAAAATTTAAATTGAAAAATTATAATTACACAATTAATTAATTATTTAATTTCCACCGTATACTCCTGCAAACCCAACAACCAGCACCTAAAATATAACTTTAAAAAAAATATTTATACAATTTACATACTTAATCAAATAAATAATAAATATTATTAAAAAAATAATTACACTTAATTAACTTCCCACCCTGTACAAACCTCACAACTGGCTACAACACTATAAATGACTATTTTACAATTAAATTAAAAATATAAATGACTTAAAACTATATTTAAAAACATTAATCATTACACAAACAATATATAACCTGTACAATTAAATAATATTTAAACACAAAGAAATTTAAAAAACTATATTTCCCACCTTAAAAAAAAGATATTTGTTAACAAAACCAAAAAAAGCATTTTATTTTTAAAAAATTACTGTGAAATTGCAAAGATCCTGAGGGGAGGAAAAAACAAGCTCGGCCTCCAGGGCTTGTACCCCCGGGTGGGCCAGATCCGGGGTAAATTTATGAGAAAAGAAGGGGGTGCATGGGGCCCCCTTCTAAGGTTCTTTGAGCCCTGGGGAGCGCCACCTCCCCGCAGCTTTATTTAAATATTGGAGGAGGCGCGCAGTCCCGCCTCCTGGGGCTGATAGAAGACGCATGGACCACCACCTCCCCAGGGCTTTATTAAAAACAAAGAGGAGGAGGCCATGCAGACCCCCCTCCTCTGGCTGCAGGAGCCCTAGGGATCACCACCTTCTCAAGACTTTCATTATTTTTTACATGGTGGAGGGCTGCGTGGCCCCCCTCCCGAGCCGTTCTCAGCCCTGGGGACCACCAACTCCCATAGACAGGGAGCTGCATGTTTAGCAGCTCCCTGTGTGTGAGAATGATACCAGCTCCCACAGGAGGCGGGGAGCCGGCAGGGACTGCGGGGACATTCAGGCTCCCCTTGGGATCCCCAACAGTGGTGACTGGGTGCCCTGGGTGAGCACCTGGGAACCCAGCAATTCAAGTGTGGGCCCCGGGGGATAGGGTCCCCAGGGCCAAAATCAGCACGGCGATGAGGAGGGTCTTGAGACCCCCTCCCCCATTTGATTATGGTCAGGCCCCGGGGAATGGGGTCCCCAGACAAAAAAAATGCTCGGGGAGAGCGGTCTTGCAGGTCCACCCCCATTTTAAAAAAGATATATTTTACGGCTGGGAGATGGGGTCCACGTGGCTGATCTCAGCCTAGGGAGGGGGGCTGCGTGCCCCGTCCCCCTCTTTAATGACAGTATTTGGCCCTGCGGAGGAGGTGATTTCCGGGCCCAGGAGTTCCTCACGGTCCTGCACAATTTGAAGGTAGCCCCAGGGAGGAAGTGGACTCTGGGGCATATAAAAGCCCCAGGAGGGGGAGGCATAGGCTGGGAGTCCATGCCGCTCCCCTGCTTTAGTATAAATAGGGCCCCGGGAGATGGCAGTTCCCGGGGCTCTTGGAGTTCAATGAAAGGGGTCCCCACTGCCCCCCTACTTAATATCAATAAAGCCCCGGGAAGGTGGTAATCCCAGTGGCTTTAAAGTGGAAAAACGAATGGGAAAGACAAAACAGAGGGTGGAAGAATGACCAGTAAAGGCAAAAGAGAGGGCAGAAAAGGCAAAACAGAAAGCAGAAAAATGAGCACAAAAGCCAAAACAGAGGGGAAAAAATGAGCAGGAAAGGCAAAACAGAGCAGAAGAGGGCAAAACATAGAGCACTCAGACATTCACACACCCACTCACAGATCCAATGAGACACTCATGCACCCACTCACAGACCCACTCACAGACTCATAAACCCACTCACAGACCAACCAGACTCATGCACTCACTCACATACCCATTCAGAGACTCATGCACCTGCTTACAGACCCACTCAGACACTCGTGTTCTCACCCATAGACTGACTCACACACATATGGAGGCAGCCGCAAATCCACTCAAATACTCTGACACCCACTCACAGACCCACTCAGATACTCATGCACCCACTCAGACACTCCTGCACTCACTCAGACACTCCCGCACACACACCACACAGACCCACTCAGACACTCATGTGCCCACTTACACCCAGTAAGACACTTATGCAGTCACTCCCAGACCCATTGAGACACTCATACACATACTTATACACCCATTGAGACACTCACATACTCACTCACACACCATTGAGACACTCAGGCACTCTCAAAAGTTTGCAGGTTACACTTAGGAAATAAAATTTAAAACCATTAGAAATTAAATGAAAAAAAAACTAAAGATACATCTACATTATAGTTAGGAAATAGAATTTAAAAAACCTTAGTAATTCACTGAAAAAACCAAAGGTTACAGGGACGTTATAGTTAGGCTGACATTTGACTCGTACAAAACTACAGAAATTCAGCAGTTATAGTTACGTGAGTTAACTATAACTTATGCCCCCGCAATGCACTGCTTATGACCTCACATATTACATTACTCATGACATGGTCAGTGACATCACTGATGACATCATCCACACAACCAATCATTCATCCATTGAGCCACTCACACACACACTCACTCATACAGCCACTCACTCATTCCTCTAGCCAGGCCCTATGACTCACCAGTTGGGCACACTCATAGCTGCAAAAGTTATGGTTACTGCCACATACGATAAGTAATTAATTTCAATGGTTTGTTGCATATGAGCCAAAATCATAAATCTATTTTCAGTTGAATTTTTCAGTGCAGCCAATCCCTACCTAATGCGCATGGTCGGAGGACGCCTGTTGGGCATGCCTTCAGCCTCACTCTGTGCCCAACCTACAGTGGCTGATAAATCCCCTCTATGTTGGGCCTTCTGATGTGCACAGTAGAGGTTTGCCTGAAGGGTTTGCACCCAATCCCTGTTGCGGGCTATGTACAGTCAGGATTGCCAATAGGGCCTGCATCCAACCCACTGATGATGACCAAACCCAAAGCACATAGCTGGGGATTGCCCCCAGGGCTTGGCATGTACCTGGGTTCTGCTTCCAACCAGCCATGGGCTGGCAAACATCGCTGCACATTGCCCTTGTGCATAAGGCTTGGATCACACAAACTGGCCTTTCGCTAGGCCTTTTTACTAATTTATTTAACAATGTTTGTGGCTCCTTATCTGGAACCATGGTTCCAGGTAATACTTCATGCTAGAGTACCATGAACCCAAGGCAAACTTCAGCAGCCTATACCTTGATAAATCTTCCTTTGGTTTCACAGTAGCTGATCATGAAAGCTTGCCCTGGTACCAAGGTACCTTTTGTGGAACTGTGGTGCTCCAACATGATTGCTATTTTGTAGGTGTCGTGGAAGATCTACAGATCACACAGTTCCTTACAATTTGTTTTTAATTACCTTTTCAGGTGCAATCCTTACAGGGCCCCCTTACTTTAGCCAGGTTGTAAGGGTATGCCCACTCTGCTCATATGGCTTGTTTTTGTGTATATTAGGATGGCGTGTTCTTGTCCAGCATCCTGATATGGCTGCCACAAGAGAAATTCACAAAATCTGGAACCTCGATTCAGAAATGGACAACGAGAGAGAGGTCTGTCTTGGCCAATAAGGTATCTTCTTTATTTTATTTTTAATTTCTCGACTCACGGATGATCTGCACATCCAGACGTTTTTACCGCTTAAAGTTGACTATTTTAAATTCTATTATCTCAAAAAGCTATTTAACTCATTTATTTCAAACCAACAAAAGCATGCTTTCGAAATAAGGATGTACTGTGATGCCAAGTTTGGAATACTTCTTTTTATCGGTTTGAGCTGTACACATGAGGAACATTTCCAGTGGGAGCTAAATTGGAAGGTGTAAATTTCTCACCCCCCTTTTAACTTTTTTATCCTTCATGGATCTACACTAAAATTGGCATTCCGGACCTTAGTTAACTCAGCCAAACAAGTGCTAAATTTTGTGCTAATCCATTCACGGGTGCAAAAGATATGGCAAATCAATTAAGGCCTTTTCAATGGAAAGTGTGCCTGGACCACCGTTGTGTAATGTATATATGACATATATAAAGAGTTCCTTGCTCATTTTGCCACTGGATTCAAGCTAGCCTGGCTGATGAGGGGCGTTACCCCGAAACCGGTCCCTGAATTTTTGTTTCCGGTGTAGGGAAGACCTGGCTTGTCAGTTCGGGCTGGACTGTTCCCATGAGAAACAGGGTCAAGACTGATTTGCATATAGCTGGGTCTGAACTGGGGTGGCGAAGTGAGCTAAAGAACAATGATGGATGCAACCCAGATCTGTGACTGGGGGTGAGTGTCTGAAAAGTTTCAGCGCTCTGTCCATCGTCTCCTTGTGTTTGCTTTATATGACATATGTACAAACACATACACATGGGCGAAATAGTAGGGTACACCAGCCACGATCTGCATACCCTTGGCCATTATTCCACTCAGTGATGGGCTGCCATGTCTCAACCGTGAAAGCCCTTATGGCCCTGTTCTAGTTCCAGGCTCGTACAGCATAGGGAAGGTTTAAAAATGTTTGCCAGGTTCAATTTTGGATTCCAAGTAGGCCCTGCCTCAGTCCGGCACTGCAGAACCATTGGCTAGGATCTTCAATCCTTGAGCCAGGCTTTGTATGTCCTCTGCAACCTTCTGCACAACTTCAATCAGAATCTCCAATCATCTGTTTCAGGAGTACATACATGTGCATGTAATGGAGAAATGAAAGGCAGGGAAACTAGACACATGCCATATGGAGTGGTGAAAAAGAAGGAGCTCTACAGTGGCAATCAATGGAACCTGTGAGGAAAGACATGAAGACAATAAGTAAGAACCTTGTACAGAGTTGTTTGCAGCGATTTCAAACAGTCCATAAACATAGCCTCTAGGTCCATCAACATAGACTGACCGTACCCTGCCAAACACAGCCATGGATTGGCAATTCAGAACTTTTACGTTAAGGAGAGAGCTCCTTAGGTAATTTTAGTTGTCAGTGGAATTCAGCATTCATAACACCAAAGCATACATCTCATATAATTCAATGTCTGGTTTACTGGGAGCCTTGGACCCAGAATCCCTACCCGACGATACTCTGCAACTTGAAAATGCACCAGTCACACTCCTCTTCAAAGCCTGTTCGAAGACCTGGAACTGAAGTGTGCTCTTTGCAATCTTTTTTTTTTTCATTTCAAAAGAATTTTATTATTTTAAAGGAGAAAATAAGGACATAGGATTCAAGCAAAAGTGATACAATTGATATCAGATAAAGACAAACAATATGTTAGATTGAAATTAAATAATAAGAAACACATCATTAACATTAATTAATCTGCAGATATCAGATAAATAAATTAATTAGGGAAGAAAAAATTGATAACCGGCAGAAGTAATTATCAAAAGTATCACCATCAGATAGCAAATTAGGGATGAGAGGAAAAAAGAAAGGAAGGAAGAAAAGACAGAAAAAGTAGGAAAGAGATGAAGAAAGACAGGGAGGAGTGAAGGAAGAGGAGAAGATTTCCAAAGGATTCACCCGACACACAAGACAACATTAACCAGACAAATCAAAAGGATATTGATCCACCAACCCCTCTGAGGCCAATTCCATGTACGTATCTAAGGCTTTCCAAACACCAGTAGATATAGAAGGAGAGAGATGAGCGTGATCAACTGACGTATGAGCACTTCGTAAAAAGGAAACCCAAGCCCACCAAGTATGGTAAAAACTGAAGAGAAAGATTTACACTCCATGAGAATTACTTTGACTGCAATAGTCAATAAAAGATCCAACAATTGTAATTCCATGGAATCTAAAGGCAAATGGACCGGGGCCGCCAACGGACCTAAAAGAATTAATGGAAAAGAGAGTTGAAACTTAATATTAAAGATAATCATGAGGTGTTTGTGAATTAAATCCCAAAAGGGTTGGAGAAGGGAACAATCAAAGAACATATGGTGAAAATCGCCTGGTAAAAGACCACAACTCCAACACAGATTGTCTTCTTTGAGATTTAGCGAATACAAACGAATGGGAGTCCAGTGAAGAAGATTAACAGAGAAAAACTTAGACTGCATTAATGAGGGGGCGATTTTGTTACGAAGAGAAAGCTTACCAATATCTTGCCATGTGTCTGAAGAGATATGATCGGTAACACTATGATCAAAATCATATAGCCATTTTTGCTGTGCGACAGTTTGGGAAGGAAGAGTAGAGGACGACAAGAATTTGTAAATCCTAGATGCTACATGACCAGTCCTGATCCATAATTGAAAAAGCGTAATCGTAGGGGAAGAAGGATGAAGGTGCACTCTTTCATGTGGTGTAATAATGCAGACTGCCTGACATGTGCTCTGCACCACTAGTAACTATGGAACTGAAACTTCTGTCTTTTGATTGTCCTGATGCTGCAATAATGCAATCAGAATCCACTGTTCCAAAGATGTGTTCTACTGAGCCACGATTGAAAAGCTCAAACTCGGACCCAGGTTGGAGCATGGAGTTCTTTCCTTTTAACTGCGATTACAAGAGCCTTCACTCTATTGTAAGGTGCATAAAGCTACCAGCATTGTTTTAAATCAGAGTTATGAACTTGTTCACAATGATAACCAGTGCGGATCCGAGACAGAGGTTTCTTTCTGTTTTCATAATACAATCTTCAGCATCAAAAGCAGCATAATATTTCAAATCAGAAAAAAGAGCCTCAACGGCTTGGACATCCCAATCATCAGAGCGTATGTTTTGTTTCACAACATCCCCCATAAAAACACGAAGTACATTGGGGACATTAATCACCTCTGTGGGGCCTTGAATTTGAAATTTTACAGCATCCCATACAATCCCATCTAACACAAGCCAGGCAGTAATATTAACAAAAGTCTGGTCCCTCTTCATGATGTGTGATGAGGAGTGGGGTACCAAAGTTCCATCAATTAATCTAATTGCAGATCTTTCGGTTAGATAATGTCCATTCACTAGACGAAAAAAGACAACCACAAAACTAATGGACATGAACAAAAAAATAGATATGAGCACCAGCCAAATGTAAGTCCAAGGGGGAATTAAAAAATGTATTTTAAACCAAACAGCAAAAATTGAAATTTTCGATGGGGCACTCGATGTTGTAGCGTTAGCGTCAAATGAAAAACGTGACTGGTCAACTGCACTTGATTGCACACCAGGCAACGACACATCTGTGGGAAAGATATACTCAGTATCTTCATGGGGACCACCAGCCGGTGGAGTCAATAAAGGATTAGTAACTGTATGCATCTCGAGGGCAATGTCAGGCCTGTTCGTATTTGCCGGAGCCAAAACAGAATTTCTCAGCATTGCTGGACAAGAGACCGCTGGAGTCATACTAAGAAGAATTGGCCACTCGTAGTTTGACATTGTCAATGGAGATGTACCTGTTATCCTGGCGACCCGGAAGTGGAGGTAAAATGACTGTTCTTGTACCCTGCACGCCAAGCACAGGAACAGGTGCACGATAAGAGGGGCCAAACTCCTTCTTGTTCTTCACCTTTTCACGGACCAGGTCACCGACTCGAGGTAGCCAGCCAACTACCGGAATCTGAAGTGCAGCATCAGTTGTGGAGGGCAAGTGTTCCTTTGCAAGACTGTCTCAAGCCTTTTGTAGATTCTGTAACACAGCAGAATGATCATCTATGTCAAAGGGTGCAGCTGCCGCCATGTCTAGACCATCAAGGTCCGGGACCAACATCTTTATGCCAAAGAGCATTTCGTATGGGGTCCGCCCACTCAGAGACCTTCTAGGGAGATTATTAAGTGCACGTTGAACGCTATACAAATGGGCCAACCAGTTCCTGCCAGTACCTAAAACCCTAACTGTCAAGGATTGCGTTAAGTCACAGTTCATTCGCTCCACAACAGAATTGCCCTCAGGCCTATATGGAGACGAAAATTTGACCTGGACCCCCAAAGATCTCATGGCATCCTTGTACGCCCTAGAGGCGAACGCCGGACCCTGGTCCGAATGGAGGGTACCACATGCAAAAATTCCCACAAAGACACGCAAATCTCTGATAACAGTTCGAGCATCAGCACTCCTTTGTGACCAGACCCATAGAAAACGTGTGCACGAATCCACTGAAACTAAGATGTACTTATACGCAGTATCAGAGGAGAAAGGACCGCAGTGATCCAAATAAACACACCCAAGTGGTTTATTAGATATGTACAACTGTGTTTGAGGTGGACGTGCAGCAGTCGAAGGTTTAATCTGCTGGCAATGGTCACAATTAAGGACATAATCATGAGTCTGTTTATACAATCTGCGTCACCACTAACGTTGTTGTAAGATAGTGACAGTCGCTGAAACGCCTGCATGGGCTGAGGCCATACCTTCGTGAGCGGCTGCTATCAAGGCAAGTCTGCGGTCCGCGTTGGGAATCAACCTGTCACCAACGTCGTTAATTCTCACATAGGGAACTTTATCAGGACTTAAAGGATAAGAGTATTTAGAAGGGAAACCACAAGGGTAATTATCACCCTTCTCTGTTGCAGCAATGGCTGACAAGATGTCATCATCAATCTTACTTTACTTGTAACTGCTGCTACCAGATATGTTGCCACTGCTGTTTTCGCTGCTTCATCAGCTAAACTGTTGCCAACAGCGTGTACCCCTACGCGCTGGTGACCAAGAGTATGAATTACATTCACGAGCGGCAGACGTTGTTTAAGTTCTGCGACTCGAACCCAAAGCATTTTATGTTTGATTGTGCTACCTTTGGAATCACGATATTCATTTTGAGACCAAAACAATAAATTGTCGTTGAAAGACTGTAAGCAGTAGTATGAGTCATTCACAATAAGAGTAGTCACTCGAGGATCAACAAATTCCAATGCAAGCACCAGAGCACATAGCTCTGCCAACTGGGCGGTACAATCACCCAATGTCTGCGTATGCACGACATCAGACTTGAATTCTCCAGTCACAAAAGTACCAGCCGCTATTGCACAGGCCGCTGAATTAGCATGCTTAGATTTAATCGCCGGTTGCGCCGAACCGTCAGTGTAAATGATACAATGGTAATCCTCAAGCGGGCACAAGGACAGAGGTGCTGGATGAACATAATCATACTGCAAATACTCCTGAGTCTGCAATGAGGCATCAAAGATGAAAGTGACATCCGGAGATGTCAGAAAAATGGCCCATTGTATCCAACGTGGATGCAAAGCTTTAGAATTCGGTACACTGGCCTTCGTCACTGCCTCAAGGGCAGGATACGGTGTGACAACCAACACGCGTTTTCCTTGTGATAGCACTCTCTCTTTCAGAATCGCCATCTGTACTGCAGTTAACACCTTCTCTACTGTGGAAAAGTGCATTTCAGCCGAAGTGTACAAGTGTGACTTGTAAGCAATTGGGACCGTGTCCCCTTCATTAAATGTCAAGTACGTGAAACCCACAGCGCCAGGCACAGTTCTGATTATGAGGTTTGTATATTATCACATGTCAATAGGTATTTAGAAGCAAGAAGATCAGCCTGCAAAGAGTGCAGTATAGCTGAATGTTCTGGCAGCCAGCACGATTTGGTAAAAGTAAGTTGTACCAAGGCATATAGCGGCTTGATGCGCTGGGCATAATCGGGAATGTACGTACGCCCGAAATTAAAAAAACCCAGCAAAGATTGTAGTTTTTTCAGAGTTGTTGGAGCGCGCAAACATGCGCATTTCTCCAGGAAGTGAGGTGCTTAACCTCGACCTTCGTTGTTGAGTTCATAGCCCAAAAACAACACTGTATACTCTGCAATGTGTGATTTGTCAAAGTTAAATTTGTAACCGAAGTCCGCAAACATGACAATGATGCGGTCAACGCGACACAGATGCAGCCATAATTCGTCGTCTGTGAGATAAATATCATCAACATACGAGTACGCAGACTCCTGGACTGTTTTTGTAGCCCATGGCTAATCTTCTAAACTGTTTTTGTTTGCCGCTAGAAGTAAAGGCTGCCCATTGACTACTAATAGAGGACAGGTCATGGCTATAAAAGCCATTGGAGATGTCAAGTGTGGTCTTAAACCTCTTTCTCATGAGCCGGCAGAACTGTGGGTGTTTTGTACCGCGCAAGTTCGACAATGAGAGTTCAAATGCCAATAATCCAAGACTAGGCGTTACGACCCATCAGGTTTGGTTACAGTGAAAAGAGGATTATTCATGGGTGACACACATGTTTCAATTACACCTTGATATTCCAATTGTTCAACAATTTCTGCGACGTGAGATCTAGCTTCTCGGCGCATGGTGATTGGGGCTGTGGCTGTGGCATAGACCGTAATGGAATCTCATGGCTTGGTGATAATTTATCCCACCCAACCTGAGTACGGTACAATGCTGGAGCAAACACCTGTGCCTACTCTTCTGCAAAGTTCTGAGCTTGCTCCTTTGGCACTGTGTGCGCAAACGATGGGAGGATTACCTCTTCCCCTCTAGGAGCGGCCAAAACAAAAGCTGGGGGCCAGTCTGCCTCTGCTAACAAAATGTCATATGTAGTGGTCAGATTTTCCCCAAAAATCCCTTTTATGGTACGTTGTATGTCACTTTCAATTAAAAGGACTATGTCATATAGTCTGTCAGGGGAAGCCACTCTAGTGTCAGCAGTTTCTACAGTAATAAATGTGTCAGTTGCTGTCGCCTTCAGATATGGAGGCAGTGCTTGCCGCACTATTGTAACCTCCGCTGCGCTGTCTAGCAGCGTTAGTGCCCATGTCAGGTTCCGAAGCTGTGTTCTCACTATCTGTGGCATACCTCGCTGTTAGTGCAGCAACTATCTTTTTCTGGAACGGAGGACGCTGACGTGCAAAGTCGCCCTGCTTGCCTTTACCATGAGCCGGGCGAGGCTGCTCGCATCATTGAGGGGCACCCTGACCTCTGCCATGTCCACCTCTACCGGCTTGCGAGACCGATGTTTCCTGTGAAGAACGAGGAGAACGTTGATCAGGAACCTGAAATCTATCAGGAGATCTAATTCTTGTGCGATTGCGCAATTCATATATGCGTTCAGTAGTCACTGGTATTGGTGATGCGAGACGTGACCCCTGTTTCTGTTGCTGCTTCCCCTGTTTTTTGCCTTTCCAATTTTGTTTAGGAAAAACAGGACGGTCGTCTTTCGCAGACTTAACCGTCTAAGTTTGCGGTTGCCTTGTTGTTTTAGCAAAAGGTTTGACACCCAAACTATTGCGGCCAATGGTCTTATAAGCCTCGCAATAATTCTTGGTAACTGCCAGGGTTTATCGACGTCGACAATGAGGCGCAGCTCATTCGCCACTTGAAAGTTAACTGCCTCTCCCTTGACGTTAGCAAGGATGAGATCAGCAACTACGTGGAACACACCGACAAGCCTCATTCCCAACTCGACTGACGACTCCGGTCCTGAACTCGCTTAATCACGGAGGGCAGTACAGTCATAGACGGTGTGCCGAAGCACTTCGCGTAGACCGCTGCAAATACTTTACCCCAGTTCTCACAATCTGTCACCTCAAGGACCAAGTCTTTCTGTAAACTAATTGTAAGAATCCTGTGTTTCTCCACAGGAGTAGAATTAGGAAATACTGCTTCCAGCTGGTCAAATTTCTCAGCAAACCAATAAGGCATATCGTCCTTATTCTGGGGGCGCTTGCCCATTACCGAATTAACAATGACGGGACTAATAGTGATCCCGGCCGGTCCAACTTGTTGCGTCGCAACCCCAGGTGCCCCCACCTGGACATTGCGAGAGACGTATTGCACCAAAGCACTATGCACCGCAATCAAGGCGGTATGGAGTTGATGTAAGTCATCCACCGGGGCTTGCAAATATCGTGGATGAGGTGTGAACCCGGCCAAGACTGGCCAAGTGGCCCCAGGAATGGACAAGGGGCCTAACCGAACCGGAGTTACGGTGTGGGGGAGGGCGCAATTGAACCAAATACGATGCAGCCAAGCAGAAATTGGAATTTCCTGCGTCCTATATGGCGTGTAATTCGCTGGAACTGCCGTAGGAGTGTATGAGTGGAACGTCTTATCATCCGCATTCACTCCCGGAAAAGTAACCCAAGAGTAAAACAGCTCATAGGGGAACGATGCATCAGCACTCACTACAAAGGTAATTGACATTCCATCGTCCGGCACCTCAAACTGCGTCAAATGACGCCGGAGAGGTGCGTGGCTATGCGCTGCAATAGCAACCTCAGCCATAACGACACAGAGAAGAAAAACAATCCATATTAAACCGTAGCACAAAAAGGGTCAGTCATTCAAAATGAAACCTTTTTAATTGTCAAGCTTGATTGAACCTATAATTCAACTATATAGGTAGGTTTAAACCGTCACTCCCGTCAACTGGAAACAAGAGTGAGGGTGTCGTGGACAAATATAAGCACTACTAAGGCGTCTCAATCATAAAACCAAAAAGTTAGGTTCGCCAAGTTGCGGGGATTTTGCTCATGCACAGAACTATGCGCAGGAAACCAGGACCTCAGTGAGTTGTGGTGTACCAAAAAACTCACCTCAGTACCTAGAACCCCTATCCGACTAGCATCAGTGTCTCATTCGTTCTCCGTACTATAGCGAAGCTACCAATGATTAGACAACCCAGAACAAGCGACTTAGAATACTCTCAGGAATGGTGGGAATCAAGAACACCTTTTCATTGTTCTTCTCATATCAATCCACAACGTGAGTAATCAGAGACACAGAAAAGTTTAAAATGTTTATCTTTAACTACGTGCTCTAAGATGCAGTATTTTGGCTAACATAGGCAAACAAATGATTAGAAATAATACCATCAGCATTGTTACAATTCCATAGAAAACAAAGGGAGAAATCATATTATAATGATAGTGGAAACAGGTCCTATAACACCTTGTGTTCCACCCTCCCCTGGCTAAAAAGCTAGTTTTATAATAATAATAGAAGGTCTTTAGGTTTGAATGGGGAACCCCATACCTCCAAGATCTACTTAGGTGAATCACATCACTGGATCATCACTGCTCTCTGTGTCTGGAAAGGTTTTCTCCAAGAATGCCAGCATCATGCATGCAATGCAATATTAAAGGCACCCGAGTTTCAGATATTTGCAGCTGTGTGCTTGTTGTGTCTAGAGCGTGGGCCGATCAACCTGAATTCAACAGCATACATTATTATTTGACCTTGACGGTTTCTGCACACAGTGTTCAGACTAAGGTCGCGGTGCACGTCTAGGGATGTGAAAAGCAGACCGTTCTCATGTGAAAAAAGCAGGCAAGCAGTTTTACTTATAATAACAGCTACCTGTAGTGACGTGTGCAAAAGCAGCAAAGTGGCAAGATGGCTTATGCTAACATAGCAATGTGTGCAGGCAAAACCCTGTCTCCACTACAACCCGCTTACTGTCAGATCACTGTCTTTTGCTTGGACACCTGTTCCACATTTCAACATGGAGACTGCAGGTAGCCCGGTTGACAGACATAGACTCTTTCAATGCTGTGAGCTCGACTGGAGACATGTTACTGAAATCGGATGCCTTCAAGGCATTCATACATGGGTATATGTATAACAACTATTCATGGGGTTAGATCTCCTCTCAGAGATATTATTTATTGATGTATTATTTATTTGAGAGTTTTGTATAGTGTGAAGATGACCCGAAGGTATCAGAGCGCTGTACAGAGTAAGCACAGCACATCAGTGATAACATGAGGTGTATTTTATATATATATATATATATATATATATATATATATATATTCCATATGCAACTGCTCCCAGTTGAAGACACCACACACAACGTTTTGCTTTCACCTTTTATTGTCTGGGAGGCAGCAGCAGGCTAAGACACATCCATCACAGCATCGAGTAACACCATGTCTGCCATACGCGTTTCGGATATGTTCCTTGTTCACTGGCTGGCGTATACGGGGGAAAGGAGCAGCTTTGCTGATTTTAAACAGATGGTTTCAAGTGGTGTTCCCGCCCCACTGGGCGTGTGCTTGCTAGGCACTCTGGGTGACGTAGTCCTTTGCATAGTGCTGTCCATAGTGGTTGTTGCTTTACCTTCACCTCCCCAAATACAATCCCGTTGGGTCGTTGTGCGGAAGAATCCCGCTCGCTGCTTTAGTGACGCCTACTCCAAACAGGTACGTTGTTCCGTTGTCTGTGCTGTTGAGCACACGGACCTGCTTTGCACACAGTGGGGTGTCCTCGTGGTCAGAGCGGACCACAAATATTCCATATGCAACTGCTCCCAGTTGAAGACACCACACACAACGTTTTGCTTTCACCTTTTATTGTCTGGAAGGCAGCAGCAGGCTAAGACACATCCATCACAGCATCGAGTAACACCATGTCTGCCATACGCGTTTCGGATATGTTCCTTGTTCACTGGCTGGCGTATACGGGGGAAAGGAGCAGCTTTGCTGATTTTAAACAGATGGTTTCAAGTGGTGTTCCCGCCCCACTGGGCGTGTGCTTGCTAGGCACTCTGGGTGACGTAGTCCTTTGCATAGTGCTGTCCATAGTGGTTGTTGCTTTACCTTCACCTCCCCAAATACAATCCCGTTGGGTCGTTGTGCGGAAGAATCCCGCTCGCTGCTTTAGTGACGCCTACTCCAAACAGGTACGTTGTTCCGTTGTCTGTGCTGTTGAGCATATATATATATATATTCACTGAAAAAACCATAGGTTTCAGGGGTGTTATAGTTAGCTGGACTTTTCACTTGTACAAAACCATTGAAATTCCCCCGTTATAGTTAGTTCAGCTAACTATAACTCGCGCGCCCGCAATGCACTGCTGATGACGTCACATATTACATCACTCATGACATGGTCAGTGACATCACTCATGACATCACTGATGACATCTCAAATGACATCACTGATGACATCACTGATGACATCATCCAGTGAATGTGTGTTTTTCTGAAAATTAAATATGTTTTATATATGTATATCTCAAGGTCGATGGAAGAATAAATGGGTATATAAGTGTCTAAATGGATTATTTGTTTTTGAAAAATTGATTGTGTAACTGACTGATTAAGTGTATCATAGTGAATACATGGCTTAGTGAGTAATGTTTAAATATGTAAATATCTGTATCAGTCTCTCACTTTGTGTATAAGTGGCTGCATGGGTTGGTGAGTAGGTACATGGGTGTCTATATAGGTTATTAGTTGGTTTTTTGAGTATCAGTCTGAGTGTCTGCATGGTTCGGTGGGGGGTATTACATAGTGCATAGGTGCATGAATGAGTGACTCACTGTTTGTATGTGTTGAACACAGCATGTGTGCAGGACTGTATGGGTGGATGAGTGTGTGTATGGGTGTGTTAGTGAGTGAATGACTGTCTCAATAGTGTCTTTATGAGTAACTACATATGTTTTAAACTAGTATATGTGACTATTGGTGTATATATGTGAGTATATGTGAGAGTGAGAGATTGAAAGAGTTCCTGTATGAATAAGTATGTGTTTCTATAAGTGATTGTTTAAAAGACTAAGTATGTGTAAGTTTCCGTAGAAGTAAGTATGGTGGTGTGTGTATAACTGTATATGCAAGTAAATGTATGTTTGATTCTTTATTAGCATGAGTGACTATGTGTGTGAGTAACTCTATGGATGAGTGGCATTGTGTAACAGGATGTATAGGTGTATGAGTACATATGATGAGTGAGTACATGTATGAGTGACTGTATAGGACTGTTGGTGAATGAGTGGATGTGTATGTGGATCTTAGAATTACTGAAGAGGTTGTTGTAACTGGTATTGGTATGTCCATTGTTTTGAAAATTTTAGTCTCTATTTTTGAATGTGTGTATCAAAGGTTATATTAGGGTGAGAGGAGGTCTGCCACTCTATCACAAGGATGATGTCATCAGTGATGTCATCAGTGATGTCATTTGAGATGTCATCAGTGATGTCATGAGTGATGTCACTGACCATGTCATGAGTGATGTAATATGTGACGTCATCAGCAGTGCATAGCGGGCGCGCGAGTTATAGTTAGCTGAACTAACTATAACGGGGGAATTTCAATGGTTTTGTACAAGTGAAAAGTCCAGCTAACTATAACACCCCTGAAACCTATGGTTTTTTCAGTGAATTTCTGAGGTTTTTTAAATGCTAATTCCTAACTATAACGTGCCTGAAACCTATGGTTTTTTCTGTGAATTTCAAAGGTTTTTTAAATGCTAATTTCTAACTATGCCTACAGAGATAGGACATGTGAAGAAAGAAGAAAAAATGCACAGAAAGAAACAAAAGAAGTGCAGAAAGAAGCAACAGAAGTCCTCAAATACGAAGATAAGTGCAGGAAGAAGGATAACGTGCAGAAAGAACAAAAAGAAGAGCAGAAAGAAGCCTTGTTGCAAAATCATCCTGTACCCTCAACTTTTTCAGACGGATACTGGTGGTAACTGAGTCTGACTAACCAGTCCTAGAGCCAGTGCTATGTTAAAAGACACTTAGAATACAGTGAAAACACCTACATACACTAGGGAACATTATGCGTTGGGGTCCCCCTGTGATTAGCATGACCTCCTCTGTAAGCCCCTAGTGTATAATAGGGCATGGGGATTAAAACTACCTCTTAAAACAGGCCACAGGGCGTTTTTGCACACGTTAACTCAGGCCCCGTCCCCTCCCTTCACCACTGTGTAAACACGCCCTGTGTCCATTTTTAGTTGGGAGATTAAGTTCATTTGAATCCTGAGGGTCCCTAAGGTCCAACTAGCCCACTAGGTACCTCCAGTAAGTGCCACAGAGCTGCGTTGCAGAGAGGTGTAAAAAGTGGCACGGCCTGGACCACCTCTCTGCAATGCAGCTCAGTGGCGCTTACTGGAAGCACTTGGTGGGCTAGTTAGCCCCCAGGGGCCCTCAGTATTGAAGGGAAATTATATCCCCAATTTAAAACGTGCCATAGTGCGTGTTTGCACACGTCACCTCAGGCCCCGTCCCCTCCCTTCACCACTGTGTAAACGCGCCCTGTGGCTGTTCTAAGTTGAGAGATTAAGTCCCCCTGAATCCTTAGGGTCCCTAGGGTCAAACTAGACCACTAGGTACCTCCAGTAAGCGCCACAGAGCTGCGTTGCAGAGAGGTGTAAAAAGGGGCTTGGCCTCAGAACACCTGGCTGCAGCGCAGCTCCCTGGCGCATACTGGAGATGCCTGTTGGGGGCGCGTTTGCAGAGTGCTGCACGGAGGGGGCATGGCCTCCGGCACGATGCCAGTCTTTTATTTATTTTAGTTTTTTAAGAAGGGGGGCTGTTTGGTTCCCCTTCTTATTCTAATTTATTGGCCCTGATGACCCCATCCCCCAGGGCCAGTCTCCTAATTATATTTTTTTGACCCCAATCCCCAGGGCCGGCCACTGTTTTTTATTATTTTTAAAAAATATATATTTATAGACACACCTAGGACATGCTGGACAAACCGTACGTACCTATCACCATGACGATTTGCGTGATATTCATTAAAAGGCGACTATGCATGCAATGAATCCACGTGGAATGTATTTACACCACTAGTGAAGCTCTGACATGTCTGATGCCCTACCGTGCCTAATCCACTGATGTGCTGCCACTGCCCTCAATTTAGTATGATGTACCAGTCCACTCCTCCTGCCCTCCATTGCCCAATTCTATGCCCCATCATTGACCTCCTGCTTAAACTCTGTGCTTAGCTTGCTGCCCCTATTCTCCTTCCCCCTGCCCTCCGATGTCTTTGTGCATGCCCCTGCTCCATCCTTTTTGCCCACCATGTCCCATGGACCTGCCACTCCTATCTACTCTGAGTGTTCTGTTGAGCTGCCACTCCCCTCCCACCTGCCTAGCATTGTCAGATGACTGTAACCTGTCCCTGCCACCTCCACCCTGCCTGTCCACATGCCATGCCCCTATCCTCTTCCTCCTGTCCTACATGGTCCATTGTACTGCCACACCCTTCTGCCCTCCCTGGTCTGTTGTGCTGCAACTGCTCCTCCTGCCTGCCCCGTGTGGTCTGTTGTGAGGTCCCTTCCCCTGAACTTTCTTGTCTGTGCACAGGTCCTGACCCTCCCTTCTATCCTCCATCGTCCTTTGTGCATGCCCCTCCACCCTCCTTCTTGCCCATCATAGCCATTGTGCTGCCACTAACCCTCCCACTTGCCATGCATGGTCTTCTGTGCTGCCATGGCCCCTCCCACCTTCCCTGTGTGGTCAGTTAGCTGCCCCTGACCCCCTCCCACCTTCCCTCCATGGTCTGTGTGTATGCCATCACAGTCTCACTGTTGCTCTTCATGGTGTGTCTTGCTTCTAGTGCCCATCCTGCCTGACCTCCATGGCTATCTTGCTGCTCCTGCCCTGCCCCCTTGCCCCCAGCCCTACTCCCTCCCTCCTGGCTTGTCTGTTCCATTGTAATGCCCCTGATCCGTCCCTCCTGCCCTTTATGGTCTGTTATGCTGCAGCTTTCTCTCCTGTCTGTCCATTATGGTCAGCTAGCTACCATTGCCTCTTGCCCCTCTGTTCTCTGTTGTCCATGTGCATGGCCCTCTTGCTTTCTATGGATTGTTGTGCTGCACTCCCGTCCTGCATGCCCTGTGTGGTGTATTGTGCTGCTGCAAACCCTGATGCCTGCCCTGCAGGGTCAGTTTGGTGCACCTCTCCATGTCCCTCCTGTCCTCTGTTATCCAAGTCCATGTCCCTATCCCATTTCCTTCCATGATCCAATGTACCATACTTGCGAACATTTTGAACTTGGTAAGAGGGAGATTTTGAAAAAAAACTGGGGTATTGATTTTCCCCTTTGAGTTACATTGAAAAAGAGGATATTGTAGACAGGAGACAGATCAAATAAAGCCCATTTGAGCTTAAAAACATTGGACGTTTCCTGGCTGAATCGGGTCTGTTGGCATGTATGGTTGTACTACCATTGCCTCTTCCTTCTGCCCACAATGGTCTATTACATTGCCACAGCCTTGAAGGAGGGTAGATTTTGTATCACAGGGGGCCCCTGACCCGTTCTGTCCACACCTGAAGTATGAGACCCTTGTCCTTGCCCTGCCAGCTGCATTTGTAGGCCGTATTAAATTGACCAGCGGGTCCTGTGTTGCTATATAATTATCCTGAGACATCCTTACCACTCAGCCAGCATAAAACCCCTGTGTAGGCCCTTCTGTTCAATATGTAGGCCTCTTTGTTAAATTGACCATAGCTCTGCAATTTTAGTGTATAGCAGTCTGAAGGCAGGTCTGCGAGGCCTTCTGATCCAAACTAGTAGCCCCCACCCTACCCGAGTGCTCCGTGCTCGGTATCAAAGTTCAACATCCCCCTGAAGCTGTCGACATACAGTAGGCTGCATCCTGGACTGGTACTTGCTTCCTGGGCAGGTTTCCCGCTTTTAAGGAAGTGGCAACCGCAGAGCGTCAAGTTAGGAGAACTGAGGAGATTTTATACATGAATATATTGAATTCCCGTACAATACCCATTATTTTCTGCTTGCTCTATGGAACTTACGATAAGCGATTGGCCTGAGAGGCTGACCTTTTCACCCAGTCCATTGTCAGCATTAAGTGGGTAAATGACGAAATGTCTGGTAAAATCTGCAGACGAAGCTTTTGGGTAGCATACGTAGGTAGATGTAGCGTGCAAAGGAGCCCACAAAATGATATAAAAAGGGAGCACCCACAGATATCGACTGACTACCTCGCCGTCTGTATGTAGGTTAACAGGCAGTGCAGGTTTTCCCCAAGAGCTGGGAGCTCTTGTCTTCCTTTGCTTAAAATGTCTTGCTCTGCTTTGCTTGAAGTATCTTATTCTATTTTACCTATATGAAATGTCATGTTATGTTTAACCATTGTTCTCTTTACTTTTGCATTTAAAAGATTTTGTATTGTAATTGCAGGAATGCTTGCTCTAAGAGTAAACGTGAGTGTTCCTAGGTAACATTTTCCTTGGTGTAACTTGTTTCTCATGATGCATTTATAGATGTGTTTTCTCTCTCTCTCTGTCAGTACATTAATTGAGATACAGAGAATATTATGACAGCTGTATGATTATCTGGATTCTGTATTTTGTACTTTATGTCTCTATTCTGCGGTTTCTTTGAAGTTGCATCTTCTCATTAAACTGCCATTGTATTCTGCCTCCAATTCCATGTCTCATATGTCTGTTTTCTTCATTTTTGGAGCAAGCGTTCCTAGGCACCCCGGCTCAAATTAAGGAGCCCCTTTTGTCCCTGACTCACTCTCCTGCTCAGTTCTGTGGTGGCTCCCGGGGATCTGGGGACCGCCCCTAGCTTCCTTGACCCGTAATAGATCTTCCCTCCAACAGCCTCTCTTGCAAGTCCTGTATTGTTGGTTTGTTGCCCCTGCCCCCCTTTCCACTGCCCTCCATAGTCTGTTGTGCTTCCACGGCCCTTCCTGCCTGCTCAGTGTGGTTAAATTGTTGCCTTTGCACCCTCCTACCTGCCTTCAATTTTCAGAGTCCGTGCCCCTGGCCTCTGCCTCTCAACAGTATCCTAATGAACAACTAGATTGCTAACATTCTATATTTATTACAAAAGTGTGGAACGCCTGACATCATCTTGATGTAATCAAAACTGTAATACCTAGAGCATTTACTTTAGAAATTACATATATGAGAGGGTCTTATTGGCATCAAAATTATGGTTAGTGCTCTAAAAGACTAAAATAATGACATATTTTCTGAGTTTTCAAATAGCGACAAAGCACTTTTAAATTATTTGTTATCTTTATGTTTTTTTATCCAGTTGACCACTTGATTAAATGTTGCACTTAGGGGAGAGGATGTGGTGTTACTTCCAGAACTGCAGACTTTGCAACTGGGGAACCAGGTTGAAGTTTCTGCTTCAGCTCGACATTCTGTGATTCTGGTCAAATCACTTAGTCTCCCCATGTCTACAACCAAAATGAATTTGTTCTTGTGTGATGTAACCAATGCTCATGTAAAGCACTCCAATACCTGACAAGTCTGCACTATATAACACTGCAAAAACACAAAATAATAAGTGTTTTGCACACTTCTGTCATTGGGCTATATTTGGGCTACATCTGGGTGATTTTGGGCTACATTTGGGCTCTTTTGTCTCCGGTGGCCATCTTGGGAGATTTATTTGTTATGAAGTTTCCTAATTTCCTCATGTACTGCAGTCTCCTCAGTAGGAAATGCTTTCAGTTTTTTACTTTGATTCCATCATGAAGGTATTCAGATATGTCACACATTTGCCATACATTCTGAATGTTAGCACTCTAGTTGCTCATTAGATCACTGTAGTAAAACTACTGCACCATGGAAGTCTGCTCCTGGTATTAAAAGTGCATGTTTCAGTCTGCATGTCAGAATTTTTTAATGAAATAGAAGAGGATTTGAGAAGTCACTCAAAATGTGCCCTCATTTTCTTTCTTCAGCATTAATCATAATTTCTATGGCAAAATGAACCTCCTCATTGTGTTCCTTTTTAAATTAAATGTTTTAAGTGTTACCAGTTTATTCCAATCAAGATGGCTTCAGGTGTGCCATACTTTTGTCATAATGAAGACAGTAAGCGCTCTAGTTGTTTTTAAGAACATTCTGGGACATTCTGTCATTGGGCTATACTTGGGCTACATCTGGGTGATATTTGGGCTACATTTGGGCTCTTTTGTCTCTGGTGGCCATCTTGGGAGACTTATTTGTTATGAAGTTTCCTAATTTCCTCATTTACTGCAGTCTCCTCAGTAGGAAATACTTTCAGTTTTTTACTTTGATTCCATCAAGAAGGCATTCAGATGTGTCACACATTTGCCATAAATTCAGAATGTTAGCACTCTTTTTGCTCATTAGATCACTGTAGTAAAGCTACTGCTCACCAGGGAAAACTGCTGCTGGTATTGAAAGTGCATGTTTCAGTCTGCATGTCAGAATTGTTTAATGAAATAGAAGAGGATTTGAGAAGTCACTCAAAATGTGCCCTAATTTTTCTTTCTGCAGCACTAATCATAATTTTTATGGAAAAATGAACCCCCTCATTTTGTTCCTTTTTAAATTAAATGTTTTAAGAGTTACCACTTTAATCCAAGCAAGATGGCTTCAGGTGTGCCATACGTTTATCATAAGTAGGACTGTTAGCGCTCTAGTAGTTCTTTGGAACACTCTGGGAAGCTGCAGTAGAACACAAAGGAATCAACTGACAGTCTCTGCTCTTGTTGGATGTACATGTTTTACTGAGAATGTCAGACTTCATTCTCACATGACTGAGAAAGATAATGTGAATTTACAGAAAATAAGCTCTCAGTTTAGCCTATAGATCACCTTCCAAACCTCTGTGGTAAAAGCATGAGAAAATATTTTTCTCTCAATCATGATATCCCAGCAGAAGGCTTTTTCACATGGTGAAATCACCTTAGAACATACCACAATTCCTAAAATGAGTATGGTACCATCAACAAATGATTTATAATGTAACTAAAGTCTTAAAACCTTCTATTAACTGCAATGCTTTTTAATGAGGTGCTATCATGTATATTGGTCCCAAGATGGCTGCCAACACTTCTTGGATGAAGTGCTGACAGCCAATCAGATCTCAGGATGAGATGTGTGGTTAGGCTCCGCCCACATATATATATGCTTTTAAATGCTATTTTCTCAGGAAATACTGAACAGATTTACACCAGACCTGCAAAAGGCACTTCCTTGACCTTATGGCTACCTCTCTGCCAAATTTCAAGTAATTCTGTTCAGCCGTTCGGGCTGTAGCTGTGTCTAAAGGTCCTATGGAAAAATGCATGGGGAAAACGCGTTTTGGGACCCCCCTTTTTTCTCGGCCCCTGCTCGACGAATCCCCCCGAGACTTTCAGGGTAGGAGCGGAGCGTAGCGCCCCACCTATTTTGAAAATGTCGCGAGGATTCGTCGACCGGCGCCAAAGTTATTCCAAATAGAATGTTGCGGATTTCCTATGGAAACTGGGTCCTAACTATAACTACCTACTGGCGACCGCCAGTAGGTAATATATATATATATATATATATATATATATATATATATATATATATATATATATATATATATATATATATATATATATATATATTTTATGGAACAAAATAGCAGCATGTCCGGGGTTACATAAAGTGTCAATTAAAAACAAAAATAATAATAATACACAACAACAATTGTATAATACAGTGTCCAAAAGCCAATAGGAATACATGAACGCAGAAAGTATTGAGGTAGCTATGATAGGGAGTTGCCAGGGTAGGGTGAGTAGCTGCATAGATTCACCTGAGGAGGTGAACGCATATGGAATCTTAGCACTAACGTGCAAGGAAGCTTGTTGCTTTACAAAGTAGAACAATATCAGTCATACGAGGTACACTGAGAGCAAAATATGAATAGATAGTTCACAATGCATAATGGGATACATAAACAGAATAGCAGCGGTATACAAGTTATATAAAAGTGTAAATAGCTATACAAATTGACAATAAATCACAGAAGAGTATGATTAACAGTGTACATAAGAGTGCTGAGGTAGTTATGGAAGAGGGATGCAGGGTGGGGAGACAAGAGGCAGAGGATTGCCCGAGGTAGCGATGAGTAGAGTAACATGAATTGAAACATAGGTCCAAGACTTACAGCATGTTACAGTGATGGGAGGCAGCAGACAAATGGAGGGTGAGGTCAAACAGGGATTTTACTTCTTTCTTAAAGAAGGATGTGGATGGGTTACATCTAATCTCAGTGGGGAGAGAGTTCCAGATATTAGAGGCCATTCCAGAGAAGGAACAGTAGTAGGTTGTTCTTCTTGAAATTCTGTGGCTTGAGCAGTATGGAGCTCATACTTCTGGAGGATCTTTTCCCACCACTAAGGGTCCGTTTCTAGGGCAGGTAGGAAGGGGTGTTGTGCTGCAACCCTTTATGAGTCATGCAAGCAATTTTAAGATGCAGCCTGGCCTTGAGTGGTAACCAATTTGGAGATCTCAGGTCAGGGGTGCTGTGATCAAATGTTTTTGATCCTGTGATCAAATAAGTGAGGGTGTCCCACAAGGATAGGACTTCCATAATCCAGCTTTGGAAGCACAAGTGCCTTGAGTCGCAAATTTGAAGTCAGCGACGGAGAGGAAAGGTTTAAGTTTCCTAAGGATATGCAACTGAAGGTTGGTTCCTCTAGTGCTGGCGCTGATGTGTTTTTGCATGGAGAGGTCTTTGTCTAGGGTGATACCTATGTAGTCAATGATGTGTGGGGTGCAATCCTAGGCAGAGAGAATAGGGAGCCTTTCTTTGACTTTAAGTGGTGGAGTTGGGTGAAGCGATCAGTAAGAATTCAGTTTAAAGAGCAATGAGTTTGAGGTGATTGTGGGTCAGCCATTGCTGTGTTAATGTGAGGGTGTGGATGCCCTCAAGGGAGATTACTTTCATATAGAGTTGGGTGTCGTCAGCATACATGTGGTAGGAGAGGTGGGAGCATTTGTGGATATTGGTTAGGGGCTCCATGTAGAGACTGAACAATGTCAGAGACAGAATAGAGCCTTGGGGGGACGCCAAGCGATAGTGTATCCTACTTGGACAGTGTGAATAATAACGAAGCACTGCGGCGTGTTGTGTAGAAAGGAGGTGAATCATTTTAGCAGTGTTCTAGGATGTCGAGCAGGGTAGCATATTGGATGGAGTCAAAGGCTGCTTACAGATCCAATAGGATCCAATAGGATCAAGAGCCAAGATTCATTCCGGTCAGGCGAGTGTAGTGCATCATCGACAATATGGACCATGCCTGTTTTAGTGCTCTGCCCTGAACGGAAGCCAGATTGGCAATGGTCGATGAGTTGGAAGTGTTCAATGTCATTGAGGAACTGTAAGTGCACACATTTTTCAAGGAGCTTGGCTAGAGTAGGGATGATAGAGATGGGGTTGTTGGGGTCGGACAGATCGGAGTTTGGTTTTTTAAGGTAGGGGAGAGGGTGGAATTGATTTTCTTAGTGCACAGTGGAAGTAGGAGGTGAATTGATTCATTTAGGAGTTTGGACATGAGGGGATCAATGAAGTGGTTAGAATATTTCAAGGAGGTCAGAAGATTCAGAGTGGCCATCTCATCGAAGGTTGGAGGTGCATGAGCTACGCACAGGAAAAGAGTAGAATGCCTCAGGCTTTTTGATAGAGAATATGCAGACAAGCAGCAAAATGAGGTACACAAATTGGGCTGTCTCTTAGTCTGGCTGACACTAATTACACACACAGTCCTATTACTACAGTCTGAACCTCTGGCAGTCTATAGGTTAAGACATGTCTGCAGATTAATGATGAGATGGTGACTTACTACAAACAACTTTACGATGCTCCTCCAAGTGCCTGAAGGAAAACATAGTGGCTGGCATGTGTCAAGTCAAGTCAAAACAAGCTTTATTCGGTGCAAAATATACCACCATAAAAGCATTCAAGTAAAAGACAACCATCACAATTTAAAAAAGAAAAGGAAAGTATACGGTCAAATTTAAGACAGCAAAAGTTCATAATCAATGATTACATCAGAGTACAGTACACGTTTACATGATATATAGTGCAAATAAGCAAAAAGGCCTATATCTTTTGTATACAAAAAGTGCTAGTGCATATCCCAGTATAGGGTACAGTACAAAATAATCAAAATGGACTGTATCATATAGGTACAGAAAGTGCATTGTGCTATCATATGTCCCTATAAGCAATACATAAAGTACTCTATAGCAAATAAATACAAGTAGTGCAAGATGTTATTAAGTATCCCGGTATAATACGCAGGACATAATGGGCAACGTAACCTGCATCATATGCAAACGTAAAGTGCATTGCGCTATCATAAGTCCTAATGGGCAATACATGAAATAACTACAAACACTCTTCTGGCTTATCATGTGACAGTGCTTCTAAATATGAGTAAATATTTCTTCTTCTTATTGCCATTATTATTAAATTTAAAAAGTTAAAAATTAGTTGTGAATTTAAAATTATTAGATAAGTTGTTCCGTCTAAGAACATTATGTCATAAAATAGTGGAGCAGAACATTCTAATAATTCCAATTGGGCAATAAAACAATTTCACTTCACAGAGCTTTCTTTTAGTTTTTTTTGACGCTTGTTCCATGCACAACCTAAGAACACCCCACAGACCAGCGATGGAGTGCCATCTGTTTTTAAGATTCGAAGGGCGACTAAATGTTTTATTGTCCCAAGGTTTCTGCAGACTGGTTTTAACCATCTGGCCCTTGCCAATTTGTAAGAAGGGCAAGCAAAAAAGAAATGGGCAATACTTTCCTCCGGGGCAGGGCAGCATGGGCATGATTGTAGAGGAGGTTTTGATGGATTCCATTTAGCTGTGAACGGGTTTAGAGGTAAGGAGCCTAATCTGAATTGAATATACAAAGTTCTATCTCTTGGTACTTGGATAAAATCCATATATGGTTCAAGACAGATATATTGTTTATGTGAGAAGTACCCCTCAGTTAGTTTCCCCAAATGGAGAGTTCTCAACTCATGTTCTGCTACCCAGTTCCAGTAAAGCAATTTAAGTTCCTCTTTTGGGGGAGGGATCTGGCTTGCCCATGCCCCGGACAGCCCTAAATCAGTTAGTAATTTCTTGAGATTCACCAGCCATTTAACTTTATTACCTATATCCAATGTCAGTACCTCTGAAAGTGCAGCTGCATACCCAGAAAGCTCCTGTGTCCGCTGAAGGCGTGCCCAAAAAAACAAGGGACGGGACCTGGCGATGTCACTGAAGGGACGCCTACCCATATCATGTAAAATTGGTCTCAGTGGAGTACTAATAGGAAGTGAGCCTAGCTCTCTAACGAACTTATGTTCAGACTTGGAGATATCATCTGTATTGTCAAAGCCCCAGAGCTCCGCACCATATAGAGCCGAGCTCACTGCTTTACTCTCATAGACTGCCAGGGCAGGAGCGACCGGTTTGCTTAGTGATAAGCTTTGTGCTTTCCTGATAGCTCCTGCCACTCGCTTATGATTTAATAACATTTTGTCCAAGTGGAATCTCCAATTCATCTTGTCAGAGAGTCTAACCCCCAAATAGTCGAAGGTTTTGACTTTCTCTAGTTGGGTTCCATCTAAAATAAGGCTAGTTCTAAACTGTTTACAAGGATTAAAAGCCATGAACTTCGTTTTTGCAGTGTTTATCTTGAGACCACCAGTTGTGCAAAAAAGATGGAATCGTTCTAATAACTTCTGACCAGCAGGAGTTTTGGAGATAAGCAGTGTATCATCGGCAAATAGGAGGGTCGCAATTTTATCACCAGCCAAGGTGAGTGCATCGGCAGGATCTTTCCCCAGAAAATCAACCACCCCATTCACGTACAATGAGAATAGGGTGGGAGCCATGACGCACCCCTGGCGGACTCCCCTACTGACGATGATCCTATCAGTAACTTGGCCCTGGGCACCCCATCTTACACGAGCGTAATTATCCTCGTGTAAGGAAATCAATACATTTAAGACTTGTAAGGGGATGCCCATTTCTGCCAAAACTGACCACAAGTTCCCCCTGGGTACCAAATCAAACGCGGTCTTGAGGTCAATAAAGGCAAGGTATAAGCTGCCCCTACCAATCACAACCACTTTCCAGTAAAGGAGGAGCAACCGAAACACCTGATCAATAGTCCCGGTATTCCTTCTAAAGCCCGCCTGATATTGGGAGATGATGTTACCATCATCTATCCAGTCCTAAATCCTGTGTAGGAGAACCCTGCCAACCACCTTTTGGATGACATCTATCAGGCTAATAGGCCTATAGTTGGCAGGGTCCTCCTTGTCCCCTTTTTGATATATAGGAATCACTTTGCCTCCTTTCCAGGAGTCTGGGACCGGTGCACCCTTTGCAATTGAGTTGAGCAAGAGCAAGATGTAGTTAGCCCATCTAACTGGTTCTAGTCAAAGTAGATCCCCCGGAATGCCATCCGGTCCTGCTGCTTTAGCGGGAACGATGCAATTAATTGCATCTACAATTTCTGTGGTATTAAAAGATATGGCTTCATCAACAGAGTGTGAATAATGAACACACTCTGGAGTCTGCTGGTTGTCCAAGGGGTCCTGACATGAGTATAATTTAGAGAAGTGGGCATGCCATTCTAAGTTAGTGATATGGTTGGGTATTGGGACAGTACCTTTGGAGTCAGCAGCTTTAATCAGCTTTAATCAGATTCCAAAAGGCTGTGGATTCCCTTGGGTTGCAGGCGTCTTTAAGTGCCTGCCAGTATGATTCCTCCCAATCACGTTTTGCTTTTTTAATAGCGGCATTAAATTCTTTCCTGGCTTCTCTAATTTGGGAAAGGATTTTCCTTTTAAGGGCGAGAGATAAAGCTTTCCTCTTTATTCGGCAGCCCTTAGTGAACCAGGGGTTGAGCCCTTTTTTGTTATTATACTTGTGATTGGAAGGTTGTCCAGTCTGAAAATGCAAACTCATCTGACTGATGGTTGCATCGTAAATAAGAGTTGCCTTGGATGTTGCTAGTGGGTTTATAGCAACTGCCTCCAGTTCCTTGGTTCTGATCATCAAGATTTCAGAGATACACTGGATTTTGAAATCTTGCCCTACAACCTTCGTCCACTTCAGGAACCTGCCAGAGTTGGAGAGGACAACATCTTTGGTGACTAAAATAGGATCAGTACTTAAAGCTTGCTCGGGCCGTAACCAGGAATTCTTCAAGCAGCAGGACAAAAAGTTATGATCGCTATCCACTGTGAAGCCAATTACCATGTCAATAGATACAGTCCAGAGGCGGATGTCTAATAAAATATAATCAATACGTGAGGTGGATCCTACTCTATTGTATGTATGAGCTCCTAGAGAGTCAGATGGGACTCTACCATTCAGTGCCCTCAAGCCAAATTCTAAAATAATTGCATTGATTTGGATAGCCACCTGGGTCCACTTCCTAATGGTTGCTAAGTCTAAGGGAGGTATTCCCCATTGGAGATCTTCATCTGCTGTCCCCAAGAGATCATCCGAACCTAAAGGTTCGAAAGTACAATTAAGATCTCCTGCTACCATAATTTTCGCAGATGCGTGGCAGTTACTTAGTTTTTCCACAAGAAGTGAAAGGGTAGGCGAAGTCTTGCCCCCAGTCATCCCTCTTACATAAACATTGAAAAGTTCAAGGGTTTCCCCTCCCTTTGGCCCTTTTATAGTGAGCCACAAGATATCTTGGGATGGGACTATATTTTGTTTTACTGTCCACCCCTGGTCAATACTGACCCACACAATCAGACCACCAGATGGACGCCCTTTACCAACATAAACCGCTGGAGTAAAAAGGTGGTATACCCTGACTTATGGAGTGGAATCAAACTCCAAGTTTCCTGAAAGATACAAAGATGGTGATCGTCAACTAAGCTGCTCCAATGGGGCAGTAATACTTTGTTCTTGAGCCCTGCAACGTTCCAAGAGAGTATCTTAAGGGGAGTATTGCACAACTCAGATTCAGTGGCAACCACGTCAGTTGCTATATCCATTATAGGTATTGTAGAATTGGTTTTTGGTTGGTCATAGCCTAGGGCTTTCTGTCCTGCCTGATCTGTATTTAAGGAGATCGAGGAAATAGCATGTGAGGTGGATCCCCCTGGTGGTATGAGATCCAAGGATAGGTTCTTTGGAGCATGAGAAAAATTAGGAGTGAGCCATTCACGACCCCTTCTGCCTAAATCAGCAGTACATGCTATGCTATGGCTTCGAGAGATAGCCATATGCGGAGTATCATACAAAGAAAAATGAGAAGAGCTGGGCCAGAAAGCTTTATCCTGATAAGGATGTATATTCTGCCTTGAAATCTGGGCACGGATATTAGGTAGTCAATCAACTTGGGTCAATGGTGAAGGAGGGCCACACACTAGGGATTCCTGTTGGCTAGCGACTCTTTACTCAACAGTAGGTGGACAACGCCTAATCTGTATTGAGGACGACTCAGGAGAAAATGTACGATACTCTAACGCAATCAGATTATCCGCCAGATCTACATTTGACAAAGTTAATTCGATATTATCAAACACCCCGTTTGCAGATGGACACCTACTTGCTCTTAATATGTCCTCCCGTATGATAGAGCGGCAACCTCTAACATGTCTTAGCCAGTGGATAGACTTATTCACTAGCGATTCTTTGCTCTCAACACAATGAGTGGAATTTAATTTGGGGACATTGACCATAAAGACAGTATGCATTGCTTTTATTTGGGCCCTATGGTTAGGAGGGGGTAGAGAAGTCGTTGGAACCCGTGATTTTGGATACGTTTGAGAATCAGATGGTGATATAATACTCCTAAACATAGAATATTTTTGGGCTCGGGAATGATTCTCAGAGGGGATGTTAATACAGTGAACTTGAGGTGTCTTGTAAGCGTTACGTTGGTTTTCGTACATGCAGTGAGGCGCGATGACCTGTACCATTCCTGGCCCTTCTCTCTCTTTGCCAATACTCGATATTATACTAGGAGGGCACTGTAAGGTGGTGGGATGCTGGTTTGAGTGACAGACTGGGGGAGAAGACTTAACTAGGGAAGTGAGTCCTATAATCATATTTTTTAAAGATTCGACCACTGCCTTAAGGGACTGGACAATTTTGATCAGATTATTATCAGGGCATTTACAGGAACAGCTCCCATTCAGATGAATTTGAGGAAGCAAAAGAGGAGCCGTGATTTCCACCGTTGTAGTAGTGGAAAGATCTGCTAAGATTTCAAACCTGTTTGAGCAGGGTATTGGAATGCCTACTTGGCTCGTGGTTGGACTTGGGAGATCAGCCTGTAGATCCGGGGCCATAGCTACAAGTTGTTTGTGGCTCAAGATCTTAGCTGATTGCTCATCAGAGTTACGTGAAGATTTTTTAAACATTGATGGTATAATAGTTGTTGAACCAACTTTTGTGTTGGCTACTAATGGGAGAGGAGCGGGGGGTTTGTCAGTCAGGAGATCCTCACATTCTCTGACAAGAGTGTCTATCCGATCCATGACACAGTTGTCAGCAGCATTTTTGGGAATTTTTCTGGACTTTTTTGTCTTCCCCACACAGATGTTAGAGCCATTTCCCCCTCCAGCCCCCTCCATAATTTTCCGTTGCCCCATTATGGCACCAAGGGCATGCAGCAGGCCAAGGGTACAAAACAAGCTGATGATAATACGTTTTGATTGATGTTCCTTAAGCTTTTTAAAGGTTCAAGGGAGCTTTCGTTTGTCTCTCAGTATTTTTAACGAGACGATCTTATAATCACAATACCTCTAACATGTCTGCAACTTGCTGGCATGTGGAAGTATGAGGGTGGGCCCAGCCCAGCCTCCTCCAGACAATGACGGGCAAGGACGGGCCCGCCCTTGGCACGGGCTTCGCTCGGGCGCGGCCCGTGCGCGTCCCGCGCCGCGGTTGTCAGCGGCGCATTCTGAGCGCGAGGATGGTAGTGGCTCCTCCCTCCAGGGAGTAAAGGTCTCTGGGACTTGGAGTCCCTACAGCAGTTCTGGCAAAACAAAGGCGCGTCCCACGCCGCGGTTGTCAGCAGCGCGTTTTGAGCGCGAGGATGGTAGTGGCTCCTCCCTCCAGGGAGTAAAGGTCTCCGGGACTTGGAGTCCCTACAGCAGTTCTGGCAAAACAAAGGCGCGTCCCGTGCCGCGGTTGTCAGCAGCGCGTTATGAGCGCGAGGATGATAGTGGCTCCTCCCTCCAGGGAGTAAAGGTCTCTGGGACTTGGAGTCCCTACAGCAGTTCTGGAAAAACAAAGGCGCGTCCCGCGCCGCGGTTGTCAGCAGCGCGTTTTGAGCGCGAGGATGGTAGTGGCTCCTCCCTCCAGGGAGTAAAGGTCTCTAGGACTTGGAGTCCTTACAGCAGTTCTTTCTGCTCCTATATTTGAAGGCCCTGGCGAGGCTGGCATGTGTACACTTCCTAGATTTATTTAAGCTCTCACTGCTACACACTGAAGAGCTAACACCTCTCTTTCATTAGAGGAAAGCCAAGAAGCAATTAAAGACAGCATCTGAAAAATCTCCAAGATGCAATGGGCACCCTACTGAATTCTAGGAGCCTTTCAGCATTACTTTGGCCCCCAAACTCATGTGTATGTACTTGGAAGTCTATGACAGAGGAACCCTCCCTATCGCTACAAAGCAGGCATAATTATGTCATTGCAGGGGCGTTGCTTCGCGGCGAAACAACATAGCCGCCTGCTAGGGTTTCTCCGAGGACCCCTTTCCTGCCCCACCGATCCGCCACACTGATCCGATCCCCCCTGGTGTCGGATTCACGCACCGGATGTGCAGCGGTGCTCCTTTCTGCAACCCCGAGCCTGAACAGACGTCGGGAGCCGGAGATATCCCGTCCGGTGTTTGAGGCCTCATGCTTTGAAGAAGCCGGGACCTCGAGAGGGTGCGCCCGCCATCGCGGACGCTGTGTTTGCTGGTGGATCCCCCTCCCCCATCCCCGGGGTGGCCGCAAACCATTACTGCGGACTTCTCCGACACCCAGCGGATGCCCAAACTCGGAGATGCTGCAAATCTGCACTCCACCCCATAGCCTGAAATTGCTCACCGGACCTGCTGTGACAGAGTCAGACCCCGGTGGCCAGATCGAGGAGCTTCAACCAGCTACTTGCAGAGAGGTACTCCTACACACCGAAGTGAGAGCAGTGCCTGGCCCTACAGCCCCGCATCATTGCATACGCCTGGGGCTGGGGCTGTGACATTCATCGCTTGGGGTCCCCCCCCCACTGTGCAGACCAAGGCCTAATGCGACAGCACCGACTGCAACAGGACTCAGGTGCACCGCCGTGCTCCCCATATGTTATCCTGGAGTGGCTGCTAGCCTCCAGCACAGAGTTTGCTGATACCGCGCGCGGCCCCTGACCCTGGGACATCACTAGTCCATGCTCTTCCCAGCTACTCAGCCTTGGAACACTGGTCCTAAATTGAGCGGACACTTGCCCATAGCGTGAGGAGATCTGGGAGAGGCCTATAGCCGTGAGTAAGGAGCAGGCGTTCTTGAGTCATCGCGCTCTCATTGCACCCACCGCTGGCTTGCAACCTACGCCCCAAGCGCCCCCCCCTCACTCAGTGTTCCTTTATTCGTGGTTGCACGTTTGCGCCTTGGTGAGGCAGTTCTGAACCCAGCAGGCCTATCAAGCAGTGCGCAGTTGACCTGAAGTGCGGACAAAGCCCCAATCATGTCCAACACGAAGGGTACAAAAACATCCCAGCAGAGCAGGCTTGATGCTACACCTGTCCAAAGGCCGACCTGACCGAGCGGAGGGGAACTGGTGACAAACAATAGAGTGGGGCGGAATACAATCCTGCAGAGCCCACAATGAAGGACTTAATGGCAGCTATCACTGGGGTCCGCACTTCCATAGACACTCTATCCTCTGAAGTGACACTGATTAGGGCTGATCTCACGAAATACAGGGAGAAAGTCAAGCAGCTGGAGCTCACCACCACCAGCCTTGTGGAAGACACCTCACAACTAGAGACTGACATCAGTCAACGTTCCAAGAGAGTATCTTAAGGGGAGTATTGCACAACTCAGATTCAGTGGCAACCACGTCAGTTGCTATATCCATTATAGGTATCGTAGAATTGGTTTTTGGTTGGTCATAGCCTAGGGCTTTCTGTCCTGCCTGATCTGTATTTAAGGAGATCGAGGAAATAGCACATGAGGTGGATCCCCCTGGTGGTATGAGATCCAAGGATGGGTTCTTTGGAGCACGAGAATAATTAGGAGTGAGCCATTCACGACCCCTTCTGCCTAAATCAGCAGTGCATGCTATGCTATGGCTTCGAGAGATAGCCATATGCGGAGTATCATACAAAGAAAAATGAGAAGAGCTGGGCCAGAAAGCTTTATCCTGATAAGGATGTATATTCTGCCTTGAAATCTGGGCACGGATATTAGGTAGTCAATCAACTTGGGTCAATGGTGAAGGAGGGCCACACACTAGGGATTCCTGTTGGCTAGCGACTCTTTACTCAACTGTAGGTGGACAACGCCTAATCTGTATTGAGGACGACTCAGGAGAAGATGTACGATACTCTAACGCAATCAGATTATCCGCCAGATCTACATTTGACAGTTAATTCGATATTATCAAACACCCCGTTTGCAGATGGACACCTACTTGCTCTAAATATGTCCTCCCGTATGATAGAGCGGCAACCTCTAACATGTCTTAGCCAGTGGATAGACTTATTCACTAGCGATTCTTTGCTCTGAACACAATGAGTGGAATTAAGTTTGGGGACATTGACCATAAAGACAGTATGCATTGCTTTTATTTGGGCCCTATGGTTAGGAGGGGGTAGAGAAGTCGTTGGAACCCATGATTTTGGATAAGTTTGAGAATCAGATGGTGATATAATACTCCTAAACATAGAATATTTTTTGGCTTGGGAATGATTCTCAGAGGGGATGTTAATACAGTGAACTTGAGGTGTCTTGTAAGCGTTACGTTGGTTTTCGTACATGCAGTGTGGCGTGATGACCTGTAGCATTCCTGGCCCTTCTCTCTCTTTGCCAATACTCGATATTATACTAGGAGGGCACTGTAAGGTGGTGGGATGCTGGTTTGAGTGACAGACTGGGGGAGAAGACCTAACTAGAGAAGTGAGTCCTATAATCATATTTTTTAAAGATTCGACCTCTGCCTTAAGGGACTGGACAATTTTGATCAGATTAATATCAGGGCATTTACAGGAACAGCTCCCAGTCAGGTGAATTTGAGGAAGCAAAGGAGGAGCCGTGATTTCCACCGTTGTAGTAGTGGAAAGATCTGCTAAGATTTCAAACCTGTTTGAGCAGGGTATTGGAATGCCTACTTGGCTCTTGGTTGGACTTGGGAGATCAGCCTGTAGATCCGGGGCCATAGCTACAAGTTGTTTGTGGCCCAAGATCTTAGCTGATTGCTCATCAGAGTTACGTGAAGATTTTTTAAACATTGATGGTATAATAGTTGTTGAAACAACTTTTGTGTTGGCTACTAATGGGAGGGGAGCGGGGGGTTTGTCAGTCAGGAGATCCTCACATTCTCTGACAAGAGTGTCTATCCGATCCATGACACAGTTGTCAGCAGCATTTTTGGGAATTTTTCTAGACTTTTTTGTCTTCCCCACACAGATGTTAGAGCCATTTCCCCCTCCAGCCCCCTCCATAATTTTCCGTTTCCCCATTATGGCACCAAGGGCATGCAGCAGGCCAAGGGTACAAAACAAGCTGATGATAATACGTTTTGATTGATGTTCCTTAAGCTTTTTAAAGGTTCAAGGGAGCTTTCGTTTGTCTCTCAGTATTTTTAACGAGACGATCTTATAATCACAATACCTCTAACATGTCTGCAACTTGCTGGCATGCGGAAGTATGAGGGTGGGCCCAGCCCAGCCTCCTCCAGACAATGACGGGCAAGGACGGGCCCGCCCTTGGCACGGGCTTCGCTCGGGCGCGGCCCATGCGCGTCCCGCGCCACGGTTGTCAGCAGCGCGTTCTGAGCGCGAGGATGGTAGTGGCTCCTCCCTCCAGGGAGTAAAGGTCTCTGGGACTTGGAGTCCCTACAGCAGTTCTGGCAAAACAAAGGCGCGTCCCATGCCGCGGTTGTCAGCAGCGCGTTTTGAGCGCGAGGATGGTAGTGGCTCCTCCCTCCAGGGAGTAAAGGTCTCTGGGACTTGGAGTCCCTACAGCAGTCCTGGCAAAACAAAGGCGCGTCCCGCGCCGCGGTTTTCAGCAGCGCGTTTTGAGCGCGAGGATGGTAGTGGCTCCTCCCTCCAGGGAGTAAAGGTCTCTGGGACTTGGAGTCCCTACAGCAGTTCTGGAAAAACAAAGGCGCGTCCCGCGCCGCGGTTGTCAGCAGCACGTTTTGAGCGCGAGGATGGTAGTGGCTCCTCCCTCCAGGGAGTAAAGGTCTCTAGGACTTGGAGTCCTTACAGCAGTTCTTTCTGCTCCTATATTTGAAGGCCCTGGCGAGGCTGGCATGTGTACACTTCCTAGATTTATTTAAGCTCTCACTGCTACACACTGAAGAGATAACACCTCTCTTTCGTTAGAGGAAAGCCAAGAAGCAATTAAAGACAGCATCTGAAAAATCTCCAGGATGCAATGGGCACCCTACTGAATTCTAGGAGCCTTTCAGCATTACTTTGGCCCCCAAACTCATGTGTATGTACTTGGAAGTCTATGACAGAGGAACCCTCCCTATCGCTACAAAGCAGGCATAATTATGTCATTGCAGGGGCGTTGCTTCGCAGCGAAACAACGTGGCCGCCTGCTAGGGTTTCTCCGAGGGCCCCTTTCCTGCCCCACCGATCCGCCACACTGATCCGATCCCCCCCGGTGTCGGATTCACGCACCGGATGTGCAGCGGTGCTCCTTTCTGCAACCCCGAGCCTGAACAGACGTCGGGAGCCGGAGATATCCCGTCCGGTGTTCGAGGCCTCATGCTTTGAAGAAGCCAGGACCTCGAAAGGGTGCGCCCGCCGTCGCGGACGCTGTGTTTGCTGGTGGATCCCCCTCCCCCATCCCCGGGGTGGCCGCAAACCATTACTGCGGACTTCTCCGACACCCAGCGGATGCCCAAACTCGGAGACGCCGCAAATCTGCACTCCACCCCATAGCCTGAAATTGCTCACCGGACCTGCTGTGACAGAGTCAGACCCCGGTGGCCAGATCGAGGAGCTTCAACCAGCTACTTGCAGAAAGGTACTCCTACACACCGAAGTGAGAGCAGTACCTGGCCCTACAGCCCCGCATCATTGCATACGCCTGGGGCTGGGGCTGTGACATTCATCGCTTGGGGTCCCCCCCACACTGTGCAGACCAAGGCCTAATGCGACAGCACCGACTGCAACAGGACTCCCCATATGTTATCCTGGAGTGGCTGCTAGCCTCCAGCACAGAGTTTGCTGATACCGCGCGCGGCCCCTGACCCTGGGACATCACTAGTCCATGCTCTTCCCAGCTACTCAGCCTTGGAACACTGGTCCTAAATTGAGCGGACACTTGCCCATAGCGTGAGGAGATCTGGGAGAGGCCTATAGCCGTGAGTAAGGAGCAGGCGCTCTTGAGTCATCGCGCTCTCATTGCACCCACCGCTGGCTTGCAACCTACGCCCCAAGCGCCCCCCCTCACTCAGTGTTTCTTTATTCGTGGTTGCACGTTTGCGCCTTGGCGAGGCAGTTCTGAACCCAGCAGGCCTATCAAGCAGTGCGCAGTTGACCTGAAGTGCGGACAAAGCCCCAATCATGTCCAACACGAAGGGTACAAAAACATCCCAGCAGAGCAGGCTTGATGCTACACCTGTCCAAAGGCGGACCTGACCGAGCGGAGGGGAACTGGTGACAAACAATAGAGTGGGGCGGAATACAATCCTGCAGAGCCCACAATGAAGGACTTAATGGCAGCTATCACTGGGGTCCGCACTTCCATAGACACTCTATCCTCTGAAGTGACACTGATTAGGGCTGATCTCACGAAATACAGGGAGAAAGTCAAGCAGCTGGAGCTCACCACCACCAGCCTTGTGGAAGACACCTCACAACTACAGACTGACATCAGGGAACTCCAAGCGTTCCGTACATTCGCAGAGGACAAGCTGGACGACTATGAGGGACGCTAGAGGCACAATAACATCCGCGTTCTCGTTGTGCCGGAGAAATCGGAGGGTCTCGCCACTGACCTGTTCATTGAAAACCTGATTGCGACGATATTGCAACCAAAGGGCCTATCCAAGCTGTTCGTCATTAAAATTTGCCCCAAAAACTCCCTGGAGTCTAGTGGACTTTCAGCCCCCCCGGGGGTGCAAATGAGGGCATTAGCCCCCATATGCCCCGCCGGGGGGGGGGGGCAAAAAGCCCTCTAGATGCCAGGGTTTTTTTGGGACAAATTTGAATTAGAGTGGGGCAGCCAAAAAACGGGCATGCCCATGCCCCCACCCTCTCCCCGCAAAAATTACAGCCTCCCTGCCCCCCCGGGGGGCAGATGGGGCAGTAGCCCCCAATCTGCCCCTCCGGGGGGGGGCAAAAAGCCCACTAGACGACAGGGATTTTTTAGGGCAACTTTTTATTAGGGTGGGGGCATAGACGTCCCCATTTTTTGCAACCCCCACCCTAATTAAAATTTGTTCAAAAAAATCCCTGGTGTCTAGTAGGCTTTCTGCCCCCCTGGGGGGCAGATGGGGGCATTAGCCCCAATCTGCACCCCCGGGGGGGCAAGCAGCCCACTAGTTGCCAGGGATTTTTTGGGGGCAAATTTGAATTAGGGTGGGGGCTGCCCAAAACAGGCTTTCCCATGCCCCCACACCCTCACCTGCACAAATTGCAGCCTTCCTGCCCCCCTGGGGAGCAGATGGGGCAGTAGCCTCCAATCTGCCCCTCCCGGGGGGCAAAAGGCCCACTAGACGCCAGGGATTTTTTTAGAATAATTTTTATTAGGGTGGAGGCATTGGCATGCCCGTTTTTGGCAACCCCCACCCTAATTAAAATTTGCTCAAAAAAATCCCTGGCGTCTGGTAGGCTTTCTGCCCCCCCCCTGGGGAGCAGATGGGGGCATTAGCCCCCAATCTGCACCCCCGGGGGGGGCTAAAAGCCCACTAGTCGCCAGGGATTTCTTTTTAGGCAAATTTGAATTAGGGTGGGGGCTGCCCAAAACAGGCATGCCCATGCCCCCACCCCCTCCCCTGCAAAAATTACAGACTTCCTCCCCCCCCTGGTGGGCAGATGGGGGCATTAGCCTGTTGCGAGTACTTGGGCCTCCCACATGAGTGAAGCACCGTTTTTATCGGGAGACCCGGGGGAACGCTGGGTGGTAGGAAATTTGTGTCAGCCCGGTGATGCCACAAGTTTCCCACACAAAAATGTGTGAAAAAAGTGATTTTTTCGGCTAAAATTGAGGTTTGCAGGGGATTCTGGGTAAGGAAACGTTGGGGGATCCACGCAAGTCATATCTCCCTGAAAGCCCCCGGGTGTCTAGTTTTCAGAAATGTGTGGGTTTGGTAGGTTTCCCTAGATGGCCGCCGAGGACGGGGCCAAAACCCCAGGTGACCCCCCTTGCAAAACCAGGTTGTTTTGTGATAGACAATTTTGATGTCGCTTCACTACGTTTTGTGCCCTTGCCTGTCGCGGGTAGTTGGGCCTCCCACACATGTAAGGCAATGTTTTTATCGGGAGACCCGGGGGAAGGCTGGGTGGTAGGAAATTTGTGTCAGCCCGGTGATGCCACAACTTTCCCACACAAAAACGTGTGAAAAAAAAGATTTTTTCAGCTACAATTGATGTTTGCAGGGGATTCTGGTTAAGGAAACGTTGGGGAATCCACGCAAGCCATACCTCCCTGGAATCCCCCGGGTGTCTACTTTTCAGAAATGTGTGGGTTTGGCATAGTTCCCTAGATGGCCGCCGAGCACGGGGCCAAAAACCCAGGTGACCCCCCTTGCAAAACCAGGTTGTTTGGTGATAGGCAATTTTGATGTCGTCTCAATATGTTTTTGGCCCCTGCCTGTCGCGGGTACTTGGAACTCCCACACGGGTGAGGCACCGTTTTTATCGGGAGACCCGGGGGAACGCTGGGTGGTAGGAAATTTGTGTCAGCCCGGTGATGCCACAACTTTCCCACACAAAAATGTGTGAAAAAGGTGATTTTTTCAGCTAAAATTGAGGTTTACAGGGGATTCTGGGTAAGGAAACGTTGGGGGATCCACGCAAGCCATACCTCCCTGAAAGCCCCCGGGTGTCTAGTTTTCAGAAATGTGTGGGTTTGGTAGGTTTCCCAAGGTACCGGCAGAGCTAGGGTTCAAAAACTACTTTGCAAAAAAAGAGTCATTTCTCACTGCGAAATTGAGGTGTGTCCACATTGCGTTTTGCGCCGTTTCCTGTCGCGGGCACTAGGCCGACCCACACAAGTGAGGTACCATTTTTCTCAGAAGACTTTGGGGAACGCGGGGTGGGTGGAAATCTGTGGATCCACGAGGATTACAGAACTTTCCACCACAGAAATGTGGGGGAAATGTGTTTTTTTTGACAATTTTTTAGGTTTGCAAGGGATTCTGGGTAACAGAACCTGGTGGGAGGCAGTCAAGTCACCCCATCCTGGATTCCCCTCGGTGTCTAGTTTGAAAAAATGTATAGGTTAACTAGGTTTCCCTAGGTGTCAGCAAAGCTAGGGTTCAAAAACTACAGCTAGGCACTTTATCAAAAAAAGGTCATTTTTCACTGAGAAATTGAGGTGCGACCACGTTGCGTTTGTGCCGTTTCCTGTCGCGGGCACTAGGCCGACCCACACAAGTGAGGTACCATTTTTCTCGGACGACTTTGGGGAACGCGGGGTGGGTGGATATTTGTGGATCCACGCAGATTCCAGAACTTTCCACCACAGAAATGTGGGGAAAATGTGGGTTTTTTGACAATTTGTTAGGTTTGCAAGGGATTCTGGGTAACAGAACCCGATGGGAGGCAGTCAAGTCACCCCATCCTGGATTCCCCTGGGTGTCTAGTTTTAAAAAATGTATAGGTTTGCTAGGTTTCCCTAGGTGCCGGCAGAGCTAGGGTTAAAAAACTACAGCTAGGCACTTTGCAAAAAAAGGGTAATTTTTCATTGTGAAAATGTGGTGTGCTCACGTTGGGTTTTGAGCCATTTCCTGTTGTGGGCACTATGCCTACCACAAGTGAGGTACCATTTTTATCGGGAGACTTAGGGTAATTCAGATTTGTAAAGCAACTGTTATTACCTATTGACTTTCGATGCATTTCTGCCTTCCAAATGAAAGACATTGTGTAAAAAAGAAGTCATTTTGAAAAATGACCGATAATTCTCAAGCTAGTATGAGTATTCCCAATTTTGAAAAAGAGCAAATATCTACTGTTTCTAAACTCTATAATTTGTTACCATTTCAGATATACATAGGTGTCTTTCATACCGATTTTTCCATGTATACATTTTCCCACAATAATTGCTATATACCCGGTACATAATAAAACGCCATTGCAAATTGCTGCTCAGTTTTTGACTCTGGGTTCGTCGGGTTCTTGGTGAACCTACAAGTCCTCTATATCCCCACAACCAGAATGGTCTAGCGGATGTAACGCTATATTGCTTTCAAAGAGCTGTCATAATTAGAAGAAGTTACAGGTGAAAATGTTGACACATAAGGCTGTTTTTTTCAACAAATTTTCAATTTTTCCTATATTTAATTGTTAGTTTCTATAAAGAAACCTTGAAGGATCTACACAAATGACCCCTTGCTGAATTCCGAATTTTGTCTGCTTTCCTAAAATGTATAGCTTTCCAGGATCCATTATTGCTTTCATACCCATTTCTACCATTAACTGGAAGGAGGTTGAAAGCACAAAAAATAGCAGAAATAGGCTATGTCCCAGAAAAATGCCAAAACTGTGTAAAAAATGTTGGGTTTCTGACAAACGTCTGTCATTCCCTAAAAGCTGGGAAACTGGTGATTTCAGCCCCACAAACCCTTTTTTGATACCATTTGCTGGGGAAACCCCAGATGCTTTCATTTGCAGCCCTTTTTTCCAATTTTTCCCAAAAAATCCAAAATGTAGCTGTATTTTGGCTAATTTCTGGGACTCCTCAAGGGGAATCCACAAACCCTGTGTACCTTTAGAATCCCCATGATGTTGGAAGAAAAGGACGCAAATTTGGCGTGGATACCTTATGTGGTCAAAATGTTACAGGGGCCTAAGTGCGCACTACCCCAAATAGCCAAAAAAAGGCTTAGCACAGGGGGGGAAAAGGCCTAGCAGCGAAGGGGTTAAATACGCCATGCTCTTCCCTGCGCGTCTGCGAGTTGAGGCCGATGGGAAAACTCGCTTCTTTGACCTACCAGAGGTTGCATCTGACTGGCTGGACAGCTGGAGGACCTCACCGGAGAGGAGCCCCAACGACCATTGAAGCGGACAATCTGTCATCATCGGGCAAGCTCTTGACCACTACAAGTCGCCTGTTCTTTCCAGGCGTTGAGCGTCACTCACGGTCTCTTGACACTTGAAATCATCGAACTGTAAGTTAGTGTACTGAAGCACTGTTCAGTCTATATTCTGACTTACTAGCACAAAATGCACCTGTAACTTGTAACGGTAGGAAAGGGAGTCATCGGGGCACTAAGGCCTCCCCCCACTTTCTTCTTTTAGTAAATTGTTGGGCGACAGGCACTCTGCATTTGAGTATCATGGGCAGTTCTGAGCCCAGAGTGCAGGGGAGCAGGGTGGGGGGCTGTTGGGACGGGTTGTTTTTTCTTGTTTATTATTTCTTGCGTTATCTTGATGGTACAGTCCCGGTTTGTAACAAAAAGCTGCTACGCTCCTCCGTACATGTCAATGGGTGTGCAATGGAACAACGATGTTAAAATCTTAAGTTGGAATGTCAACGGGTTGTGTGACAAAATTAAGATATGTGTAGTATCGAGAGACTTTCACCGGACATTGTATTGCTTCAAGAAACACATCTTATAGGTTACACATGCAAGGCTCTGCATAGATGGGGCTACTCAATGGTAGCACACACGGGTTTTGCGTCTAACTCTAGAGGGGTGGGCATTATGCAAAAAAAATCATTCCCCCTATCACTTGCGTCCACCTCTGTGGATGACCGTGGCAGATATGTTGGGATCCCGGGCACTTGGGAGGGCCGAACCATTACCTTCATGCCGATATATGCACCTCCAGGGTTACAAGTCACAGCATTTGCTGACCTCAGTGCTGTGCCGCTAGCGCTGCCAGATGGGCACCTAGTGCTCGGCGGTGACTTCAACTCAATAATATCGGGCTCACTAGACAGACACCCCCCTTGCACAATCCCCCACACTGCACACTCCTTTTCCAGCTTCTTGGAGGCGATGGGGTTAGTGGATGGATGGAGAACACACAACCCTGATAAAATCCAGCACACTTTTCACTCCGGGAACCCTAATAGCGGGATCAAAAAAAGACAAAACGAAAGACATCTCGGACGTAGAACAAGAGATTTATCGTCTTGAACAAGACATACATTCTGTTCCTTCACCTGAAGCCCTTCACACACTCCGCCTCCGCCAGGACGAATACCGGGCTCTGGTCACCGACCGTGCCAAAATAATGGGACAGGACAGGCTGAGCCGACTCTATGACTGGGGGGACAAGCCTGGTAAACTGATCGCTTGGCTAGATAAAAAAGAGCACGCTAGTAGGCTTCTACCAGAACTTAGAAGCACTGACATGTCCCCCATAACAGACCCCCAGGACATAGCCAACCAGTTTGCAACAAACTTTCACACAGTCTAAAGCTCAATAGCGCCATACACCGAGGCGGACTCCTCGGAACTCCTACGAGATATCTCCCTCCGAACGCTCTCGGAAGATGACCGAGCATTCATGGATAGTGCCCTCACCACTGACGAAATAGTGATTGCAATCCAAGCGCTTCACTCTGGTAAGGCTCTCGGCCCAAACGGCATCCCGATCGAGCTTTACAAGTTCCGTCCAGATAAATTAGCCCCATATCTGAAATCTATGTTTGAAGATAGCCTTGAGCAGGGCTCCCTGCCCCTAGATCAGAGAATCGCAACCATTGAAACAATTCACAAGGAAGGGAAATCCAAAACAGACTGCGCCTCCTACCGCCCTATTTCATTGCTTAATGCAGAAACTAAAATCCTGGCCAAAGTACTTGCAAATAGGCTGGTTAAGGTAATAGGGGACTTAGTACACCCTGATCAATCGGGGTTTATACCGAAGAGGAATACTGCTCTGAATCTGCGCGGAGTGCACGGGTCTTGGGCAGGGTACCGACCATACGGGAAGATGTAATCATAGACTCCCTAGATGCCACTATGGCATTTGATACAATGGAGTGGCCTTATCTTTTCGCTGTGCTCACAAAATTGGGATTTGGGCCGGGTTTCAGCCAGTGGGTGCGTTTACTGTATAGCACTCCTATGGCTCAAGTAGTCGTAAATAACAAAAAATCAGAGACCATCACACTTAGCCGAGGGACCCGTCAGGGATACCCCCTCTCCCCCTTACTATTCGCTCTGGCCCTCGAACCCCTTGCGGCATGGATCCGTAAAGACGTGATGATCCGTGGAATGCGGTGGTCGGCGAACTGGGAAGACAGTATTTCTTTATATGCGGATGACATCCTCCTATACCTCACGTCCCCCAAAAGATCCCTTGTTGCTGTATTTGACATCCTAGCCATTTTTGGCAGATATTCCGGGTTTCGTATCAACTGGCAAAAATCTCTCTTATATGTCCTCTGTGGGGGCACCCCTCCGCTACCTCGAAACTGCCCCATACCGACAGTCTCAGAAGGCTTCAAATACCTAGGCATATTCGTTTCTCTTGACCACTCACTCCGGTATGCCCGTAACCTTGTTCCCCCACTGCAAAGACTCAAACGTGACAGCGCAAACTGGAAGTCACTCCCGCTATCTCTATTGGGCAAGGCGGCCCTTTTTAAAATGATGTCCCTACCCCGCTTCCTCTATGTCCTACAGAACTCGGCCGACCTTGTCCCAAACTCGTATTTTATAGAAATAGAAGGGCTTCAGCGAGACCTACTCTGGGGCGGTAGACCGCGTATTGCTTTGCAAAAACTTACGCTCAGCTGGTACGACGGCGGAATCGGGTGCCTGACATTAAAAAATACTACTGGGCAGCACATCTTATAGCAATAACTCACGGCACCTATGGTCGGCCTGATAACCCGGGGTTCAATATGGACAGATGGCTTCTGCCAAACGGGGCCAACACCCGAGCACTGTACTCCAAACCAGGCAGGTACCCACTTACTGGTCCTACCAACCACACAGTTAAAATCTGGCACTCGGCAACCAAATCGCTAGGCTGGAACAATAGGTTGACTCTTGCCACACCTTTGTGGTACTCACAAAAACTAGGAGACCTGGGAAACTCCAAAGGCTTTGACAAATGGGATTTAACTGGTATTTACCACATTAGGGACCTTTGGGACAATGAGGACGTGAAGCCCTTTGACACCCTCCAGCGTCAATATGTACTAGCAGATTCAGAGCGTTTTCGATACCTGCAAGTCCGACACGCATTGCAAACGGTGTTGCCCCGTAACTCCTCCCCACCAGACTCCTCCCCACTGGAGGACAAGCTCCTAGATGGCCACTTACCTGACAAAGCTATCTCCCTAAAGTACCGAAAACTCATTAATAACATGGATGACCCCCTGCTGTCACTACGAGAAAAATGGACTGGAGATGGTATCGAATTAGATGATGAAAACTGGCAAACAGCGGTCTCTTCCACCAAAACTGTTGCTATCCTGGCACGTCTCCGCCTGGTGCAGCTAAAGATCCTGCACAGAATTTACATAACTGGTCCCCAATTAACACACATGGGTGGTCCGACGGATGGGTCTTGTAGGAGGGGATGCACCCAAATGGGCACGTTCATGCACATAATATGGCACTGCGAACCAATCCAGGAATATTGGCGTAAGATACACAAAGTAATGAGTGAAACAATGGGGGTCGGAATTAAGCCAGAAGCCCCTAGATGCCTCCTTAACATATGGGAACCCACTGACCTTAACACACACCCCACACAATGGGTCACACTCGGCTGCATGGTCGCCAAGAGGAATAGCGCTAAGCTCTGGGGGGCCTCACACACACCCACGATCACTGATTGGAAGAAAGACCTTGATTGGTGTATGTTAAGGGAAAAAACAGTATACATGGCCCGGGGCTGCCCCCGAAAATGGTCAAAGATCTGGGCCCCCTGGAATGAATACCGTGGCAATATATGTACTCCTCCCCGTACCTTTGACTGTGATGATCCCCCCTTCCTGTAATTTCCAATGCACAATCCTACTGTACCTGTATGTATATTTGATTTCATTGTAATCCCTATTATTGACTTTTGTGGAACTGTACCTTTATATCGAGTTTGTTTAATAAAAAGATTTTTTATTTTAAACATTAAAAAAATAATTATGTCATTGGCCAACCGTACCAAGATCATATAGATTTGTTATCTACCAATGCCTCACAATGCACAATCTGCATTGTAAGAGACTGTGCAAAATACTAACCAGCAGGATCTCCCTGATTTTCTTTGACTCGATTCACAGAGATCAGTCAGGCTTCATAATGTCCAAAAATCTTCAGTGTTTCATCCATGTCTTGAAGGAGGGTCTGCCACTATCAGTGCTACCTACAGAAGTCTCAGCAGTCATGGGGCAGATATTTATTATATTGAACTAGCCGTATCTTTTTGTCGTGCTGTAAGAGATAGACTTTGGGATAGAGGTATTAAGGTGGATTGGGCTACTGTACTCACACCCAATGGCAAGGATCGGACTGGGGAAAATAGTGTATGGATCTTGTGTTGGAAAATTTAGTGGTGTTTTTAGCCTTAGGGTGACCAAAATCAAATCTTTTTTGTTCCCCTTTCAACATTCAGCCTACCACATGAATGCAGCTCTACCCAAGTTGTCGCTGTCCTGAGAACATACTGCCTTTTTTTACCTGTGCATCCAGGTGTATAACTCTGACGCATCTTTTATGGTGGGTAATTTAACCAGTGTTGTAATGAACGTTTGCCAGTCATCACTATGCTGGCAGTGCCTATTGTTATTAGCAATGGGCAGAATAGCCTTGTTCAAAATAACAGGCTTGCTGTGTTGTTTGCAATTCCTCATGACTTTTCCATTATGTTTGCTTAAAAGCATCTGTGGTGAATTTAACAGCATACGTTTGGATTTTATCAAAGTGGAAGTAGACAAAGCCTCAGTAAAGATTTCCATGCCTTGGGATGGACAGAGTGCTCCATATCTGGGATTGTTTTACTTAGCTGTCAAGTTGGAGCAGATGGTGGTTGAGTGAACCCAATTCCCTGGATGCACTTATGTACAAAATATGTCCAGCAGCACTAGAACTCTGGTGTTATTGTTTGCACCTCAATAAAGGTATGACAGATTTACCGCATTGGTATTGGTAGAGGTGGCCAGATACTGCTGGCACAGGAAAATATCACGCACAAACATGAAGAATATGCACTAGAACTACCACTCTGGTCCCTACCCACGTTTAGAGCACTGGCAGGGTGGGCTGACACAGAGATCTGGTCAGGTGTGGGTGCGCTGGGGAACTTACATCGCAGGGCTAAGCTGCATACATTCAATAGTCTTCAACAGAGGCTCCATTCAACGCACCAGGCATCACATACATTTAAAAAGACCTGGGACATCGCTCTAGGTAATACACAGACACGTGCAGTATTATTCATGCTGTTGACGTTGGATAATGGCAGGAAAGCTACTATACTAGACCCTACTGGGCATAACTAAAACTGATATATCTGCCTTGAGAACCAAACAGACATAAGACTTATGTGAGGTCCTAACTGGTAAGGACTTGGGGTCTGCACTGGGGCATCTAAAGCTACTCCCCCATAACACTAGCTGAACATTGATACAGTGAGCTCTCCCTAAAGTACACATCACCTTGGCCCAGAATTAAGCAAAAAGGTGATTACAAAATGGTGATTGCTCCCATTTCAAATCGCACTAGGAGCGATAGAAGTTGACAACCTATCATTTTTCTGAAACAGACAATGGATAATCCACGGAGAAGGCCCTGCACACTCACCTACAAAGTCAGTTATCCAACTGACATGCATGTTAAATTAACATTGGAAAGTAGTGGGGAGTAAAAGAAATGCACCCTCAGGCAATGTAAAAATCACCAGTTCGACAAGGTTTGCATTTGTATTAGCTTGTATTGTTTCCATTGATAAACACATTAATTCCAAGCATATTACATACTCACTAGCATATACTGTGATTTTTGATTTGACTACGGATGCATTTCTTTTACTACCCACTACTACTTAATGTTAATTTAATCATTTTTGCATAGGAGGCCTTAAGAGGCATACTTTTATCAACAAAAATAACAGAGATGTGTGCCAAGAGTCATCACCTATATGTTTACTACATGTAACTTGCAGGTGGCAATGAGCTGGGTAGGTATATATACTGTTTGTGTTGCCATAGTGCAGTGAGTGGTTCTATGGGAAATAGGTGATCTTTCTGATTTCCATCTCTTGCATTCACTCAAGATACAGGTGTATTTACAAAAAGAACAAGTTACTCACCTTCATTAACACTTTTTCTGATGGATACTCAACCTAACTGCAGATCTCTCACCTTGAAAGTATCCCCAGGGGCCAGAAAGGATCAAGTGATTTTTCTAAGAAATTCCCTCCAGTGCTGGTAGGTGGCACTGTGTGACTTTACATCAAATCCATCCCACTCTAGAGAGAATGCCAGAGCCACAAATAGCCGCCACCCCTGTGCGTCAAAGTGAGCTTTTAATTGATTCTGTCCGTGCTATCAGATGTGAAGCCAACACAGATCGATGTTAACTGTGTGAAGAGCTTAAAATTGGGGACTTATTAGATGGAAAGAAGAGTCAACTCCACAGAATAGGCGGGTGAGTGGGTCAGTGAGGAATCGATTGCTAGATAGAGTATCCACCAAACAAAGCACACCATGTGGCAATGCCATGGTGGCAGCCATGGCCTTGGTAAAATGGGTCCTGAAGCCCTCTGGAGGTTGCTTCTTGGCTAGTGCATAGTAGATCTTTATACAGAAGGTTAACCATCTAGAGATTGATAATTTCTGCACTGCTTTAGCCTTCTTCGCTCCTGCAAACCCCGCAGAGAGCTGATCGCCCACCTGGTATTTTTGGTACAATCAATGTAGAGACTTAAGGCTCTTTTGGGACCTAAGCAAGGTATCTTCTTTGGATGGATGAGGTGGAGCAAAGAACATCAAAAGGGTACTGCACTGTTCAACGTGAAATGGCGTCATGACTTTCGGTAGAAATGCCACCCTGTTTCAGAGCATCAGTTTGTCTAGGAAGAGGTTGGTATAAGTTTGCTGGATAGATGGGGCTTGCAAACCACTCACACAATGAGCTGAAGTTATCACTATGAGGAAAACCACCTTTAGAGCTAGGAAACGCACACAACAGCCATGCATCAGCTCAAACAGGGTTCAAATCAAGAATGTAATAACCAAATTGAAGTCCTACCATGGCATCACATAGGGTTTGGATGGGAATATGTAGGTTAGACGATTCAAGAAATGCATCAGAACAAGTGATTTGAATAATGATGGTTGATTCTGTAACAGTAGCAAAGCTTGACAAATAACCATTAACAATAGTCATAAGAAGTCCTTTTCTTTTTAATAAAACATTTTTAATTGTATTCTTTACAATTAACAACATTTCACAGCTTTACACAGCATACTCATGATCAAGCTAAACAGTATAGTTATAACATTCCATTGATCATGCATATTTCCTCATGTATGATCCAGTCTGTGATGATAGTCACAGCGCATGCCCCATATTTTATGGCACCTGTGAGGGTAGCCTTTGGATGTATACATATGCTTATCAGCTTTTGCACAGTTATAATTGCTCCAGGTTCATTCCCACAGCGAGGAGGCTGTGTTTTATCTTTAGTGATGAGTAATGTCTCTTTTCACAATGAGTATTCCTGCTACTCCAAAACGCATTGTACCTCTAGGGCCTCCCCATTTGTCTATTAAGCCTAGGTGTGCCATCCTGAGTTCAAGTTGGATGCTACTACCCATGATTTTAGACAGTGTATTTTGTAGACAGTGTATTTTGTATTTGTCTCCAGTATGTTCGTAGGATCAGGCAGCTCCAGACAAGTATGTTAGCAGATCCCTGATCGGCTTTACTGTAACAGGTCTACCGAACTCTGCCTACGTACACTGTGTTTGCCTAGTATTGACTTATTTAGACTTATTTGCTCCTAGTTTCTTGTCACCATAAGTTTATTTTGTCTCAAGTTTTTTCTCGCCTTTAGCTTGCGCGAGCTTAGCAGTTTTGTGCTCCTCTGCTCCGCTTTCCTGTCTCACCACCCCACCGTTAAGTGGCGAAGGCATTTTGCATTTGTGATTTGGTATTTGGAAGGGGCATTTTTAGGGCGTCCCTTCCAAATACCGAATTGTTACGGTATTCCGGTCACAAAACAGTAATAGTTATTACCAGTTTAAAACTGGTGGAAACCCATTTACAAAGAGGAAGGGGCCTCAAGGACACTTCCCCTTGGAGAAGGTAAATAATAATATTTTTAAGAGCAATCAGTGGTCCCTATCGACCACTCCACTGCCTAATCTTAAAAAATAGAACTTCAAAGTTTCATTTTTTTCTTTTTAAACACATACCGTTTTCCTTAAGGGAAACAGGCTGCTTTTAATTTAAAAAAGGAATGCTTTATTAAAAGCCAAACATAGACATGGTTGTCGGCTGACCTCAGCAGGCCAACATCCCTGTGATTCCTAGTGGGTAGCAATTTGCGAACTAACTCATGAATATTCATCAGGTAAGTCGATTTGCGACCCACAAGGAATACCTAAATGAATCTCAGTTTTACATATTGTAATACCACTTTCCTTTTTTTTTCTTCAGGAGAACTTTATTGAGCAATTTTTCATAAACAACAGAACAGGGAGAAAAGGACAATCACATAACACAAGGGGGAAATTTAAGATATACAGTTCAGATGCGTAGAGTCCTGGAGGATTGATCATGACCTGAGGGTCTAGATTACAGAGCAAAATCCAGGTAATAGTTGGCATGTGAGAGCAAAACAACATATGGAGATCAGATAAACCCCTAAGGTATGTGATATGGCATAAGATTAAGTGATAAAATAAAAGTAAAAGGAGTAAGATGAAGGGAAAAAGGAGGGGCACTAGTAGGTATAGAGACAAGACACATGTATCAGTGGGTAAAATCCAAGGATATTTTAGAGCATAAAAGTGCAGGTGCATTCCAGATAGCCTGCTCCACTCTATCCAAGAGTTCAGCCCAGGGCTTTGGAAGGTGGAGATATCAGTTCAAAATATCTCTCATATTCGTACCCATGCGAGAAGGGAAATGGGTTGAAAATTAGGGAATCACGTTGGTTTGGAGGTGGCGAAGTAGTTATCAAGGGAGTTCCAGCTAGATGTATTGCGCATAATCCAAGGGGAGTTTTGTAGTGAGGTGTTATCTACCCCTCTCAGAAAGGAGATCCAGTTTAGTCAGGAGGGGAAGGAGGTGGCGGCTGTGTTCTTCTAGTTAGTTAAAATAGATTTGCAGGCAGCAATAAGAAGAATATCGATTAATAGACTGTCATTACGGGATCTGATGTTCGGATCTAAAAATCCCTTGAGTCGTATTAAAAAAGATCATTCTAGAAGGACTCCGCAGATAGAGTGAATAAAGCTAAATACTGAATGTCAAAATGGACCGACTACACTACAGTAAAAGAGAAGGTGAGGGATATAGCCCATAGGATCGTTACAGTTCCAACAACCTGGAGTCTCTCTTAGGGAGAGTTTGTGGAGGCGTGCCGGGGGTCCAGAAGATCCTGTGTAATAACCAGAATTTTGTCTGTGCAAGGGAGGGGATATTTTATATGAGACCACTGATCTCCATATCTGGTGCAAAGATTGTGACGTAATCATTTCATTGGGATCCCATTTAGTTTGGAGTCTTTAGGATGTGGTGGAGGGCTTCGGTTGTATAAGATGGCAGAACTTGGAGGCCTGGTGGCCGGATTTATTAAAGGATTTGATGATCCTGATGAGGGAATGGTTGTTGTTTGAAAGCTTTAGTTTAGAAAGAGCACCCTTAAGTTTCCAAAAATCGTAAATATCTATGTTTTGCAGGTTGAAGCACTTTTTCAATTCTCTAAAGGATAGCGGGTTTTTGGAGGGCCCTAGGTCTTTTAGGAAGTGAATGCCCTTAGAAGCCCAGTGAGAGCAGCAGACTGGGGAGCCTTGGATTATATTCTGATTTTAGAGTTGTTCCATATTTGAGTTAGAGATCGGGATTTCTAGGTTTCTATCAATTTTCAAGAGGGCCCTTTTGGTGTTGTAGAAAATATTTTTAACAGAGGACGGGGTTTGGGCTTGCTGGATAGAAGAGAGATTGGGTGGAACTCGCCTAGTAGGTCCTTTTCTACCACTAGCCATGTGGGAGAAGTCTGGAGATTGTGAGTGAACCAAAGAGAGCCCTTTCTGGCCAGGAAGGCGGTTTAAAAAAAATTGGCCCTAGAGCCGTCTGGGCCGGGGGCTTTGTTAATTTTTAACGAGCGCATTTCTAAGTATATCTCTTCCAGAGAAAAAGGAGAGCTTAGGCTAGCTTTTTCTTGATCCGAGATGGAAGGAAGATGAATGTCTCTAAGATATTCCGCACAGGCGGAAGGGTTTATCTCAGAGTCGTCTGTGTATTAAGAATGGTATAAATCTTTTAGTATTTCTAACATTTCCTGGGGTCTGGTGTGAGGGATGTTATGTTTTAGGTAGGAGGGCAGAATTTTCCCTGCTCTGTTTGCATCGCACAGACTTAAGCTTTTGTAATTGTGGACCCACATGCCCGCTCTATCACTTAGGATTCTATTGAACTCATATTTCTAGTTGGTGAGTTTAGAGAGGGTTTGGGGATCCATGTCAGACCTGTGGGCAGCCTCCAGAGATTTAATGTCTTGTTATAGGGTTAGTAGAGCTTCTAATGTTCTTTGTTGATCTTAGTTTGTATATTAATAAGGGTGCCCCTTACCGTGGCATTCAGGCCGTCCCGGTGGGTGGAGGGGGAGGTATCGGAGCTGATATTGTCTTCGAGGTAGTTTTAAATGGTTTTCTCAATCCTCTCTTTAGAGGCAGCGTCTCTAATCGATACATCATTTAATCTCCAGATCTTACTTGGGGTATTTGCATTGGTGCTGGTAAGGGAGAGAGCTATAGCTGAGTGGTCCGAGGCTAACCTTGTCAGTATGTCTGTTTGGTCGATTAGAGGTACATGGGGTTTGGATATCATTAAGTAGTCAATTCTGGAGTATGATTTATGGGGGCTAGAAAAGAAGGTATAATCTCTAGTGTCCGGGTGCTGGAGCCTCCAGGAGTCGTGTAAGCTAAATCTTGCGCAGAGTTTGTGTAGTGACCTGTGTGCCCTAGAGGGGTTAATAATAGACCTGGATTGTCTATCTAGTGTAACATCCATGGGGAGGTTAAAGTCGCCTCCCAGGATAATGAGGTCATTGTTGGGGATTTTACTCAGGGGCAAGGATAAAGAATCCCAGAATTCAGGGCCATCCGTATTCGGGCCATATACATTAAGAACATGGAAGTACCCTGTGGTTTTAGTGAATTTAGATAGGACACATCTTTCGTTCTTGTCAGAGAGAATCGCAATTAGGAAATCGGTTTTCCTAATATTTGTACATTTAGCCCCTAGTTCCTCAACATGGGCATCTAAAGCATGGCATATATGGAGGTATCAATAGACTTGGGATTTATGCATGTCATAAGTTTACACTGTGTGAATGACCTAATGTGGGTGCACTCCCAAATATGACCCAATTTAGAAATGCCTATCAGGTCGTCATAATTAGTCATTACTGTGCTAGAGACAGAACAAAAACCCACACATCAGATAAATGGGCTTAAGTAAAGGTTGGATATGCCAAGAAGTACACCAAGCAACAAACTTCTTTCAGCGTCCAGACTCCTAGCTGCCGAAATGACACCTATTACTTTGGAATAGAGATCAAAAGGACTAAACTGTCATGGCTCAATCTCCTTGCATGGCGGAGTAGATTGCCCAGGCTCTGATAGAGGACTCTGCCTTGTTGCTACAACAGAAGATCCTCAGGAAATGGCAGCAGGATCAGAGGACAGATGGTAATGGCCAAAAGTTCCAGGCACCATACTCTCCTGCCCCAATCCAGGGCCACTAAGATGACTTGGGCCTGGTCATTGCTGATTTTCTTTAAAACTTTGGTCAGGAGAGGTAGTGACGAGAATGCATACAGGAGTCCCAAGCTTCATTACAGTCAAAAAGTGTCACTGAGGGAGAGTCGTCTTGGAAATTCCAACATGCAAAAGATTGGAAAGGATAAACCTAGGATTCTCTCCATTGCTGGAAGACGCCCTGCACCACCTCTGAAATGAATCGCCATCCACTAAGCAACGCTGACTGTGTTCGTCTGCCAATGGCGTTTAAAGATCCTGCCAGGCGGTGCACGACCTGGTGTTGAGAGTACTCTGTACAGGAGCTGCTTTCCACCTAAACTTGAGAACTACCCAGAATTCTCTGCTTCTTTTTTGCATAATTTATTCATCACTCTATGCCTGAAAGGGTATTTTTTTGACTTATACTGGGTGCTCCCTTGTGTCTGGACAAAGCTATACCTCTCTGAAGAGCTCTAATTAGAGTGAAACACTGTCTGGGGTTGCTTTTACTCATTTCAGGTTGGCTTGGTTGGTATTTTAGCAATTCAAAGCTGTAATACTCTGCCTGGAGTGGTAAATGGCTTTTGTCATTTTTCAGCTCGGCAAAGACAGCACTGTGCTAGTCCTATGCTTAAAGACTTTGCTGTAGAAATGGCAAAAGACTTTGTCCTTTTCTATCTCGGCGTGGATGGCACTGTGCTAATCCTATGCTCAAAGACTGTGATAGAAAAGCAGACATTTGAGGTGAGCAGATCTAGAGTGTCTCTGGTGTTGAGAGTGCTCTATACAGGAGCTGCTTTTCACCTAAACTTGAGAACTACCCAGAGTTCTCTGCTTCTTTTTTGCATAATTTATTCATCACTCTATGCCTGAAAGGGTATTTTTTTTATATATACATATATATATATAAATATACGTTTACATCAGTGATGTCATCAGTGATGTCAATGACCATGTCATGAGTGATGTAATATGTGAGGTCATAAGCAGTGCATTGCGGGGGCTTATGTTATAGTTAGCTCAGTTAACTATAACTGCTGAATTTCTCTGGTTTTGTATGAGTGAAATTTGACCCTTACTATAATGTCCCTGTAACCTTTGGTTTTTTCAGTGAATTTCTAAGGTTTTTTTCATTCTATTTGCTAACTATAATGTCCCTGTAACCTTTGGTGTTTTTTTCAGTGAATTTCTAAGGCTTTTTAAAAGCTAATGCCTAACTATAACATCCCTGTAACCTTTGGTTTTTTCAGTGAATTTCTATGGTTCTTAGGTCTCGCCTGAGCCAGCGTGCATGCCCTGCTCTGCGAGGCTTCTAGTTAGGACTTTAAATTCGGACCACGCGCTCGTGCGTGTGCTTTTTTTTTTCATCACCCTCCTTTGGCCTTTGCGTGCGTCTTTCTAAGAAAGATAGCACGCAATTGGCCAAAGGCGGGTGCACCCTCTCTCTCCCCTGGCCTAGGGAGCGAGCAGAGGCACCATCTGTTTCCAATTATCGCACCCGCGTCTCGCGGTCGCGTTAATTGGAAACAGATGGCAGTCGCACTGGCCCTTGTGCACTTTTGCTACAAACACAGCGCTTTCACCTTCAACCCTAGATATACTCACATCGAGGAAAAACCGAGTCAGCCATGTTAGGAGGGAAACAAAGGTCTAAAGAGGAAGCGCTTAGGCAGCGCTGGTCGAGCCAAGGACTGTGTGGTGTATCCCCTCACAGATACTTACCTCAATTTCTAGTAAGCTTTAACCTCATTAACTCGCCATTCTCAATTATGTTTTGCAATTTCAAACTTCCTTAACAGTTTTCTGATTTTACATTTACATTTAGACTAAATACTCTTCCACAAGCTTTTCCGTCTCCGTCATAACACAAATTCCAATCTCCTAGCTCAGAAAGCCTTTTGTCGTCAGATGTGCCCAGTTTCCTAGCGTGCACCAAGTGGGCTACAATTACTTAGTAACAGGAGTCCAGCTGGAAGAGGGTCGGTGGCGTCTTCTGCAATTACTGCAATTACTGCCATCAGGCAATGGCGGGGCACACGTGTTTAGATGCCGCGGGGGGGGCACAGTTGCAGAACACTAAAAGCAATTTACTATGTTTTTTTATCCAGCCGAAAAGCATCTTCAATGCGATGCTGGCATCCTCTGACAATACTACGTGTGTGAGCGCGTGATAGCGACGGACCCACTGGCTGTTATTGCACGGGATTTGTACGGACTGAAAGCTACAAGACGTATGGAATGAATCAAATATTTTTCGATGAATAACTGAACCGTTTATTAGCCGAAGGCGAACCCTAGCCTAAATCCATTAACAAAGAACTTAACATTCTTTAATAAAATTACAGTTTTATTTCTGCTCTTTACCGGGACCTGAAATTTACTGCGCAGATAACCAAAGAGGCTTCACAGCTTGATTTTCCCTCCATCCTAATCGTGTCTCTTGACCTGGCTCCATGTACAGCTTTAGCAGGTACTGCCCTACTGGGGCATGGTGGGGTTACACAGTATTCTGCTCTGATCTCATCTGTGAGCCAGTATTCCTATATCCGGGGACTTGGAGTACTAGACAACACATTGTACCATTAACAGGAACCATAAACAGTTTAGGAATCGGGTAAAAGAAGATGATTATTTTTTAAGGCAGGATCTGTCAATGCTGATAACCTGAGTAGCTGATCCCTCAGAATAATGAGATAGACTTTGCATATCATGGGTTTATTTTTATTTTATTTTACAAAGTTTTATATAGCCCAAACTTGACCCGAAAGTTTCGGGTCTCAGAGTGCTTTACCCGAGCACCAGTTGTGTTACATGAGGACACATTCATTTTTGTTAGGCGCGGGGAGATTAAATGATTTGCCCAGAATCACAGGATATTGAGCGTCCTTGTCAAGACTCAAACCCGGTTCCCCAGATTTGAGGTACACCGACCTAGCCGTTAGGCCACATCCTCTCCCTAGATGACTCAAATGTCAAGGTGTAGAATCCACTGAAGTTCCCATTTCTCCAGAACTCAACTCTGACTCCTACTATCTTCTCTTCTCTTCTTCTAGCTTGTGTGTCCCATGCTGGATCCATTTCGTCAGGGTAGGGGTGCCTTATGCCTTTGTCTTTTTACCACAGACACTTCTTGTTACTTCAATGTACATTTTATTCAGCGGTGGGAGATCATAATATCATAAGCGAAATATTGAAATGCAAAAATATTGTGTACACAATATTGACTACCACTGTATTATCAAAGAAAGTAGAAGCAGAGCTAAGTACAGAAAATATACAGTTCACTATATACATGTTTACCATAAGGAGACAGTGGTAGTTGCTATTGTAAATGCAATATTTCTGCAGGCACATATTGCGACTACAATGTTGTGACATCCAACCCTTGCACCACACATAGGTATCCATGTGATGGGATGCATGCCCATAGGGTGCTGACCACTAAATTTTATCCAGTATATGAGCCAATCATACAGAAAACAAGTTCAGGTTTTAGGAATGTACAAAAGACACTTTTTTTTCACCTATCTGATTTGTTAATGCATAGCAACACAATACATAGGATAATGTGCTACATACCAAAATGCTTATTAGGTCCCAAAGGAGAGACCTATTGGCTATGCCAATTCTTGTTCAACTAGTAATCGTGTTTGGAGAGTGGTGAAGAAAGGGGGCTGGGCCTCATACCAGCTCCTAGGAATACCGCTGTGTGGGACTTACAGGAGGTACCAGGAGGGCTTCTTAGCACCCAAGGTCCCTCAGGAGTAAAGTGGACTTCATCCCCCAACCACTAGTGCACCACGAGCTGAGTCGCATTTGCAGAGTGGTGGAGAAGGGGTTGTGGCCTCAAAAGACCTCTTAGCAATCCCGCTCTGTGGGACTTACTGGAGGTAATAGGAGGGGTAGTTGGCTCTCAACGATGTCCTTGGGGACCAACTACCCCTCCTGTTACCTCCAGTAAGTCCCACAAAGCAGGATTGCTGAGAGGCTGTCAGAGGCCATGCCCCCTTTCTCCACTAATTTTCAAACGCACCTCCTGGCGCACTACTACTAGGGAGGTGAAGTCCCCTTGGCACCAGAGGACCCTTGGGGGGCCAGCTACCCCTCCTGTTAACTCCAGTAAGTCCCACACAGTGAGTTTGCTGAGAGGTGTTCAGTGGTCACACCCCCTTTCACCACCACTCTCCAAATGCGCCTCCTGGCACACTACTAGTTGGGGGGGGGGAAGTTCCATTGGCACTTGAGGGTCCTTGTGGCCCAACTACACCTCCTGCCACCTCCAGTAAGACCCACGCAGCTGGATTGCTGAGAGGTTGTCAGAGGCCACGTCCCCTTTCAGAGTGAAGGTGAAGGGGGCGTGGCCTTCTGGGACTTGTCTGAGTTTTTTAAATTAAATTATTTTTTTAGGGAAGCGAGGCTGCTTAGCCCCCCTTCTCTCGGCCAACCCCGAGGATCCCATCCCCCGGGGGGCATTTGAAAATTGGTGGCGAAAGGGGACATGGCCTCCGAAAACCTCTCAGTAATCCTGCTTTGTGCGAATTATTGGAGGTAACAGGAGGGGTAGTTGGTCCCCAAGGACATCCTTGAGGGCCAATTACCCCTCCTATTACCTCCAGTAAGTCAAGTCCCACAGAGCGGTATTGCAAAGGGGTCTTTTTTTTTTAATGGGGAGGTGGGCCATACGGCTTTCCCCACCCCCGGCCGATTATGGCTCCGAGGACCCGATTCCCCGCAGCCTGGCCATTTACTTTTTTTTTTTTTTTAAACAGGAGGGGGCCTTTGCGGCCCACTTCTCGGGCCGTTTTCGGCCCGAAGACACCATCCCCCGGCCTTTATGTTTTTTTTAGAATAAGGGCGGGCTGCGTGGCCCCCATTACCAGGCCGATTTCAGCCCCGGGAACCTCATTCCCCGGAGCATGGCCACCTTGTTGGGTACCGCAGGCAGCTCTACGCCTCCTGCGCATGCCGGCATTGCTTTTGGACAGAGAGAGCTGCTGACATGCAGCTCCCTCTGTCCAAAATCAATTCTGCTACACCTCGTGGAAGGTAGAGCATTTTTAATGCTCTCACTTTAATGAAGCGGACCAAAGTTTGCTATGGCTTGGCGAGAGCAGTTTTCCCGCTAAGCCCTAGCAAACTGTGATGTCCTGGGGATTGGCACCCCGGGGCATTACTGGAGCCGGCCCTGGGGATGGTGGTCACCAGGGCCATCTACAACTCCACAAGGGGAGGCATGCGCCCCCCCTCCTCAAAAACCAAGCCCTGGGTAGGTGGTGGTTCCCGGGGCTGCGGGGGCCGTATATAATTTAGTATGCAGTTGCCCCGGGTAGGTGGCCCCCCCGCATTTCAATATGTCCCCAGTAAGTGGGGGGCTCGGGTGCTGCATGGGGGCCGTGTGCTCTCCACATTTATGTGAATTAGCCCCGGGGAGGTGGCGGTCCCTGGGGCTGTGTGGGGGGCTGGAGCCCCACCACACACTATAATGTATTATATCCCGGGATGGTGACTGTCCCCGGGGCTGCGGGCCCACCGCATTTATGTGAATTAGCTCCGGGGGGGTGGCAGTCCCCGTGACTGCGGGGGGCCACAAGGCCCCCCACATTTCCTTTGTGTTTAGCCCAGGAGAGGTGGAGGTCCCCGGAGCAGCAGGGGCCCACACGGCCCCCCCCGATCATTATTTTTATTTGCCCCCTGACCTGGCCCACCCGGGGACCTATATTAAACAAAGTGCGGGAGTCCTTGCTTCAGGTGTTTGTTTTCATTTTCGGCGGAGTCGCAAATCCAAAGCAATTCACGCCAATGTTTTTTCTTTATTTTTACTTTTTGTGCCGTAGGGAACCCCCCCCCCCCCCCCCCAAAGAGCCCTAGGGGGTCAGAGTGTTTCTATCCTGTCCCCTTTTCTTTTTTTTATCTTTTTTCTTGTGACTCAAATCAATCGAGTCACAAGATGGCTGCCAACACTTCCTGGTTTGAAGTGTTGGCAGCCAATCAGATCTCAGGCACTAGATCGGGAGGGGTCACGGGTCCACCCCGGCCACACCGTGGCCACAGTTGTATATCTGTGAAATCTTAAAATTTATCAGCAACTATGGAACGGATTTACACCATTTAACAAGAACAGTGCTTTTTGGACCAGAGCTACTTTTTTACCAAATTTGGTGTAATTCTGTTCAGCAGTTCGGGCTGGAGCCATGTCTAAAGTTTCCTATGTTAAACTGTGTGTAATGCAAAGTTAAAATAATGATTTATTAACAGTGTTTTCTGTCACAGGCTGGAACCTCATAGTACTAAAAATACAAACATTACCTGTAGGTGACAGGCCAACAAAATAGTTACAGCATATTTTGTTCTTTTTAGCCATGTTTTTTACCCCTTCCCCCATGCTCACTTGACCTGGCCTCATTTCACTCAGATCACAGTTTCCATACTTTTTTTTAATGTACTTTGACCACAGACCAACACATTCCTACAAGTGTGACAATGCGAATTATTCCAGGCCCCCAAAGCCATAACAATGGCCTTGAAGGCAGGTATGTTTTACTTTTAATGTATATTGCATTATTAAACATCTGTTGTTGTGCACATCTCAAAAACTGAACACACAGCGCCTCCATGTGGTGGAATGCCACAAGTTCCAATGATGAGAATTAAGAGATGGTGTCGAGCATTGGCAAACAGAACTGGTTATATTGCTACTATCTAGGTTATATTCTGTAATTACATATTTGGCGTATTTGTAGATCTATGTAGCACAATTTAGGTAATTTCTGTGATGTACAAAAAGAAAGAATACAAGCTTCACACAACAATTTATTTGCAAGCTGGGCTCGTGTTTTGGCTCTTACAAATGAAACCGGACTTTTTATTTGAATTCTCTGGCTTGCCCGCCTTTACATCTGAGCACTACGTGCCTCCCAAACTGACCACTACTGTGGGTTTGAAGTAAGGTAGACAAACACAGAGTTACTTCAAGCAAATAATGTAAATGGTTATCAGCAAATGGCAAAAAAAGGTGTAAATACTGCTGTGGTCTGTTATTACAATTTGAGAGCAGCATATGATTTATATATGTGAAGTCAAATTTTCCCCTACATTATAAGGTTAATCCAGTTCTCTTTGTTGTTTAAACTGCTGCTTCAATAATGCTCTGTGACCGGTATTTGACCTTGGCTGCTGGCAGCGATCAATATGATGTCAGAAGGCAGCTGTAATAAGTTAATGCCTGGCTACTTACCGGTAATTTTGATTACTCCGAGCCCATGTCTTCCTCACCACAGTCCTTACATATGAGTTTATCTCTTCCCATGCAGATCATTATCGCCAAACTTGAGTTTTCCTTCCCAATCACATCCAGGGAAGGACTTCCTGAAATAAGTCTATAAAGAACACAGTTGGTCAACATGGAGAGGAGGGAGGGTACTCAGGACTGTGATGAGGAAGACATGGACTCGGAGTAATGAAAATTACCGGTAAGGAACAGGGCATTACTGCTGTTACATGCTGTATTATTAGGTGCACGTATCTTTAAGTTAGGTTCCGTGTCGCATGCCACTGCATGCGACATATTATGTTTTCAGTAGGGTTCCACATTCTAGGGAGAGATCTGGGTTGGAAGAATAACTGTCTGGTGGATTTGTTTGTTTACCTGTAGCTGCTGGAAGGATTTTGAATGTGCTGCCAATAAACTACTCTTATTGATTATACTACATTTTGAAGAGCTTTCATTTCAACATTTTGGCGACGACGGGAAACCACTGAGCAGCACAGAGTAATTCAGTGGTTGGACCCATTTATTGGAGATTTACAGCGTTTTAAGAAGTTTGGTAAAATTGCCATTCCGGCGATTTTTCTTTTTAATGATTTGCAACAATTTTATTATCGACGGAGGTTGGATGCTTCTACATTTTGTTTGGCAATAATTTCCAGGGAGAAAGACAACGGGAGAAGTGTGACACTTACGTTGTGAGAAAGACAACGGGAGAAGTGTGACACCTACGTTGTCTTGCCGCTACATCGGAATTTGGATGTTTACGTTTTTTTTTTGTTCTTGTATCAAATACTTATTTTGGTGTGAACCTTTTCGAAGAGATGTGCTCCTCGTACATTCAGCGCTTTTCGTTTAATTGGAGGTACACATTTCTCCTTGCAGAGTGAAGACATCGAGCTTACGGTGCACTTCGGCCGTGATCGTTGAACTTTATTTGCCGATGTGCAATAGTCTGACATTTAATTGGTGAACTTCGCTCGCACAGTTGGTAAAGTATTTTCATCGTTGTTTTCATTCATTCATTTCATTCTTGATCTTTACTTCGGTCGCCTGGACCATAAAAGAATACATTATACAACATTTTAAAAGAACGAAGGATACAGTAATAGTTTCCAGGTGGTTGACCAGAGTATAAAACAATCATTTGGTTAATAAAAGCTTAATACATTTAGTACGACTGTGCCACATTGCCGTTAAAAATTTTGAAACTGCAAACAAGGTTGGGGCCGAGAGATCTCTTTTTAAAATCCTGTATGCCGGAAGGTAGGTCCTGAAGCCCAGGTTTTTGAGGAGTGGGACCAGCCAGTACTGTCTTGCTCTTCTATATGCCGGGCAAAAAAATATTATGTGCAGGTCACACTCCCTCGGATGCGCACAAGCTGGGCATTGTGATGAAGTCTCAGAGTTTCTCCAGCAAGCAGTGTGCGCTTTGAGGGGAAGGGTGCTATACCTCCATTGCATGAAGAGCTTCCTGGTAAGCGGGGGGCCTATATTATCATACACCAGCTCTTGGCAGTATAGGTCTTTGGACTCCAAGAATTTGCCCGTAAGGGACCTCTCCTGTGTATTTTTAATTTGGAGACATAAATGGTGTTCATAATAGTCTTTGGCTAGAGATTTCCTTGAGACTCTGGGACATGTGATTTCCGGGTGAGACCATAAGTTCTGTCTTCCTAGTGCCTCGCAGGTTTGTTTAATATGCCTGAGCCAGGGAAGTCGTGCAGGATTACAGAGCGTCAGGATTTCCTGAAGCTCAGATCTATAGTCGGATAATTCCGGTGTAGACCATAGCCTTCGCCAATACAGTAAGGGTTTAAGGCACAGTTCTTCCGAAATTGGTCTGAGGCCTAGGTCGAGTCTCAAAGGTAGGAGGGGGGTGCTGGGGGGAAGAGCTGTTAGTTGTCTGAGGAAGTTATTCTCAGTCACCTGGATGGTCTGAGTGACAGTGTGTCCCCATATTTCAGCACCATAGGTCACTGCCCCTTTTGCCTGTGATTTGTATATTTGTAGGCGAGGGGAAAATGGTTGGTAAGTCAAACCCAGGGACATCCTTGCCAGTCCTCCTATCATTTGAGATAATTTCAGGTTCGCCCTAGTGCGGTGCGTGTCCCAGGACAGAGATTGATTTAATGTTATCCCCAGGTACTCGAATGTGAAGACCCTCTCTAGCCTAGAGGGCCCGAGAGTGGGATTGGGGCGAGTGTTTGATGGGGGGTTGAAGATCATGTACTTAGTTTTTGACGCATTGATCTCCAACCCCCGAGATGCACAGAAGAGTGCGAACCCATCAAGAATCCGCTGGATGCCCATAGGAGACTTGGAGAGCAATAGGGTATCATCCGCAAAGAGAATAGCGGGTACCCTCGAGCCTCCAAGCTTCGGAGTGTCAGTGTCTTTCAACGCATTCAAGTGGCTAATCACCCCGTTGACAAAGAGGCAGAAAAGAGTCGGTGCGAGCACACAACCCTGTCTGACCCCCCTGTCAACGGGGAAGCGGTCCGTTAGGGCGCCCCCTCTCCCACACCTCACCCTTGCATAGTTCCCCAAGTGTAGTCTTCTCAAGATGGCTAGGATGTCAGTTGGGATGCCCAGATCGTCAAGAACAATCCACAGTTTTTCCCTAGGCACTAAGTCGAATGCGGCGCGTAAATCGACAAAGACCGTGTATAGAGTGCCGCCCTCTAATAATACGGTCTTCCAGTGAATAAGATTTAAACGAAAAATCTGGTCAATGGTCGAAACTTTCTTTCTAAAACCAGCCTGGTATGTGCTCATGATGTTAGAGTCCTCAATCCAATCCTGCAAGTGGTTAAGGATGAGTCTGCCAAAGAGTTTCTGGGAAACATCAATGAGACTGATCGGTCTATAGTTGGCTGGGAGCAGAGGAGAGCCCTTTTTAAAAATTGGGACAATCTCTGCGCCCAGCCAAGTATCTGGTAGTTCCATGCCCTTCAGGATGGAATTAAATAAAAACGTGAAGTAAGGTGCCCAAACTTCAGGTTCTTGCTTGAAAAGGTCGCCGGGCAATCCATCCAAACCTGGCGCCTTTCCTGTAGCAAGGGCCATGATAGCTACTCTAACTTCTTTTAGGGAAAAGAAAAAGCCCGACGTAGTGGTGACTTCCGTCGGGACGGTATCGGCCCCTGTCCCCGCGGGGGACGTGTATAAAGACTGGAAGTGGTCTCGCCAGGACTCAGCTGAAATGTTGGGTTCAATCGCAGAGACCAATTCTTCTGAGCCAGTGTTTACACATCGCCAAAAATTCCTGGAGTCTCCTTCTGCCAGAAATTTCGATAATTTCTCCCATTTATCTTGTTCCCATTCCAGTTTTGCGTTCTTAGTTAATGATTTGTAGGCTGTTCTTTTCTCCCTGATTTGTGTCCGATCCTGACCTGACTTAATTGTGGACAAAAGGTCACTCTTAGCCTTCCTGCAGGCTGAGTTATACCAGGAAGGGACTGAGGTAGGAAGGGCCCTTTTGGGTTTGCCAGTAAGAATTTCTGATGCAGAAGTGATAAAATCTACATGTAACTGCCAGAAGTTGTTGAATGATCCCGGAGTGCTAGGATGCAGATTGAGAGTTTGAACCTTCTCCAGGATCGGAACGAGTAGGGCATATCAATTTGGTATCATCCCTTCTTTGGCTATTAGATTCTCCCATTTTATTCTGCGTCTGTTAGTAGAAAGGAGTAATCCCGGTCAGGTGAATCCCAGTTATTCTCCCTTGGTTCTAGGCCAGAATAATGTAACTCGAGCTGCAAAGCATTATGATCACTATCAGCTCTTTGGAGTACCCGAAAGTCACTTATTTGCGACCAAAGGGCTAATGGGACCAGAATGTAGTCCAGTCTCGATGTTATACCCTCTCTATGATATGTGCAGTTTGAGGGAATGTCTGATGGTAGCCTTCCATTGCAGGCCCTCAGCCCATGCTTGAGAGTGAGAGAAGTGATTTGTACCGCCAGGGGGGACCACGCTTTTGGTGTTGGAAGGTGGGACGGTGGTATGGACCAGATGTGGTCTTCCTCCTGGGACAGGCCATCCGTTAGGCCCAAAAGGGGTTCAAAGTGACAATTCAGATCTCCTCCTACTATATAGGGGGTGCCCACAGGAATTGTGGTTAGGGCAGAATCGAGCTCAGCAATAGTAGTAGATTCTTGCGAATTACTAACTGGCCTTGAGTAAACATTAATTACCAGGAGACTGGACAGACCTGGCCACTCCAATAGAACTGCCAAAATGTCCTCCGAGTTTACTTTCACAGGGGATGCCCTGCAGCCTAGATGAGAGGCTATCCAGGTTGTGAGCCCACCAGAAGGGCGACCTTTGCCACTCCATTTGGCGTTTTTGGAGAAGGCAGCAAAGCCAGTGCGGGCGCTATCCTCCCTCATCCACGTTTCTTGGAATAGACATATATCCCTGTTTACTATAAAGCTATTCCAAGCCTGACAGTTTAATTTGTTGGACAAGCCCGCAATATTCCAGGAAAGAATGTTTAAAAAAGAAGTTTGGTGTTTAGAGGACTTAGGGGGTGGGGGGAGGATGTCCAAAATGAAGGCCTTTGGGTCAGTTGACACTACCTCTTGTACTGAAAGTTCGATTGTGGGTGTGATAGTAACCAACATGCTAGATTTCTCGTCGGTTTGTAACTGCTTTAGACCATCGCTCTGTGTGAGAGTATCTGAGTGTGGGTCATTTAATAGAGACCTTTTTAGTCCCGGCGCAACACCCGTCCCTTTCTCACTCAGTCAGTCCAGCATGTCCAAACAACTATAGCTATTTTGTAGGGGAAAATAATTATCAGCAGTGATTCTAGTGGTAAGGTGTTCTAAATTTACATTAGGTCTCCGCCTATAATCCCTTCTAGGTACCAGTTTCCATCCCTCTCCATCCAAATCATGTCCTGGAAGAGGATAGAAAAAGGACAGGGGCAGTGTGTGGATGGATGACCCATGCGTATTTCTAGGCCAACTGCAGATGTACTTCACAGTGGCGGGGTCCCTAAAATTTATCACGGCGCAGTCACCCTGGATGCTCTTATTGGTGGTGCCCACCCAGGGGACTCTTCTCACCATGAGAACCTCACTGTGTGTTCCCTCAGGAAGGGGTCTATTTTTGGACAGCCAATGAATAATTTTGTTTTTTAATGCACCTACTGGCTCTCTATCAGCGGGGTTCAGTGGAGGAATGCCAGCTAGGATCACTACGTATGGATTAGCTTGTGGTGGAAGATTATACGTTGTGTCCTGTGGGGCCTTCAGATGTGTCTCAACATGAGGCGCAGTGAAAGCGTCTTGGGCATTCACGCTTGCATGTATTGGCTTACAGGTTAAAGGATACTCTGTTGGTAATGCAGGGGGATCACGAGTTAAAGTGGACTGAGGTGGTGTTGGAATTTTCCTGAGTGGGAGCAGGGATTTATCAGTGCTTTGCTCGCTAGCCTTGGTGGTTGGTGACTGTTTCCCCTCTGCCCTAAGAGAGAACCCCTTTCTAATTTCCAATAGTAGTGTTTCTATCTTGGAGATACGGTTCTCCAGGGGGCTTAGAATTTCCTTTAGGAGAATTCGGATATCCAAGAGAGTGAAGGGCTCAATTATAGATGAGGAATTTTGGTTGGAAGGTTGCTCGGGCATGTTGGAGGGAGGTGGTGGCCTGTTTTTTCCGGAGTGATTCAGTGACTTAGTTTTGGAAGTGTGAAGGTTGGGGTCACTTTTTAAGTTCCGGTTTGGGGCGGTCACCTTGCGGCCTCGAATGGGGCCAGCCTTCGTCTTTCTTTTGGGGAACGCTCCTTCCCTCAGCCTCCGTGCAGGCTCAGAGTTGGGAGTAGGTCTCTCGCCAGTTGCGTCATCGGTAGGCAAGATGGAAGTCAACGGTAAAGAAGGAGGCCTAGCAGAAGGGAGAGGCAATATGCTTAGGTCCGTGATGGCAGTCATATCGCTATCAGTGTTAGTTAAGACAGGGCTAGGTGAGTCAGCCAGGTCGGAAGTGCCAATTAGCCCCCCAGAGTTAGGTGCATCAGTGTGTTTAGGGGAGGTGGCAAGTGCGAGTGGACCTAGCGAAGATCGTCTGACCCAGTCAATCTCTTGAGATATTCGCCGTTCGAGGATAGATATTTCATCAATTATCAAAGAACCGGCTTTGGCAAAGTAAGTGTCTAGGGTACCTTTGGCCGGTCCTGCAGCACGCGTAGATCTGCTTCTTGTTTCAATGGCCGACATCCTCGAGTGCTACTTGAGCAGCTGTGCAATGTGAATGGCGTAAGTGCAAGGGCCTGGCTCTGGCTCGCCTGTCCTCGAACGGCCTCAAACGGCCCGCTCTTTGCCCGGTCTTCGTTCCGCACGCGTTCCGCTGGCGCTATTACTAAGGCCAGTTAATATGTTTGCGGAGAGCGCGGGGGGAGTGGCTGGGAAGAGGACCCAGCTGCGCCGATGGTGCTGCGGGCGCTTGGCAGGCTGGTCCTCGCAGTCCCGCCCTCCTCCGTGGACAATGGCTGAGTAGGCGTAGAGGCAGCGTAGAGGCAGCAAGCTGGCGTTCAGGGCACACACAGTCCTCGTGGAAAATGGAGCGTTTATCCCCGAGCGGCGCCCGCGAAGCGGGGGCCGCGAGTCGCTGAGATAACCAGGGGGAGTGGCTGGGAAGAGGACCCAGCTGCGCCGATGGTGCTGCGGGCGCTTGGCAGGCTGGTCCTCGCAGTCCCGCCCTCCTCCGTGGACAATGGCTGAGTAGGCGTAGAGGCAGCGTAGAGGCAGCAAGCTGGCGTTCAGGGCACACACAGTCCTCGTGGAAAATGGAGCTTTTATCCCCGAGCGGCGCCCGCGAAGCGGGGGCCGCGAGTCGCTGAGATAACCAGGGGGAGTGGCTGGGAAGAGGACCCAGCTGCGCCGATGGTGCTGCGGGCGCTTGGCAGGCTGGTCCTCGCAGTCCCGCCCTCCTCCGTGGACAATGGCTGAGTAGGCGTAGAGGCAGCGTAGAGGCAGCAAGCTGGCGTTCAGGGCACACCAAAAAGGTAAAGAATCTTACTTGGTCATAGCGTTTTCAGTAACCTTCCATTTCCACCATGATCGTCACCATTCCATCTCCGTCATGATTGTCACGCACGCAGTAAAGTATGCGCGTTCGTGATGCCACACGCAGAAGTTTCTGTTGCTAAGCAACGCCCACAACAACCAACGCGTTGACGCACGAAGAGTAAACGATCATGTTTAAGTCCGGAAATTGATGTGAAAGCAACGCGCGTGTTGGGGGAAGTAAGTACTTTATTGTTCCGTGGCTCAAGTTAATTGTTTTTTTTGTTCAAAAGGTTATACGAACTGTGAGTTATTTAAGCACCACAAGTCATTTTGCTACTGGCACATCCGTGTTCAATTTTAGTGTACATTCATTATATTACCAGTGTTTAGGTAAAAATAAGGAAGTAATAGGAAAATTAAAATGCAATTCGACCCGCCTGCGAAATTTCTACAAGTTAAAGGAGATCCACCCATGCCATGGCCAAGGTGGAAAGAAGAGTTTTTAAACTACATGAAAGCTATTGACGGTGAAAGGATGGGTTCAGAAAGGAAGAAAAGCATTCTGTTACATTGTCTGGGCTCAGAAGGGCAGGTTATTTTTAGGTCACTTCCTCAAATCAACATTCCAAATGCAAGCGGTGATTCAATTTCAATGAATGTCTACACAGAAGCCTTGGCACGATTAGAAAAAAGATTCAAACCAACCATTAGCATAGCGCTAAACCGATTTAAATTTTACACCAGGAAACAGAAAGAGGAGGAGTCATTTGATGATTTCCTAACTTCGTTAAGGTCATTGAGCATGCATTGTAATTTCGGAAACATGTCAGATGAGATGATACGTGACCAAATAATAGTTCATGTCAAGTGTAAAAAAACTCAAGACAAGTTATGGGTAATGGGTGATCCAAATTTGCATGAAAATTTGAATGAAACTATTGCTACAGCTAAAGCGCAAGAACAATCGGATCTATGGATGGACACCATTAAAAAATGCTCTGATAAAAAAACGACAGAAGAGGAAATTTGTGCAGTCCGTTACAAAGCTACAAAACAGAACACAACACAAAATTGGGGAAAGCAAAATTTTAATAAAGCCAAGCAATATGTTCCAAGACAATTTGAAGGAGCTGTTAACCAGGGAATGTGTTTCAGATGTGGGAACAAAAACCATTTTGCTTCTTATCCAGGTTGTCCAGCATTGAAGAGAGAGTGTAAAATCTGCAATAGGATTGGACACTTTAGCAATATGTGTAGAGACAGACGTGGACAATTCCAAAAGCAGGGTCCTGTTTCAACAATTTCAGAAGAAGATAACACCTGTATTAATACTGTCCAAGAGCATGGCTTTGTTGTATCTATAGTGGGGGATGTTCCAAGGCACATAAGTCCTCCTAAATGTACGTTTCAAGTTTGCGATGTAGATATTGTGCTTATGGTAGATTCAGGTTCCCCTTGGACCATCATATCTCATGAGTATTACATGTCATTATTGGTAAATGTTTTGCCGTTAGACACATTAGTGGAGCCAGACATTGTTGCTGAGAGTTTTTGTGGTACAAGGATTGACATGATGGTTTTTTTTTCTATTTGCTTACATTTCAAACACAGAATGGCAAATGTCAAACTATATGTTTCTAAAAAAGGGGTAAATGTTTTGGGATGGTTAGATCAATGGAAATTTGGCATCATACTTAATGCGAGATCTGTAGAACCAGTTTCCTTATGTGAGGATCATCTCATGAATTCTGTATCTGTAATTGAGAAGGGTAAAGTAGAAGAAACAAATGTTGTCATTAAGGATCACGGAAGCAAACTTATCAGTAGTTTTGGGAAAGTCTTTATAGATAAGTTAGGTAGGCTCAAGGATTTCTCACACAGAATTGTACTTAAGAGTAACCATATTCCTGTTGTACAAAAAATTAGAAATGTACCCATTAACATCAGGGATGAACTCAAGGAAATGCTAGATGAGTTACTTAGAGAGGGCATACTTGAACCTATAGAGTCATCCGAGTGGGTTTCTCCCATAGTTTTGGTGCGGAAACCCGATAAAAAGTTGAGGGTGTGTGTGGATTTGAGAGCGTTAAATGCTAATGTCATTGTGGACTGCCACCCTTTACCAAACATTAATGAGCTTGTATCTTTGTTGCATGGTGCTAAAATATTCTCTACCCTCGATCTCAGATCAGCATATCACCAGATCGAACTCTCTGAAGATTCGAGGAAATACACTGCGTTCATCACTCCACAAGGTTTGTTTCAGTACACTCGCATGCCTTTTGGTTTGGCGTCCGCGGCTTCCGTATTTCAGAGAATCATGTTCCAGATTTTCAGGGACATTGATGCTTATGTCAAGTGTTTCCAAGACGATATCTTGGTCTTTTCAAAGAGTACACAGGAGCATCAATCTCATTTGCAAGAAGTATGTAAAAGACTGGAACAAAATGGTTTGACTCTCAAAGCACACAAATGCAAGTTATTCAAAGAGTCTGTAGAATATTTGGGACATACGCTTTCAGGGGAGGGTGTAGTGCCCAAAAAATCTAATGTTGAAGCTATATCCAAAGCCCCGTTCCCAGAGAATAGAGATCAATTACTCTCCTTTGCAGGAATGTGTGAGTATTACAGTAAGTTTGTGGTTAACTTTGCCACCAAGATGGAACCTTTGAGGAGACTTTTGAGGCAAGGAGTGAAATATGAGTGGGGAGAGTCTGCACAACGATCGTTTGAAGAGATCAAACATGATATTGTCAATGCACCCACACTCAAACCCTTTCGCATCAAATCTGAATGTATCATCACGGTGGATGCAAGTCTTTACGGTTTAGGGGCGGTGTTGTCCCAGAGAGAGAGTAAGGAGGAATGGAACGTGGCATTTGCGTCAAGGACTCTTAATGAGTGTGAACGTAAATATTCTGTTATTGAGAGGGAGTTGTTGGCTGGTGTTTGGGCTATTGAGCATTTTAGGTTATATGTATGGGGTTCTAAGTTTGTTTTGAGAACGGATCACAAGCCACTAGTAAACATTTTATCGGTTGGTGGAGGGAGGAATTCCACTGCCAGAATTGCCAGGCTCATGTCAAAGTTGCAGGAGTATAATTTTAGTACGGTATATGTTCCGGGCAAGAAGAATGTTACTGCTGACTGTTTGTCACGCTTACCGTGCAAACAGAGTGAAATTAATTCTGTACGTGAGTTGGATGTGGTAATGACTATTGATGATGTACTTCAAGGAGATTTTCAAGACATTTCTGAAACCCGTTGGAAAGATTGTGAGCAGAAGGATGCTAAATGGTCTTTGCTTAAGGACTACATCAAACATGGGTGGCCAAGGAAACATAGAATTAGTCCAGAGCTTTTACCATTTTTTAGGGTTATTGAAGAATTAGAACTTGATGGTGACTTTATTTTTAAATCAGGGAAGTGTATTCCACCAGAAGGAATGTATGAGGTGATTTTGACAATTGCTCATAAGACACACCCGGGCATTTCATCAATGAAGCGTTTAATTAGATTGTTTTTCTGGTGGCCAGGCATTGACAGATTTATTGATAAGACAGTCAGGGAATGTCCTGAATGTGTATCTAGTGAAAGGTCACTCAAGGTTTATACTCCACCGCTCAAGGTTATAAAATGGCCGTCTGTACCATGGAAGAAAATAGCTTTTGATATTTCAGGTCCTTTTCACATCCTTCCAGAAAGTGCACGTTATGCTTTGGTGATAGTTGATTATCACTCAAAGTGGCCTGAAGTGAAATTTGTCCCGAAGGCTACTACTAGTGCTGTCATTGGATTTTTCAAAGATGTTTTTGCCAGAGAGGGGTGTCCTTCATGTTTAATTACTGACAATGGTGTTCAGTTAACTTCGGGAGAAATGGATGAGTTTTTAAAAAGGTGTAATATCACTCATAGATTTACTTCCTTATATGAACCACATGAGAATGGGCAAGTAGAACGTTTTAATAGAGTGCTGAAGGGATTTGTCACGGAAGCGATTAAGTTTGGTGCAGATTGGGTTAGTGCTTTGAGAGAACGTTTATGGATTTATAGGATTACACCACATTCCACAACTGAAGTTAGTCCTTTTAAACTGTTTAAAGGAAGAGATCCGGCTTCATTTGTTTTACCTTGGTGGTTAAAAGAAAAATCTCATTATTTTGACTCTAATAAGGAGAATTTGGAAGTGGTTGCTAGACGTGTGGAAGCTAAACAGATTGTGACTAAAAGGCGGTATGATGAGAAATGGAAAGTAAGGCCTCATGAATTTCGTGAAGGAGACTGGGTGAGGATATTGAAGCAGGGTTTAATTTGTAAAGGTGAAACTAAGTTTGGTGATCCCATTCAAGTTAAAAAAGTTTTTGAGAACAGTGTTATGACACAGGATGGCAAGATCTGGAATGTGGGTAAGTTGGCGAAATGCGTTAAATCTTATGTTTCAAAAGATTTATCACTCTACAAGAGTAATAATCACAACAAGGGTGATTCTGTGGCTCACAGAGTCAAAGACTGTAAACGAGAAATTAGATTACCCAGAAGATATGCAAACTTTGTGTGATTGTTGTTTGTTTTATCATTATGTTTTATTATTGTATTTTCATGCTTTTGTTAAATAAGGGAGATATGTTACATGCTGTATTATTAGGTGCATGTATCTTTAAGTTAGGTTCCGTGTCGCATGCCACTGCATGCGACATATTATGTTTTCAGTAGGGTTCCACATTCTAGGGAGAGATCTGGGTTGGAAGAATAACTGTCTGGTGGATTTGTTTGTTTACCTGTAGCTGCTGGAAGGATTTGGAATGTGCTGCCAATAAACTACTCTTATTGATTATACTACATTTTGAAGAGCTTTCATTTCAACAACTGCCTTGTCCGTCTGCCTAAAATAAACACCAACAGTATAGCAACAATAAGTGTATTTAATGCAATGACCCAAATACTTTACACTGCAGAAGGACCCACCGAACTCAAAACAGCAGAACCAAATTCAGAGGATACATCTCCACCCAATTGCAATCGGTAATGGGTCATAAAAGTGTGAGGCAAAGCACAAGTGGCAGCATAGCAAATGTCACGAATTAAAGCTCCCTTAATTGCTGCCTAGGAGACAGAAACACCCCAAGCAGAACCCAAGGATAGACACCAGAACAGGTTGGCCAGACAAAGAATAGGAATGTGAAATGGCCAGTTTAATTCAACGGGACAAGGGAGAGAGGAAGAAGTCTTGAGAGCCCTTTTGCCAGACCATGGGAGACAAACAGCATCAGAACTGCTAAACCAATCAGTGAGTTGCAAATAAACAGAAAAAGCATGATGGACATCAAGAGAATGCAAGGGCATCTCATCAGACACAGGAGATGGACAAAAGGAAGATAAAACAATATCAGGATACAAATGAAAAGAGGAATCCACCTTTGGGAGTAAGGCCTGACTAGGACGCAGCACCACCTTATCTGGAAAATAACAAAGGAATGGAGGGAAGGACAACAAAGCCCCAATCTTCCCCACCCGTCTCCCAAAAGTAATGGCCACCAGAAACATAGCCTTGGCTGATAAAAAATTGAAGTCAGCGGACTCCAAAGGCTCAAACGGAGCACCCTGCAAATCTAGCAGAACCAGAGGCAAGTCCCAAAGTGGCATGGGGGAATGAATAACAGGATGCCTTAGAAAACAACTACGCAGTAAGTGACCCGCCAGAGGGGCAACAGACAGAAAACCCATCCCATGAAAAGCCTGAACAGCCGCCCACTAACTACGTAGGGTTCACACAGCCAAACCCAGCTGAAAACAGTCCTGAAGGCACTCTGATACTGCACTTGGATCAAAAGAGGAAGATGACAAACTCCTGCCCTGACACCAGATGGAAAAAGTCCTCCAATTATTATTATTATTATTATTCTTAATTAGCATTTGTTGAGCACATGGCTACCCTAAGGCATCCCAGCGCTAGCTGCAGAACAGGTCAAAGTGGATGGCTAGCAGTTACTCTTCCGGAATAGCCAAGTTTTAAGACACTTTCAGAAGTTAAGATGGGAGGTTTCAAGCTGCAGATTGAGAGGGAAGGTATTTCACAATCTGGCTATGTTGTATGAAAAGGAGCGACCTCCGCTACGCATCCTATTAATTTTAGGGATGCTGGCTAACTTTAGATTTGCCGAGCGGAGAGACTTCTTAGGAAGGTACGCGGTGATCAGAGACTGGTTGATGCGAGGGCCTGTGCCTATAAGAGTCTTGTGAGCGGTACATAAGGCCTTAAAGGAAATCCTCTCCTCGATCGGCAACCTGTGTAAGGTTTTTAGAGTGGTCCTGGCCGACTGCGTTATACAACTGCCCGTTAAAAGTCACGCAGCACAATTCTGTGCCACTTGAAGCTTCCTTAGAGTAGATTTTGGAGCTCCCAAAAACAGTGAGTTACAGTAGTCCAGGCGCGAAAGAATCAGTGCCTGGACCACTACTCTGCTTGCCTCTATGGGCAGTAGGGGGGAGGACTTTCCGCTTTCCGTAGCATTCTGAGGATGCCATGACAAACCCCTGACAATGCCACTGCCACTGCTTCCTGGTCAAGTTTGAGAGAATTATCCAGCCCCACACCAAGGCTCTTAATCTTGTCCTTCAGGACGGGGGGGGGGGGGGGCAGGCAGGGAGGCCAGGACATTGTGGGGACTAACTTGGCTAAATTGCTCAAGTACATGATTTCAGTTTTGTCTCCATTGAGTTTGAGACATGAATGTTGCATCCAAGTGACAACCTTTTCCAGGCAGAGTTCCAGGTTTGAGGGATCAGACCGCAGATGGTTTAGAGATATCACCAGCTGAGTGTCATCCGCGTAGGTGACTACTTTAATCCCAAACGGCTCGATGACCTTGGCCAGTGGCCTCATATATACGTTCAAAAGCGTGGGACTTAGAGAGGATCCCTGGGGCACTCCATAGTTAAGAGGTAGGGGCCCGGAGGTGGATTCCCCAGCAAAGACCTGGAAATTCCTGCCATTAAGGAAAGATTGAATCCAAGAGATGGCTCCTCCTGCCACCCCGGCTCTTCTTAGTCTTGCAATGAGAACATTTAAATTGACCGTCTCAAAGGCCACGCTAAGGTCTAGGAGGATGATGGCCGCTACTCCTCCTTGATCTACTATCCTCCTAGCTTCCTCGACCACAGCCGATTGTATGACATAATTTCGAAAGACAAAAATTCGACCTACAAAAATATCGCAACAAAAATATCGTGGTCAAGAATATCGACATCCTATCTACAACATGGTAAGTACAAAAATATCGATAATTTAATATCGATGTCAAAAATATCGTAATTCAAAAATATCGTTTTTTTTTTAGTTTAAAAATATATGTAAAATAAACCAAATAATACTTATAAATCAAAGAAACATAATTAAATATATTGTATAATATGTAAAATTTATAATAAATATATATAATTAAATGAAACTTTAATTAAACATATATATAATATATAATATATACACTTACTTAATAATTACTTTTAATAATAATTTCTATAACATATAAATTATTAAATATTTATTTAAATTACCAATACATCTATACACATAAAACAATAACATTAATAAATATTAAATAATTACATATAGCAAATAATAATCAATAATTTTAATTTGAATAATTTTTATTATTAATTATATATTACAATAGCTAAAATATTACAAAACATATTTAATATCAGACACAATAAAACTACTAGTCCAACTTCAACAAAAACAACAGTAAGGAAAATGTTGGATAGCGTAGGGGTAAAAATATCTATTCCAACTCCCGAGAGTGCAACAGTAGGGAAAACATTGGATAGCGTAGGAGTAAAAATTACTATTCCAACTCCAAAGAGTGCAACAGTAGGGAAAGTGTTGGATAGCGTAGGGGTAAAAATTACTATTCCAACTCCAGAGAGTGCAATAGTAGGGAAAATGTTGGATAGCGTAATGGTAAAAATTACTATTCCCACTCCAGAGAGTGCAATAGTAGGGAAAGTGTTGGATAGCGTAAGGGTAAAAATTACTATTCCCACTCCAGACAGTGCAACAGTAGGGAAAACGTTGGATAGCGTAGGGGTACAAATAACTATTCCAACTCCAAAGAGTGCAACAGTAGGGAAAACGTTGGATAGCATAGGGGTAAAAATTACTATTCCAACTCCAGAGAGTGCAATAGTAGGGAAAGTGTTGGATAGCGTAAGCGTAAAATTTACTATTCCCACTCCAGAGAGTGCAATAGTAGGGAAAGTGTTGGATAGCGTAAGGGTAACATTTACTATTCCCACTCCAGAGAGTGCAACAGTATAGAAAACGTTGGATAGCGTAGGGGTAAAAATAACTATTCCAACTCCAAAGAGTGCAACAGTAGGGAAAACATTGGATAGCGTAGGGGTAAAAATTACTATTCCAACTCCAAAGAGTGCAATAGTAGGGAAAGTGTTGGATAGCGTAAGGGTCAAATTTACTATTCCCACTCCAGAGAATGCAATAGTAGGGAAAGTGTTGGATAGCGTAAGGGTAAAAATTACTATTCCAACTCCAGAGAGTGCAACAGTAGGGAAAACGTTGGATAGCGTAGGGGTAAAAATTACTATTCCCACTCCAGAGAGTGCAATAGTAGGGAAAGTGTTGGATAGCGTAAGGGTAAAAATTACTATTCCCACTCCAGACAGTGCAACAGTAGAGAAAAGGTTGGATAGCGTAGGGGTAAAAATTACTATTCCAACTCCAAAGAGTGCAACAGTAGGGAAAGCGCTGGATAGCGTAGGGGTAAAAATTACTATTCCAACTCCAGAGAGTGCAACAGTAGGGAAAGCGCTGGATAGCGTAGGGGTAAAAATTACTATTCCCACTCCAGATAGTAAAACAGTTGGGAAAGCACTAGATAGCATAGTGATTCTATTAACATTATAACCAATTTAATAATTTCTTATAAAAAAATTGCATGTTAACAATGTTTAAAAAAAAAAAATATTATTAAATACCAATTATGTAAAATAAATATTTAAATAAATAAATTTTAATTACATCCCACACTATTCCCCCTTTAACACACAACACACTACACATAAAAATTCACATAATTAATTTAATTATGAATTAATCACTTAATAAAATTAAATCACCAATTAATTACTAATTAACAATTAATTAATTAACTATAACAATAAAGAAATATTATTAATAAACTAATTATAATTTATATAATTAACAAAATAATAAAGTAATTTTACAATTAATAATTAATTAAAAATTAATTAATCTATTAATCACATTAATTACCAATTATTAATTGATTACAAATTAATTAATCATAAATACCAATGAAACAATACATATTAATTCATTAATTATAATTACATTACTTCCCACCCTATTCCCCTATAAACCCACAACCCACTACACATTAAAATTCACATAATTAATTTAATTATCAATTAATCACTTAATAAAATTAAATCACCAATTAATTACTAATTAACAATTAATTAATTAACAATAAATAAATATTAATAATCAACTAATTATAATGTATATAATTAACCAATTAATAAAATAATTGTACAATTAATAATTAATTAACAATTAATTAATCAATTAATTACCAATTATTAATTAATTACCAATTAATTAATCATAAATACCAATTAAACAATACATATTAATTCATTAATTATAATTAAATTACTTCCCACCCTATTCCCCTATAAACCCACAACCCGCTCTGATACTAAAACGCTAAATTAAATGTAAAATAATTATAAATCTCTAAACATTTATTTTTAAATGTATTAAAATACATTACAATAATCTTTAACATACAAATAAAATACATATTAAATGACATTACACTAAATAAATATCGATATTATTGACATCGAAATTTTTACTTACGATATTACTTACATCGATATTAATTACTTCGATATTATTTACTTCGATATTACTTACCTTGAGATCGATATTCTGTCCATCGATATTCTTGACTTCGATATTCTGTACCTACGATATTAAAAACACGATATTATTGTAGGTCGAAATTTAAAACTCGATATTTTGGCTAACCACCACCACGGCCGTTAATGCAGATTCTGTACCGTGTTGTGGGCAAAAGCCCATCTGAGAGTGATGTAGAAGCTCATGGGTTTCTAGAAAGGATGACAGATAAGAATGTATATGTTTTTCCAAGATCTTACTAAGCATGGGTAGCAGGGATATAGGACGGTAGTTGCTCAGTACTTCGGGGTCCAAGTTTGGTTTTTTCAGTAGTGCTTTTACCATGGCATGCTTCCAAGCCGGAGGCATGAGTCCATTGGAAATGGAGAGGTTTACCACCTCCTGGATGACTGGTAATACCATGTCTTTTACCTTGGATACAATATGAGGGGGGGCAGGATCTAGAGCAGAGCCTGATTTTATTTGGGTGAAGATATCAGATAGAGTCTCCATATCCAAAAGTGGGAATTCCTCCAGGGTGCAAATGGCTCCTTCCCCCATGCTCATTGGATTGGGCCCATCCTGACCAGTCACTTCAGTCAAAGAGGTGACAAAATCACTGGGCCTTGGGGAGACAGGGAGAGTACTATAAATGAATTGTATTTTTCCCTGGAAATAACCCGCCAGTTCATTGCATTGACCAGTGGTTGTGCTTGAGGAAGTGTCCCGAGGAGTGGACTCCAAAAGAGTCTTGGTGACTGTCATAAGCGCTTACGGTAGCTGGCCGCCGGAACTACTGGATCAGCTCCACGACATCCAAAGAACATCCTTGTTCTAAGGGTGCCAGACTGCAAGCCTCAACCTTTGAAGTGTGTCCATTGGAATAAGTGGCTGATGCTGCAAAAAAGGATGAATTGGCAAAACCCGATGAGGCCAGAACGACAGATGGAGAAGACAAGGGAACAAAGGGCGCCTCGTCCATGCTGGGGCAATCAACAGAATCTCTGCCTGGTCCTGCACAACCTTCTGAACTTCCACCGAGGGGGAAGAGGGATGGGTGGAAAACAATAAAGGAGACCCCTGGGCCAGGAAACAGCCAGAGCATCCACCGCCCAAGCTCTTGAGAATGGGACCAGACTGCATATATGGGGAAGGAGGGCGTTCTCCTCTGTTGCACATAAATCCAGCCACGGATG